>NC_091977.1:416236821-416872454 GCF_044704955.1 Pristiophorus japonicus
CCAGCTCGAGTCGTTTTTCGTTCCATAGCCTCTCAAAAGCATCCTGGCTCATCACTGACTGGCTCGCTCCAGTGTCCCCTTGCATGAAGACTGGAACACCATTTATCTCGACTGCCATCTTCACTGGAGGACAATCGGTGATGCAGGTATACACTCCATACACTTCTTCTTGGGGCTGAGCTGCCTCTCTGGCCAAATCATCATACTCCCCGCTGGATTCAAAATCATCTACTGACTCCTCTGCTAGATGGTGAGTTGTATTTCTTTTGCACATATGCTGGAGGTGGCCTTTCATGTTACAGGTTTTGCATATGTACTCCGCAAACCGACACTAGTGTGCCCTATGGTTTCCTCCGCAATGCCAGTATGGTGCTACTCAATTAGCACCCCTCGGCGGACTCTGAGTTCTGGAACCCTGAGGTCTGTTCTCTCTGCCCTGGATAGAGTCACGTTCTACAGTCTTGCCTGTGAAAGGCACCATTCTGTGTGCAGTACTTGCCGGGTTTGTGTCCACAGGCTGAATAATTTGCTTGGTGCTGCAGGTTGAGGTCATGAATGCCTGACTGATGCTGATGGCTTTCTGCAGGTTGACTATGGTGTCGGCAGATAGTAGCTTGTGAAGGAGGCCCTCGTGGCGATAGACCTCGGGCCCACAACTGGTCAGAGGATAGCCTTGCACTTCTCCGCCAATGTGTCCGTCCCCCCTGCCAGGTCATTTGCCACAAAATATAGCTCGAGCCTTTCCGTGAAGGCATCGCAATCATTACCCTCTGCAAAGTATTTTAGAGTGCCAAAGGTAGCCATGATCGCGTGAAAGTCCTTATTCTCGTTGCCAGTTGTTATGTCTATAATGTACTTATGAATGGCTCCACAAGGCAATGTGTTGTGCTTAAACTGTGGTGACCTTGGTCCTTAATACCAAACTGCAGAGTGCAGTGCAAGCATGGTGTGCAGCCTTTTATACAGGGCCCTGCCACCAGGGCAGGAAACCACCAGTCTCCACCAGTTGCACCCTCTAGTGGTGCCAGCATGTATGTACAGTGTGTGAACCTTATTGAAAGTACATCAGATAAACAAGTCTCCATCTTATACAATCTCACAGTGACTACACATAAAGTACATCCATAGTCAGCATATACAACATAGTATATATGGACTTTAGCAAAGCTTTTGATATGGTCCCACATGGTAGACTGGTCATGAAGGTGAAAGCACATGGGATCCACAGCAAAGTGGCAAGTTGGATCGAAAATTGGCTTGGAGGTAGGAAGCAAAGGGTAATGATTGATGGATGTTTTTGTGACTGGAAGGATGTTTCCAGTCGGGTTCCGCAGCGCTCAGTACTGGGTCCCTTGCTTTTTGTGGTATATATCAATGATTTAGATTTGAATATAGGGAATATGATTAAGAAGTTTGCAGACGACACTAAAATTGGCTGTGTGATTGATAATGAAGAGGAAAGTCATGGGGTGCAGGAGGATATCAATCTACTGGTCAGGTGGGCAGAGCAGTGGCAAATGGAATTTAATTCAGAGAAGTGTGACGTGATGCAGTTTGGGAGGGCTAATAAGGAAAGGGTATACACATTAAGCGGTAGGCCACTTAATAGTGTAGATGAACAAAGGGACCTGGGTGTCATGGTACATCAGTCATTGAAGGTTGGCATGCAGGTGCAGCAGGCGGTTAAGAAAGCAAATGGCATGTTGGCCTTCATAGCAAGGGGATTTGAGTACAGGGGCAGGGAGGTGTTGCTACAGTTGTACAGGGCATTGGTGAGGCCACACCTGGAGTATTGTGTACAGTTTTGGTCTCCTAACCTGAGGAAGGACATTCTTGCTATTGAGGGAGTGCAGCGAAGGTTCACCAGACTGATTCCCGGGATGGCGGGACTGACCTATCAAGAAAGACTGGATCAACTGGGCTTGTATTCACTGGAGTTCAGAAGAATGAGAGGGGACCTCATAGAAACATATAAAATTCTGACGGGGTTAGACAGGTTAGATGCAGGAAGAATGTTCCCAATGTTGGGGAAGTCCAGAACCAGGGGTCACAGTCTAAGGATAAGGGGTAAGCCATTTAGGACCGAGATGCGGAGGAACTTCTTCACCCAGAGAGTGGTAAACCTGTGGAATTCTCTACCACAGAAAGTTGTTGAGGCCAATTCACTAAATATATTCAAAAAGGAGTTAGATGAGGTCCTTACTGCTAGGGGGATCAAGGGGTATGGCAAGAAAGCAGGAATGGGGTACTGAAGTTGAATGTTCAGCCATGAACTCATTGAATGGCGGTGCAGGCTAGAAGGGCCGAATGGCCTACTCCTGCACCTATTTTCTATGTTTCTATGTTTCTATGTGCTTGTCCACAGATCCCGGAAAGTAGCAGGCCGGGTGGATAAGGTGGTTAAGAAGGCATACGAATGCTTGCCTTTATGGGCCGAGGCATAGAATATAAGAGCAGGGAGATTATGCTTAAATTGTATAATACTTTGGTTAGGCCACAGCTGGAGTACTGCGTGCAATTCTGGTTGCCGTATTATAGGAAGGACATGATTGCACTAGAGAGGGCGCAGAGGAGACTTACTAGGATGCTGCATGGAATGGAGAATCTTAGTTATGAGGACAGATTGGATAGGCTGGGTTTGTTCTCATTGGAACAGAGGAGGTTGAGAGGAGACCTCATTGAGGTGTACAAATATTGAGAGGCCTGGACATAGTGGATAGTAAGGGCCTATTTCCATTGGTGGAGGGGTCTATTACTAGGGGCATAATTTTAAGGTGGTTGGTGGAAGGTTTAGAGGGGATTTGAGGGGGGCTTCTTTACGGAGAGGGTTGTGGGGATCTGGAACTCGCTGCGTGGAAAAGTGGTGGATGCAGAAACCTTCACCACTTTTAAGAGATGGTTAGATGGGCACTTAAAGTGCTGTAACCTGCAGGGTTACGGACCTCGAGCTGGTAATTGGGATTAGACTGGATGACCTTTTGTTGGACGGCGCAGATATAATGGTAAGTACTGCAGGGAATCGAATACGGCCAAGGTGATCTCCTGGACTAGTTTTGATCGCCTGGATGGATCGGAGAGGAATTTTCCCAGATTTTTTCTCCCTAAATCGCCCTGGGATTTTGTCTGATTTTTGCCTCTCCCAGGAGATCACATGGTTCCGGTTGGGGTGGAGTGTAGATGTTTTCAGTATAAGGGGTGTCACAATTGTGTGAGGTGGACTGGTTGGGCTGGGTGCTCTTTGCCTTTCCGTCATTGTTCATAGGTTTATATGTAACCTTTAGGGCTGCTGACCAAGGGCCATGCAGCTCTTTGTCGGCCGGCGTGGACATGATGGGCCGAAATGGCCTCCTTCGCTGCCTGTTTTGGTCCCCGCAGACCGAGACGAGTCTGGCGTGCAGCAGGCAACGACAAGACTTCCTGCCGTGGTGGTGGTGTGGGAGTGGAAGACGAAGCATGACGCTGTTTGTCTTCCGAATCAGGAGGAACTGTATCCTCCTTATTCACTTGTGTGCTTGGGGTTGCACTTCGACACCTTGGGGTGCAACACCATGTCCAGCCAGCAACACATGCCGGCGGTCTGATCTCTGATCCCCTCCAAGGTCTGTAGTGCTAACTCAATTTGCACGACAGACCAGTTGGAGATGTTCGTGGAGAACTGGTGGAACCCCTGGATTAGCTCGTGACCTATCGCGACTGTCTCCCTGAACATGGAGATCAAGCACTCTGTCTGCCCTTCTGAGTTAGATGATTGCTCACCTCGCTGACCCGGCCTCCGTGGGGTCAGCGTGTGCAATATGTCGTGCATTGGCGTCGCCAGCTGCAGACCGCTTGGTCCCGGTGCCTCTTCGCTCTCAATAGAGATGACTGCAGGTTCACGCCCACCCCCCACCCCGCCCCCACATCAACAGACACCTCGTGCAGGAGTTCTAGATCCTCCTCATCCTCCTGCTGTTCCTCTTCATCCTCTAGGTGAGGAAATAGTTCCTCCAGCTCCTCAATTTCCTCAGGTTCCTCCTGCACCTGTACCAGTGTATCAGGTTTACCTAAAAAACAGAAATGATGACATTTATTAGAATATAACGATGTACATTACCAAGAGATGTTACAAATCAATAGTTTTCACTACCCCAGAAAGCTGTAGCTGCTGCAATACCTGATTCATATGCCATGCTTCTTATGCATGTTTGAAATGACGTGCATCATTAGTACATCATAAGCACATTACAAGTATATTGCATTTTGCATTATAATTACTAGACATAAGATCAGTTACACACTGAAGTTTTTAATACTGTTTTTAGTATAGTTCGACAAATTAAAAATTACTCACGAGACGCATAGCTGGGTTCGGCAAGACCACGGGTGATGGCCGAACGGCTTTCACGGCCAACCAGCGCGGCTGCACGCTCCTCAATTGCAGTTCATGGCTGTAGCTGAGCAATGCCTCCCCCCATCCGCCGTTGCTCAGCGTGGTTGATTGATATCTTCTTCTGCAAATGAGAAAAGAGCATGGCATGGCATGGCATAAGCTAATGAACTAGGTACTATTTGAGGTCACAACAGTTTAAAATGTTTAAAATGTTACATGTTGCTGGTTCACGTAACACATTTACGAATGACAAACTTATTAAATTCAGTGAAGTAGATTCATTGTGATATTAAGAATTTGCATGCATGCATCAGTAACATATTATTACATATACAATTTGAAATTGAAAGTGCAACTTACTGTTAACATAGTTTAACTAATACATTCAAGAATTAGATTCAATGCAGGAGATTCATTGCTCTAATAAAAATTTGCATGCATCAGTAAAATATAAAATATAATCAGTAAAATATAAAATATAAAATGCCACTTACTCTTGTTGCAGCCACCAAACTATTCCAGCGTTTCCCGCGCTCACCTCAAAATATGAAGAAGACACCACGGCTGCAACCTGCGCCCAGATTTTACAGTAGACACTGGGTGGCGGTTTGCCATGCACACCCCGTGTCAATTCGGCCCACTTTGCCTGCACCTCATTGATCAGAGCCTCATTTGTCTCATCACTAAAGGGTTTGCCTCTCATTTTCACTCTCCATACTCATTTTTAATTAGATTTAACTTTATGTTTTCACTAAGAATCACTCCAAATTATGCTTTTTTGAGATGGTCCAGTGAGGCTGAGGCCTTCTAAAATGGTGGTGTGGCTCCCATTAAAAGGAAGGTCGCACTGCCGCTACCACCATATGTTTTTTTGTCGGCCGACTGCCATGTCGGGCCAACAATTATGCCCCCAGGTTCGGCCATGCCGCCAACAGGCAGCCTGGCACCCCCTCTTGGGAGCCAGGCCGCTGATCCAGCCGAAACCCTCCCTGGTGGCTGAGGGGACCGAACTTTAAAAATCGTACAGGCTCTCCCTGTTATATATGCAGACTATAGATATACTCTCTGTGTAGTCACTGTATAGTTGCATAAGATAGAGACTTGTTTACCAGAGGTACTATCAATAAGGTTTACACTGTGTATATACATGCTAGCACCACTAGAGGGTGCAAATGGTGGAGACCGGGGTTTCCTGCCCTGGTGGCAGGGGCTGTATAAAAGGGGAGCCACCATGTGGCTGCCTCATTCTGGAGTTACGAATAAAGGGCCAAGGTCACTACAGTTTGAGTACAATACATTGCCTTGTAGAGTCATTCATAAGTACACTACAGACATAATAACTGGCGACGAGAGTACAGACTTTCACGTGATTATGGCTACTTTTGGCACACTAAAAGACTTCGCAGAGGGTGATGATTGGGATGCTTTCACAGAAAGGCTTGAGCTATATTTTGTGGCAAAAGACCTGGCAGGGGAGACGGACGCATCGGCGGAGAAGCGCAAGGCTATACTGCTGACCAGTTGTGGGCCCGAGGTCTACCGCCTCGTCAGGGACTTGCTGGCACCCACAAAGGCCAAGGATAAGACATACAATGAGCTGACTGAACTATTTCGCGACCAACAAAAACCAAAAGAGAGCATCCTCATGGCCAGGCACAGATTCTACACTCACCGCAGACCTGAGGGCCAGGAGATTGCAAAATATGCTGCCGGCCTCAGGAGACTTGCAGCACCGTGTGAATTTGGCACGCACCTCAACAAAGCATTGTGAGACATCTTTGTTATAGGAATTGACCACGAGAGCCTCCTTCACAAGCTATTATCTGCTGACACCACAGTCAACCTGCAGAAGGCCATCAGCATCAGTCAGGCGTTCATGACCTCGACCTGCAGCACCAAGCAAATTATTCATCCAGTGGACTCAAACCCAGCAAGTACTGTACACAGAATGGTGCCTTTCACAGGCAAGAACGTGGCTCTGCCCAGGGCAGAGAGCACAGACCTCAGGGTTCCAGAACTTAGAGTCCGCCGAGGGATGCTAATCGAGTAGCACCATGCTGGCGTTGCAGAGGAAACCATAGGGCTCAGCAGTGTCGGTTTGCGGGATATGTATGCAAAGCCTGTAACACGAAAGGCTACCTCCAGCGTGTGGGTAAAATAAATACGTCTCACCGTCTAGCAGAGGAGTCGGTAAATTACTTTGAATCCAGTGGGAAGTATGAGATTTGGCCAGAGAGGCAGCTCAGCCCCAAGAAGAAGTGTATGGAGTGTATACCTGCACCACTGATTGTCCTCCAGTGAAGATGGAAGTCGAGATAAACGATGTTCCAGTCTTCATGGAAGTGTACACAGGAGCGAGCCAGTCAGTGATGAGCCAGGATGCCTTTGAGAGGCTATGGAATGAAAAACGACCCGAGCTGGTTCCAGTACAGGAAAAGTTGTGCACCTACACCAAGGAGCTGATCCCAGTCCTTGGTAGTGCAGATGTAAGTGTAATCCATAATGACATGGTGCACAAGTTACTTCTGTGGATTGTTGCAGGTGACGGTCCAACGCTACTCGGAAGAAGGTGGAGGGGAAGATCCAGTGGAAATGGGAAGACCTCTTCACTCCAGCAATCGATGTCCCCCGTGCTCAGAGGCAGAGCAAAACCTCACCTTCGCTTGGGCAAGGCGCCAGAGAACAGACCAGCGCAGCACCCGAGGCACAGACCGTCCATCGTAACTGCATGGCAAAGATCTGAACGGAACAACCTAAAAGTACCTTCTTGGCTCCAGTGGCAGGACTCCCAGGGAGGAAGATCGAATTCACAGGCACTCTTCCAGCTTTTGTGGCAGAATCGCGGGAGAGAAGGATCAAGGCAGTCGACCTCGAGGACAGAAACAAGATGGCGTCCCTGCTGCAGCGAGGCGCAGAGTGGCATGGCAGGTTCTCTTAAAAGAGACCTGCAACCAACTGAACTTAAAGAGACATTGTATGCATGGCAATCAATGTAATAAACCGATTAAGAATGTAAAGAAAAAAATGTTGCGAGATGTCAGGAATAGAGTATCCCCAAAAGTAGTAAACGAGCGAATTCGGGAGGGTAAAGATGCCCAGCCCCAGGTGTCCCCACAAGTTATAGGCCAGCGACCTCAGGAGGGTGAAGGCACTGATGCTGATACCCTGCCCCAGGCCTATCACACGCCGCAGACACCCGATGGCACTATTTGCCACGGACCTGGAAACGAAAACGGCACCAATATGCGCAGTCGCCCACCGTTTCCCACCACCTGGGTGGAAACGGCACAGCCCCCAGACCCAGTTGCTACCTCGGCCATGTCTGGGAGCGAAAGGTCAGAACCAACAAGCTCCCCAAACGGGACCTGGAACAGTCAGGTTCCCAACACTGTTAGAGAGCAGGCAGAAGACTCTGCAGCCCTCAAAGGAGGACAGGGAGGCCACACACATCTGTGGCTTTGCCCACCACTAGGCAATGGCAAAGGCCCTGTGTCCTGGCAAGGTGAGTGAACCTAGCCCACCCGGCTAGCTGAGGGTGCAGCGCCGCCATCAGACGACTAGGGCCCCGTCCGGTTGCTCTGGAACTAGCGTCATCGCATACTTGTACTGCTACCTCAGTACTCACCATGACAGAACCATGAATGCAGTCTACCCAATCCTGGTGCACGACCGCAAAACGTAACGAATGTAAATCATTGAACCAAGGTGTCACAATACAAACTGTAAAAAAAAATGTTTTCTTCCTTTCTTGTATCATCATCATCATCATAGGCGGTCCCTCGAACGAGGATGACTTGCTTCCACATGAGTTTACAGATGTTTCAATGAAGGACCCGATGTTCCAGTCCTGAACTGCAATTGAGGGGGTGGAAGACGCCTGTTCGTGGATTTTTTTAACGTGGATTGGCCATTGCACACCAGCCACCACACGGGCTTGACAGAGCTAGGCCTTTATCCAGTGGCAAGGGTTATCCAGGACGATTGGAGATCTGCACTGCTGCACGGACCGAATGCACACACATATTGCAGTGTGGGCCAGCCCGTGCTACCCCTGGGCCCTCGGCTCTTCTGGGCCCCGTACCCTCATTCGCCGCACCTCCACCAAGATCTCTTGCCGCTCTTCCGCCACAAACATTCGGTGCACCTCCGCCACGAACTCTCGCCGCACCTCCGCCGCGAACATTCGCCGCACCTCCTCCGCGAACATTCGCTGAACCTCCGCCGCGATCACCCACCAAATCTCAGCCACGATCCCTCATCACTCCTCCACCCCGATCACTCGTCGTAAGTCCGCCACAACCTTCCCGCTCCTCTGCTGTACCAGGGCCCCTTTAAGTGAAGGGGAGAGCTGTGGTGACACGTGCCATGATGATGTCATCAACGCCAAGCTGATGACTGACAGCGATGGTCACTCTACACCCCCTCAGCTTCCGCCCCTCAAGTATGCTCCCCGCTGCACTACCGCCCCCATTATGAGCGACTTCCGGTCTGCTCGAGACCACCTCATCCACTGCAATGGTGAAAACAACAGAAATGGGGGGGGGGGGGGGGTGGCGGGCAATTTCAGCCCCCTGGTCTCCTTAACTAAGGAAAGAGATAGTTGTCTTAGAGGGAGCGCAACAAAGGTTCACTAGACTGGTTCCTGGGATGATGGGATTGCCCTATGAGGAGAGATTGAGTAGACTAGGCCTATATTCCCTAGAGTTTAGAAGAATGAGAGGTGATCTAATTGAAACATATAACATTCTTAAGCGGCTTGACAGGGTTAATGCTGAGAAGATGTTTCCCCTGGCTGGGGAATCTAGACCAAGAGGACACAGTCTCAAAATAAAAGATTGTCCATTTAGGACTGAGATGAGGAGAAATTTCTTCACTCAAAGGGTTGTGAATCTTTTGAGTTCTCTACCGAAGAGAGCTGTGGATGTTCAGCTGTTGAATATATTCAACACATAGAGGTCGATAATTTTTTAGGAACTAAGGTAATTAAGAGATATGGGGATAGTGTGGGAAGGTGGAGTTGAGGTAGAAGATCTGCCATGATCTTGTTGAATGGCGGAGCAGGCTCGAAGGGCCAAATGGCCTACTCCTGCTCATATTTCTTATGTTCTTATGTTTTTATGAAGGGGTCCATACCAGGAGCAACAATCATGGTGGGTGAGAATAACAATTTTATTGGGGACATGGCATTAAAGATAGATATGAGGGAGTGGTTGAGCAGATCGATAGATAGCTGCTGAAGTAACATGGCAAACTGAAGGCTGAAGGCTGGGAATTTTAAAGTGCAGTTATCAGTGACTTGGGGGAGAGTTTTTTCCAGGGGTGGATGCAGAAGGAATAGCTTTCAACAATGGTAACTTAATTACTTGTCACCAAGACTACCTGATCTAGCTGAGGAAATGTATCTCTTTATAAGTCTCCTGCAGAATATCTTAACTAAAATCGATCTGTAAAATTTGACAAGTTTGTACTCAAATAAACAAAAAAAACCTCCAGCCTCGCCTCTAAGCGTCTAGTTTAAAAAGACAATCAATGCACCACTAGGTGACAGGAAAAGAAACCCCCAGGGAATTCATTGTGAGACCAACTAACATCTATTTGCGTTAACTTCAAGGTTATAATGAAAGCGATGCATGCTAGGTATCTCAGCTCTGATGGTGACAACCAATTCATTTGTGTGTCTGTCTGACAACTATGAAGATGCCAGTGATAGGCAGGAATACACAGTTTTGCCCATTAACACCTCAGAACAGAATGTGACAGTAAAGTACTGGTGATTCCATCAAACTGAAATAATATTATGGTTAGAGTGTTAACCTGCATCATTCCTATTTGTGATTTAGTAACGTGTTGACTGTGTCTTTCATAATTAGTTTTCTGCTGTGATTAGTGTTTTTCCGCCATGTTTGAAGTGTTTATTAAAACGGATGTATTTTATTTACAGGTGCAGGTGCACATCATAGAAGCAGAACCCAGGGGTAAAGTCATGACATCAGCAGCCCAATTAAAAAGAAAGACTTAGATTTATATAGCGCCTTTCACGACCACTAGATGTCTCAAAGCACTTTACAGCTAATGAAGTACTTTTGGAGTATAGTCACTATTGTAATGTAAATTACACAAAGCATTCCTTTCTGAAGTTCATCTCTGCCACAAATATTTGGTTATATCTATTTAATATGTATAAGATTAGAAAGAACACTTTAACAACTCTAGATAATGTGGAAAAATGATGTAAAATCAGTGGAGTTGTGCAGCTTTAAAAGGAAAAAAAATGGACCATAACTCTAATAGCTCAGTGTGTAAATGGGCCATGTGATGTGACACTGAGCCATATAGACCAGAAGAGTTTTTCATCTGCAATAGCTGATCCCAGCTAAGGCAGCAATTGAGAATTAAACTACTGGCCTCAGTTTTGCCAGACTACGGAGCGGAAAAACCAGCTGGAGTTTTTGATCTTCATCGATATCCAATAACCCCTGCTGGACTGAGCCTGTGTGGATATCACATGAGGATGGGATTATGTGTGGTGTAATGGGCCCACAGTTAAACAGACTGTTGACTTTCATTGTCGAGGCTCACACATGAAGAATTACCATTGAGTTGAAGTATTGGAGGACTGTCAGTACTTATACAATCGTAGCATAAGCCACTGCCTTCAGGAGAGGGAGGTTGAAGGGAAAAAAAATCAGAAGATAAATCAGAGGAGAGAAAATAGCAAAGCTAACACTTATGTTAGCAAACTACAGCTGTTACTATAGCTGCAAGGGTAAAAATTCACCCCTGCTGGAAACTTGGAGCACCTACCATTTTCAATATGCTTTTACCGTCGCGTCAGACGAGGTGAACTCTTGATCGATTTTCAGCTCTTTGGCAATTTTGTTGGAACGGACCAGAAGTCAGTTATAATGGGGCGGAAGTGCGGCGGTAAGTACTCTAGAGGGGTGGAAATGGGGGCAAGATGGAGTCTCCGCTGATGTCAGTCAGCAGCGTAGTGGTGCTGATGTCAATGTGCATGTGCGTCACCATGGGCTGGACTTTCATCATTTAGCCTATCATTGGTTTTCTGGTGGTATTTTGGTGCTATTTAAAAATCAAGTTTTTTTTTACCACCAAAATACCACTCTCATTCAAAAGATGCTATTTTCATCAAATAAAACCGGTGGTAGGGCTAACTGTATTTCATTTTTATTTTTCAACGTGCAACACTGAAAGTAAAATGGGTGGTACATCATCAGTACCTGCCCGCTCCTCCTCTCCCCGACATGTCCTTACCTTGGGCCAGCCGTGCTGCCTATTCCCACCGCCTCCAGAGCTTTCTCCAAGGCTGGGGCAGGGTGCTCTCCTCCAAGTTCCCCCAATCTCCCCACCACCTACACCAGGTGCTTATGAAGCCCACCCGCCGGTGCTCCCCTGCACCCTTGCTGGCTTGGTCCCTTTGGCCAGCCGGCCCAGCCCAGCGGCATCCATGGCATCCCTTGGGGGATGGGGACACTATGGGGACATGGGACACTGTGGGAACATGCTCTTGAATAAACCTTCTTCCAGCTCTATTATGCATCATATAAGTAGTCAGCAATATTGGCAGAGATATTTTAGGCCCCATTCCTTCAAATGTTCTGCAAATGTTCTCAAAATGTCCTCAAATGTCCTCAAATGTCCTCCAAATTTCTTAAATATCCTTAAAATATCTGCCAATTTACTCAAATAATCCAATAAAAGCCTCAAGTAACCTTAAAATCTAACTCTGAACTCACATAAAGATGTCTGTGTAAAACTCAACCTTCTCTCATGTGGACTGGACTGCAGCTCCGTTTTTAAAAATAGCATCAGTAGTACTGGATTCGATCAGATAAGATCAGATAGGACTGCACTTTTCTCGGTGGTAATTTATGCCAGTGGTGAAAATGGTGGTATTGATGAATTCACGTCTGATGGTAATTTTTGGTGGTATTTCGGTGTTGCACACTTAATGATGTCATAAAAATGGAAAAAAAATAAGATTGGTGGTAATTTTTACCACCGGTGGTAAATCACTGATGAATTTAACACCAGTGGTATTTCAGTGCTAAATTATGAAATCATTGGTAATCTGCGATGAATTTACCACCGGTGGTATTTTTGGTGGTAAATGGGTGGTAAATGATCGGAAAAAATGATGAATATTCAGCCCCATGTCTCTCCCCTCATTTAAAGGAGAGAGAACCAGCCATTATTTAGCTTCAGCCCACTGGGCTACCAGGGAGGGTTTCAGCCTGGCCAACAGCCTGGCACCCAAGAGGGGGTGCCAGGATGCCTGTTAGCGATCCGGCCGAACCCGGGGCCATAATTGTCTGGCCGATCGGGAAGTCAGCAGGCAAAAAAAACCAAGGCAGCTGCGGCAGTGCGCTCTTCCCTTGAAGGGCCACCGCACTGCTGTGACTCACACAGTGAAAGGAAGGTGCTCCGGCAGAAAAAGTTGTCGGGGGCACCGCGTGATTGATCTATGATTTTTCCAGTTAAATTTCGCGGGGGGTGGCATGGAGGTGTGGGAGATCGGCAGTGCACCCTTTGATGACACACTGAGGACGGTCGGCAGCAGTGGGGCGGAAATGGGGACCATCAGAAAAATCCCCGAGCTGAATTTCGCTGGCGGCGGCCATTGGACCGGAAGTCGGTGGCCATTCGTCTCCGCCGCCTGGTCGCCGATTTCTGGCAGTAAGTGGCCTTTTTGGGAGGCTGAACTTCCGCCCCCAATGTCAATGCAATGCCAATAACATTTGTACAATAGTTATACTGCATCTATATGATTGCTCAAAAGTTGAAAATGTGGCTATAAAATGACTATGCTATCTTGAGTTTGTAGGCACTACAAGTCATCCTTCTGACTTTCCTGTTCTGACTGTGGCTCATCCTTGATATCAGGCCAGCAGTGTGAAAATTACATTGCTGGCCTGTATAGGTGGCTTGAAAACAAGGTAGAATAGCATCGTAATACATATCTGATGCCAAATGGTAACTGCAGCAGTTTCTGACACCTTTGCCCCAATGTTTTTCCTCTGGATGAATGGAATAAAACTACCTTGCAAGGCAATGTAAATGGGGAACTGATTTTCTCTGTTTCTGCATAAGTAGATTCGCAATGTTTAGATCAGTTATAATTTCTTCTGCTGGTACAAAATACTAAATTTTAGGTCATTAAATAATAATGTACATTAAAGTATATGTAATCCAGAAGATGGTGCTGTTTGCAGTTATACTACAGCATGGATTCACATTATTGGGGACTAAAGCTATCACATTCTGCTGGTGTCATTTATTTCTGTGCGCTGCGGTAATTATACTGCAAATTAGGTATAGTATCAGATCTCAATCAAATTCAGAGCTGTTCCAATACAGAACTTGTCTTATAGCCACAATATAAGGAAACAAAGAGCTTACATTTAGATGCCATTTTATCATGCATGTCTTTCAGAAATGTTGCAAAGAACTTCACATACATTGCATTAATTTCAAGTGCAGTTAACTGAGGCTGATCTCATAATCAGGCACTCCTGGCAAGGAGCAACACTCACAAGAAGCTTGCAGCTCCTTGTCAGCAGTGCCTGACCACAGAATTAGTCCTACTATTATTATGTGGCTCAATGCGGCAGCCATTTGTACACATCAAGGTCTAACAGTGACGTGAATGACCAGTTAATCTGCTTGAGAGACAAATGCTGGCTAGGACTCAGGGAGAACTGCCTGCTCTTCTTTGAGCAGTGCTAAGGGACCTTTAAAATGCACCCAAACAGACAGGCAGGGAATGGGTTTGAATTACTTATTTTAAGGATGGCATCTCTGACACTGCATCACTCCCTCAATCCTGCACTGAGTACTGATATAACTGATAATGGGCCAGATTCAAGTTCATGCCTTCGCATGCTTCCACAGTCAACCAGCTTTTTGTATTGTGAAGGTAGAGAACAGATCCTTGGGCAAGTGACAAAGTGGCACAGCGTGAGTATGAGGCAGTTGCTCTGTTTGGAACTTTGGGGGACTTTCCTCAAAGGACAGCAGTGCCCCATTCCTGGCAGCAGGTAATGGTCAGGTTCAGTGTTGTGCACACTACCTTCAGGACCTGGGAACAGATGCAGGAAAAGACAGCATGGGTTTTAAGGAATCTGGCAGGATAAGACTACTTAACACTGTTATGCACTGGTTAGACAGCCTAAGACTGCAGACTGTTCCCAGGGACGCACACTGAGACAGACATTATCTGCTGCTGGAGAGCCATCAACTCAGTGAAAGACGCACTTTGGTCTTCCCGAAACTTGCTGGTCTTCCAGAGCAAGGAGATGTCCACGGTCGAGTGTTGCAGACTGGTGCAATCCAAGGTCCAGGATTACATGCTGAGGGACGCACTAAAGGTTGGTGTAGTCGCCGCAAAGGCACGATGGGGAAGAGCCACAGTTTAAGGCTCTTCCGCCACGGTAAACTCAGGGGATGGAATCAGACCCCCCTCGGGCTGTGCTTGTTAATCTGCTTGTATACATAGAGCACCATGTATTGAAAAACACCTGTGTTGTGCCATGTCGAATGAATGTCTCTGCACTGTTTAGTAACTTGTGAAGAAATGTAAATGTATTCTCATCCATTCCGTGTACTGTTTTCATCTGCATAGTGCTACATGTAACATAAACGAGCCAAAGGAGGACAGTGGAAACGTTATAAGGACACTCTCAAAGCCTCCCTGGTAAAGTGCAACATCACCACTGACACCTGGGAGACCCTGGCCGCAGACCACCCGAGGTGGAGAAAGTCCATCCGGGAGGGCGTTGAGCTCTTCGAGTCTCAACGCAAAGAGCATGAAGAGGCCAAGCGCAGGCAGCGGAAGGAGCGCGCGGCAAACCTGCCCCACTGACCCCTGCCCTTGACGAATGTCTGTCCCACCTGTAACAGGGTCTGTGGCTCTCGTAACGCACTGTTCGGCCATCAAAGAACTCACTTTGGGAGTGGAAGCAAGTCCTCTTCGATTCCTAGGGACTGCCTATGATGATGATGATGAAATGTTTCCTGGAATGTAATGTAAATCTGTTCTTATCTGCTCCATGTAATACCCTTATTTGCACAGTACTACATGTAACATGATTTACGGATGTACTAAACTGTACCTTGAAATGAAATGTACGCTAGTGCATTGTATGGAACTGCTGTCAGCACCCAAACAAATTGTATGGAATTGCTGATAGCAAGGTATTGTGAAAATTTTATATGAATAAAGTATATTTTGAAAAAAGCTTATTCATGTTGGCTGCTCAACCTTGCCAAGCCCTCACACAAACTTCTAGCTATTTCATTGTAACTCATAAATTGGCTCTTCAATTTTCAGCTGCAAGCTAAGTTTAAGCTTTTTTGGCTAGCTGCTGGCAAAAAGCTGGCTGGAGTAGGGCAAACTGTCAAGATGTAATGTACAAATGCAAGCCTTGCAATACTTTCACCTTCCAACGTCATAACACCTCAAGTCATTGTGAAAAGAATCTAGCTGCATGTTGCATAGTTACTGACACCCAGGTCGGTGTGCAGATTGCATGTGTGTTTGTCACTGTGCATATTCTCCTTTGATTTACAGCATCGCAAAACTGCTTTGACATGTACAACAAAATGGCACAACAATGGCCCAATACCAGCCTGCAGAAAAGTCTACACAGTAAAGTGTAGGTAGTGAAGGCACATCTCCTCCGACATGATAGGTAGCTCTTGTGAGGTCTGTGGACCTGCCTATTTAGGGACCAGCAGGTCTGTGCACGTCACGTCAGGTGCAAGCAAACCGCCCTCTGATCATTCCTCTGCAATTTTCCATCACATTAAGCCCCCGAAAGGTAAGAGGAATGTTCGGAAGAATGCCATTCCATCCATTAAGGGTATTTTTATTCAATAGGCAACTCCCTTAAACAGTAGGTGATGACAAACAAAAGAAAAATCAGCAGTAAAGAGCAAAATGACAAAAGACAACCAACTTAAACCATAAGAGCCAGTCCAAACAATGAAGTGACACCTGCCAATGAATTGGAAGCTACCGGAAGCTACGCAGAAGCATTCTGCACATAACTGTCAGGTCCAAAATTTTAAAAATAATGTTCAGAACAGATGGAGGTCTGCGTAACTGCTAACTCTAGCATTTTTTACCTTGTTGGAAATAATTTTATCATAAAGAAATGCAAATAAAATTTAAAACGCCATCGTTTTCCCATTTGCAATTTGATTTATAAACACGCAACTAGCAGGATAATGTTTCCAGCCTTTTCTGCCTGACTGCCTTTTTGAATTAGAGACGGTTCCACATTGAAAATAGCCAAGATTCATCAGTCCAAAGCTCCAAGCTCAGCTTTATCTCAAATTTTATGTTCTCCTTTTTTTTTAAAAAGATCTTTCCTATCATCTAAGCAGAGTGTATGCTCAACTTCGCCGTTAAACCTGCAAAGTCTTCCCGTCCAAATATTTACATTGAATCATGGTCATTAGCATTTTACATGTATCAGGATTTTATAAGCAGTTACTGTCCTTTCCTAAACCTTTGGGAACTGTGGCCAAATTTGAGAAGCAGGGCTGTGAATTATTCTAGTGATTGGCCGACTAACACAATTTCCATTTCATCAAAATGACTTCTGACGTGCCAAAATGAAGTCCGGCAAGAACAACCAAGAGACCATTAGAACTGCGCATGCATTGGCAGCAGTCGCATCCTAAAAACATCACTGTCCCTTGCAAAATTACCGTTAAGCATCTTTAAATTCTCAGAACCGCTAAGGCAAGTTTCTGAGGCACCCGTTTTATACAGGTGCACAGCAATTTCAGGCAAAACACTTGAAAAATTCAGCAGAGGGAAGTTAGCTTCTACCTACATACTTTTGCTAATGGGATCCGCACATTTCTGCAGTGCCAGTGCTGCCAGGTCAGAAAATAATGGTCAGTTGCCCCCCTTCACGACCAATTTTTAGCGCTTCTACTCTGACCTCAGTTTTACACACACACCTCACCCAGCAAGTATTTTCAACTCTAGTGCATCAGAGTGAAAACTCTCCCTGATTGCCTTTACAGACTTCAGTTTAAGGCTTCTTAGGGCGGTAATCTCGGGCGGTGGATAAATTTAGTGCCAGGAAATGGTTTGCGTCGGCAGCAAAAAAACTCAGCAGCTACGCCCTGACAGTGGAGCAGAGCGCTAAGGGAAACATTCCACACTTACCTTAGGGCTCTCCCACTGTCTCTGCACTGAACGACTTCTCATCTTCGGTGATTTCAACCTCATCATTCTCTCTCTCCTCCCCTAGCCTCCTATCCTCCCTTAATCTCTCCCTCCATGTAAATTCCCCAACCCATATTCACAGCCAGCTCCTTGACCTTGCCATCACTTGTGGCCTCGCAAGTCCCATCGTGTCAATCGCAGATAAGGCCATCTCTGACCACTTCCTGGTATCTCTCTCCGCCCACCTCCCCCTTCCACCACCACCCTCCCCCAAATCTACCTCCTTCTGTGTCTTCCCCTGGAAAAAACTCTCTCCCGACTCTCTTACAACTGCACTTATCAACTCCCAACCTTTGGCCTTTGGCCCACCATTCACCAGGACATTTCTGCAGCTACCAATTTGATCAATCAAACCCTCTCCACCACCTATGATGTCCTAGTCCTTGATAAAACAATGACTCTCACCCTGGCTGTACCCCTGGTACAGCCCTGATCTTCACTCCCTTAAGTCCAAGGGACACGAACTTGAACAGATATGGCAGACAACTGGTTTAGCCATTCACCGCCAGATCTGACTGGACCACATAAAGCACTAACGGGTCCTGCTCTCGTCAGCCAAAATCACTCACTATTCCAGAATTATTCTGCAATGTAAAGATAAACACCGGCTTCTATTCTCCACTACTAACTGTCTTTTTAAACACCTCTCCCCAGTCTCCACCCTTACCTCCGACAATAAGTGTGAGAAACTCATGGACTTCTTTGTCTCTAAGATTGAGACCATCCGTTTGGCCGCCTCTGCCTCTTCCCTTCCTTCCCCTAGCTCACCGGGCCAAACTTCCACTAAGGAAGCCCCCTGCCCTCGATCTGACCTCACATCTTTCTTCAGTTTCTCTGCGATCTCTCCTGATGACCTTTCCGAGCTCATCCTGTCCATGAGACCCACTTCCTGCTCCCTTGATCCTATTCCCACAAAACATCTGACCACCTAACTTCCTTTTCTGGCTCCCACGTTAGCTGACATAGTTAACGGTTCTCTCTTTTCAAGTACTGTCCCCCCTCTGCCTGAAATCTGCCTTTATCACTCCTCTCCTCAAAAAACAAACCCTCGACACCTCCGTCCTTGCAAACTACTACCCCATCTCCAACCACCCTTTCCTTTCTAAAGTCCTTGAACGTGTTGTCGCCTGCCAAATCCGTGCCCATCTTTCCCGCAATTCCATTTTAAATCTCTTCAATCTGGTTTCTGCGCCTGCCACAGTACCGAAACGGTTTCATCAAAGTCACAAATGACATCCTTTGTGACTGTGACAAAGGTAAACTATCCCTTCTCGTCCTTCTTGACTTATCTGCAGCCTTTGACATGGATGACCACTATATCCTTGTCCATCACCTCTCCTCCCTTGTCCAGCTGGGAGGGACTGCACTTGCCTGGTTCCATTCTTATCTATCTAATCATAGCCATAGAATCACCTGCAATGGCTCCTCTTCCCGCCCCGGCATCGTTACCTCTGGTGTCCCCAAGGATCTATCCTTGGCCCCCTCTTATTTCTCCTCTACATGCTGCCCTTTGGCGACATCATACAAAAACACAGTGCCAGTTTCCACATGTATACTGATGACACCCAGCTCTACCTCACTACCACTTCCCTTCACCCCTCTGTCTGACATCCAGTTCTAGATGAGCAGAAATGTTCTCCAATTGAATATTGGGAAGACAAAAGCCATTATTTTTGGTCCACGCCACAAACTGCGTTCCCTAGCCACCGATTCCATCCCTCTCCCCAACTTCTGTCTGAGGCTGAACCAGACTGTTCGTAACCTTGGTGCCATACTTAACCCTGAAATGAGCTGTCGACCACATATCCACAGCATAACTAAGACTGCCTATTTCCATCTCCGTAACATCGCCGGTCTCTGCCCTTGCCTCAGCTCATCTGCTGCTGAAGCCCTCATCCATGCCTTTGTTACCTCTAGACTTGACTATTTCAAGTCCTGGCACTCCTGGCTGGCCTCCCACATTCTACCGTACGTAAATTAAAGGTGATCCAAAACTCGGCTACCCATGTCCAACTCGCACCAAGTCCCGCTCACCCATCATGTGCTCGCTGACCTACATTGGCTTCCGGTTAAGCAATGCTTCGATCTCAAAATTCACATGATTATTTTCAAACCCATCCATGGCCTTGCCTCTCCCTATCTCTGTAATCTCCTCCAGCTCCTCTAATTCTGTCCTCTTGAGCATCCCTGATTATAATCGCTCAACCATTGGTCGCCGTGCCTTCGGTTGCCTGGGCCCCAAACTCTGAAACTCCCTGCCTAAACCTCTCCGGTTCCCTTCCTTTATTTCCTCCTTCAAGACGCTCCTGAAAACCTATCTCTTTGACCAAACTGTTTTTGTAGTTGTAGCTCACTCACTATTCGTCTCTGCAAACTCCAAATCAACAGCGACAACCTTTATTTTCTGTCAGCATGAGTAAATAAAATGAAAATCTACTTTGAATTAATTTTACACTCTGTTGGTTTGAAAGAATAAACTTTAGCACCTCTGGATTAAGCACACAAAACACATCCTCTTTAACAAACACTTCGGTCACTGAAAAGAATTGTTAATCACAGCATTAAACTAATTATGAAAAAACACAGACAAAGACATGTTACTTAATCTCATGCAGATTAACACTCTAACCATAATATTTTTGCAGTTTGATGGAGTCACCAGTTCTTTACTGTCACATGCTGCTCTTAGGTGTTAATGGGCAAAACTGTGTATTCCTGCCCTTTGCTGGTGTCTTGGTAGTTGTCAGACAGACATACAAATGAATTGCTTGTCACCATCAGAGCTGAGATAACTACACTGTTTGCTTATTTGAGTACAAACCTGTCACATTTTATTGATCTATTTTAGTTAAGGTATTCTGCAGGAGACTTGTAAAGTGATAAATACCATCAGCTAGATCAGATAGTATTGTATTATGGGCTGGTTATACTGTACATTTTATTTAAACACGTTGATTATGGCTTTGCGTCAACACAAAATATGTAGCATAAAATCAATAGGGGAGTTGCCAGAATTAGTGTGTGCTGGCACTCTGATTCTCCCATTTGTGATGGCACTGATCTCCCAGTCTGCACTGACACTCTGATTTCCCAGTCCATGCTGACACTCTGATCTCCCAGTCCATGCTGACACTCTGATCTCCCAGTCCATACTGACACTCTGATCTCCCAGTTTGCACTAACACTCTGATCTCCCAGTCTGAGCTGACACTCTGATCTCCCAGTCTGCACTGACACTCTGATCTCCCAGTCCATACTGACACTCTGATCTCCCAGTCCATGCTGACACTCTGATCTCCCAGTCCATGCTGACACACTGATCTCCCAGTCTGCACTGACACTCTAATTTCCCAGTCCATGCTGACACTCTGATCTCCCAGTCCATGCTGACACTCTGATCTCCCAGTCCATGCTGACACTCTGATCTCCCAGTCCATGCTGACACTCTGATCTCCCAGTCCATGCTGACACTCTGATCTCCCAGTCCATGCTGACACTCTGATCTCCCAGTCCATGCTGACACTCTGATCTCCCAGTCCATGCTGACACTCTGATCTCCCAGTCCATGCTGACACTCTGATCTCCCAGTCCATGCTGACACCCTGATCTCCCAATCCATGCTGACACTCTGATCTCCCAATCCATGCTGACACTCTGATCTCCCAGTCCATGCTGACACTCTGATCTCCCAGTCTGCGCTGACACCCTGATCTCCCAATCCATGCTGATACTCTGATCTCCCAGTCCATGCTGACACTCTGATCTCCCAGTCCATTCTGACACTCTGATCTCCCAGTCTGCGCTGACACTCTGATCTCCCAATGCATGCTGACACTCTGATCTCCCAGTCTGAGCTGACACTCTGATCTCCCAGTCTGAGCTGACACTCTGATCTCCCAGTCTGCACTGACACTCTGATCTCCCAGTCCATACTGACACTCTGATCTCCCAGTCCATACTGACACTCTGATTTCCCAGTCCATGCTGACACTCTGATCTCCCAGTCCATGCTGACACTCTGATCTCCCAGTCTGCACTGACACTCTGGTCTCCCAGTCTGAGCTGACACTCTGATCTCTCAGTCCATGCTGACACTCTGATCTCCCAGTCCATACTGACACTCTGATCTCCCAGTCCATGCTGACACTCTGATCTCCCAGTCTGCACTAACACTCTGATCTCCCAGTCTGAGCTGACACTCTGATTTCCCAGTCCATGCTGACACTCTGATCTCCCAGTCCATGCTGACAATCTGATCTCCCAGTCCATGCTGACATTCTGATCTCCCAGTCCATGCTGACACTCTAATCTCCCAGTCCATGCTGACACTCTGATCTCCCAGTCCATGCTGATACTCTGATCTCCCAGTCTGCGCTGACACCCTGCTCTCCCAATCCATGCTGACACTCTGATCTCCCAGTCCATGCAGACACTCTGATCTCCCAGTCCATGCTGACACTCTGATCTCCCAGTCCATGCTGACACTCTGATCACTCTGATCTCCCAGTCTGCACTAACACTCTGATCTCTCAGTCCATGCTGACACTCTGATCTCCCAGTCCATACTGACACTCTGATCTCCCAGTCTGAGCTGACACTCTGATCTCCCAGTCCATGCTGACACTCTGATCTCCCAGTCTGAGCTGACACTCTGATTTCCCAGTCCATACTGACACTCTGATCTCCCAGTCCATGCTGACACTCTGATCTCCCAGTCTGAGCTGACACTCTGATCTCCCAGTCCATACTGACACTCTGATCTCCCAGTCCATGCTGACACTCTGATCTCCCAGTCTGAGCTGACACTCTGATCTCCCAGTCCATACTGACACTCTGATCTCCCAGTCCATGCTGACACTCTGATCTCCCAGTCCATGCTGACACTCTGATCTCCCAGTCTGCGCTGACACCCTGATCTCCCAATCCATGCTGACACTCTGATCTCCCAGTCCATGCAGACAATCTGATCTCCCAGTCCATACTGACACTCTGATTTCCCAGTCCATGCTGACACTCTGATCTCCCAGTCCATGCTGACACTCTGGTCTCCCAGTCTGCACTGACACTCTGGTCTCCCAGTCTGAGCTGACACTCTGATCTCTCAGTCCATGCTGACACTCTGATCTCCCAGTCCATACTGACACGCTGATCTCCCAGTCCATGCTGACACTCTGATCTCCCAGTCTGCACTAACACTCTGATCTCCCAGTCTGAGCTGACACTCTGATTTCCCAGTCCATGCTGACACTCTGATCTCCCAGTCCATGCTGACACTCTGATCTCCCAGTCCATGCTGACACTCTGATCTCCCAGTCCATGCTGACATTCTGATCTCCCAGTCCATGCTGACACTCTGATCTCCCAGTCCATGCTGACACTCTGATCTCCCAGTCCATGCTGACACTCTGATCTCCCAGTCTGCGCTGACACCCTGATCTCCCAATCCATGCTGACACTCTGATCTCCCAGTCCATGCAGACACTCTGATCTCCCAGTCCATGCTGACACTCTGATCTCCCAGTCCATACTGACACTCTGATCTCCCAGTCTGCACTAAAACTCTGATCTCTCAGTCCATGCTGACACTCTGATCTCCCAGTCCATACTGACACTCTGATCTCCCAGTCTGAGCTGACACTCTGATCTCCCAGTCCATGCTGACACTCTGATCTCCCAGTCTGAGCTGACACTCTGATTTCCCAGTCCATACTGACACTCTGATCTCCCAGTCCATGCTGACACTCTGATCTCCCAGTCTGAGCTTACACTCTGATCTCCCAGTCCATACTGACACTCTGATCTCCCAGTCCGTGCTGACACTCTGATCTCCCAGTCTGAGCTGACACTCTGATCTCCCAGTCCATACTGACACTCTGATCTCCCAGTCCATGCTGACACTCTGATCTCCCAGTCCATGCTGACACTCTGATCTCCCAGTCTGCGCTGACACCCTGATCTCCCAATCCATGCTGATACTCTGATCTCCCAGTCCATGCAGACACTCTGATCTCCCAGTCCATGCTGACACTCTGATCACTCTGATCTCCCAGTCTGCACTAACACTCTGATCTCTCAGTCCATGCTGACACTCTGATCTCCCAGTCCATATTGACACTCTGATTTCCCAGTCCATGCTGACACTCTGATCTCCCAGTCTGAGCTAACACTCTGATCTCCCAGTCCATACTGACACTCTGATCTCCCAGTCCATGCTGACACTCTGATCTCGCAGTCTGCACTAACACTCTGATCTCCCAGTCTGAACTGACACTCTGATTTCCCAGTCCATGCTGACACTCTGATCTCCCAGTCCATGCTGACACTCTGATCTCCCAGTCCATGCTGACACTCTGATCTCCCAGTCCATGCTGACACTCTGATCTCCCAGTCCATGCTGACACTCTGATCTCCCAGTCCATGCTGACACTCTGATCTCCCAGTCTGCGCTGACACCCTGATCTCCCAATCCATGCTGACACTCTGATCTCCCAGTCCATGCTGACACTCTGATCATTCTGATCTCCCAGTCTGCACTAACACTCTGATCTCTCAGTCCATGCTGACACTCTGATCTCCCAGTCCATACTGACACTCTGATCTCCCAGTCTGAGCTGACACTCTGATCTCCCAGTCCATGCTGACACTCTGATCTCCCAGTCCATGCTGACACTTTGATCACTCTGATCTCCCAGTCCGCACTAACACTCTGATCTCTCAGTTCATGCTGACACTCTGATCTCCCAGTCCATACTGACACTCTGATCTCCCAGTCTGAGCTGACACTCTGATCTCCCAGTCCATGCTGACACTCTGATCTCCCAGTCTGAGCTGATACTCTGATTTCCCAGTCCATACTGACACTCTGATCTCCCAGTCCATGCTGATACTCTGATCTCCCAGTCTGCGCTGACACCCTGCTCTCCCAATCCATGCTGACACTCTGATCTCCCAGTCCATGCAGACACTCTGATCTCCCAGTCCATGCTGACACTCTGATCTCCCAGTCCATGCTGACACTCTGATCACTCTGATCTCCCAGTCTGCACTAACACTCTGATCTCTCAGTCCATGCTGACACTCTGATCTCCCAGTCCATACTGACACTCTGATCTCCCAGTCTGAGCTGACACTCTGATCTCCCAGTCCATGCTGACACTCTGATCTCCCAGTCTGAGCTGACACTCTGATTTCCCAGTCCATACTGACACTCTGATCTCCCAGTCCATGCTGACACTCTGATCTCCCAGTCTGAGCTGAGACTCTGATCTCCCAGTCCATGCTGACACTCTGATCTCCCAGTCCATGCTGACACTCTGATCTCCCAGTCTGAGCTGACACTCTGATCTCCCAGTCCATACTGACACTCTGATCTCCCAGTCCATGCTGACACTCTGATCTCCCAGTCCATGCTGACACTCTGATCTCCCAGTCTGCGCTGACACCCTGATCTCCCAATCCATGCTGACACTCTGATCTCCCAGTCCATGCAGACAATCTGATCTCCCACTCCATGCTGACACTCTGATCTCCCAGTCCATGCTGACACTCTGATCTCCCAGTCTGAGCTGACACTCTGATCTCCCAGTCCATGCTGACACTCTGATCTCCCAGTCTGAGCTGACACTCTGATTTCCCAGTCCATACTGACACTCTGATCTCCCAGTCCATGCTGACACTCTGATCTCCCAGTCCATGCTGACACTCTGATCTCCCAGTCCATACTGACACTCTGATCTCCCAGTTTGCACTAACACTCTGATCTCCCAGTCTGAGCTGACACTCTGATCTCCCAGTCTGCACTGACACTCTGATCTCCCAGTCCATACTGACACTCTGATCTCCCAGTCCATGCTGACACTCTGATCTCCCAGTCCATGCTGACACTCTGATCTCCCAGTCCATGCTGACACTCTGATCTCCCTGTCTGCACTGACACTCTAATTTCCCAGTCCATGCTGACACTCTGATCTCCCAGTCCATGCTGACACTCTGATCTCCCAGTCCATGCTGACACTCTGATCTCCCAGTCTGAGCTGACACTCTGATTTCCCAGTCCATACTGACACTCTGATCTCCCAGTCCATGCTGACACTCTGATCTCCCAGTCTGCACTGACACTCTAATTTCCCAGTCCATGCTGACACTCCTATCTCCCAGTCCATGCTGACACTCTGATCTCCCAGTCCATGCTGACACTCTGATCTCCCAGTCCATGCTGACACTCTGATCTCCCAGTCCATGCTGACACTCTGATCTCCCAGTCCATGCTGACACTCTGATCTCCCAGTCCATGCTGACACTCTGATCTCCCAGTCCATGCTGACACTCTGATCTCCCAGTCCATGCTGACACCCTGATCTCCCAATCCATGCTGACACTCTGATCTCCCAATCCATGCTGACACTCTGATCTCCCAGTCCATGCTGACACTCTGATCTCCCAGTCTGCGCTGACACCCTGATCTCCCAATCCATGCTGATACTCTGATCTCCCAGTCCATGCTGACACTCTGATCTCCCAGTCCATGCTGACACTCTGATCTCCCAGTCTGCGCTGACTCTGATCTCCCAATGCATGCTGACACTCTGATCTCCCAGTCCATGCTGACAATCTGATCTCCCAGTCCATGCTGACACTCTGATCTCCCAGTCCATACTGACACTCTGATCTCCCAGTCCATGCTGACACTCTGATCTCCCAGTCTGCACTAACACTCTGAACTCCCAGTCTGAGCTGACACTCTGATCTCCCAGTCTGCACTGACACTCTGATCTCCCAGTCCATACTGACACTCTGATTTCCCAGTCCATGCTGACACTCTGATCTCCCAGTCCATGCTGACACTCTGATCTCCCAGTCTGCACTGACACTCTGGTCTCCCAGTCTGAGCTGACACTCTGATCTCTCAGTCCATGCTGACACTCTGATCTCCCAGTCCATACTGACACTCTGATCTCCCAGTCCATGCTGACACTCTGATCTCCCAGTCTGCACTAACACTCTGATCTCCCAGTCTGAGCTGACACTCTGATTTCCCAGTCCATGCTGACACTCTGATCTCCCAGTCCATGCTGACACTCTGATCTCCCAGTCCATGCTGACACTCTGATCTCCCAGTCTGCACTGACACTCTGGTCTCCCAGTCTGCACTAAAACTCTGATCTCTCAGTCCATGCTGACACTCTGATCTCCCAGTCCATACTGACACTCTGATCTCCCAGTCTGAGCTGACACTCTGATCTCCCAGTCCATGCTGACACTCTGATCTCCCAGTCCATGCTGACACTCTGATCTCCCAGTCTGAGCTGACACTCTGATTTCCCAGTCCATACTGACACTCTGATCTCCCAGTCCATGCTGACACTCTGATCTCCCAGTCTGAGCTTACACTCTGATCTCCCAGTCCATACTGACACTCTGATCTCCCAGTCCGTGCTGACACTCTGATCTCCCAGTCTGAGCTGACACTCTGATCTCCCAGTCCATACTGACACTCTGATCTCCCAGTCCATGCTGACACTCTGATCTCCCAGTCCATGCTGACACTCTGATCTCCCAGTCTGCGCTGACACCCTGATCTCCCAATCCATGCTAATACTCTGATCTCCCAGTCCATGCAGACACTCTGATCTCCCAGTCCATGCTGACACTCTGATCACTCTGATCTCCCAGTCTGCACTAACACTCTGATCTCTCAGTCCATGCTGACACTCTGATCTCCCAGTCCATACTGACACTCTGATTTCCCAGTCCATGCTGACACTCTGATCTCCCAGTCTGAGCTAACACTCTGATCTCCCAGTCCATACTGACACTCTGATCTCCCAGTCCATGCTGACACTCTGATCTCGCAGTCTGCACTAACACTCTGATCTCCCAGTCTGAGCTGACACTCTGATTTCCCAGTCCATGCTGACACTCTGATCTCCCAGTCCATGCTGACACTCTGATCTCCCAGTCCATGCTGACACTATGATCTCCCAGTCCATGCTGACACTCTGATCTCCCAGTCCATGCTGACACTCTGATCTCCCAGTCCATGCTGACACTCTGATCTCCCAGTCTGCGCTGACACCCTGATCTCCCAATCCATGCTGACACTCTGATCTCCCAGTCCATGCTGACACTCTGATCATTCTGATCTCCCAGTCTGCACTAACACTCTGATCTCTCAGTCCATGCTGACACTCTGATCTCCCAGTCCATACTGACACTCTGATCTCCCAGTCTGAGCTGACACTCTGATCTCCCAGTCCATGCTGACACTCTGATCTCCCAGTCCATGCTGACACTTTGATCACTCTGATCTCCCAGTCCGCACTAACACTCTGATCTCTCAGTTCATGCTGACACTCTGATCTCCCAGTCCATACTGACACTCTGATCTCCCAGTCTGAGCTGACACTCTGATCTCCCAGTCCATGCTGACACTCTGATCTCCCAGTCTGAGCTGATACTCTGATTTCCCAGTCCATACTGACACTCTGATCTCCCAGTCCATGCTGATACTCTGATCTCCCAGTCTGCGCTGACACCCTGCTCTCCCAATCCATGCTGACACTCTGATCTCCCAGTCCATGCAGACACTCTGATCTCCCAGTCCATGCTGACACTCTGATCTCCCAGTCCATGCTGACACTCTGATCACTCTGATCTCCCAGTCTGCACTAACACTCTGATCTCTCAGTCCATGCTGACACTCTGATCTCCCAGTCCATACTGACACTCTGATCTCCCAGTCTGAGCTGACACTCTGATCTCCCAGTCCATGCTGACACTCTGATCTCCCAGTCTGAGCTGACACTCTGATTTCCCAGTCCATACTGACACTCTGATCTCCCAGTCCATGCTGACACTCTGATCTCCCAGTCCATGCTGACACTCTGATCACTCTGATCTCCCAGTCTGCACTAACACTCTGATCTCTCAGTCCATGCTGACACTCTGATCTCCCAGTCCATACTGACACTCTGATCTCCCAGTCTGAGCTGACACTCTGATCTCCCAGTCCATGCTGACACTCTGATCTCCCAGTCTGAGCTGACACTCTGATTTCCCAGTCCATACTGACACTCTGATCTCCCAGTCCATGCTGACACTCTGATCTCCCAGTCTGAGCTGAGACTCTGATCTCCCAGTCCATGCTGACACTCTGATCTCCCAGTCCATGCTGACACTCTGATCTCCCAGTCTGAGCTGACACTCTGATCTCCCAGTCCATACTGACACTCTGATCTCCCAGTCCATGCTGACACTCTGATCTCCCAGTCCATGCTGACACTCTGATCTCCCAGTCTGCGCTGACACCCTGATCTCCCAATCCATGCTGACACTCTGATCTCCCAGTCCATGCAGACAATCTGATCTCCCACTCCATGCTGACACTCTGATCTCCCAGTCCATGCTGACACTCTGATCTCCCAGTCTGAGCTGACACTCTGATCTCCCAGTCCATGCTGACACTCTGATCTCCCAGTCTGAGCTGACACTCTGATTTCCCAGTCCATACTGACACTCTGATCTCCCAGTCCATGCTGACACTCTGATCTCCCAGTCCATGCTGACACTCTGATCTCCCAGTCCATACTGACACTCTGATCTCCCAGTTTGCACTAACACTCTGATCTCCCAGTCTGAGCTGACACTCTGATCTCCCAGTCTGCACTGACACTCTGATCTCCCAGTCCATACTGACACTCTGATCTCCCAGTCCATGCTGACACTCTGATCTCCCAGTCCATGCTGACACTCTGATCTCCCAGTCCATGCTGACACTCTGATCTCCCTGTCTGCACTGACACTCTAATTTCCCAGTCCATGCTGACACTCTGATCTCCCAGTCCATGCTGACACTCTGATCTCCCAGTCCATGCTGACACTCTGATCTCCCAGTCTGAGCTGACACTCTGATTTCCCAGTCCATACTGACACTCTGATCTCCCAGTCCATGCTGACACTCTGATCTCCCAGTCTGCACTGACACTCTAATTTCCCAGTCCATGCTGACACTCCTATCTCCCAGTCCATGCTGACACTCTGATCTCCCAGTCCATGCTGACACTCTGATCTCCCAGTCCATGCTGACACTCTGATCTCCCAGTCCATGCTGACACTCTGATCTCCCAGTCCATGCTGACACTCTGATCTCCCAGTCCATGCTGACACTCTGATCTCCCAGTCCATGCTGACACTCTGATCTCCCAGTCCATGCTGACACCCTGATCTCCCAATCCATGCTGACACTCTGATCTCCCAATCCATGCTGACACTCTGATCTCCCAGTCCATGCTGACACTCTGATCTCCCAGTCTGCGCTGACACCCTGATCTCCCAATCCATGCTGATACTCTGATCTCCCAGTCCATGCTGACACTCTGATCTCCCAGTCCATGCTGACACTCTGATCTCCCAGTCTGCGCTGACTCTGATCTCCCAATGCATGCTGACACTCTGATCTCCCAGTCCATGCTGACAATCTGATCTCCCAGTCCATGCTGACACTCTGATCTCCCAGTCCATACTGACACTCTGATCTCCCAGTCCATGCTGACACTCTGATCTCCCAGTCTGCACTAACACTCTGAACTCCCAGTCTGAGCTGACACTCTGATCTCCCAGTCTGCACTGACACTCTGATCTCCCAGTCCATACTGACACTCTGATTTCCCAGTCCATGCTGACACTCTGATCTCCCAGTCCATGCTGACACTCTGATCTCCCAGTCTGCACTGACACTCTGGTCTCCCAGTCTGAGCTGACACTCTGATCTCTCAGTCCATGCTGACACTCTGATCTCCCAGTCCATACTGACACTCTGATCTCCCAGTCCATGCTGACACTCTGATCTCCCAGTCTGCACTAACACTCTGATCTCCCAGTCTGAGCTGACACTCTGATTTCCCAGTCCATGCTGACACTCTGATCTCCCAGTCCATGCTGACACTCTGATCTCCCAGTCCATGCTGACACTCTGATCTCCCAGTCCATGCTGACACTCTGATCTCCCAGTCCATGCTGACACTCTGATCTCCCAGTCTGCGCTGACACCCTGATCTCCCAATCCATGCTGACACTCTGATCTCCCAGTCCATGCAGACACTCTGATCTCCCAGTCCATGCTGACACTCTGATCTCCCAGTCCATACTGACACTCTGATCTCCCAGTCTGCACTAAAACTCTGATCTCTCAGTCCATGCTGACACTCTGATCTCCCAGTCCATACTGACACTCTGATCTCCCAGTCTGAGCTGACACTCTGATCTCCCAGTCCATGCTGACACTCTGATCTCCCAGTCCATGCTGACACTCTGATCTCCCAGTCTGAGCTGACACTCTGATTTCCCAGTCCATACTGACACTCTGATCTCCCAGTCCATGCTGACACTCTGATCTCCCAGTCTGAGCTTACACTCTGATCTCCCAGTCCATACTGACACTCTGATCTCCCAGTCCGTGCTGACACTCTGATCTCCCAGTCTGAGCTGACACTCTGATCTCCCAGTCCATACTGACACTCTGATCTCCCAGTCCATGCTGACACTCTGATCTCCCAGTCCATGCTGACACTCTGATCTCCCAGTCTGCGCTGACACCCTGATCTCCCAATCCATGCTAATACTCTGATCTCCCAGTCCATGCAGACACTCTGATCTCCCAGTCCATGCTGACACTCTGATCACTCTGATCTCCCAGTCTGCACTAACACTCTGATCTCTCAGTCCATGCTGACACTCTGATCTCCCAGTCCATACTGACACTCTGATTTCCCAGTCCATGCTGACACTCTGATCTCCCAGTCTGAGCTAACACTCTGATCTCCCAGTCCATACTGACACTCTGATCTCCCAGTCCATGCTGACACTCTGATCTCGCAGTCTGCACTAACACTCTGATCTCCCAGTCTGAGCTGACACTCTGATTTCCCAGTCCATGCTGACACTCTGATCTCCCAGTCCATGCTGACACTCTGATCTCCCAGTCCATGCTGACACTATGATCTCCCAGTCCATGCTGACACTCTGATCTCCCAGTCCATGCTGACACTCTGATCTCCCAGTCCATGCTGACACTCTGATCTCCCAGTCTGCGCTGACACCCTGATCTCCCAATCCATGCTGACACTCTGATCTCCCAGTCCATGCTGACACTCTGATCATTCTGATCTCCCAGTCTGCACTAACACTCTGATCTCTCAGTCCATGCTGACACTCTGATCTCCCAGTCCATACTGACACTCTGATCTCCCAGTCTGAGCTGACACTCTGATCTCCCAGTCCATGCTGACACTCTGATCTCCCAGTCCATGCTGACACTTTGATCACTCTGATCTCCCAGTCCGCACTAACACTCTGATCTCTCAGTTCATGCTGACACTCTGATCTCCCAGTCCATACTGACACTCTGATCTCCCAGTCTGAGCTGACACTCTGATCTCCCAGTCCATGCTGACACTCTGATCTCCCAGTCTGAGCTGATACTCTGATTTCCCAGTCCATACTGACACTCTGATCTCCCAGTCCATGCTGATACTCTGATCTCCCAGTCTGCGCTGACACCCTGCTCTCCCAATCCACGCTGACACTCTGTTCTCCCAGTCCATGCAGACACTCTGATCTCCCAGTCCATGCTGACACTCTGATCTCCCAGTCCATGCTGACACTCTGATCACTCTGATCTCCCAGTCTGCACTAACACTCTGATCTCTCAGTCCATGCTGACACTCTGATCTCCCAGTCCATACTGACACTCTGATCTCCCAGTCTGAGCTGACACTCTGATCTCCCAGTCCATGCTGACTCTCTGATCTCCCAGTCTGAGCTGACACTCTGATTTCCCAGTCCATACTGACACTCTGATCTCCCAGTCCATGCTGACACTCTGATCTCCCAGTCTGAGCTGAGACTCTGATCTCCCAGTCCATGCTGACACTCTGATCTCCCAGTCCATGCTGACACTCTGATCTCCCAGTCTGAGCTGACACTCTGATCTCCCAGTCCATACTGACACTCTGATCTCCCAGTCCATGCTGACACTCTGATCTCCCAGTCCATGCTGACACTCTGATCTCCCAGTCCATACTGACACTCTGATCTCCCAGTTTGCACTAACACTCTGATCTCCCAGTCTGAGCTGACACTCTGATCTCCCAGTCTGCACTGACACTCTGATCTCCCAGTCCATACTGACACTCTGATCTCCCAGTCCATGCTGACACTCTGATCTCCCAGTCCATGCTGACACTCTGATCTCCCAGTCCATGCTGACACTCTGATCTCCCTGTCTGCACTGACACTCTAATTTCCCAGTCCATGCTGACACTCTGATCTCCCAGTCCATGCTGACACTCTGATCTCCCAGTCCATGCTGACACTCTGATCTCCCAGTCTGAGCTGACACTCTGATTTCCCAGTCCATACTGACACTCTGATCTCCCAGTCCATGCTGACACTCTGATCTCCCAGTCTGCACTGACACTCTAATTTCCCAGTCCATGCTGACACTCCGATCTCCCAGTCCATGCTGACACTCTGATCTCCCAGTCCATGCTGACACTCTGATCTCCCAGTCCATGCTGACACTCTGATCTCCCAGTCCATGCTGACACTCTGATCTCCCAGTCCATGCTGACACTCTGATCTCCCAGTCCATGCTGACACTCTGATCTCCCAGTCCATGCTGACACCCTGATCTCCCAATCCATGCTGACACTCTGATCTCCCAATCCATGCTGACACTCTGATCTCCCAGTCCATGCTGACACTCTGATCTCCCAGTCTGCGCTGACACCCTGATCTCCCAATCCATGCTGATACTCTGATCTCCCAGTCCATGCTGACACTCTGATCTCCCAGTCCATGCTGACACTCTGATCTCCCAGTCTGCGCTGACTCTGATCTCCCAATGCATGCTGACACTCTGATCTCCCAGTCCATGCTGACACTCTGATCTCCCAGTCCATGCTGACACTCTGATATCCCAGTCCATACTGACACTCTGATCTCCCAGTCCATGCTGACACTCTGATCTCCCAGTCTGCACTAACACTCTGAACTCCCAGTCTGAGCTGACACTCTGATCTCCCAGTCTGCACTGACACTCTGATCTCCCAGTCCATACTGACACTCTGATTTCCCAGTCCATGCTGACACTCTGATCTCCCAGTCCATGCTGACACTCTGATCTCCCAGTCTGCACTGACACTCTGGTCTCCCAGTCTGAGCTGACACTCTGATCTCTCAGTCCATGCTGACACTCTGATCTCCCAGTCCATACTGACACTCTGATCTCCCAGTCCATGCTGACACTCTGATCTCCCAGTCTGCACTAACACTCTGATCTCCCAGTCTGAGCTGACACTCTGATTTCCCAGTCCATGCTGACACTCTGATCTCCCAGTCCATGCTGACACTCTGATCTCCCAGTCCATGCTGACACTCTGATCTCCCAGTCCATGCTGACACTCTGATCTCCCAGTCCATGCTGACACTCTGATCTCCCAGTCCATGCTGACACTCTGATCTCCCAGTCCATGCTGACACTCTGATCTCCCAGTCTGCGCTGACACCCTGATCTCCCAATCCATGCTGACACTCTGATCTCCCAGTCCATGCAGACACTCTGATCTCCCAGTCCATGCTGACACTCTGATCTCCCAGTCCATACTGACACTCTGATCTCCCAGTCTGCACTAAAACTCTGATCTCTCAGTCCATGCTGACACTCTGATCTCCCAGTCCATACTGACACTCTGATCTCCCAGTCTGAGCTGACACTCTGATCTCCCAGACCATGCTGACACTCTGATCTCCCAGTCTGAGCTGACACTCTGATTTCCCAGTCCATACTGACACTCTGATCTCCCAGTCCATGCTGACACTCTGATCTCCCAGTCTGAGCTTACACTCTGACCTCCCAGTCCATACTGACACTCTGATCTCCCAGTCCATGCTGACACTCTGATCTCCCAGTCTGAGCTGACACTCTGATCTCCCAGTCCATACTGACACTCTGATCTCCCAGTCCATGCTGACACTCTGATCTCCCAGTCCATGCTGACACTCTGATCTCCCAGTCTGCGCTGACACCCTGATCTCCCAATCCATGCTGACACTCTGATCTCCCAGTCCATGCAGACACTCTGATCTCCCAGTCGATGCTGACACTCTGATCACTCTGATCTCCCAGTCTGCACTAACACTCTGATCTCTCAGTCCATGCTGACACTCTGATCTCCCAGTCCATACTGACACTCTGATCTCCCAGTCCATGCTGACACTCTGATCTCCCAGTCTGAGCTAACACTCTGATCTCCCAGTCCATACTGACACTCTGATCTCCCAGTCCATGCTGACACTCTGAGCTCGCAGTCTGCACTAACACTCTGATCTCCCAGTCTGAGCTGACACTCTGATTTCCCAGTCCATGCTGACACTCTGATCTCCCAGTCCATGCTGACACTCTGATCTCCCAGTCCATGCTGACACTCTGATCTCCCAGTCCATGCTGACACTCTGATCTCCCAGTCCATGCTGACACTCTGATCTCCCAGTCCATGCTGACACTCTGATCTCCCAGTCTGCGCTGACACCCTGATCTCCCAATCCATGCTGACACTCTGATCTCCCAGTCCATGCTGACACTCGGATCATTCTGATCTCCCAGTCTGCACTAACACTCTGATCTCTCAGTCCATGCTGACACTCTGATCTCCCAGTCCATACTGACACTCTGATCTCCCAGTCTGAGCTGACACTCTGATCTCCCAGTCCATGCTGACACTCTGATCTCCCAGTCCATGCTGACACTTTGATCACTCTGATCTCCCAGTCTGCACTAACACTCTGATCTCTCAGTTCATGCTGACACTCTGATCTCCCAGTCCATACTGACACTCTGATCTCCCAGTCTGAGCTGACACTCTGATCTCCCAGTCCATGCTGACACTCTGATTTCCCAGTCTGAGCTGATACTCTGATTTCCCAGTCCATACTGACACTCTGATCTCCCAGTCCATGCTGACACTCTGATCTCCCAGTCTGCACTGACACTCTGGTCTCCCAGTCTGAGCTGACACTCTGATTTCCCAGTCCATGCTGACACTCTGATCTCCCAGTCCATGCTGACACTCTGATCTCCCAGTCCATGCTGACACTCTGATCTCCCAGTCCATGCTGACACTCTGATCTCCCAGTCCATGCTGACACTCTGATCTCCCAGTCCATGCTGACACTCTGATCTCCCAGTCCATGCTGACACCCTGATCTCCCAATCCATGCTGACACTCTGATCTCCCAGTCCATGCAGACACTCTGATCTCCCAGTCCATGCTGACACTCTGATCTCCCAGTCCATGCTGACACCCTGATCTCCCAATCCATGCTGACACTCTGATCTCCCAGTCCATGCTGACACTCTGATCTCCCAGTCCATGCTGACACCCTGATCTCCCAATCCATACTGACACTCTGATCTCCCAGTCTGAGCTGACACTCTGATCTCCCAGTCCATGCTGACACTCTGATCTCCCAATCTGAGCTGACACTCTGATTTCCCAGTCCATGCTGACACTCTGATCTCCCAGTCCATGCTGACACTCTGATCTCCCAGTCTGAGCTGACACTCTGATCTCCCTGTCCATACTGACACTCTGATCTCCCAGTCCATGCTGACACACTGATCTCCCGGTCTGAGCTGACACTCTGATCTCCCAGTCTGAGCTGACACTCTGATTTCCCAGTCCATGCTGACACTCTGATCTCCCAGTCCATGCTGACACTCTGATCTCCCAGTCTGCGCTGACACCCTGATCTCCCAATCCATGCTGACACTCTGATCTCCCAGTCCATGCTGACACTCTGATCATTCTGATCTCCCAGTCTGCACTAACACTCTGATCTCTCAGTCCATGCTGACACTCTGATCTCCCAGTCCATACTGACACTCTGATCTCCCAGTCTGAGCTGACACTCTGATCTCCCAGTCCATGCTGACACTCTGATCTCCCAGTCCATGCTGACACTTTGATCACTCTGATCTCCCAGTCCGCACTAACACTCTGATCTCTCAGTTCATGCTGACACTCTGATCTCCCAGTCCATACTGACACTCTGATCTCCCAGTCTGAGCTGACACTCTGATCTCCCAGTCCATGCTGACACTCAGATCTCCCAGTCTGAGCTGATACTCTGATTTCCCAGTCCATACTGACACTCTGATCTCCCAGTCCATGCTGATACTCTGATCTCCCAGTCTGCGCTGACACCCTGCTCTCCCAATCCATGCTGACACTCTGATCTCCCAGTCCATGCAGACACTCTGATCTCATAGTCCATGCTGACACTCTGATCTCCCAGTCCATGCTGACACTCTGATCACTCTGATCTCCCAGTCTGCACTAACACTCTGATCTCTCAGTCCATGCTGACACTCTGATCTCCCAGTCCATACTGACACTCTGATCTCCCAGTCTGAGCTGACACTCTGATCTCCCAGTCCATGCTGACACTCTGATCTCCCAGTCTGAGCTGACACTCTGATTTCCCAGTCCATACTGACACTCTGATCTCCCAGTCCATGCTGACACTCTGATCTCCCAGTCTGAGCTGAGACTCTGATCTCCCAGTCCATGCTGACACTCTGATCTCCCAGTCCATGCTGACACTCTGATCTCCCAGTCTGAGCTGACACTCTGATCTCCCAGTCCATACTGACACTCTGATCTCCCAGTCCATGCTGACACTCTGATCTCCCAGTCCATGCTGACACTCTGATCTCCCAGTCTGCGCTGACACCCTGATCTCCCAATCCATGCTGACACTCTGATCTCCCAGTCCATGCAGACAATCTGATCTCCCAGTCCATGCTGACACTCTGATCTCCCAGTCCATGCTGACACTCTGATCTCCCAGTCTGAGCTGACACTCTGATCTCCCAGTCCATGCTGACACTCTGATCTCCCAGTCCATGCTGACACTCTGATCTCCCAGTCCATGCTGACACTCTGATCTCCCAGTCTGAGCTGACACTCTGATTTCCCAGTCCATACTGACACTCTGATCTCCCAGTCCATGCTGACACTCTGATCTCCCAGTCTGCACTGACACTCTAATTTCCCAGTCCATGCTGACACTCCGATCTCCCAGTCCATGCTGACACTCTGATCTCCCAGTCCATGCTGACACTCTGATCTCCCAGTCCATGCTGACACTCTGATCTCCCAGTCCATGCTGACACTCTGATCTCCCAGTCCATGCTGACACTCTGATCTCCCAGTCCATGCTGACACTCTGATCTCCCAGTCCATGCTGACACTCTGATCTCCCAGTCCATGCTGACACCCTGATCTCCCAATCCATGCTGACACTCTGATCTCCCAATCCATGCTGACACTCTGATCTCCCAGTCCATGCTGACACTCTGATCTCCCAGTCTGCGCTGACACCCTGATCTCCCAATCCATGCTGATACTCTGATCTCCCAGTCCATGCTGACACTCTGATCTCCCAGTCCATGCTGACACTCTGATCTCCCAGTCTGCGCTGACTCTGATCTCCCAATGCATGCTGACACTCTGATCTCCCAGTCCACGCTGACACTCTGATCTCCCAGTCCATGCTGACACTCTGATCTCCCAGTCCATACTGACACTCTGATCTCCCAGTCCATGCTGACACTCTGATCTCCCAGTCTGCACTAACACTCTGAACTCCCAGTCTGAGCTGACACTCTGATCTCCCAGTCTGCACTGACACTCTGATCTCCCAGTCCATACTGACACTCTGATTTCCCAGTCCATGCTGACACTCTGATCTCCCAGTCCATGCTGACACTCTGATCTCCCAGTCCATGCTGACACTCTGATCTCCCAGTCTGCACTAACACTCTGATCTCCCAGTCTGAGCTGACACTCTGATTTCCCAGTCCATGCTGACACTCTGATCTCCCAGTCCATGCTGACACTCTGATCTCCCAGTCCATGCTGACACTCTGATCTCCCAGTCCATGCTGACACTCTGATCTCCCAGTCCATGCTGACACTCTGATCTCCCAGTCCATGCTGACACTCTGATCTCCCAGTCCATGCTGACACTCTGATCTCCAAGTCTGCGCTGACACCCTGATCTCCCAATCCATGCTGACACTCTGATCTCCCAGTCCATGCAGACACTCTGATCTCCCAGTCCATGCTGACACTCTGATCTCCCAGTCCATACTGACACTCTGATCTCCCAGTCTGCACTAAAACTCTGATCTCTCAGTCCATGCTGACACTCTGATCTCCCAGTCCATACTGACACTCTGATCTCCCAGTCTGAGCTGACACTCTGATCTCCCAGTCCATGCTGACACTCTGATCTCCCAGTCTGAGCTGACACTCTGATTTCCCAGTCCATACTGACACTCTGATCTCCCAGTCCATGCTGACACTCTGATCTCCCAGTCTGAGCTTACACTCTGATCTCCCAGTCCATACTGACACTCTGATCTCCCAGTCCATGCTGACACTCTGATCTCCCAGTCTGAGCTGACACTGATCTCCCAGTCCATACTGACACTCTGATCTCCCAGTCCATGCTGACACTCTGATCTCCCAGTCCATGCTGACACTCTGATCTCCCAGTCTGCGCTGACACCCTGATCTCCCAATCCATGCTGACACTCTGATCTCCCAGTCCATGCAGACACTCTGATCTCCCAGTCCATGCTGACACTCTGATCTCCCAGTCTGAGCTAACACTCTGATCTCCCAGTCCATACTGACACTCTGATCTCCCAGTCCATGCTGACACTCTGATCTCCCAGTCCATGCTGACACTCTGATCTCCCAGTCCATGCTGACACTCTGATCTCCCAGTCCATGCTGACACTCTGATCTCCCAGTCCATGCTGACACTCTGATCTCCCAGTCTGCGCTGACACCCTGATCTCCCAATCCATGCTGACACTCTGATCTCCCAGTCCATGCTGACACTCTGATCATTCTGATCTCCCAGTCTGCACTAACACTCTGATCTCTCAGTCCATGCTGACACTCTGATCTCCCAGTCCATACTGACACTCTGATCTCCCAGTCTGAGCTGACACTCTGATCTCCCAGTCCATGCTGACACTCTGATCTCCCAGTCCATGCTGACACTTTGATCACTCTGATCTCCCAGTCTGCACTAACACTCTGATCTCTCAGTTCATGCTGACACTCTGATCTCCCAGTCCATACTGACACTCTGATCTCCCAGTCTGAGCTGACACTCTGATCTCCCAGTCCATGCTGACACTCTGATCTCCCAGTCTGAGCTGATACTCTGATTTCCCAGTCCATACTGACACTCTGATCTCCCAGTCCATGCTGACACTCTGATCTCCCAGTCTGCACTGACACTCTGGTCTCCCAGTCTGAGCTGACACTCTGATTTCCCAGTCCATGCTGACACTCTGATCTCCCAGTCCATGCTGACACTCTGATCTCCCAGTCCATGCTGACACTCTGATCTCCCAGTCCATGCTGACACTCTGATCTCCCAGTCCATGCTGACACTCTGATCTCCCAGTCCATGCTGACACTCTGATCTCCCAGTCCATGCTGACACCCTGATCTCCCAATCCATGCTGACACTCTGATCTCCCAGTCCATGCAGACACTCTGATCTCCCAGTCCATGCTGACACTCTGATCTCCCAGTCCATGCTGACACTCTGATCACTCTGATCTCCCAGTCTGCACTAACACTCTGATCTCTCAGTCCATGCTGACACTCTGATCTCCCAGTCCATACTGACACTCTGATCTCCCAGTCTGAGCTGACACTCTGATCTCCCAGTCCATGCTGACACTCTGATCTCCCAATCTGAGCTGACACTCTGATTTCCCAGTCCATACTGACACTCTGATCTCCCAGTCCATGCTGACACTCTGATCTCCCAGTCTGAGCTGACACTCTGATCTCCCTGTCCATACTGACACTCTGATCTCCCAGTCCATGCTGACACTCTGATCTCCCGGTCTGAGCTGACACTCTGATCTCCCAGTCTGAGCTGACACTCTGATTTCCCAGTCCATGCTGACACTCTGATCTCCCAGTCCATGCTGACACTCTGATCTCCCAGTCCATGCTGACACTCTGATCTCCCAGTCCATGCTGACACTCTGATCTCCCAGTCTGAGCTGACACTCTGATCTCCCAGTCCATGCTGACACTCTGATCTCCCAGTCCATGCTGACACTTTGATCACTCTGATCTCCCAGTCTGCACTAACACTCTGATCTCTCAGTTCATGCTGACACTCTGATCTCCCAGTCCATACTGACACTCTGATCTCCCAGTCTGAGCTGACACTCTGATCTCCCAGTCCATGCTGACACTCTGATCTCCCAGTCTGAGCTGATACTCTGATTTCCCAGTCCATACTGACACTCTGATCTCCCAGTCCATGCTGACACTCTGATCTCCCAGTCTGCACTGACACTCTGGTCTCCCAGTCTGAGCTGACACTCTGATTTCCCAGTCCATGCTGACACTCTGATCTCCCAGTCCATACTGACACTCTGATCTCCCAGTCTGAGCTGACACTCTGATCTCCCAGTCCATGCTGACACTCTGATCTCCCAATCTGAGCTGACACTCTGATTTCCCAGTCCATACTGACACTCTGATCTCCCAGTCCATGCTGACACTCTGATCTCCCAGTCTGAGCTGACACTCTGATCTCCCTGTCCATACTGACACTCTGATCTCCCAGTCCATGCTGACACTCTGATCTCCCGGTCTGAGCTGACACTCTGATCTCCCAGTCCATACTGACACTCTGATCTCCCAGTCTGCACTGACACTCTGGTCTCCCAGTCTGAGCTGACACTCTTATCTCCCAGTCCATACTGACACTCTGATCTCCCAGTCCATACTGACACTCTGATCTCCCAGTCCATACTGACACTCTGATCTCCCAGTCTGCACTGACTCTCTGATCTCCCACTCTGCACTAACACTCTGATCTCCAAGTCCATGCTGACACTCTGATCACTCTGATCTCCCAGTCTGCACTAACACTCTGATCTCTCAGTCCATGCTGACACTCTGATCTCCCAGTCCATACTGACACTCTGATCTCCCAGTCTGAGCTGACACTCTGATCTCCCAGTCCATGCTGACACTCTGATCTCCCAGTCTGAGCTGACACTCTGATCTCCCAGTCTGAGCTGACACTCTGATCTCCCAGTCCATACTGACACTCTGATCTCCCAGTCCATGCTGACACTCTGATCTCCCAGTCCATGCTGACACTCTGATCTCCCAGTCTGCGCTGACACCCTGATCTCCCAATCCATGCTGACACTCTGATCTCCCAGTCCATGCTGACACTCTGATCATTCTGATCTCCCAGTCTGCACTAACACTCTGATCTCTCAGTCCATGCTGACACTCTGATCTCCCAGTCCATACTGACACTCTGATCTCCCAGTCTGAGCTGACACTCTGATCTCCCAGTCCATACTGACACTCTGATTTCCCAGTCCATGCTGACACTCTGATCTCCCAGTCTGCGCTGACACCCTGATCTCCCAATCCATGCTGACACTCTGATCTCCCAGTCCATGCTGACACTCTGATCATTCTGATCTCCCAGTCTGAGATGACACTCTGATCTCCCAGTCCATGCTGACACTCTGATCTCCCAGTCTGAGCTGACACTCTGATCTCCCAGTCTGCACTGACACTCTGATCTCCCAGTCCATACTGACACTCTGATTTCCCAGTCCATGCTGACACTCTGATCTCCCAGTCCATGCTGACACTCTGGTCTCCCAGTCTGCACTGACACTCTGGTCTCCCAGTCTGAGCTGACACTCTGATCTCTCAGTCCATGCTGACACTCTGATCTCCCAGTCCATACTGACACTCTGATCTCCCAGTCCATGCTGACACTCTGATCTCCCAGTCTGCACTAACACTCTGATCTCCCAGTCTGAGCTGACACTCTGATTTCCCAGTCCATGCTGACACTCTGATCTCCCAGTCCATGCTGACACTCTGATCTCCCAGTCCATGCTGACACTCTGATCTCCCAGTCCATGCTGACACTCTGATCTCCCAGTCCATGCTGACACTCTGATCTCCCAGTCCATGCTGACACTCTGATCTCCCAGTCCATGCTGACACTCTGATCTCCCAGTCTGCGCTGACACCCTGATCTCCCAATCCATGCTGACACTCTGATCTCCCAGTCCATGCAGACACTCTGATCTCCCAGTCCATGCTGACACTCTGATCTCCCAGTCCATACTGACACTCTGATCTCCCAGTCTGCACTAAAACTCTGACCTCTCAGTCCATGCTGACACTCTGATCTCCCAGTCCATACTGACACTCTGATCTCCCAGTCTGAGCTGACACTCTGATCTCACAGTCCATGCTGACACTCTGATCTCCCAGTCTGAGCTGACACTCTGATTTCCCAGTCCATACTGACACTCTGATCTCCCAGTCCATGCTGACACTCTGATCTCCCAGTCTGAGCTTACACTCTGATCTCCCAGTCCATACTGACACTCTGATCTCCCAGTCCATGCTGACACTCTGATCTCCCAGTCTGAGCTGACACTCTGATCTCCCAGTCCATACTGACACTCTGATCTCCCAGTCCATGCTGACACTCTGATCTCCCAGTCCATGCTGACACTCTGATCTCCCAGTCTGCGCTGACACCCTGATCTCCCAATCCATGCTGATACTCTGATCTCCCAGTCCATGCAGACACTCTGATCTCCCAGTCCATGCTGACACTCTGATCACTCTGATCTCCCAGTCTTCACTAACACTCTGATCTCTCAGTCCATGCTGACACTCTGATCTCCCAGTCCATACTGACACTCTGATTTCCCAGTCCATGCTGACACTCTGATCTCCCAGTCTGAGCTAACACTCTGATCTCCCAGTCCATACTGACACTCTGATCTCCCAGTCCATGCTGACACTCTGATCTCGCAGTCTGCACTAACACTCTGATCTCCCAGTCTGAGCTGACACTCTGATTTCCCAGTCCATGCTGACACTCTGATCTCCCAGTCCATGCTGACACTCTGATCTCCCAGTCCATGCTGACACTCTGATCTCCCAGTCCATGCTGACACTCTGATCTCCCAGTCCATGCTGACACTCTGATCATTCTGATCTCCCAGTCTGAGATGACACTCTGATCTCCCAGTCCATGCTGACACTCTGATCTCGCAGTCTGCACTAACACTCTGATCTCCCAGTCTGAGCTGACACTCTGATTTCCCAGTCCATGCTGACACTCTGATCTCCCAGTCCATGCTGACACTCTGATCTCCCAGTCCATGCTGACACTCTGATCTCCCAGTCCATGCTGACACTCTGATCTCCCAGTCCATGCTGACACTCTGATCTCCCAGTCCATGCTGACACTCTGATCTCCCAGTCTGCGCTGACACCCTGATCTCCCAATCCATGCTGACACTCTGATCTCCCAGTCCATGCTGACACTCTGATCATTCTGATCTCCCAGTCTGCACTAACACTCTGATCTCTCAGTCCATGCTGACACTCTGATCTCCCAGTCCATACTGACACTCTGATCTCCCAGTCTGAGCTGACACTCTGATCTCCCAGTCCATGCTGACACTCTGATCTCCCAGTCCATGCTGACACTTTGATCACTCTGATCTCCCAGTCTGCACTAACACTCTGATCTCTCAGTTCATGCTGACACTCTGATCTCCCAGTCCATACTGACACTCTGATCTCCCAGTCTGAGCTGACACTCTGATCTCCCAGTCCATGCTGACACTCTGATCTCCCAGTCTGAGCTGATACTCTGATTTCCCAGTCCATACTGACACTCTGATCTCCCAGTCCATGCTGACACTCTGATCTCCCAGTCTGCACTGACACTCTGGTCTCCCAGTCTGAGCTGACACTCTGATTTCCCAGTCCATGCTGACACTCTGATCTCCCAGTCCATGCTGACACTCTGATCTCCCAGTCCATGCTGACACTCTGATCTCCCAGTCCATGCTGACACTCTGATCTCCCAGTCCATGCTGACACTCTGATCTCCCAGTCCATGCTGACACTCTGATCTCTCAGTCCATGCTGACACCCTGATCTCCCAATCCATGCTGACACTCTGATCTCCCAGTCCATGCAGACACTCTGATCTCCCAGTCCATGCTGACACTCTGATCTCCCAGTCCATGCTGACACTCTGATCACTCTGATCTCCCAGTCTGCACTAAAACTCTGACCTCTCAGTCCATGCTGACACTCTGATCTCCCAGTCCATACTGACACTCTGATCTCCCAGTCTGAGCTGACACTCTGATCTCCCAGTCCATGCTGACACTCTGATCTCCCAGTCTGAGCTGACACTCTGATTTCCCAGTCCATACTGACACTCTGATCTCCCAGTCCATGCTGACACTCTGATCTCCCAGTCTGAGCTTACACTCTGATCTCCCAGTCCATACTGACACTCTGATCTCCCAGTCCATGCTGACACTCTGATCTCCCAGTCTGAGCTGACACTCTGATCTCCCAGTCCATACTGACACTCTGATCTCCCAGTCCATGCTGACACTCTGATCTCCCAGTCCATGCTGACACTCTGATCTCCCAGTCTGCGCTGACACCCTGATCTCCCAATCCATGCTGATACTCTGATCTCCCAGTCCATGCTGACACTCTGATCTCCCAGTCCATGCAGACACTCTGATCTCCCAGTCCATGCTGACACTCTGATCTCCCAGTCCATGCTGACACTCTGATCACTCTGATCTCCCAGTCTGCACTAACACTCTGATCTCTCAGTCCATGCTGACACTCTGATCTCCCAGTCCATACTGACACTCTGATCTCCCAGTCTGAGCTGACACTCTGATCTCCCAGTCCATGCTGACACTCTGATCTCCCAATCTGAGCTGACACTCTGATTTCCCAGTCCATACTGACACTCTGATCTCCCAGTCCATGCTGACACTCTGATCTCCCAGTCTGAGCTGACACTCTGATCTCCCTGTCCATACTGACACTCTGATCTCCCAGTCCATGCTGACACTCTGATCTCCCGGTCTGAGCTGACACTCTGATCTCCCAGTCTGAGCTGACACTCTGATTTCCCAGTCCATGCTGACACTCTGATCTCCCAGTCCATGCTGACACTCTGATCTCCCAGTCCATGCTGACACTCTGATCTCCCAGTCCATGCTGACACTCTGATCTCCCAGTCTGAGCTGACACTCTGATCTCCCAGTCCATGCTGACACTCTGATCTCCCAGTCCATGCTGACACTTTGATCACTCTGATCTCCCAGTCTGCACTAACACTCTGATCTCTCAGTTCATGCTGACACTCTGATCTCCCAGTCCATACTGACACTCTGATCTCCCAGTCTGAGCTGACACTCTGATCTCCCAGTCCATGCTGACACTCTGATCTCCCAGTCTGAGCTGATACTCTGATTTCCCAGTCCATACTGACACTCTGATCTCCCAGTCCATGCTGACACTCTGATCTCCCAGTCTGCACTGACACTCTGGTCTCCCAGTCTGAGCTGACACTCTGATTTCCCAGTCCATGCTGACACTCTGATCTCCCAGTCCATACTGACACTCTGATCTCCCAGTCTGAGCTGACACTCTGATCTCCCAGTCCATGCTGACACTCTGATCTCCCAATCTGAGCTGACACTCTGATTTCCCAGTCCATACTGACACTCTGATCTCCCAGTCCATGCTGACACTCTGATCTCCCAGTCTGAGCTGACACTCTGATCTCCCTGTCCATACTGACACTCTGATCTCCCAGTCCATGCTGACACTCTGATCTCCCGGTCTGAGCTGACACTCTGATCTCCCAGTCCATACTGACACTCTGATCTCCCAGTCTGCACTGACACTCTGGTCTCCCAGTCTGAGCTGACACTCTTATCTCCCAGTCCATACTGACACTCTGATCTCCCAGTCCATACTGACACTCTGATCTCCCAGTCCATACTGACACTCTGATCTCCCAGTCTGCACTGACTCTCTGATCTCCCACTCTGCACTAACACTCTGATCTCCAAGTCCATGCTGACACTCTGATCACTCTGATCTCCCAGTCTGCACTAACACTCTGATCTCTCAGTCCATGCTGACACTCTGATCTCCCAGTCCATACTGACACTCTGATCTCCCAGTCTGAGCTGACACTCTGATCTCCCAGTCCATGCTGACACTCTGATCTCCCAGTCTGAGCTGACACTCTGATCTCCCAGTCTGAGCTGACACTCTGATCTCCCAGTCCATACTGACACTCTGATCTCCCAGTCCATGCTGACACTCTGATCTCCCAGTCCATGCTGACACTCTGATCTCCCAGTCTGCGCTGACACCCTGATCTCCCAATCCATGCTGACACTCTGATCTCCCAGTCCATGCTGACACTCTGATCATTCTGATCTCCCAGTCTGCACTAACACTCTGATCTCTCAGTCCATGCTGACACTCTGATCTCCCAGTCCATACTGACACTCTGATCTCCCAGTCTGAGCTGACACTCTGATCTCCCAGTCCATACTGACACTCTGATTTCCCAGTCCATGCTGACACTCTGATCTCCCAGTCTGCGCTGACACCCTGATCTCCCAATCCATGCTGACACTCTGATCTCCCAGTCCATGCTGACACTCTGATCATTCTGATCTCCCAGTCTGAGATGACACTCTGATCTCCCAGTCCATGCTGACACTCTGATCTCCCAGTCTGAGCTGACACTCTGATCTCCCAGTCTGCACTGACACTCTGATCTCCCAGTCCATACTGACACTCTGATTTCCCAGTCCATGCTGACACTCTGATCTCCCAGTCCATGCTGACACTCTGGTCTCCCAGTCTGCACTGACACTCTGGTCTCCCAGTCTGAGCTGACACTCTGATCTCTCAGTCCATGCTGACACTCTGATCTCCCAGTCCATACTGACACTCTGATCTCCCAGTCCATGCTGACACTCTGATCTCCCAGTCTGCACTAACACTCTGATCTCCCAGTCTGAGCTGACACTCTGATTTCCCAGTCCATGCTGACACTCTGATCTCCCAGTCCATGCTGACACTCTGATCTCCCAGTCCATGCTGACACTCTGATCTCCCAGTCCATGCTGACACTCTGATCTCCCAGTCCATGCTGACACTCTGATCTCCCAGTCCATGCTGACACTCTGATCTCCCAGTCCATGCTGACACTCTGATCTCCCAGTCTGCGCTGACACCCTGATCTCCCAATCCATGCTGACACTCTGATCTCCCAGTCCATGCAGACACTCTGATCTCCCAGTCCATGCTGACACTCTGATCTCCCAGTCCATACTGACACTCTGATCTCCCAGTCTGCACTAAAACTCTGACCTCTCAGTCCATGCTGACACTCTGATCTCCCAGTCCATACTGACACTCTGATCTCCCAGTCTGAGCTGACACTCTGATCTCCCAGTCCATGCTGACACTCTGATCTCCCAGTCTGAGCTGACACTCTGATTTCCCAGTCCATACTGACACTCTGATCTCCCAGTCCATGCTGACACTCTGATCTCCCAGTCTGAGCTTACACTCTGATCTCCCAGTCCATACTGACACTCTGATCTCCCAGTCCATGCTGACACTCTGATCTCCCAGTCTGAGCTGACACTCTGATCTCCCAGTCCATACTGACACTCTGATCTCCCAGTCCATGCTGACACTCTGATCTCCCAGTCCATGCTGACACTCTGATCTCCCAGTCTGCGCTGACACCCTGATCTCCCAATCCATGCTGATACTCTGATCTCCCAGTCCATGCAGACACTCTGATCTCCCAGTCCATGCTGACACTCTGATCACTCTGATCTCCCAGTCTGCACTAACACTCTGATCTCTCAGTCCATGCTGACACTCTGATCTCCCAGTCCATACTGACACTCTGATTTCCCAGTCCATGCTGACACTCTGATCTCCCAGTCTGAGCTAACACTCTGATCTCCCAGTCCATACTGACACTCTGATCTCCCAGTCCATGCTGACACTCTGATCTCGCAGTCTGCACTAACACTCTGATCTCCCAGTCTGAGCTGACACTCTGATTTCCCAGTCCATGCTGACACTCTGATCTCCCAGTCCATGCTGACACTCTGATCTCCCAGTCCATGCTGACACTCTGATCTCCCAGTCCATGCTGACACTCTGATCTCCCAGTCCATGCTGACACTCTGATCATTCTGATCTCCCAGTCTGAGATGACACTCTGATCTCCCAGTCCATGCTGACACTCTGATCTCCCAGTCTGAGCTGACACTCTGATCTCCCAGTCTGCACTGACACTCTGATCTCCCAGTCCATACTGACACTCTGATTTCCCAGTCCATGCTGACACTCTGATCTCCCAGTCCATGCTGACACTCTGGTCTCCCAGTCTGCACTGACACTCTGGTCTCCCAGTCTGAGCTGACACTCTGATCTCTCAGTCCATGCTGACACTCTGATCTCCCAGTCCATACTGACACTCTGATCTCCCAGTCCATGCTGACACTCTGATCTCCCAGTCTGCACTAACACTCTGATCTCCCAGTCTGAGCTGACACTCTGATTTCCCAGTCCATGCTGACACTCTGATCTCCCAGTCCATGCTGACACTCTGATCTCCCAGTCCATGCTGACACTCTGATCTCCCAGTCCATGCTGACACTCTGATCTCCCAGTCCATGCTGACACTCTGATCTCCCAGTCCATGCTGACACTCTGATCTCCCAGTCCATGCTGACACTCTGATCTCCCAGTCTGCGCTGACACCCTGATCTCCCAATCCATGCTGACACTCTGATCTCCCAGTCCATGCAGACACTCTGATCTCCCAGTCCATGCTGACACTCTGATCTCCCAGTCCATACTGACACTCTGATCTCCCAGTCTGCACTAAAACTCTGATCTCTCAGTCCATGCTGACACTCTGATCTCCCAGTCCATACTGACACTCTGATCTCCCAGTCTGAGCTGACACTCTGATCTCCCAGTCCATGCTGACACTCTGATCTCCCAGTCTGAGCTGACACTCTGATTTCCCAGTCCATACTGACACTCTGATCTCCCAGTCCATGCTGACACTCTGATCTCCCAGTCTGAGCTTACACTCTGATCTCCCAGTCCATACTGACACTCTGATCTCCCAGTCCATGCTGACACTCTGATCTCCCAGTCTGAGCTGACACTCTGATCTCCCAGTCCATACTGACACTCTGATCTCCCAGTCCATGCTGACACTCTGATCTCCCAGTCCATGCTGACACTCTGATCTCCCAGTCTGCGCTGACACCCTGATCTCCCAATCCATGCTGATACTCTGATCTCCCAGTCCATGCAGACACTCTGATCTCCCAGTCCATGCTGACACTCTGATCACTCTGATCTCCCAGTCTGCACTAACACTCTGATCTCTCAGTCCATGCTGACACTCTGATCTCCCAGTCCATACTGACACTCTGATTTCCCAGTCCATGCTGACACTCTGATCTCCCAGTCTGAGCTAACACTCTGATCTCCCAGTCCATACTGACACTCTGATCTCCCAGTCCATGCTGACACTCTGATCTCGCAGTCTGCACTAACACTCTGATCTCCCAGTCTGAGCTGACACTCTGATTTCCCAGTCCATGCTGACACTCTGATCTCCCAGTCCATGCTGACACTCTGATCTCCCAGTCCATGCTGACACTCTGATCTCCCAGTCCATGCTGACACTCTGATCTCCCAGTCCATGCTGACACTCTGATCTCCCAGTCCATGCTGACACTCTGATCTCCCAGTCCATACTGACACTCTGATCTCCCAGTCCATACTGACACTCTGATCTCCCAGTCTGCACTGACTCTCTGATCTCCCACTCTGCACTAACACTCTGATCTCCAAGTCCATGCTGACACTCTGATCACTCTGATCTCCCAGTCTGCACTAACACTCTGATCTCTCAGTCCATGCTGACACTCTGATCTCCCAGTCCATACTGACACTCTGATCTCCCAGTCTGAGCTGACACTCTGATCTCCCAGTCCATGCTGACACTCTGATCTCCCAGTCTGAGCTGACACTCTGATCTCCCAGTCTGAGCTGACACTCTGATCTCCCAGTCCATACTGACACTCTGATCTCCCAGTCCATGCTGACACTCTGATCTCCCAGTCCATGCTGACACTCTGATCTCCCAGTCTGCGCTGACACCCTGATCTCCCAATCCATGCTGACACTCTGATCTCCCAGTCCATGCTGACACTCTGATCATTCTGATCTCCCAGTCTGCACTAACACTCTGATCTCTCAGTCCATGCTGACACTCTGATCTCCCAGTCCATACTGACACTCTGATCTCCCAGTCTGAGCTGACACTCTGATCTCCCAGTCCATACTGACACTCTGATTTCCCAGTCCATGCTGACACTCTGATCTCCCAGTCTGCGCTGACACCCTGATCTCCCAATCCATGCTGACACTCTGATCTCCCAGTCCATGCTGACACTCTGATCATTCTGATCTCCCAGTCTGAGATGACACTCTGATCTCCCAGTCCATGCTGACACTCTGATCTCCCAGTCTGAGCTGACACTCTGATCTCCCAGTCTGCACTGACACTCTGATCTCCCAGTCCATACTGACACTCTGATTTCCCAGTCCATGCTGACACTCTGATCTCCCAGTCCATGCTGACACTCTGGTCTCCCAGTCTGCACTGACACTCTGGTCTCCCAGTCTGAGCTGACACTCTGATCTCTCAGTCCATGCTGACACTCTGATCTCCCAGTCCATACTGACACTCTGATCTCCCAGTCCATGCTGACACTCTGATCTCCCAGTCTGCACTAACACTCTGATCTCCCAGTCTGAGCTGACACTCTGATTTCCCAGTCCATGCTGACACTCTGATCTCCCAGTCCATGCTGACACTCTGATCTCCCAGTCCATGCTGACACTCTGATCTCCCAGTCCATGCTGACACTCTGATCTCCCAGTCCATGCTGACACTCTGATCTCCCAGTCCATGCTGACACTCTGATCTCCCAGTCCATGCTGACACTCTGATCTCCCAGTCTGCGCTGACACCCTGATCTCCCAATCCATGCTGACACTCTGATCTCCCAGTCCATGCAGACACTCTGATCTCCCAGTCCATGCTGACACTCTGATCTCCCAGTCCATACTGACACTCTGATCTCCCAGTCTGCACTAAAACTCTGACCTCTCAGTCCATGCTGACACTCTGATCTCCCAGTCCATACTGACACTCTGATCTCCCAGTCTGAGCTGACACTCTGATCTCCCAGTCCATGCTGACACTCTGATCTCCCAGTCTGAGCTGACACTCTGATTTCCCAGTCCATACTGACACTCTGATCTCCCAGTCCATGCTGACACTCTGATCTCCCAGTCTGAGCTTACACTCTGATCTCCCAGTCCATACTGACACTCTGATCTCCCAGTCCATGCTGACACTCTGATCTCCCAGTCTGAGCTGACACTCTGATCTCCCAGTCCATACTGACACTCTGATCTCCCAGTCCATGCTGACACTCTGATCTCCCAGTCCATGCTGACACTCTGATCTCCCAGTCTGCGCTGACACCCTGATCTCCCAATCCATGCTGATACTCTGATCTCCCAGTCCATGCAGACACTCTGATCTCCCAGTCCATGCTGACACTCTGATCACTCTGATCTCCCAGTCTGCACTAACACTCTGATCTCTCAGTCCATGCTGACACTCTGATCTCCCAGTCCATACTGACACTCTGATTTCCCAGTCCATGCTGACACTCTGATCTCCCAGTCTGAGCTAACACTCTGATCTCCCAGTCCATACTGACACTCTGATCTCCCAGTCCATGCTGACACTCTGATCTCGCAGTCTGCACTAACACTCTGATCTCCCAGTCTGAGCTGACACTCTGATTTCCCAGTCCATGCTGACACTCTGATCTCCCAGTCCATGCTGACACTCTGATCTCCCAGTCCATGCTGACACTCTGATCTCCCAGTCCATGCTGACACTCTGATCTCCCAGTCCATGCTGACACTCTGATCATTCTGATCTCCCAGTCTGAGATGACACTCTGATCTCCCAGTCCATGCTGACACTCTGATCTCCCAGTCTGAGCTGACACTCTGATCTCCCAGTCTGCACTGACACTCTGATCTCCCAGTCCATACTGACACTCTGATTTCCCAGTCCATGCTGACACTCTGATCTCCCAGTCCATGCTGACACTCTGGTCTCCCAGTCTGCACTGACACTCTGGTCTCCCAGTCTGAGCTGACACTCTGATCTCTCAGTCCATGCTGACACTCTGATCTCCCAGTCCATACTGACACTCTGATCTCCCAGTCCATGCTGACACTCTGATCTCCCAGTCTGCACTAACACTCTGATCTCCCAGTCTGAGCTGACACTCTGATTTCCCAGTCCATGCTGACACTCTGATCTCCCAGTCCATGCTGACACTCTGATCTCCCAGTCCATGCTGACACTCTGATCTCCCAGTCCATGCTGACACTCTGATCTCCCAGTCCATGCTGACACTCTGATCTCCCAGTCCATGCTGACACTCTGATCTCCCAGTCCATGCTGACACTCTGATCTCCCAGTCTGCGCTGACACCCTGATCTCCCAATCCATGCTGACACTCTGATCTCCCAGTCCATGCAGACACTCTGATCTCCCAGTCCATGCTGACACTCTGATCTCCCAGTCCATACTGACACTCTGATCTCCCAGTCTGCACTAAAACTCTGATCTCTCAGTCCATGCTGACACTCTGATCTCCCAGTCCATACTGACACTCTGATCTCCCAGTCTGAGCTGACACTCTGATCTCCCAGTCCATGCTGACACTCTGATCTCCCAGTCTGAGCTGACACTCTGATTTCCCAGTCCATACTGACACTCTGATCTCCCAGTCCATGCTGACACTCTGATCTCCCAGTCTGAGCTTACACTCTGATCTCCCAGTCCATACTGACACTCTGATCTCCCAGTCCATGCTGACACTCTGATCTCCCAGTCTGAGCTGACACTCTGATCTCCCAGTCCATACTGACACTCTGATCTCCCAGTCCATGCTGACACTCTGATCTCCCAGTCCATGCTGACACTCTGATCTCCCAGTCTGCGCTGACACCCTGATCTCCCAATCCATGCTGATACTCTGATCTCCCAGTCCATGCAGACACTCTGATCTCCCAGTCCATGCTGACACTCTGATCACTCTGATCTCCCAGTCTGCACTAACACTCTGATCTCTCAGTCCATGCTGACACTCTGATCTCCCAGTCCATACTGACACTCTGATTTCCCAGTCCATGCTGACACTCTGATCTCCCAGTCTGAGCTAACACTCTGATCTCCCAGTCCATACTGACACTCTGATCTCCCAGTCCATGCTGACACTCTGATCTCGCAGTCTGCACTAACACTCTGATCTCCCAGTCTGAGCTGACACTCTGATTTCCCAGTCCATGCTGACACTCTGATCTCCCAGTCCATGCTGACACTCTGATCTCCCAGTCCATGCTGACACTCTGATCTCCCAGTCCATGCTGACACTCTGATCTCCCAGTCCATGCTGACACTCTGATCTCCCAGTCCATGCTGACACTCTGATCTCCCAGTCTGCGCTGACACCCTGATCTCCCAATCCATGCTGACACTCTGATCTCCCAGTCCATGCTGACACTCTGATCATTCTGATCTCCCAGTCTGCACTAACACTCTGATCTCTCAGTCCATGCTGACACTCTGATCTCCCAGTCCATACTGACACTCTGATCTCCCAGTCTGAGCTGACACTCTGATCTCCCAGTCCATGCTGACACTCTGATCTCCCAGTCCATGCTGACACTTTGATCACTCTGATCTCCCAGTCCGCACTAACACTCTGATCTCTCAGTTCATGCTGACACTCTGATCTCCCAGTCCATACTGACACTCTGATCTCCCAGTCTGAGCTGACACTCTGATCTCCCAGTCCATGCTGACACTCTGATCTCCCAGTCTGAGCTGATACTCTGATTCCCCAGTCCATACTGACACTCTGATCTCCCAGTCCATGCTGATACTCTGATCTCCCAGTCTGCGCTGACACCCTGCTCTCCCAATCCATGCTGACACTCTGATCTCCCAGTCCATGCAGACACTCTGATCTCCCAGTCCATGCTGACACTCTGATCTCCCAGTCCATGCTGACACTCTGATCACTCTGATCTCCCAGTCTGCACTAACACTCTGATCTCTCAGTCCATGCTGACACTCTGATCTCCCAGTCCATACTGACACTCTGATCTCCCAGTCTGAGCTGACACTCTGATCTCCCAGTCCATGCTGACACTCTGATCTCCCAGTCTGAGCTGACACTCTGATTTCCCAGTCCATACTGACACTCTGATCTCCCAGTCCATGCTGACACTCTGATCTCCCAGTCTGAGCTGAGACTCTGATCTCCCAGTCCATGCTGACACTCTGATCTCCCAGTCCATGCTGACACTCTGATCTCCCAGTCTGAGCTGACACTCTGATCTCCCAGTCCATACTGACACTCTGATCTCCCAGTCCATGCTGACACTCTGATCTCCCAGTCCATGCTGACACTCTGATCTCCCAGTCTGCGCTGACACCCTGATCTCCCAATCCATGCTGACACTCTGATCTCCCAGTCCATGCAGACAATCTGATCTCCCAGTCCATGCTGACACTCTGATCTCCCAGTCCATGCTGACACTCTGATCTCCGAGTCTGAGCTGACACTCTGATCTCCCAGTCCATGCTGACACTCTGATCTCCCAGTCTGAGCTGACACTCTGATTTCCCAGTCCATACTGACACTCTGATCTCCCAGTCCATGCTGACACTCTGATCTCCCAGTCCATGCTGACACTCTGATCTCCCAGTCCATACTGACACTCTGATCTTCCAGTTTGCACTAACACTCTGATCTCCCAGTCTGAGCTGACACTCTGATCTCCCAGTCTGCACTGACACTCTGATCTCCCAGTCCATACTGACACTCTGATCTCCCAGTCCATGCTGACACTCTGATCTCCCAGTCCATGCTGACACTCTGATCTCCCAGTCCATGCTGACACTCTGATCTCCCAGTCCATGCTGACACTCTAATTTCCCAGTCCATGCTGACACTCTGATCTCCCAGTCCATGCTGACACTCTGATCTCCCAGTCCATGCTGACACTCTGATCTCCCAGTCTGAGCTGATACTCTGATTTCCCAGTCCATACTGACACTCTGATCTCCCAGTCCATGCTGACACTCTGATCTCCCAGTCTGCACTGACACTCTAATTTCCCAGTCCATGCTGACACTCCGATCTCCCAGTCCATGCTGACACTCTGATCTCCCAGTCCATGCTGACACTCTGATCTCCCAGTCCATGCTGACACTCTGATCTCCCAGTCCATGCTGACACTCTGATCTCCCAGTCCATGCTGACACTCTGATCTCGCAGTCCATGCTGACACTCTGATCTCCCAGTCCATGCTGACACTCTGATCTCCCAGTCCATGCTGACACCCTGATCTCCAAATCCATCTGACACTCTGATCTCCCAATCCATGCTGACACTCTGATCTCCCAGTCCATGCTGATACTCTGATCTCCTAGTCTGCGCTGACACCCTGATCTCCCAATCCATGCTGATACTCTGATCTCCCAGTCCATGCTGACACTCTGATCTCCCAGTCCATGCTGACACTCTGATCTCCCAGTCTGCGCTGACTCTGATCTCCCAATGCATGCTTACACTCTGATCTCCCAGTCCATGCTGACACTCTGATCTCCCAGTCCATGCTGACACTCTGATCTCCCAGTCCATACTGACACTCTGATCTCCCAGTCCATGCTGACACTCTGATCTCCCAGTCTGCACTAACACTCTGAACTCCCAGTCTGAGCTGACACTCTGATCTCCCAGTCTGCACTGACACTCTGATCTCCCAGTCCATACTGACACTCTGATTTCCCAGTCCATGCTGACACTCTGATCTCCCAGTCCATGCTGACACTCTGATCTCTCAGTCCATGCTGACACTCTGATCTCCCAGTCCATACTGACACTCTGATCTCCCAGTCCATGCTGACACTCTGATCTCGCAGTCTGCACTAACACTCTGATCTCCCAGTCTGAGCTGACACTCTGATTTCCCAGTCCATGCTGACACTCTGATCTCCCAGTCCATGCTGACACTCTGATCTCCCAGTCCATGCTGACACTCTGATCTCCCAGTCCATGCTGGCACTCTGATCTCCCAGTCCATGCTGACACTCTGATCTCCCAGTCCATGCTGACACTCTGATCTCCCAGTCTGCGCTGACACCCTGATCTCCCAATCCATGCTGACACTCTGATCTCCCAGTCCATGCTGACACTCTGATCATTCTGATCTCCCAGTCTGCACTAACACTCTGATCTCTCAGTCCATGCTGACACTCTGATCTCCCAGTCCATACTGACACTCTGATCTCCCAGTCTGAGCTGACACTCTGATCTCCCAGTCCATGCTGACACTCTGATCTCCCAGTCCATGCTGACACTTTGATCACTCTGATCTCCCAGTCCGCACTAACACTCTGATCTCTCAGTTCATGCTGACACTCTGATCTCCCAGTCCATACTGACACTCTGATCTCCCAGTCTGAGCTGACACTCTGATCTCCCAGTCCATGCTGACACTCTGATCTCCCAGTCTGAGCTGATACTCTGATTCCCCAGTCCATACTGACACTCTGATCTCCCAGTCCATGCTGATACTCTGATCTCCCAGTCTGCGCTGACACCCTGCTCTCCCAATCCATGCTGACACTCTGATCTCCCAGTCCATGCAGACACTCTGATCTCCCAGTCCATGCTGACACTCTGATCTCCCAGTCCATGCTGACACTCTGATCACTCTGATCTCCCAGTCTGCACTAACACTCTGATCTCTCAGTCCATGCTGACACTCTGATCTCCCAGTCCATACTGACACTCTGATCTCCCAGTCTGAGCTGACACTCTGATCTCCCAGTCCATGCTGACACTCTGATCTCCCAGTCTGAGCTGACACTCTGATTTCCCAGTCCATACTGACACTCTGATCTCCCAGTCCATGCTGACACTCTGATCTCCCAGTCTGAGCTGATACTCTGATTTCCCAGTCCATACTGACACTCTGATCTCCCAGTCCATGCTGACACTCTGATCTCCCAGTCTGCACTGACACTCTAATTTCCCAGTCCATGCTGACACTCCGATCTCCCAGTCCATGCTGACACTCTGATCTCCCAGTCCATGCTGACACTCTGATCTCCCAGTCCATGCTGACACTCTGATCTCCCAGTCCATGCTGACACTCTGATCTCCCAGTCCATGCTGACACTCTGATCTCGCAGTCCATGCTGACACTCTGATCTCCCAGTCCATGCTGACACTCTGATCTCCCAGTCCATGCTGACACCCTGATCTCCAAATCCATCTGACACTCTGATCTCCCAATCCATGCTGACACTCTGATCTCCCAGTCCATGCTGATACTCTGATCTCCTAGTCTGCGCTGACACCCTGATCTCCCAATCCATGCTGATACTCTGATCTCCCAGTCCATGCTGACACTCTGATCTCCCAGTCCATGCTGACACTCTGATCTCCCAGTCTGCGCTGACTCTGATCTCCCAATGCATGCTGACACTCTGATCTCCCAGTCCATGCTGACACTCTGATCTCCCAGTCCATGCTGACACTCTGATCTCCCAGTCCATACTGACACTCTGATCTCCCAGTCCATGCTGACACTCTGATCTCCCAGTCTGCACTAACACTCTGAACTCCCAGTCTGAGCTGACACTCTGATCTCCCAGTCTGCACTGACACTCTGATCTCCCAGTCCATACTGACACTCTGATTTCCCAGTCCATGCTGACACTCTGATCTCCCAGTCCATGCTGACACTCTGATCTCTCAGTCCATGCTGACACTCTGATCTCCCAGTCCATACTGACACTCTGATCTCCCAGTCCATGCTGACACTCTGATCTCGCAGTCTGCACTAACACTCTGATCTCCCAGTCTGAGCTGACACTCTGATTTCCCAGTCCATGCTGACACTCTGATCTCCCAGTCCATGCTGACACTCTGATCTCCCAGTCCATGCTGACACTCTGATCTCCCAGTCCATGCTGGCACTCTGATCTCCCAGTCCATGCTGACACTCTGATCTCCCAGTCCATGCTGACACTCTGATCTCCCAGTCTGCGCTGACACCCTGATCTCCCAATCCATGCTGACACTCTGATCTCCCAGTCCATGCTGACACTCTGATCATTCTGATCTCCCAGTCTGCACTAACACTCTGATCTCTCAGTCCATGCTGACACTCTGATCTCCCAGTCCATACTGACACTCTGATCTCCCAGTCTGAGCTGACACTCTGATCTCCCAGTCCATGCTGACACTCTGATCTCCCAGTCCATGCTGACACTTTGATCACTCTGATCTCCCAGTCCGCACTAACACTCTGATCTCTCAGTTCATGCTGACACTCTGATCTCCCAGTCCATACTGACACTCTGATCTCCCAGTCTGAGCTGACACTCTGATCTCCCAGTCCATGCTGACACTCTGATCTCCCAGTCTGAGCTGACACTCTGATTCCCCAGTCCATACTGACACTCTGATCTCCCAGTCCATGCTGATACTCTGATCTCCCAGTCTGCGCTGACACCCTGCTCTCCCAATCCATGCTGACACTCTGATCTCCCAGTCCATGCAGACACTCTGATCTCCCAGTCCATGCTGACACTCTGATCTCCCAGTCCATGCTGACACTCTGATCACTCTGATCTCCCAGTCTGCACTAACACTCTGATCTCTCAGTCCATGCTGACACTCTGATCTCCCAGTCCATACTGACACTCTGATCTCCCAGTCTGAGCTGACACTCTGATCTCCCAGTCCATGCTGACACTCTGATCTCCCAGTCTGAGCTGACACTCTGATTTCCCAGTCCATACTGACACTCTGATCTCCCAGTCCATGCTGACACTCTGATCTCCCAGTCTGAGCTGATACTCTGATTTCCCAGTCCATACTGACACTCTGATCTCCCAGTCCATGCTGACACTCTGATCTCCCAGTCTGCACTGACACTCTAATTTCCCAGTCCATGCTGACACTCCGATCTCCCAGTCCATGCTGACACTCTGATCTCCCAGTCCATGCTGACACTCTGATCTCCCAGTCCATGCTGACACTCTGATCTCCCAGTCCATGCTGACACTCTGATCTCCCAGTCCATGCTGACACTCTGATCTCGCAGTCCATGCTGACACTCTGATCTCCCAGTCCATGCTGACACTCTGATCTCCCAGTCCATGCTGACACCCTGATCTCCAAATCCATCTGACACTCTGATCTCCCAATCCATGCTGACACTCTGATCTCCCAGTCCATGCTGACACTCTGATCTCCTAGTCTGCGCTGACACCCTGATCTCCCAATCCATGCTGATACTCTGATCTCCCAGTCCATGCTGACACTCTGATCTCCCAGTCCATGCTGACACTCTGATCTCCCAGTCTGCGCTGACTCTGATCTCCCAATGCATGCTGACACTCTGATCTCCCAGTCCATGCTGACACTCTGATCTCCCAGTCCATGCTGACACTCTGATCTCCCAGTCCATACTGACACTCTGATCTCCCAGTCCATGCTGACACTCTGATCTCCCAGTCTGCACTAACACTCTGAACTCCCAGTCTGAGCTGACACTCTGATCTCCCAGTCTGCACTGACACTCTGATCTCCCAGTCCATACTGACACTCTGATTTCCCAGTCCATGCTGACACTCTGATCTCCCAGTCCATGCTGACACTCTGATCTCTCAGTCCATGCTGACACTCTGATCTCCCAGTCCATACTGACACTCTGATCTCCCAATCCATGCTGACACTCTGATCTCGCAGTCTGCACTAACACTCTGATCTCCCAGTCTGAGCTGACACTCTGATTTCCCAGTCCATGCTGACACTCTGATCTCCCAGTCCATGCTGACACTCTGATCTCCCAGTCCATGCTGACACTCTGATCTCCCAGTCCATGCTGACACTCTGATCTCCCAGTCCATGCTGACACTCTGATCTCCCAGTCCATGCTGACACTCTGATCTCCCAGTCTGCGCTGACACCCTGATCTCCCAATCCATGCTGACACTCTGATCTCCCAGTCCATGCTGACACTCTGATCATTCTGATCTCCCAGTCTGCAATAACACTCTGATCTCTCAGTCCATGCTGACACTCTGATCTCCCAGTCCATACTGACACTCTGATCTCCCAGTCTGAGCTGACACTCTGATCTCCCAGTCCATGCTGACACTCTGATCTCCCAGTCCATGCTGACACTTTGATCACTCTGATCTCCCAGTCCGCACTAACACTCTGATCTCTCAGTTCATGCTGACACTCTGATCTCCCAGTCCATACTGACACTCTGATCTCCCAGTCTGAGCTGACACTCTGATCTCCCAGTCCATGCTGACACTCTGATCTCCCAGTCTGAGCTGATACTCTGATTCCCCAGTCCATACTGACACTCTGATCTCCCAGTCCATGCTGATACTCTGATCTCCCAGTCTGCGCTGACACCCTGCTCTCCCAATCCATGCTGACACTCTGATCTCCCAGTCCATGCAGACACTCTGATCTCCCAGTCCATGCTGACACTCTGATCTCCCAGTCCATGCTGACACTCTGATCACTCTGATCTCCCAGTCTGCACTAACACTCTGATCTCTCAGTCCATGCTGACACTCTGATCTCCCAGTCCATACTGACACTCTGATCTCCCAGTCTGAGCTGACACTCTGATCTCCCAGTCCATGCTGACACTCTGATCTCCCAGTCTGAGCTGACACTCTGATTTCCCAGTCCATACTGACACTCTGATCTCCCAGTCCATGCTGACACTCTGATCTCCCAGTCTGAGCTGAGACTCTGATCTCCCAGTCCATGCTGACACTCTGATCTCCCAGTCCATGCTGACACTCTGATCTCCCAGTCTGAGCTGACACTCTGATCTCCCAGTCCATACTGACACTCTGATCTCCCAGTCCATGCTGACACTCTGATCTCCCAGTCCATGCTGACACTCTGATCTCCCAGTCTGCGCTGACACCCTGATCTCCCAATCCATGCTGACACTCTGATTTCCCAGTCCATGCAGACAATCTGATCTCCCAGTCCATGCTGACACTCTGATCTCCCAGTCTGAGCTGACACTCTGATTTCCCAATCCATACTGACACTCTGATCTCCCAGTCCATGCTGACACTCTGATCTCCCAGTCCATGCTGACACTCTGATCTCCCAGTCCATACTGACACTCTGATCTCCCAGTTTGCACTAACACTCTGATCTCCCAGTCTGAGCTGACACTCTGATCTCCCAGTCTGCACTGACACTCTGATCTCCCAGTCCATACTGACACTCTGATCTCCCAGTCCATGCTGACACTCTGATCTCCCAGTCCATGCTGACACTCTGATCTCCCAGTCCATGCTGACACTCTGATCTCCCTGTCTGCACTGACACTCTAATTTCCCAGTCCATGCTGACACTCTGATCTCCCAGTCCATGCTGACACTCTGATCTCCCAGTCTGAGCTGACACTCTGATTTCCCAGTCCATACTGACACTCTGATCTCCCAGTCCATGCTGACACTCTGATCTCCCAGTCTGCACTGACACTCTAATTTCCCAGTCCATGCTGACACTCCGATCTCCCAGTCCATACTGACACTCTGATCTCCCAGTCCATGCTGATACTCTGATCTCCCAGTCTGCGCTGACACCCTGCTCTCCCAATCCATGCTGACACTCTGATCTCCCAGTCCATGCAGACACTCTGATCTCATAGTCCATGCTGACACTCTGATCTCCCAGTCCATGCTGACACTCTGATCACTCTGATCTCCCAGTCTGCACTAACACTCTGATCTCTCAGTCCATGCTGACACTCTGATCTCCCAGTCCATACTGACACTCTGATCTCCCAGTCTGAGCTGACACTCTGATCTCCCAGTCCATGCTGACACTCTGATCTCCCAGTCTGAGCTGACACTCTGATTTCCCAGTCCATACTGACACTCTGATCTCCCAGTCCATGCTGACACTCTGATCTCCCAGTCTGAGCTGAGACTCTGATCTCCCAGTCCATGCTGACACTCTGATCTCCCAGTCCATGCTGACACTCTGATCTCCCAGTCTGAGCTGACACTCTGATCTCCCAGTCCATACTGACACTCTGATCTCCCAGTCCATGCTGACACTCTGATCTCCCAGTCCATGCTGACACTCTGATCTCCCAGTCTGCGCTGACACCCTGATCTCCCAATCCATGCTGACACTCTGATCTCCCAGTCCATGCAGACAATCTGATCTCCCAGTCCATGCTGACACTCTGATCTCCCAGTCCATGCTGACACTCTGATCTCCCAGTCTGAGCTGACACTCTGATCTCCCAGTCCATGCTGACACTCTGATCTCCCAGTCTGAGCTGACACTCTGATTTCCCAGTCCATGCTGACACTCTGATCTCCCAGTCTGAGCTGACACTCTGATTTCCCAGTCCATACTGACACTCTGATCTCCCAGTCCATGCTGACACTCTGATCTCCCAGTCTGCACTGACACTCTAATTTCCCAGTCCATGCTGACACTCCGATCTCCCAGTCCATGCTGACACTCTGATCTCCCAGTCCATGCTGACACTCTGATCTCCCAGTCCATGCTGACACTCTGATCTCCCAGTCCATGCTGACACTCTGATCTCCCAGTCCATGCTGACACTCTGATCTCCCAGTCCATGCTGACACTCTGATCTCCCAGTCCATGCTGACACTCTGATCTCCCAGTCCATGCTGACACCCTGATCTCCCAATCCATGCTGACACTCTGATCTCCCAATCCATGCTGACACTCTGATCTCCCAGTCCATGCTGACACTCTGATCTCCCAGTCTGCGCTGACACCCTGATCTCCCAATCCATGCTGATACTCTGATCTCCCAGTCCATGCTGACACTCTGATCTCCCAGTCCATGCTGACACTCTGATCTCCCAGTCTGCGCTGACTCTGATCTCCCAATGCATGCTGACACTCTGATCTCCCAGTCCATGCTGACACTCTGATCTCCCAGTCCATGCTGACACTCTGATCTCCCAGTCCATACTGACACTCTGATCTCCCAGTCCATGCTGACACTCTGATCTCCCAGTCTGCACTAACACTCTGAACTCCCAGTCTGAGCTGAGACTCTGATCTCCCAGTCTGCACTGACACTCTGATCTCCCAGTCCATACTGACACTCTGATTTCCCAGTCCATGCTGACACTCTGATCTCCCAGTCCATGCTGACACTCTGATCTCCCAGTCCATGCTGACACTCTGATCTCCCAGTCTGCACTAACACTCTGATCTCCCAGTCTGAGCTGACACTCTGATTTCCCAGTCCATGCTGACACTCTGATCTCCCAGTCCATGCTGACACTCTGATCTCCCAGTCCATGCTGACACTCTGATCTCCCAGTCCATGCTGACACTCTGATCTCCCAGTCCATGCTGACACTCTGATCTCCCAGTCCATGCTGACACTCTGATCTCCCAGTCCATGCTGACACTCTGATCTCCCAGTCTGCGCTGACACCCTGATCTCCCAATCCATGCTGACACTCTGATCTCCCAGTCCATGCAGACACTCTGATCTCCCAGTCCATGCTGACACTCTGATCTCCCAGTCCATACTGACACTCTGATCTCCCAGTCTGCACTAAAACTCTGATCTCTCAGTCCATGCTGACACTCTGATCTCCCAGTCCATACTGACACTCTGATCTCCCAGTCTGAGCTGACACTCTGATCTCCCAGTCCATGCTGACACTCTGATCTCCCAGTCTGAGCTGACACTCTGATTTCCCAGTCCATACTGACACTCTGATCTCCCAGTCCATGCTGACACTCTGATCTCCCAGTCTGAGCTTACACTCTGATCTCCCAGTCCATACTGACACTCTGATCTCCCAGTCCATGCTGACACTCTGATCTCCCAGTCTGAGCTGACACTCTGATCTCCCAGTCCATACTGACACTCTGATCTCCCAGTCCATGCTGACACTCTGATCTCCCAGTCCATGCTGACACTCTGATCTCCCAGTCTGCGCTGACACCCTGATCTCCCAATCCATGCTGACACTCTGATCTCCCAGTCCATGCAGACACTCTGATCTCCCAGTCCATGCTGACACTCTGATCTCCCAGTCCATGCTGACACTCTGATCTCCCAGTCCATGCTGACACTCTGATCTCCCAGTCTGCACTAACACTCTGATCTCCCAGTCTGAGCTGACACTCTGATTTCCCAGTCCATGCTGACACTCTGATCTCCCAGTCCATGCTGACACTCTGATCTCCCAGTCCATGCTGACACTCTGATCTCCCAGTCCATGCTGACACTCTGATCTCCCAGTCCATGCTGACACTCTGATCTCCCAGTCTGCGCTGACACCCTGATCTCCCAATCCATGCTGACACTCTGATCTCCCAGTCCATGCTGACACTCTGATCATTCTGATCTCCCAGTCTGCACTAACACTCTGATCTCTCAGTCCATGCTGACACTCTGATCTCCCAGTCCATACTGACACTCTGATCTCCCAGTCTGAGCTGACACTCTGATCTCCCAGTCCATGCTGACACTCTGATCTCCCAGTCCATGCTGACACTTTGATCACTCTGATCTCCCAGTCCGCACTAACACTCTGATCTCTCAGTTCATGCTGACACTCTGATCTCCCAGTCCATACTGACACTCTGATCTCCCAGTCTGAGCTGACACTCTGATCTCCCAGTCCATGCTGACACTCTGATCTCCCAGTCTGAGCTGATACTCTGATTCCCCAGTCCATACTGACACTCTGATCTCCCAGTCCATGCTGATACTCTGATCTCCCAGTCTGCGCTGACACCCTGCTCTCCCAATCCATGCTGACACTCTGATCTCCCAGTCCATGCAGACACTCTGATTTCCCAGTCCATGCTGACACTCTGATCTCCCAGTCCATGCTGACACTCTGATCACTCTGATCTCCCAGTCTGCACTAACACTCTGATCTCTCAGTCCATGCTGACACTCTGATCTCCCAGTCCATACTGACACTCTGATCTCCCAGTCTGAGCTGACACTCTGATCTCCCAGTCCATGCTGACACTCTGATCTCCCAGTCTGAGCTGACACTCTGATTTCCCAGTCCATACTGACACTCTGATCTCCCAGTCCATGCTGACACTCTGATCTCCCAGTCTGAGCTGAGACTCTGATCTCCCAGTCCATGCTGACACTCTGATCTCCCAGTCCATGCTGACACTCTGATCTCCCAGTCTGAGCTGACACTCTGATCTCCCAGTCCATACTGACACTCTGATCTCCCAGTCCATGCTGACACTCTGATCTCCCAGTCCATGCTGACACTCTGATCTCCCAGTCTGCGCTGACACCCTGATCTCCCAATCCATGCTGACACTCTGATTTCCCAGTCCATGCAGACAATCTGATCTCCCAGTCCATGCTGACACTCTGATCTCCCAGTCCATGCTGACACTCTGATCTCCCAGTCTGAGCTGACACTCTGATCTCCCAGTCCATGCTGACACTCTGATCTCCCAGTCTGAGCTGACACTCTGATTTCCCAATCCATACTGACACTCTGATCTCCCAGTCCATGCTGACACTCTGATCTCCCAGTCCATGCTGACACTCTGATCTCCCAGTCCATACTGACACTCTGATCTCCCAGTTTGCACTAACACTCTGATCTCCCAGTCTGAGCTGACACTCTGATCTCCCAGTCTGCACTGACACTCTGATCTCCCAGTCCATACTGACACTCTGATATCCCAGTCCATGCTGACACTCTGATCTCCCAGTCCATGCTGACACTCTGATCTCCCAGTCCATGCTGACACTCTGATCTCCCAGTCTGCACTGACACTCTGATTTCCCAGTCCATACTGACACTCTGATCTCCCAGTCCATGCTGACACTCTGATCTCCCAGTCTGCACTGACACTCTAATTTCCCAGTCCATGCTGACACTCCGATCTCCCAGTCCATACTGACACTCTGATCTCCCAGTCCATGCTGATACTCTGATCTCCCAGTCTGCGCTGACACCCTGCTCTCCCAATCCATGCTGACACTCTGATCTCCCAGTCCATGCAGACACTCTGATCTCATAGTCCATGCTGACACTCTGATCTCCCAGTCCATGCTGACACTCTGATCACTCTGATCTCCCAGTCTGCACTAACACTCTGATCTCTCAGTCCATGCTGACACTCTGATCTCCCAGTCCATACTGACACTCTGATCTCCCAGTCTGAGCTGACACTCTGATCTCCCAGTCCATGCTGACACTCTGATCTCCCAGTCTGAGCTGACACTCTGATTTCCCAGTCCATACTGACACTCTGATCTCCCAGTCCATGCTGACACTCTGATCTCCCAGTCTGAGCTGAGACTCTGATCTCCCAGTCCATGCTGACACTCTGATCTCCCAGTCCATGCTGACACTCTGATCTCCCAGTCTGAGCTGACACTCTGATCTCCCAGTCCATACTGACACTCTGATCTCCCAGTCCATGCTGACACTCTGATCTCCCAGTCCATGCTGACACTCTGATCTCCCAGTCTGCGCTGACACCCTGATCTCCCAATCCATGCTGACACTCTGATCTCCCAGTCCATGCAGACAATCTGATCTCCCAGTCCATGCTGACACTCTGATCTCCCAGTCCATGCTGACACTCTGATCTCCCAGTCTGAGCTGACACTCTGATCTCCCAGTCCATGCTGACACTCTGATCTCCCAGTCTGAGCTGACACTCTGATTTCCCAGTCCATACTGACACTCTGATCTCCCAGTCCATGCTGACACTCTGATCTCCCAGTCCATGCTGACACTCTGATCTCCCAGTCCATACTGACACTCTGATCTCCCAGTTTGCAATAACACTCTGATCTCCCAGTCTGAGCTGACACTCTGATCTCCCAGTCTGCACTGACACTCTGATCTCCCAGTCCATACTGACACTCTGATCTCCCAGTCCATGCTGACACTCTGATCTCCCAGTCCATGCAGACACTCTGATCTCCCAGTCCATGCTGACACTGTGATCTCCCTGTCTGCACTGACACTCTAATTTCCCAGTCCATGCTGACACTCTGATCTCCCAGTCCATGCTGACACTCTGATCTCCCAGTCCATGCTGACACTCTGATCTCCCAGTCTGAGCTGACACTCTGATTTCCCAGTCCATACTGACACTCTGATCTCCCAGTCCATGCTGACACTCTGATCTCCCAGTCTGCACTGACACTCTAATTTCCCAGTCCATGCTGACACTCCGATCTCCCAGTCCATGCTGACACTCTGATCTCCCAGTCCATGCTGACACTCTGATCTCCCAGTCCATGCTGACACTCTGATCTCCCAGTCCATGCTGACACTCTGATCTCCCAGTCCATGCTGACACTCTGATCTCCCAGTTCATGCTGACACTCTGATCTCCCAGTCCATGCTGACACTCTGATCTCCCAGTCCATGCTGACACCCTGATCTCCCAATCCATGCTGACACTCTGATCTCCCAATCCATGCTGACACTCTGATCTCCCAGTCCATGCTGACACTCTGATCTCCCAGTCTGCGCTGACACCCTGATCTCCCAATCCATGCTGATACTCTGATCTCCCAGTCCATGCTGACACTCTGATCTCCCAGTCCATGCTGACACTCTGATCTCCCAGTCTGCGCTGACTCTGATCTCCCAATGCATGCTGACACTCTGATCTCCCAGTCCATGCTGACACTCTGATCTCCCAGTCCATGCTGACACTCTGATCTCCCAGTCCATACTGACACTCTGATCTCCCAGTCCATGCTGACACTCTGATCTCCCAGTCTGCACTAACACTCTGAACTCCCAGTCTGAGCTGACACTCTGATCTCCCAGTCTGCACTGACACTCTGATCTCCCAGTCCATACTGACACTCTGATTTCCCAGTCCATGCTGACACTCTGATCTCCCAGTCCATGCTGACACTCTGATCTCCCAGTCCATGCTGACACTCTGATCTCCCAGTCTGAGCTGACACTCTGATTTCCCAGTCCATGCTGACACTCTGATCTCCCAGTCCATGCTGACACTCTGATCTCCCAGTCCATGCTGACACTCTGATCTCCCAGTCCATGCTGACACTCTGATCTCCCAGTCCATGCTGACACTCTGATCTCCCAGTCCATGCTGACACTCTGATCTCCCAGTCCATGCTGACACTCTGATCTCCCAGTCTGCGCTGACACCCTGATCTCCCAATCCATGCTGACACTCTGATCTCCCAGTCCATGCAGACACTCTGATCTCCCAGTCCATGCTGACACTCTGATCTCCCAGTCCATACTGACACTCTGATCTCCCAGTCTGCACTAAAACTCTGATCTCTCAGTCCATGCTGACACTCTGATCTCCCAGTCCATACTGACACTCTGATCTCCCAGTCTGAGCTGACACTCTGATCTCCCAGTCCATGCTGACACTCTGATCTCCCAGTCTGAGCTGACACTCTGATTTCCCAGTCCATACTGACACTCTGATCTCCCAGTCCATGCTGACACTCTGATCTCCCAGTCTGAGCTTACACTCTGATCTCCCAGTCCATACTGACACTCTGATCTCCCAGTCCATGCTGACACTCTGATCTCCCAGTCTGAGCTGACACTCTGATCTCCCAGTCCATACTGACACTCTGATCTCCCAGTCCATGCTGACACTCTGATCTCCCAGTCCATGCTGACACTCTGATCTCCCAGTCTGCGCTGACACCCTGATCTCCCAATCCATGCTGACACTCTGATCTCCCAGTCCATGCAGACACTCTGATCTCCCAGTCCATGCTGACACTCTGATCTCCCAGTCCATGCTGACACTCTGATCTCCCAGTCCATGCTGACACTCTGATCTCCCAGTCTGCACTAACACTCTGATCTCCCAGTCTGAGCTGACACTCTGATTTCCCAGTCCATGCTGACACTCTGATCTCCCAGTCCATGCTGACACTCTGATCTCCCAGTCCATGCTGACACTCTGATCTCCCAGTCCATGCTGACACTCTGATCTCCCAGTCCATGCTGACACTCTGATCTCTCAGTCCATGCTGACACTCTGATCTCCCAGTCCATACTGACACTCTGATCTCCCAGTCTGAGCTGACACTCTGATCTCCCAGTCCATGCTGACACTCTGATCTCCCAGTCTGAGCTGACACTCTGATTTCCCAGTCCATACTGACACTCTGATCTCCCAGTCCATGCTGACACTCTGATCTCCCAGTCTGAGCTTACACTCTGATCTCCCAGTCCATACTGACACTCTGATCTCCCAGTCCATGCTGACACTCTGATCTCCCAGTCTGAGCTGACACTCTGATCTCCCAGTCCATACTGACACTCTGATCTCCCAGTCCATGCTGACACTCTGATCTCCCAGTCCATGCTGACACTCTGATCTCCCAGTCTGCGCTGACACCCTGATCTCCCAATCCATGCTGACACTCTGATCTCCCAGTCCATGCAGACACTCTGATCTCCCAGTCCATGCTGACACTCTGATCTCCCAGTCTGAGCTAACACTCTGATCTCCCAGTCCATACTGACACTCTGATCTCCCAGTCCATGCTGACACTCTGATCTCGCAGTCTGCACTAACACTCTGATCTCCCAGTCTGAGCTGACACTCTGATTTCCCAGTCCATGCTGACACTCTGATCTCCCAGTCCATGCTGACACTCTGATCTCCCAGTCCATGCTGACACTCTGATCTCCCAGTCCATGCTGACACTCTGATCTCCCAGTCCATGCAGACACTCTGATCTCCCAGTCCATGCTGACACTCTGATCTCCCAGTCTGCGCTGACACCCTGATCTCCCAATCCATGCTGACACTCTGATCTCCCAGTCCATGCTGACACTCTGATCATTCTGATCTCCCAGTCTGCACTAACACTCTGATCTCTCAGTCCATGCTGACACTCTGATCTCCCAGTCCATACTGACACTCTGATCTCCCAGTCTGAGCTGACACTCTGATCTCCCAGTCCATGCTGACACTCTGATCTCCCAGTCCATGCTGACACTTTGATCACTCTGATCTCCCAGTCTGCACTAACACTCTGATCTCTCAGTTCATGCTGACACTCTGATCTCCCAGTCCATACTGACACTCTGATCTCCCAGTCTGAGCTGACACTCTGATCTCCCAGTCCATGCTGACACTCTGATCTCCCAGTCTGAGCTGATACTCTGATTTCCCAGTCCATACTGACACTCTGATCTCCCAGTCCATGCTGACACTCTGATCTCCCAGTCTGCACTGACACTCTGGTCTCCCAGTCTGAGCTGACACTCTGATTTCCCAGTCCATGCTGACACTCTGATCTCCCAGTCCATGCTGACACTCTGATCTCCCAGTCCATGCTGACACTCTGATCTCCCAGTCCATGCTGACACTCTGATCTCCCAGTCCATGCTGACACTCTGATCTCCCAGTCCATGCTGACACTCTGATCTCCCAGTCCATGCTGACACCCTGATCTCCCAATCCATGCTGACACTCTGATCTCCCAGTCCATGCAGACACTCTGATCTCCCAGTCCATGCTGACACTCTGATCTCCCAGTCCATGCTGACACTCTGATCACTCTGATCTCCCAGTCTGCACTAACACTCTGATCTCTCAGTCCATGCTGACACTCTGATCTCCCAGTCCATACTGACACTCTGATCTCCCAGTCTGAGCTGACACTCTGATCTCCCAGTCCATGCTGACACTCTGATCTCCCAATCTGAGCTGACACTCTGATTTCCCAGTCCATACTGACACTCTGATCTCCCAGTCCATGCTGACTCTCTGATCTCCCAGTCTGAGCTGACACTCTGATCTCCCTGTCCATACTGACACTCTGATCTCCCAGTCCATGCTGACACTCTGATCTCCCGGTCTGAGCTGACACTCTGATCTCCCAGTCTGAGCTGACACTCTGATTTCCCAGTCCATGCTGACAATCTGATCTCCCAGTCCATGCTGACACTCTGATCTCCCAGTCCATGCTGACACTCTGATCTCCCAGTCCATGCTGACACTCTGATCTCCCAGTCTGAGCTGACACTCTGATCTCCCAGTCCATGCTGACACTCTGATCTCCCAGTCCATGCTGACACTTTGATCACTCTGATCTCCCAGTCTGCACTAACACTCTGATCTCTCAGTTCATGCTGACACTCTGATCTCCCAGTCCATACTGACACTCTGATCTCCCAGTCTGAGCTGACACTCTGATCTCCCAGTCCATGCTGACACTCTGATCTCCCAGTCTGAGCTGATACTCTGATTTCCCAGTCCATACTGACACTCTGGTCTCCCAGTCTGAGCTGACACTCTGATTTCCCAGTCCATGCTGACACTCTGATCTCCCAGTCCATACTGACACTCTGATCTCCCAGTCTGAGCTGACACTCTGATCTCCCAGTCCATGCTGACACTCTGATCTCCCAATCTGAGCTGACACTCTGATTTCCCAGTCCATACTGACACTCTGATCTCCCAGTCCATGCTGACACTCTGATCTCCCAGTCTGAGCTGACACTCTGATCTCCCTGTCCATACTGACACTCTGATCTCCCAGTCCATGCTGACACTCTGATCTCCCGGTCTGAGCTGACACTCTGATCTCCCAGTCCATACTGACACTCTGATCTCCCAGTCTGCACTGACACTCTGGTCTCCCAGTCTGAGCTGACACTCTTATCTCCCAGTCCATACTGACACTCTGATCTCCCAGTCCATACTGACACTCTGATCTCCCAGTCCATACTGACACTCTGATCTCCCAGTCTGCACTGACTCTCTGATCTCCCACTCTGCACTAACACTCTGATCTCCAAGTCCATGCTGACACTCTGATCACTCTGATCTCCCAGTCTGCACTAACACTCTGATCTCTCAGTCCATGCTGACACTCTGATCTCCCAGTCCAAACTGACACTCTGATCTCCCAGTCTGAGCTGACACTCTGATCTCCCAGTCCATGCTGACACTCTGATCTCCCAGTCTGAGCTGACACTCTGATCTCCCAGTCTGAGCTGACACTCTGATCTCCCAGTCCATACTGACACTCTGATCTCCCAGTCCATGCTGACACTCTGATCTCCCAGTCCATGCTGACACTCTGATCTCCCAGTCTGCGCTGACACCCTGATCTCCCAATCCATGCTGACACTCTGATCTCCCAGTCCATGCTGACACTCTGATCATTCTGATCTCCCAGTCTGCACTAACACTCTGATCTCTCAGTCCATGCTGACACTCTGATCTCCCAGTCCATACTGACACTCTGATCTCCCAGTCTGAGCTGACACTCTGATCTCCCAGTCCATACTGACACTCTGATTTCCCAGTCCATGCTGACACTCTGATCTCCCAGTCTGCGCTGACACCCTGATCTCCCAAAAATGCTGACACTCTGATCTCCCAGTCCATGCGTACACTCTGGTCTCCCAGTCTGCACTGACACTCTGGTCTCCCAGTCTGAGCTGACACTCTGATCTCTCAGTCCATGCTGACACTCTGATCTCCCAGTCCATACTGACACTCTGATCTCCCAGTCCATGCTGACACTCTGATCTCCCAGTCTGCACTAACACTCTGATCTCCCAGTCTGAGCTGACACTCTGATTTCCCAGTCCATGCTGACACTCTGATCTCCCAGTCCATGCTGACACTCTGATCTCCCAGTCTGAGCTGACACTCTGATCTCCCAGTCCATGCTGACACTCTGATCTCCCAATCTGAGCTGACACTCTGATTTCCCAGTCCATACTGACACTCTGATCTCCCAGTCCATGCTGACACTCTGATCTCCCAGTCTGAGCTGACACTCTGATCTCCCTGTCCATACTGACACTCTGATCTCCCAGTCCATGCTGACACTCTGATCTCCCGGTCTGAGCTGACACTCTGATCTCCCAGTCCATACTGACACTCTGATCTCCCAGTCTGCACTGACACTCTGGTCTCCCAGTCTGAGCTGACACTCTTATCTCCCAGTCCATACTGACACTCTGATCTCCCAGTCCATACTGACACTCTGATCTCCCAGTCCATACTGACACTCTGATCTCCCAGTCTGCACTGACTCTCTGATCTCCCACTCTGCACTAACACTCTGATCTCCAAGTCCATGCTGACACTCTGATCACTCTGATCTCCCAGTCTGCACTAACACTCTGATCTCTCAGTCCATGCTGACACTCTGATCTCCCAGTCCAAACTGACACTCTGATCTCCCAGTCTGAGCTGACACTCTGATCTCCCAGTCCATGCTGACACTCTGATCTCCCAGTCTGAGCTGACACTCTGATCTCCCAGTCTGAGCTGACACTCTGATCTCCCAGTCCATACTGACACTCTGATCTCCCAGTCCATGCTGACACTCTGATCTCCCAGTCCATGCTGACACTCTGATCTCCCAGTCTGCGCTGACACCCTGATCTCCCAATCCATGCTGACACTCTGATCTCCCAGTCCATGCTGACACTCTGATCATTCTGATCTCCCAGTCTGCACTAACACTCTGATCTCTCAGTCCATGCTGACACTCTGATCTCCCAGTCCATACTGACACTCTGATCTCCCAGTCTGAGCTGACACTCTGATCTCCCAGTCCATACTGACACTCTGATTTCCCAGTCCATGCTGACACTCTGATCTCCCAGTCTGCGCTGACACCCTGATCTCCCAAAAATGCTGACACTCTGATCTCCCAGTCCATGCGTACACTCTGGTCTCCCAGTCTGCACTGACACTCTGGTCTCCCAGTCTGAGCTGACACTCTGATCTCTCAGTCCATGCTGACACTCTGATCTCCCAGTCCATACTGACACTCTGATCTCCCAGTCCATGCTGACACTCTGATCTCCCAGTCTGCACTAACACTCTGATCTCCCAGTCTGAGCTGACACTCTGATTTCCCAGTCCATGCTGACACTCTGATCTCCCAGTCCATGCTGACACTCTGATCTCCCAGTCCATGCTGACACTCTGATCTCCCAGTCCATGCTGACACTCTGATCTCCCAGTCCATGCTGACACTCTGATCTCCCAATCCATGCTGACACTCTGATCTCCCAGTCCATGCAGACACTCTGATCTCCCAGTCCATGCTGACACTCTGATCTCCCAGTCCATACTGACACTCTGATCTCCCAGTCTGCACTAAAACTCTGATCTCTCAGTCCATGCTGACACTCTGATCTCCCAGTCCATACTGACACTCTGATCTCCCAGTCTGAGCTGACACTCTGATCTCCCAGTCCATGCTGACACTCTGATCTCCCAGTCTGAGCTGACACTCTGATTTCCCAGTCCATACTGACACTCTGATCTCCCAGTCCATGCTGACACTCTGATCTCCCAGTCTGAGCTTACACTCTGATCTCCCAGTCCATACTGACACTCTGATCTCCCAGTCCATGCTGACACTCTGATCTCCCAGTCTGAGCTGACACTCTGATCTCCCAGTCCATACTGACACTCTGATCTCCCAGTCCATGCTGACACTCTGATCTCCCAGTCCATGCTGACACTCTGATCTCCCAGTCTGCACTAACACTCTGATCTCCCAGTCTGAGCTGACACTCTGATTTCCCAGTCCATGCTGACACTCTGATCTCCCAGTCCATGCTGACACTCTGATCTCCCAGTCCATGCTGACACTCTGATCACTCTGATCTCCCAGTCTGCACTAACACTCTGATCTCTCAGTCCATGCTGACACTCTGATCTCCCAGTCCATACTGACACTCTGATTTCCCAGTCCATGCTGACACTCTGATCTCCCAGTCTGAGCTAACACTCTGATCTCCCAGTCCATACTGACACTCTGATCTCCCAGTCCATGCTGACACTCTGATCTCGCAGTCTGCACAAACACTCTGATCTCCCAGTCTGAGCTGACACTCTGATTTCCCAGTCCATGCTGACACTCTGATCTCCCAGTCCATGCTGACACTCTGATCTCCCAGTCCATGCTGACACTCTGATCTCCCAGTCCATGCTGACACTCTGATCTCCCAGTCCATGCTGACACTCTGATCATTCTGATCTCCCAGTCTGAGATGACACTCTGATCTCCCAGTCCATGCTGACACTCTGATCTCCCAGTCTGAGCTGACACTCTGATCTCCCAGTCTGCACTGACACTCTGATCTCCCAGTCCATACTGACACTCTGATTTCCCAGTCCATGCTGACACTCTGATCTCCCAGTCCATGCTGACACTCTGGTCTCCCAGTCTGCACTGACACTCTGGTCTCCCAGTCTGAGCTGACACTCTGATCTCTCAGTCCATGCTGACACTCTGATCTCCCAGTCCATACTGACACTCTGATCTCCCAGTCCATGCTGACACTCTGATCTCCCAGTCTGCACTAACACTCTGATCTCCCAGTCTGAGCTGACAATCTGATTTCCCAGTCCATGCTGACACTCTGATCTCCCAGTCCATGCTGACACTCTGATCTCCCAGTCCATGCTGACACTCTGATCTCCCAGTCCATGCTGACACTCTGATCTCCCAGTCCATGCTGACACTCTGATCTCCCAGTCCATGCTGACACTCTGATCTCCCAGTCCATGCTGACACTCTGATCTCCCAGTCTGCGCTGACACCCTGATCTCCCAATCCATGCTGACACTCTGATCTCCCAGTCCATGCTGACACTTTGATCACTCTGATCTCCCAGTCTGCACTAACACTCTGATCTCTCAGTTCATGCTGACACTCTGATCTCCCAGTCCATGCTGACACTCTGATCTCCCAGTCTGAGCTGACACTCTGATCTCCCAGTCCATGCTGACACTCTGATCTCCCAATCTGAGCTGACACTCTGATTTCCCAGTCCATACTGACACTCTGATCTCCCAGTCCATGCTGACACTCTGATCTCCCAGTCTGAGCTGACACTCTGATCTCCCTGTCCATACTGACACTCTGATCTCCCAGTCCATGCTGACACTCTGATCTCCCGGTCTGAGCTGACACTCTGATCTCCCAGTCCATACTGACACTCTGATCTCCCAGTCTGCACTGACACTCTGGTCTCCCAGTCTGAGCTGACACTCTTATCTCCCAGTCCATACTGACACTCTGATCTCCCAGTCCATACTGACACTCTGATCTCCCAGTCCATACTGACACTCTGATCTCCCAGTCTGCACTGACTCTCTGATCTCCCACTCTGCACTAACACTCTGATCTCCAAGTCCATGCTGACACTCTGATCACTCTGATCTCCCAGTCTGCACTAACACTCTGATCTCTCAGTCCATGCTGACACTCTGATCTCCCAGTCCAAACTGACACTCTGATCTCCCAGTCTGAGCTGACACTCTGATCTCCCAGTCCATGCTGACACTCTGATCTCCCAGTCTGAGCTGACACTCTGATCTCCCAGTCTGAGCTGACACTCTGATCTCCCAGTCCATACTGACACTCTGATCTCCCAGTCCATGCTGACACTCTGATCTCCCAGTCCATGCTGACACTCTGATCTCCCAGTCTGCGCTGACACCCTGATCTCCCAATCCATGCTGACACTCTGATCTCCCAGTCCATGCTGACACTCTGATCATTCTGATCTCCCAGTCTGCACTAACACTCTGATCTCTCAGTCCATGCTGACACTCTGATCTCCCAGTCCATACTGACACTCTGATCTCCCAGTCTGAGCTGACACTCTGATCTCCCAGTCCATACTGACACTCTGATTTCCCAGTCCATGCTGACACTCTGATCTCCCAGTCTGCGCTGACACCCTGATCTCCCAAAAATGCTGACACTCTGATCTCCCAGTCCATGCGTACACTCTGGTCTCCCAGTCTGCACTGACACTCTGGTCTCCCAGTCTGAGCTGACACTCTGATCTCTCAGTCCATGCTGACACTCTGATCTCCCAGTCCATACTGACACTCTGATCTCCCAGTCCATGCTGACACTCTGATCTCCCAGTCTGCACTAACACTCTGATCTCCCAGTCTGAGCTGACACTCTGATTTCCCAGTCCATGCTGACACTCTGATCTCCCAGTCCATGCTGACACTCTGATCTCCCAGTCCATGCTGACACTCTGATCTCCCAGTCCATGCTGACACTCTGATCTCCCAGTCCATGCTGACACTCTGATCTCCCAATCCATGCTGACACTCTGATCTCCCAGTCCATGCAGACACTCTGATCTCCCAGTCCATGCTGACACTCTGATCTCCCAGTCCATACTGACACTCTGATCTCCCAGTCTGCACTAAAACTCTGATCTCTCAGTCCATGCTGACACTCTGATCTCCCAGTCCATACTGACACTCTGATCTCCCAGTCTGAGCTGACACTCTGATCTCCCAGTCCATGCTGACACTCTGATCTCCCAGTCTGAGCTGACACTCTGATTTCCCAGTCCATACTGACACTCTGATCTCCCAGTCCATGCTGACACTCTGATCTCCCAGTCTGAGCTTACACTCTGATCTCCCAGTCCATACTGACACTCTGATCTCCCAGTCCATGCTGACACTCTGATCTCCCAGTCTGAGCTGACACTCTGATCTCCCAGTCCATACTGACACTCTGATCTCCCAGTCCATGCTGACACTCTGATCTCCCAGTCCATGCTGACACTCTGATCTCCCAGTCTGCACTAACACTCTGATCTCCCAGTCTGAGCTGACACTCTGATTTCCCAGTCCATGCTGACACTCTGATCTCCCAGTCCATGCTGACACTCTGATCTCCCAGTCCATGCTGACACTCTGATCACTCTGATCTCCCAGTCTGCACTAACACTCTGATCTCTCAGTCCATGCTGACACTCTGATCTCCCAGTCCATACTGACACTCTGATTTCCCAGTCCATGCTGACACTCTGATCTCCCAGTCTGAGCTAACACTCTGATCTCCCAGTCCATACTGACACTCTGATCTCCCAGTCCATGCTGACACTCTGATCTCGCAGTCTGCACAAACACTCTGATCTCCCAGTCTGAGCTGACACTCTGATTTCCCAGTCCATGCTGACACTCTGATCTCCCAGTCCATGCTGACACTCTGATCTCCCAGTCCATGCTGACACTCTGATCTCCCAGTCCATGCTGACACTCTGATCTCCCAGTCCATGCTGACACTCTGATCATTCTGATCTCCCAGTCTGAGATGACACTCTGATCTCCCAGTCCATGCTGACACTCTGATCTCCCAGTCTGAGCTGACACTCTGATCTCCCAGTCTGCACTGACACTCTGATCTCCCAGTCCATACTGACACTCTGATTTCCCAGTCCATGCTGACACTCTGATCTCCCAGTCCATGCTGACACTCTGGTCTCCCAGTCTGCACTGACACTCTGGTCTCCCAGTCTGAGCTGACACTCTGATCTCTCAGTCCATGCTGACACTCTGATCTCCCAGTCCATACTGACACTCTGATCTCCCAGTCCATGCTGACACTCTGATCTCCCAGTCTGCACTAACACTCTGATCTCCCAGTCTGAGCTGACAATCTGATTTCCCAGTCCATGCTGACACTCTGATCTCCCAGTCCATGCTGACACTCTGATCTCCCAGTCCATGCTGACACTCTGATCTCCCAGTCCATGCTGACACTCTGATCTCCCAGTCCATGCTGACACTCTGATCTCCCAGTCCATGCTGACACTCTGATCTCCCAGTCCATGCTGACACTCTGATCTCCCAGTCTGCGCTGACACCCTGATCTCCCAATCCATGCTGACACTCTGATCTCCCAGTCCATGCAGACACTCTGATCTCCCAGTCCATGCTGACACTCTGATCTCCCAGTCCATACTGACACTCTGATCTCCCAGTCTGCACTAAAACTCTGATCTCTCAGTCCATGCTGACACTCTGATCTCCCAGTCCATACTGACACTCTGATCTCCCAGTCTGAGCTGACACTCTGATCTCCCAGTCCATGCTGACACTCCGATCTCCCAGTCTGAGCTGACACTCTGATTTCCCAGTCCATACTGACACTCTGATCTCCCAGTCCATGCTGACACTCTGATCTCCCAGTCTGAGCTTACACTCTGATCTCCCAGTCCATACTGACACTCTGATCTCCCAGTCCATGCTGACACTCTGATCTCCCAGTCTGAGCTGACACTCTGATCTCCCAGTCCATACTGACACTCTGATCTCCCAGTCCATGCTGACACTCTGATCTCCCAGTCCATGCTGACACTCTGATCTCCCAGTCTGCGCTGACACCCTGATCTCCCAATCCATGCTGATACTCTGATCTCCCAGTCCATGCAGACACTCTGATCTCCCAGTCCATGCTGACACTCTGATCACTCTGATCTCCCAGTCTGCACTAACACTCTGATCTCTCAGTCCATGCTGACACTCTGATCTCCCAGTCCATACTGACACTCTGATTTCCCAGTCCATGCTGACACTCTGATCTCCCAGTCTGAGCTAACACTCTGATCTCCCAGTCCATACTGACACTCTGATCTCCCAGTCCATGCTGACACTCTGATCTCGCAGTCTGCACTAACACTCTGATCTCCCAGTCTGAGCTGACACTCTGATTTCCCAGTCCATGCTGACACTCTGATCTCCCAGTCCATGCTGACACTCTGATCTCCCAGTCCATGCTGACACTCTGATCTCCCAGTCCATGCTGACACTCTGATCTCCCAGTCCATGCTGACACTCTGATCTCCCAGTCCATGCTGACACTCTGATCTCCCAGTCTGCGCTGACACCCTGATCTCCCAATCCATGCTGACACTCTGATCTCCCAGTCCATGCTGACACTCTGATCATTCTGATCTCCCAGACTGCACTAACACTCTGATCCCTCAGTCCATGCTGACACTCTGATCTCCCAGTCCATACTGACACTCTGATCTCCCAGTCTGAGCTGACACTCTGATCTCCCAGTCCATGCTGACACTCTGATCTCCCAGTCCATGCTGACACTTTGATCACTCTGATCTCCCAGTCCGCACTAACACTCTGATCTCTCAGTTCATGCTGACACTCTGATCTCCCAGTCCATACTGACACTCTGATCTCCCAGTCTGAGCTGACACTCTGATCTCCCAGTCCATGCTGACACTCTGATCTCCCAGTCTGAGCTGATACTCTGATTCCCCAGTCCATACTGACACTCTGATCTCCCAGTCCATGCTGATACTCTGATCTCCCAGTCTGCGCTGACACCCTGCTCTCCCAATCCATGCTGACACTCTGATCTCCCAGTCCATGCAGACACTCTGATCTCCCAGTCCATGCTGACACTCTGATCTCCCAGTCCATGCTGACACTCTGATCACTCTGATCTCCCAGTCTGCAGTAACACTATGATCTCTCAGTCCATGCTGACACTCTGATCTCCCAGTCCATACTGACACTCTGATCTCCCAGTCTGAGCTGACACTCTGATCTCCCAGTCCATGCTGACACTCTGATCTCCCAGTCTGAGCTGACACTCTGATTTCCCAGTCCATACTGACACTCTGATCTCCCAGTCCATGCTGACACTCTGATCTCCCAGTCTGAGCTGAGACTCTGATCTCCCAGACCATGCTGACACTCTGATCTCCCAGTCCATGCTGACACTCTGATCTCCCAGTCTGAGCTGACACTCTGATCTCCCAGTCCATACTGACACTCTGATCTCCCAGTCCATGCTGACACTCTGATCTCCCAGTCCATGCTGACACTCTGATCTCCCAGTCTGCGCTGACACCCTGATCTCCCAATCCATGCTGACACTCTGATCTCCCAGTCCATGCAGACAATCTGATCTCCCAGTCCATGCTGACACTCTGATCTCCCAGTCCATGCTGACACTCTGATCGCCCAGTCTGAGCTGACACTCTGATCTCCCAGTCCATGCTGACACTCTGATCTCCCAGTCTGAGCTGACACTCTGATTTCCCAGTCCATACTGACACTCTGATCTCCCAGTCCATGCTGACACTCTGATCTCCCAGTCCATGCTGACACTCTGATCTCCCAGTCCATACTGACACTCTGATCTCCCAGTTTGCACTAACACTCTGATCTCCCAGTCTGAGCTGACACTCTGATCTCCCAGTCTGCACTGACACTCTGATCTCCCAGTCCATACTGACACTCTGATCTCCCAGTCCATGCTGACACTCTGATCTCCCAGTCCATGCTGACACTCTGATCTCCCAGTCCATGCTGACACTCTGATCTCCCTGTCTGCACTGACACTCTAATTTCCCAGTCCATGCTGACACTCTGATCTCCCAGTCCATGCTGACACTCTGATCTCCCAGTCCATGCTGACACTCTGATCTCCCAGTCTGAGCTGACACTCTGATTTCCCAGTCCATACTGACACTCTGATCTCCCAGTCCATGCTGACACTCTGATCTCCCAGTCTGCACTGACACTCTAATTTCCCAGTCCATGCTGACACTCCGATCTCCCAGTCCATGCTGACACTCTGATCTCCCAGTCCATGCTGACACTCTGATCTCCCAGTCCATGCTGACACTCTGATCTCCCAGTCCATGCTGACACTCTGATCTCCCAGTCCATGCTGACACTCTGATCTCGCAGTCCATGCTGACACTCTGATCTCCCAGTCCATGCTGACACTCTGATCTCCCAGTCCATGCTGACACCCTGATCTCCAAATCCATCTGACACTCTGATCTCCCAATCCATGCTGACACTCTGATCTCCCAGTCCATGCTGACACTCTGATCTCCCAGTCTGCGCTGACACCCTGATCTCCCAATCCATGCTGATACTCTGATCTCCCAGTCCATGCTGACACTCTGATCTCCCAGTCCATGCTGACACTCTGATCTCCCAGTCTGCGCTGACTCTGATCTCCCAATGCATGCTGACACTCTGATCTCCCAGTCCATGCTGACACTCTGATCTCCCAGTCCATGCTGACACTCTGATCTCCCAGTCCATACTGACACTCTGATCTCCCAGTCCATGCTGACACTCTGATCTCCCAGTCTGCACTAACACTCTGAACTCCCAGTCTGAGCTGACACTCTGATCTCCCAGTCTGCACTGACACTCTGATCTCCCAGTCCATACTGACACTCTGATTTCCCAGTCCATGCTGACACTCTGATCTCCCAGTCCATGCTGACACTCTGATCTCCCAGTCTGCACTGACACTCTGGTCTCCCAGTCTGAGCTGACACTCTGATCTCTCAGTCCATGCTGACACTCTGATCTCCCAGTCCATACTGACACTCTGATCTCCCAGTCCATGCTGACACTCTGATCTCCCAGTCTGCACTAACACTCTGATCTCCCAGTCTGAGCTGACACTCTGATTTCCCAGTCCATGCTGACACTCTGATCTCCCAGTCCATGCTGACACTCTGATCTCCCAGTCCATGCTGACACTCTGATCACTCTGATCTCCCAGTCTGCACTAACACTCTGATCTCTCAGTCCATGCTGACACTCTGATCTCCCAGTCCATACTGACACTCTGATTTCCCAGTCCATGCTGACACTCTGATCTCCCAGTCTGAGCTAACACTCTGATCTCCCAGTCCATACTGACACTCTGATCTCCCAGTCCATGCTGACACTCTGATCTCGCAGTCTGCACTAACACTCTGATCTCCCAGTCTGAGCTGACACTCTGATTTCCCAGTCCATGCTGACACTCTGATCTCCCAGTCCATGCTGACACTCTGATCTCCCAGTCCATGCTGACACTCTGATCTCCCAGTCCATGCTGACACTCTGATCTCCCAGTCCATGCTGACACTCTGATCTCCCAGTCCATGCTGACACTCTGATCTCCCAGTCTGCGCTGACACCCTGATCTCCCAATCCATGCTGACACTCTGATCTCCCAGTCCATGCTGACACTCTGATCATTCTGATCTCCCAGTCTGCACTAACACTCTGATCTCTCAGTCCATGCTGACACTCTGATCTCCCAGTCCATACTGACACTCTGATCTCCCAGTCTGAGCTGACACTCTGATCTCCCAGTCCATGCTGACACTCTGATCTCCCAGTCCATGCTGACACTTTGATCACTCTGATCTCCCAGTCCGCACTAACACTCTGATCTCTCAGTTCATGCTGACACTCTGATCTCCCAGTCCATACTGACACTCTGATCTCCCAGTCTGAGCTGACACTCTGATCTCCCAGTCCATGCTGACACTCTGATCTCCCAGTCTGAGCTGATACTCTGATTCCCCAGTCCATACTGACACTCTGATCTCCCAGTCCATGCTGATACTCTGATCTCCCAGTCTGCGCTGACACCCTGCTCTCCCAATCCATGCTGACACTCTGATCTCCCAGTCCATGCAGACACTCTGATCTCCCAGTCCATGCTGACACTCTGATCTCCCAGTCCATGCTGACACTCTGATCACTCTGATCTCCCAGTCTGCACTAACACTCTGATCTCTCAGTCCATGCTGACACTCTGATCTCCCAGTCCATACTGACACTCTGATCTCCCAGTCTGAGCTGACACTCTGATCTCCCAGTCCATGCTGACACTCTGATCTCCCAGTCTGAGCTGACACTCTGATTTCCCAGTCCATACTGACACTCTGATCTCCCAGTCCATGCTGACACTCTGATCTCCCAGTCTGAGCTGAGACTCTGATCTCCCAGTCCATGCTGACACTCTGATCTCCCAGTCCATGCTGACACTCTGATCTCCCAGTCTGAGCTGACACTCTGATCTCCCAGTCCATACTGACACTCTGATCTCCCAGTCCATGCTGACACTCTGATCTCCCAGTCCATGCTGACACTCTGATCTCCCAGTCTGCGCTGACACCCTGATCTCCCAATCCATGCTGACACTCTGATCTCCCAGTCCATGCAGACAATCTGATCTCCCAGTCCATGCTGACACTCTGATCTCCCAGTCCATGCTGACACTCTGATCTCCCAGTCTGAGCTGACACTCTGATCTCCCAGTCCATGCTGACACTCTGATCTCCCAGTCTGAGCTGACACTCTGATTTCCCAGTCCATACTGACACTCTGATCTCCCAGTCCATGCTGACACTCTGATCTCCCAGTCCATGCTGACACTCTGATCTCCCAGTCCATACTGACACTCTGATCTCCCAGTTTGCACTAACACTCTGATCTCCCAGTCTGAGCTGACACTCTGATCTCCCAGTCTGCACTGACACTCTGATCTCCCAGTCCATACTGACACTCTGATCTCCCAGTCCATGCTGACACTCTGATCTCCCAGTCCATGCTGACACTCTGATCTCCCAGTCCATGCTGACACTCTGATCTCCCTGTCTGCACTGACACTCTAATTTCCCAGTCCATGCTGACACTCTGATCTCCCAGTCCATGCTGACACTCTGATCTCCCAGTCCATGCTGACACTCTGATCTCCCAGTCTGAGCTGACACTCTGATTTCCCAGTCCATACTGACACTCTGATCTCCCAGTCCATGCTGACACTCTGATCTCCCAGTCTGCACTGACACTCTAATTTCCCAGTCCATGCTGACACTCCGATCTCCCAGTCCATGCTGACACTCTGATCTCCCAGTCCATGCTGACACTCTGATCTCCCAGTCCATGCTGACACTCTGATCTCCCAGTCCATGCTGACACTCTGATCTCCCAGTCCATGCTGACACTCTGATCTCGCAGTCCATGCTGACACTCTGATCTCCCAGTCCATGCTGACACTCTGATCTCCCAGTCCATGCTGACACCCTGATCTCCAAATCCATCTGACACTCTGATCTCCCAATCCATGCTGACACTCTGATCTCCCAGTCCATGCTGACACTCTGATCTCCCAGTCTGCGCTGACACCCTGATCTCCCAATCCATGCTGATACTCTGATCTCCCAGTCCATGCTGACACTCTGATCTCCCAGTCCATGCTGACACTCTGATCTCCCAGTCTGCGCTGACTCTGATCTCCCAATGCATGCTGACACTCTGATCTCCCAGTCCATGCTGACACTCTGATCTCCCAGTCCATGCTGACACTCTGATCTCCCAGTCCATACTGACACTCTGATCTCCCAGTCCATGCTGACACTCTGATCTCCCAGTCTGCAGTAACACTCTGAACTCCCAGTCTGAGCTGACACTCTGATCTCCCAGTCTGCACTGACACTCTGATCTCCCAGTCCATACTGACACTCTGATTTCCCAGTCCATGCTGACACTCTGATCTCCCAGTCCATGCTGACACTCTGATCTCCCAGTCTGCACTGACACTCTGGTCTCCCAGTCTGAGCTGACACTCTGATCTCTCAGTCCATGCTGACACTCTGATCTCCCAGTCCATACTGACACTCTGATCTCCAAGTCCATGCTGACACTCTGATCTCCCAGTCTGCACTAACACTCTGATCTCCCAGTCTGAGCTGACACTCTGATTTCCCAGTCCATGCTGACACTCTGATCTCCCAGTCCATGCTGACACTCTGATCTCCCAGTCCATGCTGACACTCTGATCTCCCAGTCCATGCTGACACTCTGATCTCCCAGTCCATGCTGACACTCTGATCTCCCAGTCCATGCTGACACTCTGATCTCCCAGTCTGCGCTGACACCCTGATCTCCCAATCCATGCTGACACTCTGATCTCCCAGTCCATGCAGACACTCTGATCTCCCAGTCCATGCTGACACTCTGATCTCCCAGTCCATACTGACACTCTGATCTCCCAGTCTGCACTAAAACTCTGATCTCTCAGTCCATGCTGACACTCTGATCTCCCAGTCCATACTGACACTCTGATCTCCCAGTCTGAGCTGACACTCTGATCTCCCAGTCCATGCTGACACTCTGATCTCCCAGTCTGAGCTGACACTCTGATTTCCCAGTCCATACTGACACTCTGATCTCCCAGTCCATGCTGACACTCTGATCTCCCAGTCTGAGCTTACACTCTGATCTCCCAGTCCATACTGACACTCTGATCTCCCAGTCCATGCTGACACTCTGATCTCCCAGTCTGAGCTGACACTCTGATCTCCCAGTCCATACTGACACTCTGATCTCCCAGTCCATGCTGACACTCTGATCTCCCAGTCCATGCTGACACTCTGATCTCCCAGTCTGCGCTGACACCCTGATCTCCCAATCCATGCTGACACTCTGATCTCCCAGTCCATGCAGACACTCTGATCTCCCAGTCCATGCTGACACTCTGATCACTCTGATCTCCCAGTCTGCACTAACACTCTGATCTCTCAGTCCATGCTGACACTCTGATCTCCCAGTCCATACTGACACTCTGATCTCCCAGTCCATGCTGACACTCTGATCTCCCAGTCTGAGCTAACACTCTGATCTCCCAGTCCATACTGACACTCTGATCTCCCAGTCCATGCTGACACTCTGATCTCGCAGTCTGCACGAACACTCTGATCTCCCAGTCTGAGCTGACACTCTGATTTCCCAGTCCATGCTGACACTCTGATCTCCCAGTCCATGCTGACACTCTGATCTCCCAGTCCATGCTGACACTCTGATCTCCCAGTCCATGCTGACACTCTGATCTCCCAGTCCATGCTGACACTCTGATCTCCCAGTCCATGCTGACACTCTGATCTCCCAGTCTGCGCTGACACCCTGATCTCCCAATCCATGCTGACACTCTGATCTCCCAGTCCATGCTGACACTCTGATCATTCTGATCTCCCAGTCTGCACTAACACTCTGATCTCTCAGTCCATGCTGACACTCTGATCTCCCAGTCCATACTGACACTCTGATCTCCCAGTCTGAGCTGACACTCTGATCTCCCAGTCCATGCTGACACTCTGATCTCCCAGTCCATGCTGGCACTTTGATCACTCTGATCTCCCAGTCTGCACTGACACTCTGATCTCCCAGTCCATACTGACACTCTGATTTCCCAGTCCATGCTGACACTCTGATCTCCCAGTCCATGCTGACACTCTGATCTCCCAGTCTGCACTGACACTCTGGTCTCCCAGTCTGAGCTGACACTCTGATCTCTCAGTCCATGCTGACACTCTGATCTCCCAGTCCATACTGACACTCTGATCTCCAAGTCCATGCTGACACTCTGATCTCCCAGTCTGCACTAACACTCTGATCTCCCAGTCTGAGCTGACACTCTGATTTCCCAGTCCATGCTGACACTCTGATCTCCCAGTCCATGCTGACACTCTGATCTCCCAGTCCATGCTGACACTCTGATCTCCCAGTCCATGCTGACACTCTGATCTCCCAGTCCATGCTGACACTCTGATCTCCCAGTCCATGCTGACACTCTGATCTCCCAGTCTGCGCTGACACCCTGATCTCCCAATCCATGCTGACACTCTGATCTCCCAGTCCATGCAGACACTCTGATCTCCCAGTCCATGCTGACACTCTGATCTCCCAGTCCATACTGACACTCTGATCTCCCAGTCTGCACTAAAACTCTGTTCTCTCAGTCCATGCTGACACTCTGATCTCCCAGTCCATACTGACACTCTGATCTCCCAGTCTGAGCTGACACTCTGATCTCCCAGTCCATGCTGACACTCTGATCTCCCAGTCTGAGCTGACACTCTGATTTCCCAGTCCATACTGACACTCTGATCTCCCAGTCCATGCTGACACTCTGATCTCCCAGTCTGAGCTTACACTCTGATCTCCCAGTCCATACTGACACTCTGATCTCCCAGTCCATGCTGACACTCTGATCTCCCAGTCTGAGCTGACACTCTGATCTCCCAGTCCATACTGACACTCTGATCTCCCAGTCCATGCTGACACTCTGATCTCCCAGTCCATGCTGACACTCTGATCTCCCAGTCTGCGCTGACACCCTGATCTCCCAATCCATGCTGACACTCTGATCTCCCAGTCCATGCAGACACTCTGATCTCCCAGTCCATGCTGACACTCTGATCACTCTGATCTCCCAGTCTGCACTAACACTCTGATCTCTCAGTCCATGCTGACACTCTGATCTCCCAGTCCATACTGACACTCTGATCTCCCAGTCCATGCTGACACTCTGATCTCCCAGTCTGAGCTAACACTCTGATCTCCCAGTCCATACTGACACTCTGATCTCCCAGTCCATGCTGACACTCTGATCTCGCAGTCTGCACGAACACTCTGATCTCCCAGTCTGAGCTGACACTCTGATTTCCCAGTCCATGCTGACACTCTGATCTCCCAGTCCATGCTGACACTCTGATCTCCCAGTCCATGCTGACACTCTGATCTCCCAGTCCATGCTGACACTCTGATCTCCCAGTCCATGCTGACACTCTGATCTCCCAGTCCATGCTGACACTCTGATCTCCCAGTCTGCGCTGACACCCTGATCTCCCAATCCATGCTGACACTCTGATCTCCCAGTCCATGCTGACACTCTGATCATTCTGATCTCCCAGTCTGCACTAACACTCTGATCTCTCAGTCCATGCTGACACTCTGATCTCCCAGTCCATACTGACACTCTGATCTCCCAGTCTGAGCTGACACTCTGATCTCCCAGTCCATGCTGACACTCTGATCTCCCAGTCCATGCTGGCACTTTGATCACTCTGATCTCCCAGTCTGCACTAACACTCTGATCTCTCAGTTCATGCTGACACTCTGATCTCCCAGTCCATACTGACACTCTGATCTCCCAGTCTGAGCTGACACTCTGATCTCCCAGTCCATGCTGACACTCTGATCTCCCAGTCTGAGCTGATACTCTCATTTCCCAGTCCACACTGACACTCTGATCTCCCAGTCCATGCTGACACTCTGATCTCCCAGTCTGCACTGACACTCTGGTCTCCCAGTCTGAGCTGACACTCTGATTTCCCAGTCCATGCTGACACTCTGATCTCCCAGTCCTTGCTGACACTCTGATCTCCCAGTCCATGCTGACACTCTGATCTCCCAGTCCATGCTGACACTCTGATCTCCCAGTCCATGCTGACACTCTGATCTCCCAGTCCATGCTGACACTCTGATCTCCCAGTCCATGCTGACACCCTGATCTCCCAATCCATGCTGACACTCTGATCTCCCAGTCCATGCAGACACTCTGATCTCCCAGTCCATGCTGACACTCTGATCTCCCAGTCCATGCTGACACTCTGATCATTCTGATCTCCCAGTCTGCACTAACACTCTGATCTCTCAGTCCATGCTGACACTCTGATCTCCCAGTCCATACTGACACTCTGATCTCCCAGTCTGAGCTGACACTCTGATCTCCCAGTCCATGCTGACACTCTGATCTCCCAATCTGAGCTGACACTCTGATTTCCCACTCTGCACTAACACTCTGATCTCCAAGTCCATGCTGACACTCTGATCACTCTGATCTCCCAGTCTGCACTAACACTCTGATCTCTCAGTCCATGCTGACACTCTGATCTCCCAGTCCATACTGACACTCTGATCTCCCAGTCTGAGCTGACACTCTGATCTCCCAGTCCATGCTGACACTCTGATCTCCCAGTCCATGCTGACACTCTGATCTCCCAGTCTGAGCTGACAGTCTGATCTCCCAGTCTGAGCTGACACTCTGATCTCCCAGTCCATACTGACACTCTGATCTCCCAGTCCATGCTGACACTCTGATCTCCCAGTCTGAGCTGACACTCTGATCTCCCAGTCCATACTGACAGTCTGATCTCCCAGTCCAAGCTGACACTCTGATCTCCCAGTCTGTGCTGACACCCTGATCTCCCAATCCATGCTGACACTCTGATCTCCCAGTCCATGCAGACACTCTGATCTCCCAGTCCATGCTGACACTCTGATCTCCCAGTCTGCACTAACACTCTGAACTCCCAGTCTGAGCTGACACTCTGATCTCCCAGTCTGCACTGACAGTCTGATCTCCCAGTCCATACTGACATTCTGATTTCCCAGTCCATGCTGACACTCTGATCTCCCAGTCCATGCTGACACTCTGATCTCCCAGTCTGCACTGACACTCTGGTCTCCCAGTCTGAGCTGACACTCTGATCTCTCAGTCCATGCTGACACTCTGATCTCCCAGTCCATACTGACACTCTGATCTCCCAGTCCATGCTGACACTCTGATCTCCCAGTCTGCGCTAACACTCTGATCTCCCAGTCTGAGCTGACACTCTGATTTCGCAGTCCATGCTGACACTCTGATCTCCCAGTCCATGCTGACACTCTGATCTCCCAGTCCATGCTGACACTCTGATCTCCCAGTCCATGCTGACACTCTGATCTCCCAGTCCATGCTGACACTCTGATCTCCCAGTCCATGCTGACACTCTGATCTCCCAGTCCATGCTGACACTCTGATCTCCCAGTCTGCGCTGACACCCTGATCTCCCAATCCATGCTGACACTCTGATCTCCCAGTCCATGCTGACACTCTGATCTCCCAGTCCATACTGACACTCTGATCTCCCAGTCTGCACTAAAACTCTGATCTCTCAGTCCATGCTGACACTCTGATCTCCCAGTCCATACTGACACTCTGATCTCCCAGTCTGAGCTGACACTCTGATCTCCCAGTCCATGCTGACACTCTGATCTCCCAGTCTGAGCTGACACTCTGATTTCCCAGTCCATACTGACACTCTGATCTCCCAGTCCATGCTGACACTCTGATCTCCCAGTCTGAGCTTACACTCTGATCTCCCAGTCCATACTGACACTCTGATCTCCCAGTCCATGCTGACACTCTGATCTCCCAGTCTGAGCTGACACTCTGATCTCCCAGTCCATACTGACACTCTGATCTCCCAGTCCATGCTGACACTCTGATCTCCCAGTCCATGCTGACACTCTGATCTCCCAGTCTGCGCTGACACCCTGATCTCCCAATCCATGCTGACACTCTGATCTTAGAGTCCATGCTGACACTTTGATCTCCCAGTCCATGCTGACACTCTGATCACTCTGATCTCCCAGTCTGCACTAACACTCTGATCTCTCAGTCCATGCTGACACTCTGATCTCCCAGTCCATACTGACACTCTGATCTCCCAGTCCATGCTGACACTCTGATCTCCCAGTCTGAGCTAACACTCTGATCTCCCAGTCCATACTGACACTCTGATCTCCCAGTCCATGCTGACACTCTGATCTCGCAGTCTGCACTAACACTCTGATCTCCCAGTCTGAGCTGACACTCTGATTTCCCAGTCCATGCTGACACTCTGATCTCCCAGTCCATGCTGACACTCTGATCTCCCAGTCCATACTGACACTCTGATCTCCCAGTCTGAGCTGACACTCTGATCTCCCAGTCCATGCTGACACTCTGATCTCCCAGTCTGAGCTGACACTCTGATCTCCCAGTCTGAGCTGACACTCTGATCTCCCGTTCCATACTGACACTCTGATCTCCCAGTCCATGCTGACACTCTGATCTCCCAGTCTGAGCTGACACTCTGATCTCCCAGTCCATACTGACAGTCTGATCTCCCAGTCCAAGCTGACACTCTGATCTCCCAGTCTGTGCTGACACCCTGATCTCCCAATCCATGCTGACACTCTGATCTCCCAGTCCATGCAGACACTCTGATCTCCCAGTCCATGCTGACACTCTGATCTCCCAGTCTGCACTAACACTCTGAACTCCCAGTCTGAGCTGACACTCTGATCTCCCAGTCTGCACTGACAGTCTGATCTCCCAGTCCATACTGACACTCTGATTTCCCAGTCCATGCTGACACTCTGATCTCCCAGTCCATGCTGACACTCTGATCTCCCAGTCTGCACTGACACTCTGGTCTCCCAGTCTGAGCTGACACTCTGATCTCTCAGTCCATGCTGACACTCTGATCTCCCAGTCCATACTGACACTCTGATCTCCCAGTCCATGCTGACACTCTGATCTCTCAGTCTGCGCTAACACTCTGATCTCCCAGTCTGAGCTGACACTCTGATTTCCCAGTCCATGCTGACACTCTGATCTCCCAGTCTGCGCTGACACCCTGATCTCCCAATCCATGCTGACACTCTGATCTCCCAGTCCATGCTGACACTCTGATCTCCCAGTCCATACTGACACTCTGATCTCCCAGTCTGCACTAAAACTCTGATCTCTCAGTCCATGCTGACACTCTGATCTCCCAGTCCATACTGACACTCTGATCTCCCAGTCTGAGCTGACACTCTGATCTCCCAGTCCATGCTGACACTCTGATCTCCCAGTCCATGCTGACACTCTGATTTCCCAGTCCATACTGACACTCTGATCTCCCAGTCCATGCTGACACTCTGATCTCCCAGTCTGAGCTTACACTCTGATCTCCCAGTCCATACTGACACTCTGATCTCCCAGTCCATGCTGACACTCTGATCTCCCAGTCTGAGCTGACACTCTGATCTCCCAGTCCATACTGACACTCTGATCTCCCAGTCCATGCTGACACTCTGATCTCCCAGTCCATGCTGACACTCTGATCTCCCAGTCTGCGCTGACACCCTGATCTCCCAATCCATGCTGACACTCTGATCTCCCAGTCCATGCTGACACTTTGATCTCCCAGTCCATGCTGACACTCTGATCACTCTGATCTCCCAGTCTGCACTAACACTCTGATCTCTCAGTCCATGCTGACACTCTGATCTCCCAGTCCATACTGACACTCTGATCTCCCAGTCCATGCTGACACTCTGATCTCCCAGTCTGAGCTAACACTCTGATCTCCCAGTCCATACTGACACTCTGATCTCCCAGTCCATGCTGACACTCTGATCTCGCAGTCTGCACTAACACTCTGATCTCCCAGTCTGAGCTGACCCTCTGATTTCCCAGTCCATGCTGACACTCTGATCTCCCAGTCCATGCTGACACTCTGATCTCCCAGTCCATGCTGACACTCTGATCTCCCAGTCCATGCTGACACTCTGATCTCCCAGTCCATGCTGACACTCTGATCTCCCTGTCCATGCTGACACTCTGATCTCCCAGTCTGCGCTGACACCCTGATCTCCCAATCCATGCTGACACTCTGATCTCCCAGTCCATGCTGACACTCTGATCATTCTGATCTCCCAGTCTGCACTAACACTCTGATCTCTCAGTCCATGCTGACACTCTGATCTCCCAGTCCATACTGACACTCTGATCTCCCAGTCTGAGCTGACACTCTGATCTCCCAGTCCATGCTGACACTCTGATCTCCCAGTCCATGCTGACACTTTGATCACTCTGATCTCCCAGTCTGCACTAACACTCTGATCTCTCAGTTCATGCTGACACTCTGATCTCCCAGTCCATACTGACACTCTGATCTCCCAGTCTGAGCTGACACTCTGATCTCCCAGTCCATGCTGACACTCTGATCTCCCAGTCTGAGCTGATACTCTGATTTCCCAGTCCATACTGACACTCTGATCTCCCAGTCCATGCTGACACTCTGATCTCCCAGTCTGCACTGACACTCTGGTCTCCCAGTCTGAGCTGACACTCTGATTTCCCAGTCCATGCTGACACTCTGATCTCCCAGTCCATGCTGACACTCTGATCTCCCAGTCCATGCTGACACTCTGATCTCCCAGTCCATGCTGACACTCTGATCTCCCAGTCCATGCTGACACTCTGATCTCCCAGTCCATGCTGACACTCTGATCTCCCAGTCCATGCTGACACCCTGATCTCCCAATCCATGCTGACACTCTGATCTCCAAGTCCATGCAGACACTCTGATCTCCCAGTCCATGCTGACACTCTGATCTCCCAGTCCATGCTGACACTCTGATCACTCTGATCTCCCAGTCTGCACTAACACTCTGATCTCTCAGTCCATGCTGACACTCTGATCTCCCAGTCCATACTGACACTCTGATCTCCCAGTCTGAGCTGACACTCAGATCTCCCAGTCCATGCTGACACTCTGATCTCCCAATCTGAGCTGACACTCTGATTTCCCAGTCCATACTGACACTCTGATCTCCCAGTCCATGCTGACACTCTGATCTCCCAGTCTGAGCTGACACTCTGATCTCCCTGTCCATACTGACACTCTGATCTCCCAGTCCATGCTGACACTCTGATCTCCCGGTCTGAGCTGACACTCTGATCTCCCAGTCCATACTGACACTCTGATCTCCCAGTCTGCACTGACACTCTGGTCTCCCAGTCTGAGCTGACACTCTTATCTCCCAGTCCATACTGACACTCTGATCTCCCAGTCCATACTGACACTCTGATCTCCCAGTCCATACTGACACTCTGATCTCCCAGTCTGCACTGACTCTCTGATCTCCCACTCTGCACTAACACTCTGATCTCCAAGTCCATGCTGACACTCTGATCACTCTGATCTCCCAGTCTGCACTAACACTCTGATCTCTCAGTCCATGCTGACACTCTAATCTCCCAGTCCATACTGACACTCTGATCTCCCAGTCTGAGCTGACACTCTGATCTCCCAGTCCATGCTGACACTCTGATCTCCCAGTCTGAGCTGACACTCTGATCTCCCAGTCTGAGCTGACACTCTGATCTCCCAGTCCATACTGACACTCTGATCTCCCAGTCCATGCTGACACTCTGATCTCCCAGTCTGAGCTGACACTCTGATCTCCCAGTCCATACTGACAGTCTGATCTCCCAGTCCATGCAGACACTCTGATCTCCCAGTCTGTGCTGACACCCTGATCTCCCAATCCATGCTGACACTCTGATCTCCCAGTCCATGCAGACACTCTGATCTCCCAGTCCATGCTGACACTCTGATCTCCCAGTCCATGCTGACACTCTGATCTCTCAGTCCATGCTGACACTCTGATCTCCCAGTCCATACTGACATTCTGATCTCCCAGTCTGAGCTGACACTCTGATCTCCCAGTCCATGCTGACACTCTGATCTCCCAGTCTGAGCTGACACTCTGATTTCCCAGTCCATACTGACACTCTGATCTCCCAGTCCATGCTGACACTCTGATCTCCCAGTCTGAGCTTACACTCTGATCTCCCAGTCCATACTGACACTCTGATCTCCCAGTCCATGCTGACACTCTGATCTCCCAGTCTGAGCTGACACTCTGATCTCCCAGTCCATACTGACACTCTGATCTCCCAGTCCATGCTGACACTCTGATCTCCCAGTCCATGCTGACACTCTGATCTCCCAGTCTGCGCTGACACCCTGATCTCCCAATCCATGCTGACACTCTGATCTCCCAGTCCATGCAGACACTCTGATCTCCCAGTCCATGCTGACACTCTGGTCACTCTGATCTCCCAGTCTGCACTAACACTCTGATCTCTCAGTCCATGCTGACACTCTGATCTCCCAGTCCATACTGACACTCTGATTTCCCAGTCCATGCTGACACTCTGATCTCCTAGTCTGAGCTGACACTCTGATCTCCCAGTGGGCACTGACACTCTGATCTCCCAGTCCATACTGACACTCTGATCTCCCAGTCCATGCTGACACTCTGGTCTCCCAGTCTGAGCTGACACTCTGATCTCCCAGTCCATACTGACACTCTGATCTCCCAGTCCATACTGACACTCTGATCTCCCAGTCCATACTGACACTCTGATCTCCCAGTCTGCACTGACACTCTGATCTCCCACTCTGCACTAACACTCTGATCTCCAAGTCCATGCTGACACTCTGATCACTCTGATCTCCCAGTCTGCACTAACAATCTGATCTCTCAATCCATGCTGACACTCTGATCTCCCAGTCCATACTGACACTCTGATCTCCCAGTCTGAGCTGACACTCTGATCTCCCAGTCCATGCTGACACTCTGATCTCCCAGTCTGAGCTGACTCTCTGATCTCACAGTCTGAGCTGACACTCTGATCTCCCAGTCCATACTGACACTCTGATCTCCCAGTCCATGCTGACACTCTGATCTCCCAGTCTGAGCTGACACTCTGATCTCCCAGTCCATACTGACAGTCTGATCTCCCAGTCCAAGCTGACACTCTGATCTCCCAGTCTGTGCTGACACCCTGATCTCCCAATCCATGCTGACACTCTGATCTCCCAGTCTGCACTGACACTCTGATCTCCCACTCTGCACTAACACTCTGATCTCCAAGTCCATGCTGACACTCTGATCACTCTGATCTCCCAGTCTGCACTAACACTCTGATCTCTCAGTCCATGCTGACACTCTGATCTCCCAGTCCATACTGACACTCTGATCTCCCAGTCTGAGCTGACACTCTGATCTCCCAGTCCATGCTCACACTCTGATCTCCCAGTCTGAGCTGACACTCTGATCTCCCAGTCTGAGCTGACACTCTGATCTCCCAGTCCATACTGACACTCTGATCTCCCAGTCCATGCTGACACTCTGATCTCCCAGTCTGAGCTGACACTCTGATCTCCCAGTCCATACTGACAGTCTGATCTCCCAGTCCAAGCTGACACTCTGATCTCCCAGTCTGTGCTGACACCCTGATCTCCCAATCCATGCTGACACTCTGATCTCCCAGTCCATGCAGACACTCTGATCTCCCAGTCCATGCTGACACTCTGATCTCCCAGTCCATGCTGACACTCTGGTCTCCCAGTCTGAGCTGACACTCTGATCTCCCAGTCCATACTGACACTCTGATCTCCCAGTCCATACTGACACTCTGATCTCCCAGTCTGCACTGACACTCTGATCTCCCACTCTGCACTAACACTCTGATCTCCAAGTCCATGCTGACACTCTGATCACTCTGATCTCCCAGTCTGCACTAACACTCTGATCTCTCAGTCCATGCTGACACTCTGATCTCCCAGTCCATACTGACACTCTGATCTCCCAGTCTGAGCTGACACTCTGATCTCCCAGTCCATGCTGACACTCTGATCTCCCAGTCTGAGCTGACACTCTGATCTCCCAGTCTGAGCTGACACTCTGATCTCCCAGTCCATACTGACACTCTGATCTCCCAGTCCATGCTGACACTCTGATCTCCCAGTCTGAGCTGACACTCTGATCTCCCAGTCCATACTGACAGTCTGATCTCCCAGTCCAAGCTGACACTCTGATCTCCCAGTCTGTGCTGACACCCTGATCTCCCAATCCATGCTGACACTCTGATCTCCCAGTCCATGCAGACACTCTGATCTCCCAGTCCATGCTGACACTCTGATCTCCAAGTCCATGCTGACACTCTGATGTCCCAGTCTGAGCTGACACTCTGATCTCTCAGTCCATGCTGACACTCTGATCTCCCAGTCCATACTGACACTCTGATCTCCCAGTCTGAGCTGACACTCTGATCTCCCAGTCCATGCTGACACTCTGATCTCCCAGCCTGAGCTGACACTCTGATGTCCCAGTCTGAGCTGACACTCTGATCTCTCAGTCCATGCTGACACTCTGATCTCCCAGTCCATACTGACACTCTGATCTCCCAGTCTGAGCTGACACTCTGATCTCCCAGTCCATGCTGACACTCTGATCTCCCAGTCCATGCTGACACTCTGATCTCCCAGTCCATGCTGACACTCTGATCTCCCAGTCCATGCTGACACTCTGATCTCCCAGTCCATGCTGACACTCTGATCTCCCAGTCCATGCTGACACTCTGATCTCCCAGTCCATGCTGACACTCTGATCTCCCAGTCTGCGCTGACACCCTGATCTCCCAATCCATGCTGACACTCTGATCTCCCAGTCCATACTGACACTCTGATCTCCCAGTCCATACTGACACTCTGATCTCCCAGTCTGCACTAAAACTCTGATCTCTCAGTCCATGCTGACACTCTGATCTCCCAGTCCATACTGACACTCTGATCTCCCAGTCTGAGCTGACACTCTGATCTCCCAGTCCATGCTGACACTCTGATCTCCCAGTCTGAGCTGACACTCTGATTTCCCAGTCCATACTGACACTCTGATCTCCCAGTCCATGCTGACACTCTGATCTCCCAGTCTGAGCTTACACTCTGATCTCCCAGTCCATACTGACACTCTGATCTCCCAGTCCATGCTGACACTCTGATCTCCCAGTCTGAGCTGACACTCTGATCTCCCAGTCCATACTGACACTCTGATCTCCCAGTCCATGCTGACACTCTGATCTCCCAGTCCATGCTGACACTCTGATCTCCCAGTCTGCGCTGACACCCTGATCTCCCAATCCATGCTGACACTCTGATCTTAGAGTCCATGCTGACACTTTGATCTCCCAGTCCATGCTGACACTCTGATCACTCTGATCTCCCAGTCTGCACTAACACTCTGATCTCTCAGTCCATGCTGACACTCTGATCTCCCAGTCCATACTGACACTCTGATCTCCCAGTCCATGCTGACACTCTGATCTCCCAGTCTGAGCTAACACTCTGATCTCCCAGTCCATACTGACACTCTGATCTCCCAGTCCATGCTGACACTCTGATCTCGCAGTCTGCACTAACACTCTGATCTCCCAGTCTGAGCTGACACTCTGATTTCCCAGTCCATGCTGACACTCTGATCTCCCAGTCCATGCTGACACTCTGATCTCCCAGTCCATACTGACACTCTGATCTCCCAGTCTGAGCTGACACTCTGATCTCCCAGTCCATGCTGACACTCTGATCTCCCAGTCTGAGCTGACACTCTGATCTCCCAGTCTGAGCTGACACTCTGATCTCCCGTTCCATACTGACACTCTGATCTCCCAGTCCATGCTGACACTCTGATCTCCCAGTCTGAGCTGACACTCTGATCTCCCAGTCCATACTGACAGTCTGATCTCCCAGTCCAAGCTGACACTCTGATCTCCCAGTCTGTGCTGACACCCTGATCTCCCAATCCATGCTGACACTCTGATCTCCCAGTCCATGCAGACACTCTGATCTCCCAGTCCATGCTGACACTCTGATCTCCCAGTCTGCACTAACACTCTGAACTCCCAGTCTGAGCTGACACTCTGATCTCCCAGTCTGCACTGACAGTCTGATCTCCCAGTCCATACTGACACTCTGATTTCCCAGTCCATGCTGACACTCTGATCTCCCAGTCCATGCTGACACTCTGATCTCCCAGTCTGCACTGACACTCTGGTCTCCCAGTCTGAGCTGACACTCTGATCTCTCAGTCCATGCTGACACTCTGATCTCCCAGTCCATACTGACACTCTGATCTCCCAGTCCATGCTGACACTCTGATCTCTCAGTCTGCGCTAACACTCTGATCTCCCAGTCTGAGCTGACACTCTGATTTCCCAGTCCATGCTGACACTCTGATCTCCCAGTCCATGCTGACACTCTGATCTCCCAGTCCATGCTGACACTCTGATCTCCCAGTCCATGCTGACACTCTGATCTCCCAGTCCATGCTGACACTCTGATCTCCCAGTCCATGCTGACACTCTGATCTCCCAGTCCATGCTGACACTCTGATCTCCCAGTCTGCGCTGACACCCTGATCTCCCAATCCATGCTGACACTCTGATCTCCCAGTCCATGCTGACACTCTGATCTCCCAGTCCATACTGACACTCTGATCTCCCAGTCTGCACTAAAACTCTGATCTCTCAGTCCATGCTGACACTCTGATCTCCCAGTCCATACTGACACTCTGATCTCCCTGTCTGAGCTGACACTCTGATCTCCCAGTCCATGCTGACACTCTGATCTCCCAGTCTGAGCTGACACTCTGATTTCCCAGTCCATACTGACACTCTGATCTCCCAGTCCATGCTGACACTCTGATCTCCCAGTCTGAGCTTACACTCTGATCTCCCAGTCCATACTGACACTCTGATCTCCCAGTCCATGCTGACACTCTGATCTCCCAGTCTGAGCTGACACTCTGATCTCCCAGTCCATACTGACACTCTGATCTCCCAGTCCATGCTGACACTCTGATCTCCCAGTCCATGCTGACACTCTGATCTCCCAGTCTGCGCTGACACCCTGATCTCCCAATCCATGCTGACACTCTGATCTCCCAGTCCATGCTGACACTTTGATCTCCCAGTCCATGCTGACACTCTGATCACTCTGATCTCCCAGTCTGCACTAACACTCTGATCTCTCAGTCCATGCTGACACTCTGATCTCCCAGTCCATACTGACACTCTGATCTCCCAGTCCATGCTGACACTCTGATCTCCCAGTCTGAGCTAACACTCTGATCTCCCAGTCCATACTGACACTCTGATCTCCCAGTCCATGCTGACACTCTGATCTCGCAGTCTGCACTAACACTCTGATCTCCCAGTCTGAGCTGACACTCTGATTTCCCAGTCCATGCTGACACTCTGATCTCCCAGTCCATGCTGACACTCTGATCTCCCAGTCCATGCTGACACTCTGATCTCCCAGTCCATGCTGACACTCTGATCTCCCAGTCCATGCTGACACTCTGATCTCCCAGTCCATGCTGACACTCTGATCTCCCAGTCTGCGCTGACACCCTGATCTCCCAATCCATGCTGACACTCTGATCTCCCAGTCCATGCTGACACTCTGATCATTCTGATCTCCCAGTCTGCACTAACACTCTGATCTCTCAGTCCATGCTGACACTCTGATCTCCCAGTCCATACTGACACTCTGATCTCCCAGTCTGAGCTGACACTCTGATCTCCCAGTCCATGCTGACACTCTGATCTCCCAGTCCATGCTGACACTTTGATCACTCTGATCTCCCAGTCTGCACTAACACTCTGATCTCTCAGTTCATGCTGACACTCTGATCTCCCAGTCCATACTGACACTCTGATCTCCCAGTCTGAGCTGACACTCTGATCTCCCAGTCCATGCTGACACTCTGATCTCCCAGTCTGAGCTGATACTCTGATTTCCCAGTCCATACTGACACTCTGATCTCCCAGTCCATGCTGACACTCTGATCTCCCAGTCTGCACTGACACTCTGGTCTCCCAGTCTGAGCTGACACTCTGATTTCCCAGTCCATGCTGACACTCTGATCTCCCAGTCCATGCTGACACTCTGATCTCCCACTCCATGCTGACACTCTGATCTCCCAGTCCATGCTGACACTCTGATCTCCCAGTCCATGCTGACACTCTGATCTCCCAGTCCATGCTGACACTCTGATCTCCCAGTCCATGCTGACACCCTGATCTCCCAATCCATGCTGACACTCTGATCTCCCAGTCCATGCAGACACTCTGATCTCCCAGTCCATGCTGACACTCTGATCTCCCAGTCCATGCTGACACTCTGATCACTCTGATCTCCCAGTCTGCACTAACACTCTGATCTCTCAGTCCATGCTGACACTCTGATCTCCCAGTCCATACTGACACTCTGATCTCCCAGTCTGAGCTGACACTCTGATCTCCCAGTCCATGCTGACACTCTGATCTCCCAATCTGAGATGACACTCTGATTTCCCAGTCCATACTGACACTCTGATCTCCCAGTCCATGCTGACACTCTGATCTCCCAGTCTGAGCTGACACTCTGATCTCCCTGTCCATACTGACACTCTGATCTCCCAGTCCATGCTGACACTCTGATCTCCCGGTCTGAGCTGACACTCTGATCTCCCAGTCCATACTGACACTCTGATCTCCCAGTCTGCACTGACACTCTGGTCTCCCAGTCTGAGCTGACACTCTTATCTCCCAGTCCATACTGACACTCTGATCTCCCAGTCCATACTGACACTCTGATCTCCCAGTCCATACTGACACTCTGATCTCCCAGTCTGCACTGACTCTCTGATCTCCCACTCTGCACTAACACTCTGATCTCCAAGTCCATGCTGACACTCTGATCACTCTGATCTCCCAGTCTGCACTAACACTCTGATCTCTCAGTCCATGCTGACACTCTGATCTCCCAGTCCATACTGACACTCTGATCTCCCAGTCTGAGCTGACACTCTGATCTCCCAGTCCATGCTGACACTCTGATCTCCCAGTCTGAGCTGACACTCTGATCTCCCAGTCTGAGCTGACACTCTGATCTCCCAGTCCATACTGACACTCTGATCTCCCAGTCCATGCTGACACTCTGATCTCCCAGTCTGAGCTGACACTCTGATCTCCCAGTCCATACTGACAGTCTGATCTCCCAGTCCAAGCTGACACTCTGATCTCCCAGTCTGTGCTGACACCCTGATCTCCCAATCCATGCTGACACTCTGATCTCCCAGTCCATGCAGACACTCTGATCTCCCAGTCCATGCTGACACTCTGATCTACCAGTCCATGCTGACACTCTGATCTCTCAGTCCATGCTGACACTCTGATCTCCCAGTCCATACTGACATTCTGATCTCCCAGTCTGAGCTGACACTCTGATCTCCCAGTCCATGCTGACACTCTGATCTCCCAGTCTGAGCTGACACTCTGATTTCCCAGTCCATACTGACACTCTGATCTCCCAGTCCATGCTGACACTCTGATCTCCCAGTCTGAGCTTACACTCTGATCTCCCAGTCCATACTGACACTCTGATCTCCCAGTCCATGCTGACACTCTGATCTCCCAGTCTGAGCTGACACTCTGATCTCCCAGTCCATACTGACACTCTGATCTCCCAGTCCATGCTGACACTCTGATCTCCCAGTCCATGCTGACACTCTGATCTCCCAGTCTGCGCTGACACCCTGATCTCCCAATCCATGCTGACACTCTGATCTCCCAGTCCATGCAGACACTCTGATCTCCCAGTCCATGCTGACACTCTGGTCACTCTGATCTCCCAGTCTGCACTAACACTCTGATCTCTCAGTCCATGCTGACACTCTGATCTCCCAGTCCATACTGACACTCTGATTTCCCATCCATGCTGACACTCTGATCTCCTAGTCTGAGCTGACACTCTGATCTCCCAGTGGGCACTGACACTCTGATCTCCCAGTCCATACTGACACTCTGATCTCCCAGTCCATGCTGACACTCTGGTCTCCCAGTCTGAGCTGACACTCTGATCTCCCAGTCCATACTGACACTCTGATCTCCCAGTCCATACTGACACTCTGATCTCCCAGTCCATACTGACACTCTGATCTCCCAGTCTGCACTGACACTCTGATCTCCCACTCTGCACTAACACTCTGATCTCCAAGTCCATGCTGACACTCTGATCACTCTGATCTCCCAGTCTGCACTAACAATCTGATCTCTCAATCCATGCTGACACTCTGATCTCCCAGTCCATACTGACACTCTGATCTCCCAGTCTGAGCTGACACTCTGATCTCCCAGTCCATGCTGACACTCTGATCTCCCAGTCTGAGCTGACTCTCTGATCTCACAGTCTGAGCTGACACTCTGATCTCCCAGTCCATACTGACACTCTGATCTCCCAGTCCATGCTGACACTCTGATCTCCCAGTCTGAGCTGACACTCTGATCTCCCAGTCCATACTGACAGTCTGATCTCCCAGTCCAAGCTGACACTCTGATCTCCCAGTCTGTGCTGACACCCTGATCTCCCAATCCATGCTGACACTCTGATCTCCCAGTCTGCACTGACACTCTGATCTCCCACTCTGCACTAACACTCTGATCTCCAAGTCCATGCTGACACTCTGATCACTCTGATCTCCCAGTCTGCACTAACACTCTGATCTCTCAGTCCATGCTGACACTCTGATCTCCCAGTCCATACTGACACTCTGATCTCCCAGTCTGAGCTGACACTCTGATCTCCCAGTCCATGCTCACACTCTGATCTCCCAGTCTGAGCTGACACTCTGATCTCCCAGTCTGAGCTGACACTCTGATCTCCCAGTCCATACTGACACTCTGATCTCCCAGTCCATGCTGACACTCTGATCTCCCAGTCTGAGCTGACACTCTGATCTCCCAGTCCATACTGACAGTCTGATCTCCCAGTCCAAGCTGACACTCTGATCTCCCAGTCTGTGCTGACACCCTGATCTCCCAATCCATGCTGACACTCTGATCTCCCAGTCCATGCAGACACTCTGATCTCCCAGTCCATGCTGACACTCTGATCTCCCAGTCCATGCTGACACTCTGGTCTCCCAGTCTGAGCTGACACTCTGATCTCCCAGTCCATACTGACACTCTGATCTCCCAGTCCATACTGACACTCTGATCTCCCAGTCTGCACTGACACTCTGATCTCCCACTCTGCACTAACACTCTGATCTCCAAGTCCATGCTGACACTCTGATCACTCTGATCTCCCAGTCTGCACTAACACTCTGATCTCTCAGTCCATGCTGACACTCTGATCTCCCAGTCCATACTGACACTCTGATCTCCCAGTCTGAGCTGACACTCTGATCTCCCAGTCCATGCTGACACTCTGATCTCCCAGTCTGAGCTGACACTCTGATCTCCCAGTCTGAGCTGACACTCTGATCTCCCAGTCCATACTGACACTCTGATCTCCCAGTCCATGCTGACACTCTGATCTCCCAGTCTGAGCTGACACTCTGATCTCCCAGTCCATACTGACAGTCTGATCTCCCAGTCCAAGCTGACACTCTGATCTCCCAGTCTGTGCTGACACCCTGATCTCCCAATCCATGCTGACACTCTGATCTCCCAGTCCATGCAGACACTCTGATCTCCCAGTCCATGCTGACACTCTGATCTCCAAGTCCATGCTGACACTCTGATGTCCCAGTCTGAGCTGACACTCTGATCTCTCAGTCCATGCTGACACTCTGATCTCCCAGTCCATACTGACACTCTGATCTCCCAGTCTGAGCTGACACTCTGATCTCCCAGTCCATGCTGACACTCTGATCTCCCAGTCTGAGCTGACACTCTGATCTCCCAGTCTGAGCTGACACTCTGATCTCCCAGTCCATACTGACACTCTGATCTCCCAGTCCATGCTGACACTCTGATCTCCCAGTCTGAGCTGACACTCTGATCTCCCAGTCCATACTGACAGTCTGATCTCCCAGTCCAAGCTGACACTCTGATCTCCCAGTCTGTGCTGACACCCTGATCTCCCAATCCATGCTGACACTCTGATCTCCCAGTCCATGCAGACACTCTGATCTCCCAGTCCATGCTGACACTCTGATCTCCCAGTCCATGCTGACACTCTGGTCTCCCAGTCTGAGCTGACACTCTGATCTCCCAGTCCATACTGACACTCTGATCTCCCAGTCCATACTGACACTCTGATCTCCCAGTCCATACTGACACTCTGATCTCCCAGTCTGCACTGACACTCTGATCTCCCACTCTGCACTAACACTCTGATCTCCAAGTCCATGCTGACACTCTGATCACTCTGATCTCCCAGTCTGCACTAACACTCTGATCTCTCAGTCCATGCTGACACTCTGATCTCCCAGTCCATACTGACACTCTGATCTCCCAGTCTGAGCTGACACTCTGATCTCCCAGTCCATACTGACACTCTGATCTCCCAGTCCATGCTGACACTCTGATCTCCCAGTCTGAGCTAACACTCTGATCTCCCAGTCCATACTGACACTCTGATCTCCCAGTCCATGCTGACACTCTGATCTCGCAGTCTGCACTAACACTCTGATCTCCCAGTCTGAGCTGACACTCTGATTTCCCAGTCCATGCTGACACTCTGATCTCCCAGTCCATGCTGACACTCTGATCTCCCAGTCCATGCTGACACTCTGATCTCCCAGTCCATGCTGACACTCTGATCTCCCAGTCCATGCTGACACTCTGATCTCCCAGTCCATGCTGACACTCTGATCTCCCAGTCTGCGCTGACACCCTGATCTCCCAATCCATGCTGACACTCTGATCTCCCAGTCCATGCTGACACTCTGATCATTCTGATCTCCCAGTCTGCACTAAAACTCTGATCTCTCAGTCCATGCTGACACTCTGATCTCCCAGTCCATACTGACACTCTGATCTCCCAGTCTGAGCTGACACTCTGATCTCCCAGTCCATGCTGACACTCTGATCTCCCAGTCCATGCTGACACTTTGATCACTCTGATCTCCCAGTCTGCACTAACACTCTGATCTCTCAGTTCATGCTGACACTCTGATCTCCCAGTCCATACTGACACTCTGATCTCCCAGTCTGAGCTGACACTCTGATCTCCCAGTCCATGCTGACACTCTGATCTCCCAGTCTGAGCTGATACTCTGATTTCCCAGTCCATACTGACACTCTGATCTCCCAGTCCATGCTGACACTCTGATCTCCCAGTCTGCACTGACACTCTGGTCTCCCAGTCTGAGCTGACACTCTGATTTCCCAGTCCATGCTGACACTCTGATCTCCCAGTCCATGCTGACACTCTGATCTCCCAGTCCATGCTGACACTCTGATCTCCCAGTCCATGCTGACACTCTGATCTCCCAGTCCATGCTGACACTCTGATCTCCCAGTCCATGCTGACACTCTGATCTCCCAGTCCATGCTGACACCCTGATCTCCCAATCCATGCTGACACTCTGATCTCCCAGTCCATGCAGACACTCTGATCTCCCAGTCCATGCTGACACTCTGATCTCCCAGTCCATGCTGACACTCTGATCACTCTGATCTCCCAGTCTGCACTAACACTCTGATCTCTCAGTCCATGCTGACACTCTGATCTCCCAGTCCATACTGACACTCTGATCTCCCAGTCTGAGCTGACACTCTGATCTCCCAGTCCATGCTGACACTCTGATCTCCCAATCTGAGCTGACACTCTGATTTCCCAGTCCATACTGACACTCTGATCTCCCAGTCCATGCTGACACTCTGATCTCCCAGTCTGAGCTGACACTCTGATCTCCCTGTCCATACTGACACTCTGATCTCCCAGTCCATGCTGACACTCTGATCTCCCGGTCTGAGCTGACACTCTGATCTCCCAGTCCATACTGACACTCTGATCTCCCAGTCTGCACTGACACTCTGGTCTCCCAGTCTGAGCTGACACTCTTATCTCCCAGTCCATACTGACACTCTGATCTCCCAGTCCATACTGACACTCTGATCTCCCAGTCCATACTGACACTCTGATCTCCCAGTCTGCACTGACTCTCTGATCTCCCACTCTGCACTAACACTCTGATCTCCAAGTCCATGCTGACACTCTGATCACTCTGATCTCCCAGTCTGCACTAACACTCTGATCTCTCAGTCCATGCTGACACTCTGATCTCCCAGTCCATACTGACACTCTGATCTCCCAGTCTGAGCTGACACTCTGATCTCCCAGTCCATGCTGACACTCTGATCTCCCAGTCTGAGCTGACACTCTGATCTCCCAGTCTGAGCTGACACTCTGATCTCCCAGTCCATACTGACACTCTGATCTCCCAGTCCATGCTGACACTCTGATCTCCCAGTCTGAGCTGACACTCTGATCTCCCAGTCCATACTGACAGTCTGATCTCCCAGTCCAAGCTGACACTCTGATCTCCCAGTCTGTGCTGACACCCTGATCTCCCAATCCATGCTGACACTCTGATCTCCCAGTCCATGCAGACACTCTGATCTCCCAGTCCATGCTGACACTCTGATCTCCCAGTCCATGCTGACACTCTGATCTCTCAGTCCATGCTGACACTCTGATCTCCCAGTCCATACTGACATTCTGATCTCCCAGTCTGAGCTGACACTCTGATCTCCCAGTCCATGCTGACACTCTGATCTCCCAGTCTGAGCTGACACTCTGATTTCCCAGTCCATACTGACACTCTGATCTCCCAGTCCATGCTGACACTCTGATCTCCCAGTCTGAGCTTACACTCTGATCTCCCAGTCCATACTGACACTCTGATCTCCCAGTCCATGCTGACACTCTGATCTCCCAGTCTGAGCTGACACTCTGATCTCCCAGTCCATACTGACACTCTGATCTCCCAGTCCATGCTGACACTCTGATCTCCCAGTCCATGCTGACACTCTGATCTCCCAGTCTGCGCTGACACCCTGATCTCCCAATCCATGCTGACACTCTGATCTCCCAGTCCATGCAGACACTCTGATCTCCCAGTCCATGCTGACACTCTGGTCACTCTGATCTCCCAGTCTGCACTAACACTCTGATCTCTCAGTCCATGCTGACACTCTGATCTCCCAGTCCATACTGACACTCTGATTTCCCATCCATGCTGACACTCTGATCTCCTAGTCTGAGCTGACACTCTGATCTCCCAGTGGGCACTGACACTCTGATCTCCCAGTCCATACTGACACTCTGATCTCCCAGTCCATGCTGACACTCTGGTCTCCCAGTCTGAGCTGACACTCTGATCTCCCAGTCCATACTGACACTCTGATCTCCCAGTCCATACTGACACTCTGATCTCCCAGTCCATACTGACACTCTGATCTCCCAGTCTGCACTGACACTCTGATCTCCCAGTCTGCACTGACACTCTGATCTCCAAGTCCATGCTGACACTCTGATCACTCTGATCTCCCAGTCTGCACTAACAATCTGATCTCTCAATCCATGCTGACACTCTGATCTCCCAGTCCATACTGACACTCTGATCTCCCAGTCTGAGCTGACACTCTGATCTCCCAGTCCATGCTGACACTCTGATCTCCCAGTCTGAGCTGACTCTCTGATCTCACAGTCTGAGCTGACACTCTGATCTCCCAGTCCATACTGACACTCTGATCTCCCAGTCCATGCTGACACTCTGATCTCCCAGTCTGAGCTGACACTCTGATCTCCCAGTCCATACTGACAGTCTGATCTCCCAGTCCAAGCTGACACTCTGATCTCCCAGTCTGTGCTGACACCCTGATCTCCCAATCCATGCTGACACTCTGATCTCCCAGTCTGCACTGACACTCTGATCTCCCACTCTGCACTAACACTCTGATCTCCAAGTCCATGCTGACACTCTGATCACTCTGATCTCCCAGTCTGCACTAACACTCTGATCTCTCAGTCCATGCTGACACTCTGATCTCCCAGTCCATACTGACACTCTGATCTCCCAGTCTGAGCTGACACTCTGATCTCCCAGTCCATGCTCACACTCTGATCTCCCAGTCTGAGCTGACACTCTGATCTCCCAGTCTGAGCTGACACTCTGATCTCCCAGTCCATACTGACACTCTGATCTCCCAGTCCATGCTGACACTCTGATCTCCCAGTCTGAGCTGACACTCTGATCTCCCAGTCCATACTGACAGTCTGATCTCCCAGTCCAAGCTGACACTCTGATCTCCCAGTCTGTGCTGACACCCTGATCTCCCAATCCATGCTGACACTCTGATCTCCCAGTCCATGCAGACACTCTGATCTCCCAGTCCATGCTGACACTCTGATCTCCCAGTCCATGCTGACACTCTGGTCTCCCAGTCTGAGCTGACACTCTGATCTCCCAGTCCATACTGACACTCTGATCTCCCAGTCCATACTGACACTCTGATCTCCCAGTCTGCACTGACACTCTGATCTCCCACTCTGCACTAACACTCTGATCTCCAAGTCCATGCTGACACTCTGATCACTCTGATCTCCCAGTCTGCACTAACACTCTGATCTCCCAGTCTGAGCTGACACTCTGATCTCCCAGTCCATACTGACACTCTGATTTCCCAGTCCATGCTGACACTCTGATCTCCCAGTCCATGCTGACACTCTGATCTCCCAGTCTGCACTGACACTCTGGTCTCCCAGTCTGAGCTGACACTCTGATCTCTCAGTCCATGCTGACACTCTGATCTCCCAGTCCATACTGACACTCTGATCTCCCAGTCCATGCTGACACTCTGATCTCTCAGTCTGCGCTAACACTCTGATCTCCCAGTCTGAGCTGACACTCTGATTTCCCAGTCCATGCTGACACTCTGATCTCCCAGTCCATGCTGACACTCTGATCTCCCAGTCCATGCTGACACTCTGATCTCCCAGTCCATGCTGACACTCTGATCTCCCAGTCCATGCTGACACTCTGATCTCCCAGTCCATGCTGACACTCTGATCTCCCAGTCCATGCTGACACTCTGATCTCCCAGTCTGCGCTGACACCCTGATCTCCCAATCCATGCTGACACTCTGATCTCCCAGTCCATGCTGACACTCTGATCTCCCAGTCCATACTGACACTCTGATCTCCCAGTCTGCACTAAAACTCTGATCTCTCAGTCCATGCTGACACTCTGATCTCCCAGTCCATACTGACACTCTGATCTCCCAGTCTGAGCTGACACTCTGATCTCCCAGTCCATGCTGACACTCTGATCTCCCAGTCTGAGCTGACACTCTGATTTCCCAGTCCATACTGACACTCTGATCTCCCAGTCCATGCTGACACTCTGATCTCCCAGTCTGAGCTTACACTCTGATCTCCCAGTCCATACTGACACTCTGATCTCCCAGTCCATGCTGACACTCTGATCTCCCAGTCTGAGCTGACACTCTGATCTCCCAGTCCATACTGACACTCTGATCTCCCAGTCCATGCTGACACTCTGATCTCCCAGTCCATGCTGACACTCTGATCTCCCAGTCTGCGCTGACACCCTGATCTCCCAATCCATGCTGACACTCTGATCTCCCAGTCCATGCTGACACTTTGATCTCCCAGTCCATGCTGACACTCTGATCACTCTGATCTCCCAGTCTGCACTAACACTCTGATCTCTCAGTCCATGCTGACACTCTGATCTCCCAGTCCATACTGACACTCTGATCTCCCAGTCCATGCTGACACTCTGATCTCCCAGTCTGAGCTAACACTCTGATCTCCCAGTCCATACTGACACTCTGATCTCCCAGTCCATGCTGACACTCTGATCTCGCAGTCTGCACTAACACTCTGATCTCCCAGTCTGAGCTGACACTCTGATTTCCCAGTCCATGCTGACACTCTGATCTCCCAGTCCATGCTGACACTCTGATCTCCCAGTCCATGCTGACACTCTGATCTCCCAGTCCATGCTGACACTCTGATCTCCCAGTCCATGCTGACACTCTGATCTCCCAGTCCATGCTGACACTCTGATCTCCCAGTCTGCGCTGACACCCTGATCTCCCAATCCATGCTGACACTCTGATCTCCCAGTCCATGCTGACACTCTGATCATTCTGATCTCCCAGTCTGCACTAACACTCTGATCTCTCAGTCCATGCTGACACTCTGATCTCCCAGTCCATACTGACACTCTGATCTCCCAGTCTGAGCTGACACTCTGATCTCCCAGTCCATGCTGACACTCTGATCTCCCAGTCCATGCTGACACTTTGATCACTCTGATCTCCCAGTCTGCACTAACACTCTGATCTCTCAGTTCATGCTGACACTCTGATCTCCCAGTCCATACTGACACTCTGATCTCCCAGTCTGAGCTGACACTCTGATCTCCCAGTCCATGCTGACACTCTGATCTCCCAGTCTGAGCTGATACTCTGATTTCCCAGTCCATACTGACACTCTGATCTCCCAGTCCATGCTGACACTCTGATCTCCCAGTCTGCACTGACACTCTGGTCTCCCAGTCTGAGCTGACACTCTGATTTCCCAGTCCATGCTGACACTCTGATCTCCCAGTCCATGCTGACACTCTGATCTCCCACTCCATGCTGACACTCTGATCTCCCAGTCCATGCTGACACTCTGATCTCCCAGTCCATGCTGACACTCTGATCTCCCAGTCCATGCTGACACTCTGATCTCCCAGTCCATGCTGACACCCTGATCTCCCAATCCATGCTGACACTCTGATCTCCCAGTCCATGCAGACACTCTGATCTCCCAGTCCATGCTGACACTCTGATCTCCCAGTCCATGCTGACACTCTGATCACTCTGATCTCCCAGTCTGCACTAACACTCTGATCTCTCAGTCCATGCTGACACTCTGATCTCCCAGTCCATACTGACACTCTGATCTCCCAGTCTGAGCTGACACTCTGATCTCCCAGTCCATGCTGACACTCTGATCTCCCAATCTGAGATGACACTCTGATTTCCCAGTCCATACTGACACTCTGATCTCCCAGTCCATGCTGACACTCTGATCTCCCAGTCTGAGCTGACACTCTGATCTCCCTGTCCATACTGACACTCTGATCTCCCAGTCCATGCTGACACTCTGATCTCCCGGTCTGAGCTGACACTCTGATCTCCCAGTCCATACTGACACTCTGATCTCCCAGTCTGCACTGACACTCTGGTCTCCCAGTCTGAGCTGACACTCTTATCTCCCAGTCCATACTGACACTCTGATCTCCCAGTCCATACTGACACTCTGATCTCCCAGTCCATACTGACACTCTGATCTCCCAGTCTGCACTGACTCTCTGATCTCCCACTCTGCACTAACACTCTGATCTCCAAGTCCATGCTGACACTCTGATCACTCTGATCTCCCAGTCTGCACTAACACTCTGATCTCTCAGTCCATGCTGACACTCTGATCTCCCAGTCCATACTGACACTCTGATCTCCCAGTCTGAGCTGACACTCTGATCTCCCAGTCCATGCTGACACTCTGATCTCCCAGTCTGAGCTGACACTCTGATCTCCCAGTCTGAGCTGACACTCTGATCTCCCAGTCCATACTGACACTCTGATCTCCCAGTCCATGCTGACACTCTGATCTCCCAGTCTGAGCTGACACTCTGATCTCCCAGTCCATACTGACAGTCTGATCTCCCAGTCCAAGCTGACACTCTGATCTCCCAGTCTGTGCTGACACCCTGATCTCCCAATCCATGCTGACACTCTGATCTCCCAGTCCATGCAGACACTCTGATCTCCCAGTCCATGCTGACACTCTGATCTACCAGTCCATGCTGACACTCTGATCTCTCAGTCCATGCTGACACTCTGATCTCCCAGTCCATACTGACATTCTGATCTCCCAGTCTGAGCTGACACTCTGATCTCCCAGTCCATGCTGACACTCTGATCTCCCAGTCTGAGCTGACACTCTGATTTCCCAGTCCATACTGACACTCTGATCTCCCAGTCCATGCTGACACTCTGATCTCCCAGTCTGAGCTTACACTCTGATCTCCCAGTCCATACTGACACTCTGATCTCCCAGTCCATGCTGACACTCTGATCTCCCAGTCTGAGCTGACACTCTGATCTCCCAGTCCATACTGACACTCTGATCTCCCAGTCCATGCTGACACTCTGATCTCCCAGTCCATGCTGACACTCTGATCTCCCAGTCTGCGCTGACACCCTGATCTCCCAATCCATGCTGACACTCTGATCTCCCAGTCCATGCAGACACTCTGATCTCCCAGTCCATGCTGACACTCTGGTCACTCTGATCTCCCAGTCTGCACTAACACTCTGATCTCTCAGTCCATGCTGACACTCTGATCTCCCAGTCCATACTGACACTCTGATTTCCCATCCATGCTGACACTCTGATCTCCTAGTCTGAGCTGACACTCTGATCTCCCAGTGGGCACTGACACTCTGATCTCCCAGTCCATACTGACACTCTGATCTCCCAGTCCATGCTGACACTCTGGTCTCCCAGTCTGAGCTGACACTCTGATCTCCCAGTCCATACTGACACTCTGATCTCCCAGTCCATACTGACACTCTGATCTCCCAGTCCATACTGACACTCTGATCTCCCAGTCTGCACTGACACTCTGATCTCCCACTCTGCACTAACACTCTGATCTCCAAGTCCATGCTGACACTCTGATCACTCTGATCTCCCAGTCTGCACTAACAATCTGATCTCTCAATCCATGCTGACACTCTGATCTCCCAGTCCATACTGACACTCTGATCTCCCAGTCTGAGCTGACACTCTGATCTCCCAGTCCATGCTGACACTCTGATCTCCCAGTCTGAGCTGACTCTCTGATCTCACAGTCTGAGCTGACACTCTGATCTCCCAGTCCATACTGACACTCTGATCTCCCAGTCCATGCTGACACTCTGATCTCCCAGTCTGAGCTGACACTCTGATCTCCCAGTCCATACTGACAGTCTGATCTCCCAGTCCAAGCTGACACTCTGATCTCCCAGTCTGTGCTGACACCCTGATCTCCCAATCCATGCTGACACTCTGATCTCCCAGTCTGCACTGACACTCTGATCTCCCACTCTGCACTAACACTCTGATCTCCAAGTCCATGCTGACACTCTGATCACTCTGATCTCCCAGTCTGCACTAACACTCTGATCTCTCAGTCCATGCTGACACTCTGATCTCCCAGTCCATACTGACACTCTGATCTCCCAGTCTGAGCTGACACTCTGATCTCCCAGTCCATGCTCACACTCTGATCTCCCAGTCTGAGCTGACACTCTGATCTCCCAGTCTGAGCTGACACTCTGATCTCCCAGTCCATACTGACACTCTGATCTCCCAGTCCATGCTGACACTCTGATCTCCCAGTCTGAGCTGACACTCTGATCTCCCAGTCCATACTGACAGTCTGATCTCCCAGTCCAAGCTGACACTCTGATCTCCCAGTCTGTGCTGACACCCTGATCTCCCAATCCATGCTGACACTCTGATCTCCCAGTCCATGCAGACACTCTGATCTCCCAGTCCATGCTGACACTCTGATCTCCCAGTCCATGCTGACACTCTGGTCTCCCAGTCTGAGCTGACACTCTGATCTCCCAGTCCATACTGACACTCTGATCTCCCAGTCCATACTGACACTCTGATCTCCCAGTCTGCACTGACACTCTGATCTCCCACTCTGCACTAACACTCTGATCTCCAAGTCCATGCTGACACTCTGATCACTCTGATCTCCCAGTCTGCACTAACACTCTGATCTCTCAGTCCATGCTGACACTCTGATCTCCCAGTCCATACTGACACTCTGATCTCCCAGTCTGAGCTGACACTCTGATCTCCCAGTCCATGCTGACACTCTGATCTCCCAGTCTGAGCTGACACTCTGATCTCCCAGTCTGAGCTGACACTCTGATCTCCCAGTCCATACTGACACTCTGATCTCCCAGTCCATGCTGACACTCTGATCTCCCAGTCTGAGCTGACACTCTGATCTCCCAGTCCATACTGACAGTCTGATCTCCCAGTCCAAGCTGACACTCTGATCTCCCAGTCTGTGCTGACACCCTGATCTCCCAATCCATGCTGACACTCTGATCTCCCAGTCCATGCAGACACTCTGATCTCCCAGTCCATGCTGACACTCTGATCTCCAAGTCCATGCTGACACTCTGATGTCCCAGTCTGAGCTGACACTCTGATCTCTCAGTCCATGCTGACACTCTGATCTCCCAGTCCATACTGACACTCTGATCTCCCAGTCTGAGCTGACACTCTGATCTCCCAGTCCATGCTGACACTCTGATCTCCCAGTCTGAGCTGACACTCTGATCTCCCAGTCTGAGCTGACACTCTGATCTCCCAGTCCATACTGACACTCTGATCTCCCAGTCCATGCTGACACTCTGATCTCCCAGTCTGAGCTGACACTCTGATCTCCCAGTCCATACTGACAGTCTGATCTCCCAGTCCAAGCTGACACTCTGATCTCCCAGTCTGTGCTGACACCCTGATCTCCCAATCCATGCTGACACTCTGATCTCCCAGTCCATGCAGACACTCTGATCTCCCAGTCCATGCTGACACTCTGATCTCCCAGTCCATGCTGACACTCTGGTCTCCCAGTCTGAGCTGACACTCTGATCTCCCAGTCCATACTGACACTCTGATCTCCCAGTCCATACTGACACTCTGATCTCCCAGTCCATACTGACACTCTGATCTCCCAGTCTGCACTGACACTCTGATCTCCCACTCTGCACTAACACTCTGATCTCCAAGTCCATGCTGACACTCTGATCACTCTGATCTCCCAGTCTGCACTAACACTCTGATCTCTCAGTCCATGCTGACACTCTGATCTCCCAGTCCATACTGACACTCTGATCTCCCAGTCTGAGCTGACACTCTGATCTCCCAGTCCATACTGACACTCTGATCTCCCAGTCCATGCTGACACTCTGATCTCCCAGTCTGAGCTAACACTCTGATCTCCCAGTCCATACTGACACTCTGATCTCCCAGTCCATGCTGACACTCTGATCTCGCAGTCTGCACTAACACTCTGATCTCCCAGTCTGAGCTGACACTCTGATTTCCCAGTCCATGCTGACACTCTGATCTCCCAGTCCATGCTGACACTCTGATCTCCCAGTCCATGCTGACACTCTGATCTCCCAGTCCATGCTGACACTCTGATCTCCCAGTCCATGCTGACACTCTGATCTCCCAGTCCATGCTGACACTCTGATCTCCCAGTCTGCGCTGACACCCTGATCTCCCAATCCATGCTGACACTCTGATCTCCCAGTCCATGCTGACACTCTGATCATTCTGATCTCCCAGTCTGCACTAAAACTCTGATCTCTCAGACCATGCTGACACTCTGATCTCCCAGTCCATACTGACACTCTGATCTCCCAGTCTGAGCTGACACTCTGATCTCCCAGTCCATGCTGACACTCTGATCTCCCAGTCCATGCTGACACTTTGATCACTCTGATCTCCCAGTCTGCACTAACACTCTGATCTCTCAGTTCATGCTGACACTCTGATCTCCCAGTCCATACTGACACTCTGATCTCCCAGTCTGAGCTGACACTCTGATCTCCCAGTCCATGCTGACACTCTGATCTCCCAGTCTGAGCTGATACTCTGATTTCCCAGTCCATACTGACACTCTGATCTCCCAGTCCATGCTGACACTCTGATCTCCCAGTCTGCACTGACACTCTGGTCTCCCAGTCTGAGCTGACACTCTGATTTCCCAGTCCATGCTGACACTCTGATCTCCCAGTCCATGCTGACACTCTGATCTCCCAGTCCATGCTGACACTCTGATCTCCCAGTCCATGCTGACACTCTGATCTCCCAGTCCATGCTGACACTCTGATCTCCCAGTCCATGCTGACACTCTGATCTCCCAGTCCATGCTGACACCCTGATCTCCCAATCCATGCTGACACTCTGATCTCCCAGTCCATGCAGACACTCTGATCTCCCAGTCCATGCTGACACTCTGATCTCCCAGTCCATGCTGACACTCTGATCACTCTGATCTCCCAGTCTGCACTAACACTCTGATCTCTCAGTCCATGCTGACACTCTGATCTCCCAGTCCATACTGACACTCTGATCTCCCAGTCTGAGCTGACACTCTGATCTCCCAGTCCATGCTGACACTCTGATCTCCCAATCTGAGCTGACACTCTGATTTCCCAGTCCATACTGACACTCTGATCTCCCAGTCCATGCTGACACTCTGATCTCCCAGTCTGAGCTGACACTCTGATCTCCCTGTCCATACTGACACTCTGATCTCCCAGTCCATGCTGACACTCTGATCTCCCGGTCTGAGCTGACACTCTGATCTCCCAGTCCATACTGACACTCTGATCTCCCAGTCTGCACTGACACTCTGGTCTCCCAGTCTGAGCTGACACTCTTATCTCCCAGTCCATACTGACACTCTGATCTCCCAGTCCATACTGACACTCTGATCTCCCAGTCCATACTGACACTCTGATCTCCCAGTCTGCACTGACTCTCTGATCTCCCACTCTGCACTAACACTCTGATCTCCAAGTCCATGCTGACACTCTGATCACTCTGATCTCCCAGTCTGCACTAACACTCTGATCTCTCAGTCCATGCTGACACTCTGATCTCCCAGTCCATACTGACACTCTGATCTCCCAGTCTGAGCTGACACTCTGATCTCCCAGTCCATGCTGACACTCTGATCTCCCAGTCTGAGCTGACACTCTGATCTCCCAGTCTGAGCTGACACTCTGATCTCCCAGTCCATACTGACACTCTGATCTCCCAGTCCATGCTGACACTCTGATCTCCCAGTCTGAGCTGACACTCTGATCTCCCAGTCCATACTGACAGTCTGATCTCCCAGTCCAAGCTGACACTCTGATCTCCCAGTCTGTGCTGACACCCTGATCTCCCAATCCATGCTGACACTCTGATCTCCCAGTCCATGCAGACACTCTGATCTCCCAGTCCATGCTGACACTCTGATCTCCCAGTCCATGCTGACACTCTGATCTCTCAGTCCATGCTGACACTCTGATCTCCCAGTCCATACTGACATTCTGATCTCCCAGTCTGAGCTGACACTCTGATCTCCCAGTCCATGCTGACACTCTGATCTCCCAGTCTGAGCTGACACTCTGATTTCCCAGTCCATACTGACACTCTGATCTCCCAGTCCATGCTGACACTCTGATCTCCCAGTCTGAGCTTACACTCTGATCTCCCAGTCCATACTGACACTCTGATCTCCCAGTCCATGCTGACACTCTGATCTCCCAGTCTGAGCTGACACTCTGATCTCCCAGTCCATACTGACACTCTGATCTCCCAGTCCATGCTGACACTCTGATCTCCCAGTCCATGCTGACACTCTGATCTCCCAGTCTGCGCTGACACCCTGATCTCCCAATCCATGCTGACACTCTGATCTCCCAGTCCATGCAGACACTCTGATCTCCCAGTCCATGCTGACACTCTGGTCACTCTGATCTCCCAGTCTGCACTAACACTCTGATCTCTCAGTCCATGCTGACACTCTGATCTCCCAGTCCATACTGACACTCTGATTTCCCATCCATGCTGACACTCTGATCTCCTAGTCTGAGCTGACACTCTGATCTCCCAGTGGGCACTGACACTCTGATCTCCCAGTCCATACTGACACTCTGATCTCCCAGTCCATGCTGACACTCTGGTCTCCCAGTCTGAGCTGACACTCTGATCTCCCAGTCCATACTGACACTCTGATCTCCCAGTCCATACTGACACTCTGATCTCCCAGTCCATACTGACACTCTGATCTCCCAGTCTGCACTGACACTCTGATCTCCCAGTCTGCACTGACACTCTGATCTCCAAGTCCATGCTGACACTCTGATCACTCTGATCTCCCAGTCTGCACTAACAATCTGATCTCTCAATCCATGCTGACACTCTGATCTCCCAGTCCATACTGACACTCTGATCTCCCAGTCTGAGCTGACACTCTGATCTCCCAGTCCATGCTGACACTCTGATCTCCCAGTCTGAGCTGACTCTCTGATCTCACAGTCTGAGCTGACACTCTGATCTCCCAGTCCATACTGACACTCTGATCTCCCAGTCCATGCTGACACTCTGATCTCCCAGTCTGAGCTGACACTCTGATCTCCCAGTCCATACTGACAGTCTGATCTCCCAGTCCAAGCTGACACTCTGATCTCCCAGTCTGTGCTGACACCCTGATCTCCCAATCCATGCTGACACTCTGATCTCCCAGTCTGCACTGACACTCTGATCTCCCACTCTGCACTAACACTCTGATCTCCAAGTCCATGCTGACACTCTGATCACTCTGATCTCCCAGTCTGCACTAACACTCTGATCTCTCAGTCCATGCTGACACTCTGATCTCCCAGTCCATACTGACACTCTGATCTCCCAGTCTGAGCTGACACTCTGATCTCCCAGTCCATGCTCACACTCTGATCTCCCAGTCTGAGCTGACACTCTGATCTCCCAGTCTGAGCTGACACTCTGATCTCCCAGTCCATACTGACACTCTGATCTCCCAGTCCATGCTGACACTCTGATCTCCCAGTCTGAGCTGACACTCTGATCTCCCAGTCCATACTGACAGTCTGATCTCCCAGTCCAAGCTGACACTCTGATCTCCCAGTCTGTGCTGACACCCTGATCTCCCAATCCATGCTGACACTCTGATCTCCCAGTCCATGCAGACACTCTGATCTCCCAGTCCATGCTGACACTCTGATCTCCCAGTCCATGCTGACACTCTGGTCTCCCAGTCTGAGCTGACACTCTGATCTCCCAGTCCATACTGACACTCTGATCTCCCAGTCCATACTGACACTCTGATCTCCCAGTCTGCACTGACACTCTGATCTCCCACTCTGCACTAACACTCTGATCTCCAAGTCCATGCTGACACTCTGATCACTCTGATCTCCCAGTCTGCACTAACACTCTGATCTCTCAGTCCATGCTGACACTCTGATCTCCCAGTCCATACTGACACTCTGATCTCCCAGTCTGAGCTGACACTCTGATCTCCCAGTCCATGCTGACACTCTGATCTCCCAGTCTGAGCTGACACTCTGATCTCCCAGTCTGAGCTGACACTCTGATCTCCCAGTCCATACTGACACTCTGATCTCCCAGTCCATGCTGACACTCTGATCTCCCAGTCTGAGCTGACACTCTGATCTCCCAGTCCATACTGACAGTCTGATCTCCCAGTCCAAGCTGACACTCTGATCTCCCAGTCTGTGCTGACACCCTGATCTCCCAATCCATGCTGACACTCTGATCTCCCAGTCCATGCAGACACTCTGATCTCCCAGTCCATGCTGACAATCTGATCTCCAAGTCCATGCTGACACTCTGATGTCCCAGTCTGAGCTGACACTCTGATCTCTCAGTCCATGCTGACACTCTGATCTCCCAGTCCATACTGACACTCTGATCTCCCAGTCTGAGCTGACACTCTGATCTCCCAGTCCATGCTGACACTCTGATCTCCCAGTCTGAGCTGACACTCTGATCTCCCAGTCTGAGCTGACACTCTGATCTCCCAGTCCATACTGACACTCTGATCTCCCAGTCCATGCTGACACTCTGATCTCCCAGTCTGAGCTGACACTCTGATCTCCCAGTCCATACTGACAGTCTGATCTCCCAGTCCAAGCTGACACTCTGATCTCCCAGTCTGAGCTGACACTCTGATCTCCCAGTCCATACTGACAGTCTGATCTCCCAGTCCATGCTGACACTCTGATCTCCCAGTCTGTGCTGACACCCTGATCTCCCAATCCATGCTGACACTCTGATCTCCCAGTCCATGCAGACACTCTGATCTCCCAGTCCATGCTGACACTCTGATCTCCAAGTCCATGCTGACACACTGATCTCCCAGTCTGAGCTGACACTCTGATCTCCCAGTCCATACTGACACTCTGATCTCCCAGTCTGAGCTGACACTCTGATCTCCCAGTCCATGCTGACACTCTGATCTCCCAGTCTGAGCTGACACTCTGATTTCCCAGTCCATACTGACACTCTGATCTCCCAGTCCATACTGACACTCTGATCTCCCAGTCCATGCTGACACTCTGATCTCCCAGTCCATGCTGACACTCTGATCTCCCAGTCTGCGCTGACACCCTGATCTCCCAATCCATGCTGACACTCTGATCTCCCAGTCCATGCAGACACTCTGATCTCCCAGTCCATGCAGACACTCTGATCTCCCAGTCCATGCTGACACTCTGATCACTCTGATCTCCCAGTCTGCACTAACACTCTGATCTCTCAGTCCATGCTGACACTCTGATCTCCCAGTCCATACTGACACTCTGATTTCCCAGTCCATGCTGACACTCTGATCTCCTAGTCTGAGCTGACACTCTGATCTCCCAGTGGGCACTGACACTCTTATCTCCCAGTCCATACTGACACTCTGATCTCCCAGTCCATGCTGACACTCTGATCTCCCAGTCTGCACTAACACTCTGATCTCCCAGTCTGCGCTGACACCCTGATCTCCCAGTCCATGCTGACACTCTGATCTCCCAGTCCATGCTGACACTCTGATCTCCCAGTCCATGCTGACACTCTGATCTCCCAGTCCATGCTGACACTCTGATCTCCCAGTCCATGCTGACACTCTGATCTCCCAGTCCATACTGACACTCTGATCTCCCAGTCCATGCTGACACTCTGATCTCCCAGTCTGAGCTTACACTCTGATCTCCCAGTCCATACTGACACTCTGATCTCCCAGTCCATGCTGACACTCTGATCTCCCAGTCTGAGCTGACACTCTGATCTCCCAGTCCATACTGACACTCTGATCTCCCAGTCCATGCTGACACTCTGATCTCCCAGTCCATGCTGACACTCTGATCTCCCAGTCTGCACTAACACTCTGATCTCCCAGTCTGAGCTGACACTCTGATTTCCCAGTCCATGCTGACACTCTGATCTCCCAGTCCATGCTGCCACTCTGATCTCCCAGTCCATGCTGACACTCTGATCTCCCAGTCCATGCTGACACTCTGATCTCCCAGTCCATGCTGACACTCTGATCTCCCAGTCCATGCTGACACTCTGATCTCCCAGTCTGCGCTGACACCCTGATCTCCCAATCCATGCTGACACTCTGATCTCCCAGTCCATGCAGACACTCTGATCTCCCAGTCCATGCTGACACTCTGATCTCCCAGTCCATGCTGACACTCTGATCATTCTGATCTCCCAGTCTGCACTAACACTCTGATCTCTCAGTCCATGCTGACACTCTGATCTCCCAGTCCATACTGACACTCTGATCTCCCAGTCTGAGCTGACACTCTGATCTCCCAGTCCATGCTGACACTCTGATCTCCCAGTCCATGCTGACACTTTGATCACTCTGATCTCCCAGTCTGCACTAACACTCTGATCTCTCAGTTCATGCTGACACTCTGATCTCCCAGTCTGAGCTGACACTCTGATCTCCCAGTCCATGCTGACACTCTGATCACCCAGTCTGAGCTGATACTCTGATTTCCCAGCCCATACTGACACTCTGATCTCCCAGTCCATGCTGACACTCTGATCTCCCAGTCTGCACTGACACTCTGGTCTCCCAGTCTGCGCTGACACTCTGATCTCTCAGTCCATGCTGACACTCTGATCTCCCAGTCCATGCTGACACTCTGATCTCCCAGTCCATGCTGACACTCTGATCTCCCAGTCCATGCTGACACTCTGATCTCCCAGTCCATGCTGACACTCTGATCTCCCAGTCTGCGCTGACACTCTGATCTCCCAGTCCATACTGACACTCTGATCTCCCAGTCCATGCTGACACTCTGATCACTCTGATCTCCCAGTCCATACTGACACTCTGATCTCCCAGTCTGAGCTGACACTCTGATCTCCCAGTCCATGCTGACACTCTGATCTCCCAGTCTGAGCTGACACTCTGATTTCCCAGTCTGAGCTGACACTCTGATCTCCCTGTCCATACTGACACTCTGATCTCCCAGTCCATGCTGACACTCTGATCTCCCAGTCTGAGCTGACACTCTGATCTCCCAGTCCATACTGACACTCTGATCTCCCAGTCTGCACTGACACTCTGGTCTCCCAGTCTGAGCTGACACTCTGATCTCCCAGTCCATACTGACACTCTGATCTCCCAGTCTGCACTGACACTCTGGTCTCCCAGTCTGAGCTAACACTCTGATCTCCCAGTCCATACTGACACTCTGATCTCCCAGTCCATACTGACACTCAGATCTCCCAGTCCATACTGACACTCTGATCTCCCAGTCTGGACTGACACTCTGATCTCCCACTCTGCACTAACACTCTGATCTCCAAGTCCATGCTGACACTCTGATCTCCCAGTCCATGCTGACACTCTGATCTCCCAGTCCATGCTGACACTCTGATCTCCCAGTCTGCGCTGACACCCTGATCTCCCAATCCATGCTGACACTCTGATCTCCCAGTCCATGCAGACACTCTGATCTCCCAGTCCATGCAGACACTCTGATCTCCCAGTCCATGCTGACACTCTGATCACTCTGATCTCCCAGTCTGCACCAACACTCTGATCTCTCAGTCCATGCTGACACTCTGATCTCCCAGTCCATACTGACACTCTGATTTCCCAGTCCATGCTGACACTCTGATCTCCTAGTCTGAGCTGACACTCTGATCTCCCAGTGGGCACTGACACTCTTATCTCCCAGTCCATACTGACACTCTGATCTCCCAGTCCATGCTGACACTCTGATCTCCCAGTCTGCACTAACACTCTGATCTCCCAGTCTGCGCTGACACCCTGATCTCCCAGTCCATACTGACACTCTGATCTCCCAGTCCATGCTGACACTCTGATCTCCCAGTCCATGCTGACACTCTGATCTCCCAGTCTGCGCTGACACCCTGATCTCCCAATCCATGCTGACACTCTGATCTCCCAGTCCATGCAGACACTCTGATCTCCCAGTCCATGCAGACACTCTGATCTCCCAGTCCATGCTGACACTCTGATCACTCTGATCTCCCAGTCTGCACTAACACTCTGATCTCTCAGTCCATGCTGACACTCTGATCTCCCAGTCCATACTGACACTCTGATTTCCCAGTCCATGCTGACACTCTGATCTCCTAGTCTGAGCTGACACTCTGATCTCCCAGTGGGCACTGACACTCTTATCTCCCAGTCCATACTGACACTCTGATCTCCCAGTCCATGCTGACACTCTGATCTCCCAGTCTGCACTAACACTCTGATCTCCCAGTCTGCGCTGACACCCTGATCTCCCAGTCCATGCTGACACTCTGATCTCCCAGTCCATGCTGACACTCTGATCTCCCAGTCCATGCTGACACTCTGATCTCCCAGTCCATGCTGACACTCTGATCTCCCAGTCCATGCTGACACTCTGATCTCCCAGTCCATACTGACACTCTGATCTCCCAGTCCATGCTGACACTCTGATCTCCCAGTCTGAGCTTACACTCTGATCTCCCAGTCCATACTGACACTCTGATCTCCCAGTCCATGCTGACACTCTGATCTCCCAGTCTGAGCTGACACTCTGATCTCCCAGTCCATACTGACACTCTGATCTCCCAGTCCATGCTGACACTCTGATCTCCCAGTCCATGCTGACACTCTGATCTCCCAGTCTGCACTAACACTCTGATCTCCCAGTCTGAGCTGACACTCTGATTTCCCAGTCCATGCTGACACTCTGATCTCCCAGTCCATGCTGCCACTCTGATCTCCCAGTCCATGCTGACACTCTGATCTCCCAGTCCATGCTGACACTCTGATCTCCCAGTCCATGCTGACACTCTGATCTCCCAGTCCATGCTGACACTCTGATCTCCCAGTCTGCGCTGACACCCTGATCTCCCAATCCATGCTGACACTCTGATCTCCCAGTCCATGCAGACACTCTGATCTCCCAGTCCATGCTGACACTCTGATCTCCCAGTCCATGCTGACACTCTGATCATTCTGATCTCCCAGTCTGCGCTGACACTCTGATCTCCCAGTCCATACTGACACTCTGATCTCCCAGTCCATGCTGACACTCTGATCACTCTGATCTCCCAGTCCATACTGACACTCTGATCTCCCAGTCTGAGCTGACACTCTGATCTCCCAGTCCATGCTGACACTCTGATCTCCCAGTCTGAGCTGACACTCTGATTTCCCAGTCTGAGCTGACACTCTGATCTCCCTGTCCATACTGACACTCTGATCTCCCAGTCCATGCTGACACTCTGATCTCCCAGTCTGAGCTGACACTCTGATCTCCCAGTCCATACTGACACTCTGATCTCCCAGTCTGCACTGACACTCTGGTCTCCCAGTCTGAGCTGACACTCTGATCTCCCAGTCCATACTGACACTCTGATCTCCCAGTCTGCACTGACACTCTGGTCTCCCAGTCTGAGCTAACACTCTGATCTCCCAGTCCATACTGACACTCTGATCTCCCAGTCCATACTGACACTCAGATCTCCCAGTCCATACTGACACTCTGATCTCCCAGTCTGGACTGACACTCTGATCTCCCACTCTGCACTAACACTCTGATCTCCAAGTCCATGCTGACACTCTGATCTCCCAGTCCATGCTGACACTCTGATCTCCCAGTCCATGCTGACACTCTGATCTCCCAGTCTGCGCTGACACCCTGATCTCCCAATCCATGCTGACACTCTGATCTCCCAGTCCATGCAGACACTCTGATCTCCCAGTCCATGCAGACACTCTGATCTCCCAGTCCATGCTGACACTCTGATCACTCTGATCTCCCAGTCTGCACCAACACTCTGATCTCTCAGTCCATGCTGACACTCTGATCTCCCAGTCCATACTGACACTCTGATTTCCCAGTCCATGCTGACACTCTGATCTCCTAGTCTGAGCTGACACTCTGATCTCCCAGTGGGCACTGACACTCTTATCTCCCAGTCCATACTGACACTCTGATCTCCCAGTCCATGCTGACACTCTGATCTCCCAGTCTGCACTAACACTCTGATCTCCCAGTCTGCGCTGACACCCTGATCTCCCAGTCCATACTGACACTCTGATCTCCCAGTCCATGCTGACACTCTGATCTCCCAGTCCATGCTGACACTCTGATCTCCCAGTCTGCGCTGACACCCTGATCTCCCAATCCATGCTGACACTCTGATCTCCCAGTCCATGCAGACACTCTGATCTCCCAGTCCATGCAGACACTCTGATCTCCCAGTCCATGCTGACACTCTGATCACTCTGATCTCCCAGTCTGCACTAACACTCTGATCTCTCAGTCCATGCTGACACTCTGATCTCCCAGTCCATACTGACACTCTGATTTCCCAGTCCATGCTGACACTCTGATCTCCTAGTCTGAGCTGACACTCTGATCTCCCAGTGGGCACTGACACTCTTATCTCCCAGTCCATACTGACACTCTGATCTCCCAGTCCATGCTGACACTCTGATCTCCCAGTCTGCACTAACACTCTGATCTCCCAGTCTGCGCTGACACCCTGATCTCCCAGTCCATGCTGACACTCTGATCTCCCAGTCCATGCTGACACTCTGATCTCCCAGTCCATGCTGACACTCTGATCTCCCAGTCCATGCTGACACTCTGATCTCCCAGTCCATGCTGACACTCTGATCTCCCAGTCCATACTGACACTCTGATCTCCCAGTCCATGCTGACACTCTGATCTCCCAGTCTGAGCTTACACTCTGATCTCCCAGTCCATACTGACACTCTGATCTCCCAGTCCATGCTGACACTCTGATCTCCCAGTCTGAGCTGACACTCTGATCTCCCAGTCCATACTGACACTCTGATCTCCCAGTCCATGCTGACACTCTGATCTCCCAGTCCATGCTGACACTCTGATCTCCCAGTCTGCACTAACACTCTGATCTCCCAGTCTGAGCTGACACTCTGATTTCCCAGTCCATGCTGACACTCTGATCTCCCAGTCCATGCTGCCACTCTGATCTCCCAGTCCATGCTGACACTCTGATCTCCCAGTCCATGCTGACACTCTGATCTCCCAGTCCATGCTGACACTCTGATCTCCCAGTCCATGCTGACACTCTGATCTCCCAGTCTGCGCTGACACCCTGATCTCCCAATCCATGCTGACACTCTGATCTCCCAGTCCATGCAGACACTCTGATCTCCCAGTCCATGCTGACACTCTGATCTCCCAGTCCATGCTGACACTCTGATCATTCTGATCTCCCAGTCTGCACTAACACTCTGATCTCTCAGTCCATGCTGACACTCTGATCTCCCAGTCCATACTGACACTCTGATCTCCCAGTCTGAGCTGACACTCTGATCTCCCAGTCCATGCTGACACTCTGATCTCCCAGTCCATGCTGACACTTTGATCACTCTGATCTCCCAGTCTGCACTAACACTCTGATCTCTCAGTTCATGCTGACACTCTGATCTCCCAGTCTGAGCTGACACTCTGATCTCCCAGTCCATGCTGACACTCTGATCACCCAGTCTGAGCTGATACTCTGATTTCCCAGCCCATACTGACACTCTGATCTCCCAGTCCATGCTGACACTCTGATCTCCCAGTCTGCACTGACACTCTGGTCTCCCAGTCTGCGCTGACACTCTGATCTCTCAGTCCATGCTGACACTCTGATCTCCCAGTCCATGCTGACACTCTGATCTCCCAGTCCATGCTGACACTCTGATCTCCCAGTCCATGCTGACACTCTGATCTCCCAGTCCATGCTGACACTCTGATCTCCCAGTCTGCGCTGACACTCTGATCTCCCAGTCCATACTGACACTCTGATCTCCCAGTCCATGCTGACACTCTGATCACTCTGATCTCCCAGTCCATACTGACACTCTGATCTCCCAGTCTGAGCTGACACTCTGATCTCCCAGTCCATGCTGACACTCTGATCTCCCAGTCTGAGCTGACACTCTGATTTCCCAGTCTGAGCTGACACTCTGATCTCCCTGTCCATACTGACACTCTGATCTCCCAGTCCATGCTGACACTCTGATCTCCCAGTCTGAGCTGACACTCTGATCTCCCAGTCCATACTGACACTCTGATCTCCCAGTCTGCACTGACACTCTGGTCTCCCAGTCTGAGCTGACACTCTGATCTCCCAGTCCATACTGACACTCTGATCTCCCAGTCTGCACTGACACTCTGGTCTCCCAGTCTGAGCTAACACTCTGATCTCCCAGTCCATACTGACACTCTGATCTCCCAGTCCATACTGACACTCAGATCTCCCAGTCCATACTGACACTCTGATCTCCCAGTCTGGACTGACACTCTGATCTCCCACTCTGCACTAACACTCTGATCTCCAAGTCCATGCTGACACTCTGATCTCCCAGTCCATGCTGACACTCTGATCTCCCAGTCCATGCTGACACTCTGATCTCCCAGTCTGCGCTGACACCCTGATCTCCCAATCCATGCTGACACTCTGATCTCCCAGTCCATGCAGACACTCTGATCTCCCAGTCCATGCAGACACTCTGATCTCCCAGTCCATGCTGACACTCTGATCACTCTGATCTCCCAGTCTGCACCAACACTCTGATCTCTCAGTCCATGCTGACACTCTGATCTCCCAGTCCATACTGACACTCTGATTTCCCAGTCCATGCTGACACTCTGATCTCCTAGTCTGAGCTGACACTCTGATCTCCCAGTGGGCACTGACACTCTTATCTCCCAGTCCATACTGACACTCTGATCTCCCAGTCCATGCTGACACTCTGATCTCCCAGTCTGCACTAACACTCTGATCTCCCAGTCTGCGCTGACACCCTGATCTCCCAGTCCATGCTGACACTCTGATCTCCCAGTCCATGCTGACACTCTGATCTCCCAGTCCATGCTGACACTCTGATCTCCCAGTCCATGCTGACACTCTGATCTCCCAGTCCATGCTGACACTCTGATCTCCCAGTCCATACTGACACTCTGATCTCCCAGTCCATGCTGACACTCTGATCTCCCAGTCTGAGCTTACACTCTGATCTCCCAGTCCATACTGACACTCTGATCTCCCAGTCCATGCTGACACTCTGATCTCCCAGTCTGAGCTGACACTCTGATCTCCCAGTCCATACTGACACTCTGATCTCCCAGTCCATGCTGACACTCTGATCTCCCAGTCCATACTGACACTCTGATCTCCCAGTCCATACTGACACTCTGATCTCCCAGTCTGCACTGACACTCTGGTCTCCCAGTCTGAGCTGACACTCTGATCTCCCAGTCCATACTGACACTCTGATCTCCCAGTCTGCACTGACACTCTGGTCTCCCAGTCTGAGCTAACACTCTGATCTCCCAGTCCATACTGACACTCTGATCTCCCAGTCCATACTGACACTCAGATCTCCCAGTCCATACTGACACTCTGATCTCCCAGTCTGGACTGACACTCTGATCTCCCACTCTGCACTAACACTCTGATCTCCAAGTCCATGCTGACACTCTGATCTCCCAGTCCATGCTGACACTCTGATCTCCCAGTCCATGCTGACACTCTGATCTCCCAGTCTGCGCTGACACCCTGATCTCCCAATCCATGCTGACACTCTGATCTCCCAGTCCATGCAGACACTCTGATCTCCCAGTCCATGCAGACACTCTGATCTCCCAGTCCATGCTGACACTCTGATCACTCTGATCTCCCAGTCTGCACTAACACTCTGATCTCTCAGTCCATGCTGACACTCTGATCTCCCAGTCCATACTGACACTCTGATTTCCCAGTCCATGCTGACACTCTGATCTCCTAGTCTGAGCTGACACTCTGATCTCCCAGTGGGCACTGACACTCTTATCTCCCAGTCCATACTGACACTCTGATCTCCCAGTCCATGCTGACACTCTGATCTCCCAGTCTGCACTAACACTCTGATCTCCCAGTCTGCGCTGACACCCTGATCTCCCAGTCCATGCTGACACTCTGATCTCCCAGTCCATGCTGACACTCTGATCTCCCAGTCCATGCTGACACTCTGATCTCCCAGTCCATGCTGACACTCTGATCTCCCAGTCCATGCTGACACTCTGATCTCCCAGTCCATACTGACACTCTGATCTCCCAGTCCATGCTGACACTCTGATCTCCCAGTCTGAGCTTACACTCTGATCTCCCAGTCCATACTGACACTCTGATCTCCCAGTCCATGCTGACACTCTGATCTCCCAGTCTGAGCTGACACTCTGATCTCCCAGTCCATACTGACACTCTGATCTCCCAGTCCATGCTGACACTCTGATCTCCCAGTCCATGCTGACACTCTGATCTCCCAGTCTGCACTAACACTCTGATCTCCCAGTCTGAGCTGACACTCTGATTTCCCAGTCCATGCTGACACTCTGATCTCCCAGTCCATGCTGCCACTCTGATCTCCCAGTCCATGCTGACACTCTGATCTCCCAGTCCATGCTGACACTCTGATCTCCCAGTCCATGCTGACACTCTGATCTCCCAGTCCATGCTGACACTCTGATCTCCCAGTGTGCGCTGACACCCTGATCTCCCAATCCATGCTGACACTCTGATCTCCCAGTCCATGCAGACACTCTGATCTCCCAGTCCATGCTGACACTCTGATCTCCCAGTCTGCACTAACACTCTGATCTCCCAGTCTGAGCTGACACTCTGATTTCCCAGTCCATGCTGACACTCTGATCTCCCAGTCCATGCTGCCACTCTGATCTCCCAGTCCATGCTGACACTCTGATCTCCCAGTCCATGCTGACACTTTGATCACTCTGATCTCCCAGTCTGCACTAACACTCTGATCTCTCAGTTCATGCTGACACTCTGATCTCCCAGTCTGAGCTGACACTCTGATCTCCCAGTCCATGCTGACACTCTGATCACCCAGTCTGAGCTGATACTCTGATTTCCCAGCCCATACTGACACTCTGATCTCCCAGTCCATGCTGACACTCTGATCTCCCAGTCTGCACTGACACTCTGGTCTCCCAGTCTGCGCTGACACTCTGATCTCTCAGTCCATGCTGACACTCTGATCTCCCAGTCCATGCTGACACTCTGATCTCCCAGTCCATGCTGACACTCTGATCTCCCAGTCCATGCTGACACTCTGATCTCCCAGTCCATGCTGACACTCTGATCTCCCAGTCTGCGCTGACACTCTGATCTCCCAGTCCATACTGACACTCTGATCTCCCAGTCCATGCTGACACTCTGATCACTCTGATCTCCCAGTCCATACTGACACTCTGATCTTCCAGTCTGAGCTGACACTCTGATCTCCCAGTCCATGCTGACACTCTGATCTCCCAGTCTGAGCTGACACTCTGATTTCCCAGTCTGAGCTGACACTCTGATCTCCCTGTCCATACTGACACTCTGATCTCCCAGTCCATGCTGACACTCTGATCTCCCAGTCTGAGCTGACACTCTGATCTCCCAGTCCATACTGACACTCTGATCTCCCAGTCTGCACTGACACTCTGGTCTCCCAGTCTGAGCTGACACTCTGATCTCCCAGTCCATACTGACACTCTGATCTCCCAGTCTGCACTGACACTCTGGTCTCCCAGTCTGAGCTGACACTCTGATCTCCCAGTCCATACTGACACTCTGATCTCCCAGTCCATACTGACACTCAGATCTCCCAGTCCATACTGACACTCTGATCTCCCAGTCTGGACTGACACTCTGATCTCCCACTCTGCACTAACACTCTGATCTCCAAGTCCATGCTGACACTCTGATCACTCTGATCTCCCAGTCTGCACTAACACTCTGATCTCTCAGTCCATGCTGACACTCTGATCTCCCAGTCCATACTGACACTCTGATCTCCCAGTCCATGCAGACACTCTGATCTCCCAGTCCATGCTGACACTCTGATCTCCCAGTCCATACTGACACTCTGATCTCCCAGTCTGCACTAACACTCTGATCTCTCAGTCCATACTGACACTCTGATCTCCCAGTCTGAGCTGACACTCTGATCTCCCAGTCCATGCTGACACTCTGATCTCCCAGTCCATACTGACACTCTGATCTCCCAGTCCATGCTGACACTCTGATCTCCCAGTCCATGCTGACACTCTGATCTCCCAGTCTGCACTAACACTCTGATCTCCCAGTCTGAGCTGACACTCTGATTTCCCAGTCCATGCTGACACTCTGATCTCCCAGTCCATGCTGCCACTCTGATCTCCCAGTCCATGCTGACACTCTGATCTCCCAGTCCATGCTGACACTCTGATCTCCCAGTCCATGCTGACACTCTGATCTCCCAGTCCATGCTGACACTCTGATCTCCCAGTCCATGCTGACACTCTGATCTCCCAGTCCATGCTGACACTCTGATCTCCCAGTCTGCACTAACACTCTGATCTCCCAGTCTGAGCTGACACTCTGATTTCCCAGTCCATGCTGACACTCTGATCTCCCAGTCCATGCTGCCACTCTGATCTCCCAGTCCATGCTGACACTCTGATCTCCCAGTCCATGCTGACACTCTGATCTCCCAGTCCATGCTGACACTCTGATCTCCCAGTCCATGCTGACACTCTGATCTCCCAGTCTGCGCTGACACTCTGATTTCCCAGTCTGAGCTGACACTCTGATCTCCCTGTCCATACTGACACTCTGATCTCCCAGTCCATGCTGACACTCTGATCTCCCAGTCTGAGCTGACACTCTGATCTCCCAGTCCATACTGACACTCTGATCTCCCAGTCTGCACTGACACTCTGGTCTCCCAGTCTGAGCTGACACTCTGATCTCCCAGTCCATACTGACACTCTGATCTCCCAGTCTGCACTGACACTCTGGTCTCCCAGTCTGAGCTAACACTCTGATCTCCCAGTCCATACTGACACTCTGATCTCCCAGTCCATACTGACACTCAGATCTCCCAGTCCATACTGACACTCTGATCTCCCAGTCTGGACTGACACTCTGATCTCCCACTCTGCACTAACACTCTGATCTCCAAGTCCATGCTGACACTCTGATCTCCCAGTCCATGCTGACACTCTGATCTCCCAGTCCATGCTGACACTCTGATCTCCCAGTCTGCGCTGACACCCTGATCTCCCAATCCATGCTGACACTCTGATCTCCCAGTCCATGCAGACACTCTGATCTCCCAGTCCATGCAGACACTCTGATCTCCCAGTCCATGCTGACACTCTGATCACTCTGATCTCCCAGTCTGCACTAACACTCTGATCTCTCAGTCCATGCTGACACTCTGATCTCCCAGTCCATACTGACACTCTGATTTCCCAGTCCATGCTGACACTCTGATCTCCTAGTCTGAGCTGACACTCTGATCTCCCAGTGGGCACTGACACTCTTATCTCCCAGTCCATACTGACACTCTGATCTCCCAGTCCATGCTGACACTCTGATCTCCCAGTCTGCACTAACACTCTGATCTCCCAGTCTGCGCTGACACCCTGATCTCCCAGTCCATGCTGACACTCTGATCTCCCAGTCCATGCTGACACTCTGATCTCCCAGTCCATGCTGACACTCTGATCTCCCAGTCCATGCTGACACTCTGATCTCCCAGTCCATGCTGACACTCTGATCTCCCAGTCCATACTGACACTCTGATCTCCCAGTCCATGCTGACACTCTGATCTCCCAGTCTGAGCTTACACTCTGATCTCCCAGTCCATACTGACACTCTGATCTCCCAGTCCATGCTGACACTCTGATCTCCCAGTCTGAGCTGACACTCTGATCTCCCAGTCCATACTGACACTCTGATCTCCCAGTCCATGCTGACACTCTGATCTCCCAGTCCATACTGACACTCTGATCTCCCAGTCCATACTGACACTCTGATCTCCCAGTCTGCACTGACACTCTGGTCTCCCAGTCTGAGCTGACACTCTGATCTCCCAGTCCATACTGACACTCTGATCTCCCAGTCTGCACTGACACTCTGGTCTCCCAGTCTGAGCTAACACTCTGATCTCCCAGTCCATACTGACACTCTGATCTCCCAGTCCATACTGACACTCAGATCTCCCAGTCCATACTGACACTCTGATCTCCCAGTCTGGACTGACACTCTGATCTCCCACTCTGCACTAACACTCAGATCTCCAAGTCCATGCTGACACTCTGATCTCCCAGTCCATGCTGACACTCTGATCTCCCAGTCCATGCTGACACTCTGATCTCCCAGTCTGCGCTGACACCCTGATCTCCCAATCCATGCTGACACTCTGATCTCCCAGTCCATGCAGACACTCTGATCTCCCAGTCCATGCAGACACTCTGATCTCCCAGTCCATGCTGACACTCTGATCACTCTGATCTCCCAGTCTGCACTAACACTCTGATCTCTCAGTCCATGCTGACACTCTGATCTCCCAGTCCATACTGACACTCTGATTTCCCAGTCCATGCTGACACTCTGATCTCCTAGTCTGAGCTGACACTCTGATCTCCCAGTGGGCACTGACACTCTTATCTCCCAGTCCATACTGACACTCTGATCTCCCAGTCCATGCTGACACTCTGATCTCCCAGTCTGCACTAACACTCTGATCTCCCAGTCTGCGCTGACACCCTGATCTCCCAGTCCATGCTGACACTCTGATCTCCCAGTCCATGCTGACACTCTGATCTCCCAGTCCATGCTGACACTCTGATCTCCCAGTCCATGCTGACACTCTGATCTCCCAGTCCATGCTGACACTCTGATCTCCCAGTCCATACTGACACTCTGATCTCCCAGTCCATGCTGACACTCTGATCTCCCAGTCTGAGCTTACACTCTGATCTCCCAGTCCATACTGACACTCTGATCTCCCAGTCCATGCTGACACTCTGATCTCCCAGTCTGAGCTGACACTCTGATCTCCCAGTCCATACTGACACTCTGATCTCCCAGTCCATGCTGACACTCTGATCTCCCAGTCCATGCTGACACTCTGATCTCCCAGTCTGCACTAACACTCTGATCTCCCAGTCTGAGCTGACACTCTGATTTCCCAGTCCATGCTGACACTCTGATCTCCCAGTCCATGCTGCCACTCTGATCTCCCAGTCCATGCTGACACTCTGATCTCCCAGTCCATGCTGACACTCTGATCTCCCAGTCCATGCTGACACTCTGATCTCCCAGTCCATGCTGACACTCTGATCTCCCAGTGTGCGCTGACACCCTGATCTCCCAATCCATGCTGACACTCTGATCTCCCAGTCCATGCAGACACTCTGATCTCCCAGTCCATGCTGACACTCTGATCTCCCAGTCTGCACTAACACTCTGATCTCCCAGTCTGAGCTGACACTCTGATTTCCCAGTCCATGCTGACACTCTGATCTCCCAGTCCATGCTGCCACTCTGATCTCCCAGTCCATGCTGACACTCTGATCTCCCAGTCCATGCTGACACTTTGATCACTCTGATCTCCCAGTCTGCACTAACACTCTGATCTCTCAGTTCATGCTGACACTCTGATCTCCCAGTCTGAGCTGACACTCTGATCTCCCAGTCCATGCTGACACTCTGATCACCCAGTCTGAGCTGATACTCTGATTTCCCAGCCCATACTGACACTCTGATCTCCCAGTCCATGCTGACACTCTGATCTCCCAGTCTGCACTGACACTCTGGTCTCCCAGTCTGCGCTGACACTCTGATCTCTCAGTCCATGCTGACACTCTGATCTCCCAGTCCATGCTGACACTCTGATCTCCCAGTCCATGCTGACACTCTGATCTCCCAGTCCATGCTGACACTCTGATCTCCCAGTCCATGCTGACACTCTGATCTCCCAGTCTGCGCTGACACTCTGATCTCCCAGTCCATACTGACACTCTGATCTCCCAGTCCATGCTGACACTCTGATCACTCTGATCTCCCAGTCCATACTGACACTCTGATCTTCCAGTCTGAGCTGACACTCTGATCTCCCAGTCCATGCTGACACTCTGATCTCCCAGTCTGAGCTGACACTCTGATTTCCCAGTCTGAGCTGACACTCTGATCTCCCTGTCCATACTGACACTCTGATCTCCCAGTCCATGCTGACACTCTGATCTCCCAGTCTGAGCTGACACTCTGATCTCCCAGTCCATACTGACACTCTGATCTCCCAGTCTGCACTGACACTCTGGTCTCCCAGTCTGAGCTGACACTCTGATCTCCCAGTCCATACTGACACTCTGATCTCCCAGTCTGCACTGACACTCTGGTCTCCCAGTCTGAGCTGACACTCTGATCTCCCAGTCCATACTGACACTCTGATCTCCCAGTCCATACTGACACTCAGATCTCCCAGTCCATACTGACACTCTGATCTCCCAGTCTGGACTGACACTCTGATCTCCCACTCTGCACTAACACTCTGATCTCCAAGTCCATGCTGACACTCTGATCACTCTGATCTCCCAGTCTGCACTAACACTCTGATCTCTCAGTCCATGCTGACACTCTGATCTCCCAGTCCATACTGACACTCTGATCTCCCAGTCCATGCAGACACTCTGATCTCCCAGTCCATGCTGACACTCTGATCTCCCAGTCCATACTGACACTCTGATCTCCCAGTCTGCACTAACACTCTGATCTCTCAGTCCATACTGACACTCTGATCTCCCAGTCTGAGCTGACACTCTGATCTCCCAGTCCATGCTGACACTCTGATCTCCCAGTCCATACTGACACTCTGATCTCCCAGTCCATGCTGACACTCTGATCTCCCAGTCCATGCTGACACTCTGATCTCCCAGTCTGCACTAACACTCTGATCTCCCAGTCTGAGCTGACACTCTGATTTCCCAGTCCATGCTGACACTCTGATCTCCCAGTCCATGCTGCCACTCTGATCTCCCAGTCCATGCTGACACTCTGATCTCCCAGTCCATGCTGACACTCTGATCTCCCAGTCCATGCTGACACTCTGATCTCCCAGTCCATGCTGACACTCTGATCTCCCAGTCCATGCTGACACTCTGATCTCCCAGTCCATGCTGACACTCTGATCTCCCAGTCTGCACTAACACTCTGATCTCCCAGTCTGAGCTGACACTCTGATTTCCCAGTCCATGCTGACACTCTGATCTCCCAGTCCATGCTGCCACTCTGATCTCCCAGTCCATGCTGACACTCTGATCTCCCAGTCCATGCTGACACTCTGATCTCCCAGTCCATGCTGACACTCTGATCTCCCAGTCCATGCTGACACTCTGATCTCCCAGTCTGCGCTGACACTCTGATCTCCCAGTCCATGCTGACACTCTGATCTCCCAGTCCATGCTGACACTCTGATCTCCCAGTCTGAGCTGACACTCTGATCTCCCAGTCCATACTGACACTCTGATCTCCCAGTCCATGCTGACACTCTGATCTCCCAGTCCATGCTGACACTCTGATCTCCCAGTCTGCACTAACACTCTGATCTCCCAGTCTGAGCTGACACTCTGATTTCCCAGTCCATGCTGACACTCTGATCTCCCAGTCCATGCTGCCACTCTGATCTCCCAGTCCATGCTGACACTCTGATCTCCCAGTCCATGCTGACACTCTGATCTCCCAGTCCATGCTGACACTCTGATCTCCCAGTCTGCACTAACACTCTGATCTCTCAGTCCATACTGACACTCTGATCTCCCACTCTGCACTAACACTCTGATCTCCAAGTCCATGCTGACACTCTGATCACTCTGATCTCCCAGTCTGCACTAACACTCTGATCTCTCAGTCCATGCTGACACTCTGATCTCCCAGTCCATACTGACACTCTGATCTCCCAGTCCATGCAGACACTCTGATCTCCCAGTCCATGCTGACACTCTGATCTCCCAGTCCATACTGACACTCTGATCTCCCAGTCTGCACTAACACTCTGATCTCTCAGTCCATACTGACACTCTGATCTCCCAGTCTGAGCTGACACTCTGATCTCCCAGTCCATGCTGACACTCTGATCTCCCAGTCCATGCTGACACTCTGATCTCCCAGTCTGAGCTGACACTCTGATCTCCCAGTCCATACTGACACTCTGATCTCCCAGTCCATGCTGACACTCTGATCTCCCAGTCCATGCTGACACTCTGATCTCCCAGTCTGCACTAACACTCTGATCTCCCAGTCTGAGCTGACACTCTGATTTCCCAGTCCATGCTGACACTCTGATCTCCCAGTCCATGCTGCCACTCTGATCTCCCAGTCCATGCTGACACTCTGATCTCCCAGTCCATGCTGACACTCTGATCTCCCAGTCCATGCTGACACTCTGATCTCCCAGTCCATGCTGACACTCTGATCTCCCAGTCTGCGCTGACACCCTGATCTCCCAATCCATGCTGACATTCTGATCTCCCAGTCCATGCAGACACTCTGATCTCCCAGTCCATGCTGACACTCTGATCTCCCAGTCCATGCTGACACTCTGATCATTCTGATCTCCCAGTCTGCACTAACACTCTGATCTCTCAGTCCATGCTGACACTCTGATCTCCCAGTCCATACTGACACTCTGATCTCCCAGTCTGAGCTGACACTCTGATCTCCCAGTCCATGCTGACACTCTGATCTCCCAGTCCATGCTGACACTTTGATCACTCTGATCTTCCAGTCTGCACTAACACTCTGATCTCTCAGTTCATGCTGACACTCTGATCTCCCAGTCTGAGCTGACACTCTGATCTCCCAGTCCATGCTGACACTCTGATCACCCAGTCTGAGCTGATACTCTGATTTCCCAGCCCATACTGACACTCTGATCTCCCAGTCCATGCTGACACTCTGATCTCCCAGTCTGCACTGACACTCTGGTCTCCCAGTCTGCGCTGACACTCTGATCTCTCAGTCCATGCTGACACTCTGATCTCCCAGTCCATGCTGACACTCTGATCTCCCAGTCCATGCTGACACTCTGATCTCCCAGTCCATGCTGACACTCTGATCTCCCAGTCCATGCTGACACTCTGATCTCCCAGTCTGCGCTGACACTCTGATCTCCCAGTCCATACTGACACTCTGATCTCCCAGTCCATGCTGACACTCTGATCTCCCAGTCTGAGCTGACACTCTGATCTCCCAGTCCATGCTGACACTCTGATCTCCCAGTCTGAGCTGACACTCTGATTTCCCAGTCTGAGCTGACACTCTGATCTCCCTGTCCATACTGACACTCTGATCTCCCAGTCCATGCTGACACTCTGATCTCCCAGTCTGAGCTGACACTCTGATCTCCCAGTCCATACTGACACTCTGATCTCCCAGTCTGCACTGACACTCTGGTCTCCCAGTCTGAGCTGACACTCTGATCTCCCAGTCCATACTGACACTCTGATCTCCCAGTCTGCACTGACACTCTGGTCTCCCAGTCTGAGCTGACACTCTGATCTCCCAGTCCATACTGACACTCTGATCTCCCAGTCCATGCAGACACTCTGATCTCCCAGTCCATGCTGACACTCTGATCTCCCAGTCCATGCTGACACTCTGATCTTCCAGTCCATGCTGACATTCTGATCTCCCAGTCTGCACTGACACTCTAATTTCCCAGTCCATGCTGACACTCTGATCTCCCAGTCCATGCTGACATTCTGATCTCCCAATCCATGCTGACACTCTGATCTCCCAGTCTGAGCTGACACTCTGATTTCCCAGTCCATACTGACACTCTGATCTCCCAGTCCATGCTGACACTCTGATCTCCCAGTCTCCACTGACACTCTAATTTCCCAGTCCATGCTGACACTCTGATCTCCCAGTCCATGCTGACACTCTGATCTCCCAGTCCATGCTGACACTCTGATCTCCCAGTCCATGCTGACAGTCTGATCTCCCAGTCCATGCTGACACTCTGATCTCCCAGTCCATGCTGACACTCTGATCTCCTAGTCCATGCTGACACTCTGATCTCCCAGTCCATGCTGACACTCTGATCTCCCAGTCTGCGCTGACACCCTGATCTCCCAGTCCATGCTGACACTCTGATCTCCCAATGCATGCTGACACTCTGATCTCCCAGTCCATGCTGACAATGTGATCTCCCAGTCCATGCTGACACTCTGATCTCCCAGTCCATGCTGACACTCTGATCTCCCAGTCTGCGCTGACACTCTGTTCTCCCAATGCATGCTGACACTCTGATCTCCCAGTCCATGCTGACACTCTGATCTCCCAGTCCATGCTGACACTCTGATCTCCCAGTCTGCACTAACACTCTGATCTCCCAGTCTGAGCTGACACTCTGATCTCCCAGTCCATGCTGACACTCTGATCTCCCAGTCTGAGCTGACACTCTGATTTCCCAGTCCATGCTGACACTCTGATCTCCCAGTCCATGCTGACACTCTGATCTCCCAGTCTGCACTGACACTCTGGTCTCCCAGTCTGAGCTGACACTCTGATCTCCCAGTCCATGCTGACACTCTGATCACCCAGTCTGAGCTGATACTCTGATTTCCCAGCCCATACTGACACTCTGATCTCCCAGTCCATGCTGACACTCTGATCTCCCAGTCTGCACTGACACTCTGGTCTCCCAGTCTGCGCTGACACTCTGATCTCTCAGTCCATGCTGACACTCTGATCTCCCAGTCCATGCTGACACTCTGATCTCCCAGTCCATGCTGACACTCTGATCTCCCAGTCCATGCTGACACTCTGATCTCCCAGTCCATGCTGACACTCTGATCTCCCAGTCTGCGCTGACACTCTGATCTCCCAGTCCATACTGACACTCTGATCTCCCAGTCCATGCTGACACTCTGATCACTCTGATCTCCCAGTCCATACTGACACTCTGATCTCCCAGTCTGAGCTGACACTCTGATCTCCCAGTCCATGCTGACACTCTGATCTCCCAGTCTGAGCTGACACTCTGATTTCCCAGTCTGAGCTGACACTCTGATCTCCCTGTCCATACTGACACTCTGATCTCCCAGTCCATGCTGACACTCTGATCTCCCAGTCTGAGCTGACACTCTGATCTCCCAGTCCATACTGACACTCTGATCTCCCAGTCTGCACTGACACTCTGGTCTCCCAGTCTGAGCTGACACTCTGATCTCCCAGTCCATACTGACACTCTGATCTCCCAGTCTGCACTGACACTCTGGTCTCCCAGTCTGAGCTGACACTCTGATCTCCCAGTCCATACTGACACTCTGATCTCCCAGTCCATACTGACACTCAGATCTCCCAGTCCATGCTGACACTCTGATCTCCCAGTCCATGCTGACACTCTGATCTCCCAGTCTGAGCTGACACTCTGATCTCCCAGTCCATACTGACACTCTGATCTCCCAGTCTGCACTGACACTCTGGTCTCCCAGTCTGAGCTGACACTCTGATCTCCCAGTCCATACTGACACTCTGATCTCCCAGTCTGCACTGACACTCTGGTCTCCCAGTCTGAGCTGACACTCTGATCTCCCAGTCCATACTGACACTCTGATCTCCCAGTCCATACTGACACTCAGATCTCCCAGTCCATACTGACACTCTGATCTCCCAGTCTGGACTGACACTCTGATCTCCCACTCTGCACTAACACTCTGATCTCCAAGTCCATGCTGACACTCTGATCACTCTGATCTCCCAGTCTGCACTAACACTCTGATCTCTCAGTCCATGCTGACACTCTGATCTCCCAGTCCATACTGACACTCTGATCTCCCAGTCCATGCAGACACTCTGATCTCCCAGTCCATGCTGACACTCTGATCTCCCAGTCCATACTGACACTCTGATCTCCCAGTCTGCACTAACACTCTGATCTCTCAGTCCATACTGACACTCTGATCTCCCAGTCTGAGCTGACACTCTGATCTCCCAGTCCATGCTGACACTCTGATCTCCCAGTCCATGCTGACACTCTGATCTCCCAGTCTGAGCTGACACTCTGATCTCCCAGTCCATACTGACACTCTGATCTCCCAGTCCATGCTGACACTCTGATCTCCCAGTCCATGCTGACACTCTGATCTCCCAGTCTGCACTAACACTCTGATCTCCCAGTCTGAGCTGACACTCTGATTTCCCAGTCCATGCTGACACTCTGATCTCCCAGTCCATGCTGCCACTCTGATCTCCCAGTCCATGCTGACACTCTGATCTCCCAGTCCATGCTGACACTCTGATCTCCCAGTCCATGCTGACACTCTGATCTCCCAGTCCATGCTGACACTCTGATCTCCCAGTCTGCGCTGACACTCTGATCTCCCAGTCCATGCTGACACTCTGATCTCCCAGTCCATGCTGACACTCTGATCTCCCAGTCTGAGCTGACACTCTGATCTCCCAGTCCATACTGACACTCTGATCTCCCAGTCCATGCTGACACTCTGATCTCCCAGTCCATGCTGACACTCTGATCTCCCAGTCTGCACGAACACTCTGATCTCCCAGTCTGAGCTGACACTCTGATTTCCCAGTCCATGCTGACACTCTGATCTCCCAGTCCATGCTGCCACTCTGATCTCCCAGTCCATGCTGACACTCTGATCTCCCAGTCCATGCTGACACTCTGATCTCCCAGTCCATGCTGACACTCTGATCTCCCAGTCTGCACTAACACTCTGATCTCTCAGTCCATACTGACACTCTGATCTCCCACTCTGCACTAACACTCTGATCTCCAAGTCCATGCTGACACTCTGATCACTCTGATCTCCCAGTCTGCACTAACACTCTGATCTCTCAGTCCATGCTGACACTCTGATCTCCCAGTCCATACTGACACTCTGATCTCCCAGTCCATGCAGACACTCTGATCTCCCAGTCCATGCTGACACTCTGATCTCCCAGTCCATACTGACACTCTGATCTCCCAGTCTGCACTAACACTCTGATCTCTCAGTCCATACTGACACTCTGATCTCCCAGTCTGAGCTGACACTCTGATCTCCCAGTCCATGCTGACACTCTGATCTCCCAGTCCATGCTGACACACTGATCTCCCAGTCTGAGCTGACACTCTGATCTCCCAGTCCATACTGACACTCTGATCTCCCAGTCCATGCTGACACTCTGATCTCCCAGTCCATGCTGACACTCTGATCTCCCAGTCTGCACTAACACTCTGATCTCCCAGTCTGAGCTGACACTCTGATTTCCCAGTCCATGTTGACACTCTGATCTCCCAGTCCATGCTGCCACTCTGATCTCCCAGTCCATGCTGACACTCTGATCTCCCAGTCCATGCTGACACTCTGATCTCCCAGTCCATGCTGACACTCTGATCTCCCAGTCCATGCTGACACTCTGATCTCCCAGTCTGCGCTGACACCCTGATCTGCCAATCCATGCTGACATTCTGATCTCCCAGTCCATGCAGACACTCTGATCTCCCAGTCCATGCTGACACTCTGATCTCCCAGTCCATGCTGACACTCTGATCATTCTGATCTCCCAGTCTGCACTAACACTCTGATCTCTCAGTCCATGCTGACACTCTGATCTCCCAGTCCATACTGACACTCTGATCTCCCAGTCTGAGCTGACACTCTGATCTCCCAGTCCATGCTGACACTCTGATCTCCCAGTCCATGCTGACACTTTGATCACTCTGATCTTCCAGTCTGCACTAACACTCTGATCTCTCAGTTCATGCTGACACTCTGATCTCCCAGTCTGAGCTGACACTCTGATCTCCCAGTCCATGCTGACACTCTGATCACCCAGTCTGAGCTGATACTCTGATTTCCCAGCCCATACTGACACTCTGATCTCCCAGTCCATGCTGACACTCTGATCTCCCAGTCTGAGCTGACACTCTGATCTCCCAGTCCATGCTGACACTCTGATCTCCCAGTCTGAGCTGACACTCTGATTTCCCAGTCTGAGCTGACACTCTGATCTCCCTGTCCATACTGACACTCTGATCTCCCAGTCCATGCTGACACTCTGATCTCCCAGTCTGAGCTGACACTCTGATCTCCCAGTCCATACTGACACTCTGATCTCCCAGTCTGCACTGACACTCTGGTCTCCCAGTCTGAGCTGACACTCTGATCTCCCAGTCCATACTGACACTCTGATCTCCCAGTCTGCACTGACACTCTGGTCTCCCAGTCTGAGCTGACACTCTGATCTCCCAGTCCATACTGACACTCTGATCTCCCAGTCCATACTGACACTCAGATCTCCCAGTCCATACTGACACTCTGATCTCCCAGTCTGGACTGACACTCTGATCTCCCACTCTGCACTAACACTCTGAAATCCAAGTCCATGCTGACACTCTGATCACTCTGATCTCCCAGTCTGCACTAACACTCTGATCTCTCAGTCCATGCTGACACTCTGATCTCCCAGTCCATACTGACACTCTGATCTCCCAGTCCATGCAGACACTCTGATCTCCCAGTCCATGCTGACACTCTGATCTCCCAGTCCATGCTGACACTCTGATCTCCCAGTCCATGCTGACATTCTGATCTCCCAGTCTGCACTGACACTCTAATTTCCCAGTCCATGCTGACACTCTGATCTCCCAGTCCATGCTGACATTCTGATCTCCCAATCCATGCTGACACTCTGATCTCCCAGTCTGAGCTGACACTCTGATTTCCCAGTCCATACTGACACTCTGATCTCCCAGTCCATGCTGACACTCTGATCTCCCAGTCTCCACTGACACTCTAATTTCCCAGTCCATGCTGACACTCTGATCTCCCAGTCCATGCTGACACTCTGATCTCCCAGTCCATGCTGACACTCTGATCTCCCAGTCCATGCTGACAGTCTGATCTCCCAGTCCATGCTGACACTCTGATCTCCCAGTCCATGCTGACACTCTGATCTCCTAGTCCATGCTGACACTCTGATCTCCCAGTCCATGCTGACACTCTGATCTCCCAGTCTGCGCTGACACCCTGATCTCCCAGTCCATGCTGACACTCTGATCTCCCAATGCATGCTGACACTCTGATCTCCCAGTCCATGCTGACAATGTGATCTCCCAGTCCATGCTGACACTCTGATCTCCCAGTCCATGCTGACACTCTGATCTCCCAGTCTGCGCTGACACTCTGTTCTCCCAATGCATGCTGACACTCTGATCTCCCAGTCCATGCTGACACTCTGATCTCCCAGTCCATGCTGACACTCTGATCTCCCAGTCTGCACTAACACTCTGATCTCCCAGTCTGAGCTGACACTCTGATCTCCCAGTCTGCACTGACACTCTGATCTCCCAGTCCATACTGACACTCTGATTTTCCAGTCCATGCTGACACTCTGATCTCCCAGTCCATGCTGACACTCTGATCTCCCAGTCTGCACTGACTCTCTGGTCTCCCAGTCTGAGCTGACACTCTGATCTCCCAGTCCATGCTGACACTCTGATCACCCAGTCTGAGCTGATACTCTGATTTCCCAGCCCATACTGACACTCTGATCTCCCAGTCCATGCTGACACTCTGATCTCCCAGTCTGCACTGACACTCTGGTCTCCCAGTCTGCGCTGACACTCTGATCTCTCAGTCCATGCTGACACTCTGATCTACCAGTCCATGCTGACACTCTGATCTCCCAGTCCATGCTGACACTCTGATCTCCCAGTCCATGCTGACACTCTGATCTCCCAGTCCATGCTGACACTCTGATCTCCCAGTTCATACTGACACTCTGATCTCCCAGTCTGAGCTGACACTCTGATCTCCCAGTCCATGCTGACACTCTGATCACTCTGATTTCCCAGTCCATACTGACACTCTGATCTCCCAGTCTGAGCTGACACTCTGATCTCCCAGTCCATGCTGACACTCTGATCTCCCAGTCTGAGCTGACACTCTGATTTCCCAGTCTGAGCTGACACTCTGATCTCCCTGTCCATACTGACACTCTGATCTCCCAGTCCATGCTGACACTCTGATCTCCCAGTCTGAGCTGACACTCTGATCTCCCAGTCCATACTGACACTCTGATCTCCCAGTCTGCACTGACACTCTGGTCTCCCAGTCTGAGCTGACACTCTGATCTCCCAGTCCATACTGACACTCTGATCTCCCAGTCTGCACTGACACTCTGGTCTCCCAGTCTGAGCTGACACTCTGATCTCCCAGTCCATACTGACACTCTGATCTCCCAGTCCATACTGACACTCAGATCTCCCAGTCCATACTGACACTCTGATCTCCCAGTCTGGACTGACACTCTGATCTCCCACTCTGCACTAACACTCTGATCTCCAAGTCCATGCTGACACTCTGATCACTCTGATCTCCCAGTCTGCACTAACACTCTGATCTCTCAGTCCATGCTGACACTCTGATCTCCCAGTCCATACTGACACTCTGATCTCCCAGTCCATGCAGACACTCTAATCTCCCAGTCCATGCTGACACTCTGATCTCCCAGTTCATGCTGACACTCTGATCTCCCAGTCCATGCTGACATTCTGATCTCCCAGTCTGCACTGACACTCTAATTTCCCAGTCCATGCTGACACTCTGATCTCCCAGTCCATGCTGACACTCTGATCTCCCAGTCTGAGCTGACACTCTGATTTCCCAGTCCATACTGACACTCTGATTTCCCAGTCCATACTGACACTCTGATCTCCCAGTCCATGCTGACACTCTGATCTCCCAGTCTCCACTGACACTCTAATTTCCCAGTCCATGCTGACACTCTGATCTCCCAGTCCATGCTGACACTCTGATCTCCCAGTCCATGCTGACACTCTGATCTCCCAGTCCATGCTGACAGTCTGATCTCCCAGTCCATGCTGACACTCTGATCTCCCAGTCCATGCTGACACTCTGATCTCCTAGTCCATGCTGACACTCTGATCTCCCAGTCCATGCTGACACTCTGATCTCCCAGTCTGCGCTGACACCCTGATCTCCCAGTCCTATGCTGACACTGTGATCTCCCAATGCATGCTGACACTCTGATCTCCCAGTCCATGCTGACAATGTGATCTCCCAGTCCATGCTGACACTCTGATCTCCCAGTCCATGCTGACACTCTGATCTCCCAGTCTGCGCTGACACTCTGTTCTCCCAATGCATGCTGACACTCTGATCTCCCAGTCCATGCTGACACTCTGATCTCCCAGTCCATGCTCACACTCTGATCTCCCAGTCTGCACTAACACTCTGATCTCCCAGTCTGAGCTGACACTCTGATCTCCCAGTCTGCACTGACACTCTGATCTCCCAGTCCATACTGACACTCTGATTTTCCAGTCCATGCTGACACTCTGATCTCCCAGTCCATGCTGACACTCTGATCTCCCAGTCTGCACTGACACTCTGGTCTCCCAGTCTGAGCTGACACTCTGATCTCTCAGTCCATGCTGACACTCTGATTTCCCAGTCCATGCTGACACTCTGATCTCCCAGTCTGCACTAACACTCTGATCTCCCAGTCTGAGCTGACACTCTGATTTCCCAGTCCATGCTGACACTCTGATCTCCCAGTCCATGCTGACACTCTGATCTCCCAGTCCATGCTGACACTCTGATCTCCCAGTCCATGCTGACACTCTGATCTCCCAGTCCATACTGACACTCTGATCTCCCAGTCTGCACTAACACTCTGATCTCTCAGTCCATACTGACACTCTGATCTCCCAGTCTGAGCTGACACTCTGATCTCCCAGTCCATGCTGACACTCTGATCTCCCAGTCCATGCTGACACTCTGATCTCCCAGTCCATGCTGACACTCTGATCTCCCAGTCCATGCTGACACTCTGATCTCCCAGTCCATGCTGACACTCTGATCTCCCAGTCCATGCTGACACTCTGATCTCCCAGTCCATGCTGACACTCTGATCTTCCAGTCCATGCTGACACTCTGATCTCCCAGTCCATGCTGACACTCTGATCTCCCAGTCCATGCTGACACTCTGATCTCCCAGTCCATGCTGACACTCTGATCTCCCAGTCCATGCTGACACTCTGATCTCCCAGTCCATGCTGACACTCTGATCTCCCAGTCATTGCTGACACCCTGATCGCCCAATCCATGCTGACACTCTGATCTCCCAGTCCATGCTGACACTCTGATCTCCCAGTCCATGCTGACACTCTGATCTCCCAGTCTGCGCTGACACTCTGATCTCCCAATGCATGCTGACACTCTGATCTCCCAGTCCATGCTGACACTGTGATCTCCCAGTCCATGCTGACACTCTGATCTCCCAGTCCATATTGACACTCTGATCTCCCAGTCTGCGCTGACACCCTGATCTCCCAATCCATGCTGATACTCTGATCTCCCAGTCCGTGCTGACACTCTGATCTCCCAGTCCATGCTGACACTCTGATCTCCCAGTCTGCGCTGATACTCTGTTCTCCCAATGCATGCTGACACTCTGATCTCCCAGTCCATGCTGACACTCTGATCTCCCAGTCCATACTGACACTCTGATCTCCCAGTCCATGCTGACACTCTGATCTCCCAGTCTGCACTAACACTCTGATCTCCCAGTCTGAGCTGACACTCTGATCTCCCAGTCTGCACTGACACTCTGATCTCCCAGTCCATACTGACACTCTGATTTCCCAGTCCATGCTGACACTCTGATCTCCCAGTCCATGCTGACACTCTGATCTCCCAGTCTGCACTGACACTCTGGTCTCCCAGTCTGAGCTGACACTCTGATCTCTAAGTCCATGCTGACACTCTGATTTCCCAGTCCATACTGACACTCTGATCTCCCAGTCCATGCTGACACTCTGATCTCCCAGTCTGCACTAACACTCTGATCTCCCAGTCTGAGCTGACACTCTGATTTCCCAGTCCATGCTGACACTCTGATCTCCCAGTCCATGCTGACACTCTGATCTCCCAGTCCATGCTGACACTCTGATCTCCCAGTCCATGCTGACACTCTGATCTCCCAGTCCATGCTGACACTCTGATCTCCCAGTCCATGCTGACACTCTGATCTCCCAGTCCATGCTGACACTCTGATCTCCCAGTCCATGCTGACACTCTGATCTCCCAGATGCGCTGACACCTTGATCTCCCAATCATGCTGACACTCTGATCTCCCAGTCCATGCAGACACTCTGATCTCCCAGTCCATGCTGACACTCTGATCTCCCAGTCCATACTGACACTCTGATCTCCCAGTCTGCACTAACACTCTGATCTCTCAGTCCATGCTGACACTCTGATCTCCCAGTCCATACTGACACTCTGATCTCCCAGTCTGAGCTGACACTCTGATCTCCCAGTCCATGCTGACACTCTGATCTCCCAGTCCATGCTGACACTCTGATCTCCCAGTCCATGCTGACACTCTGATCTCCCAGTCCATGCTGACACTCTGATCTCCCAGTCTGAGCTGACACTCTGATCTCCCAGTCCATACTGACACTCTGATCTCCCAGTCCATGCTGACACTCTGATATCCCAGTCTGAGCTGACACTCTGATTTCCCAGTCCATACTGACACTCTGATCTCCCAGTCCATGCTGACACTCTGATTTCCCAGTCCATACTGACACTCTGATCTCCCAGTCCATGCTGACACTCCGATCTCCCAGTCTGAGCTGACACTCTGATCTCCCAGTCCATACTGACACTCTGTCTCCCAGTCCATGCTGACACTCTGATCTCCCAGTCCATACTGACACTCTGATCTCCCAGTCCATGCTGACACTCTGATCTCCCAGTCTGCACTGACACTCTGGTCTCCCAGTCTGCGCTGACACTCTGATCCCCCAATCCATGCTGACACTCTGATCTCCCAGTCCATGCTGACACTCTGATCTCCCAGTCCATGCTGACACTCTGATCTCCCAGTACATACTGACCCTCTGATCTCCCAGTCCATGCTGACACTCTGATCTCCCAGTCTGCACTAACACTCTGATCTCCCAGTCTGAGCTGACACTCTGATCTCCCAGTCTGCACTGACACTCTGATCTCCCAGTCCATACTGACACTCTGATCTCCCAGTCCATACTGACACTCTGATTTCCCAGTCGATGCTGACACTCTGATCTCCCAGTCCATGCTGACACTCTGATCTCCCAGTCTGCACTGACACTCTGGTCTCCCAGTCTGAGCTGACACTCTGATCTCTCAGTCCATGCTGACACTCTGATCACCCAGTCCATACTGACAGTCTGATCTCCCAGTCCATGCTGACACTCTGATCTCCCAGTCTGCACTAACACTCTGATCTCCCAGTCTGAGCTGACACTCTGATTTCCCAGTCCATGCTGACACTCTGATCTCCCAGTCCATGCTGACACTCTGATCTCCCAGTCTGCACTAACACTCTGATCTCCCAGTCTGAGCTGACACTCTGATTTCCCAGTCCATGCTGACACTCTGATCTCCCAGTCCATGCTGACACTCTGATCTCCCAGTCCATGCTGACACTCTGATCTCCCAGTCCATGCTGACACTCTGATCTCCCAGTCCATGCTGACACTCTGATCTCCCAGTCCATGCTGACACTCTGATCTCCCAGTCCATGCTGACACTCTGATCTCCCAGTCCATGCTGACACTCTGATCTCCCAGTCTGCGCTGACACCTTGATCTCCCAATCATGCTGACACTCTGATCTCCCAGTCCATGCAGACACTCTGATCTCCCAGTCCATGCTGACACTCTGATCTCCCAGTCCATACTGACACTCTGATCTCCCAGTCTGCACTAACACTCTGATCTCTCAGTCCATGCTGACACTCTGATCTCCCAGTCCATACTGACACTCTGATCTCCCAGTCTGAGCTGACACTCTGATCTCCCAGTCCATGCTGACACTCTGATCTCCCAGTCCATGCTGACACTCTGATCTCCCAGTCCATGCTGACACTCTGATCTCCCAGTCCATGCTGACACTCTGATCTCCCAGTCTGAGCTGACACTCTGATCTCCCAGTCCATACTGACACTCTGATCTCCCAGTCCATGCTGACACTCTGATCTCCCAGTCTGAGCTGACACTCTGATCTACCAGTCCATACTGACACTCTGATCTCCCAGTCCATGCTGACACTCTGATCTCCCAGTCCATGCTGACACTCTGATCTCCCAGTCTGCGCTGACACCCTGATCTCCCAATCCATGCTGACACTCTGATCTCCCAGTCCATGCAGACACTCTGATCTCCCAGTCCATGCTGACACTCTGATCTCCCAGTCCATGCTGACACTCTGATATCCCAGTCTGAGCTGACACTCTGATTCCCCAGTCCATACGGACACTCTGATCTCCCAGTCCATGCTGACACTCTGACTTCCCAGTCCATACTGACACTCTGATCTCCCCGTCCATGCTGACACTCCGATCTCCCAGTCTGAGCTGACACTCTGATCTCCCAGTCCATACTGACACTCTGATTTCCCAGTCCATGCTGACACTCTGATCTCCCAGTCCATGCTGACACTCTGATCTCCCAGTCTGCACTGACACTCTGGTCTCCCAGTCTACGCTGACACTCTGATCCCCCAATCCATGCTGACACTCTGATCTCCCAGTCCATGCTGACACTCTGATCTCCCAGTCCATGCTGACACTCTGATCTCCCAGTCCATACTGACCCTCTGATCTCCCAGTCCATGCTGACACTCTGATCTCCCAGTCTGCACTAACACTCTGATCTCCCAGTCTGAGCTTGACACTCTGATCTCCCAGTCTGCACTGACACTCTGATCTCCCAGTCCATACTGACACTCTGATCTCCCAGTCCATGCTGACACTCTGATCTCCCAGTCTGCACTGACACTCTGATCTCCCAGTCCATACTGACACTCTGATTTCCCAGTCCATGCTGACACTCTGATCTCCCAGTCCATGCTGACACTCTGATCTCCCAGTCTGCACTGACACTCTGGTCTCCCAGTCTGAGCTGACACTCTGATCTCTCAGTTCATGCTGACACTCTGATCTCCCAGTCCATACTGACAGTCTGATCTCCCAGTCCATGCTGACACTCTGATCTCCCAGTCTGCACTAACACTCTGATCTCCCAGTCTGAGCTGACACTCTGATTTCCCAGTCCATGCTGACACTCTGATCTCCCAGTCCATGCTGACACTCTGATCTCCCAGTCCATGCTGACACTCTGATCTCCCAGTCCATGCTGACACTCTGATCTCCCAGTCTGCGCTGACACCCTGATCTCCCAATCCATGCTGACACTCTGATCTCCCAGTCCATGCAGACACTCTGATCTCCCAGTCCATGCTGACACTCTGATCTCCCAGTCCATGCTGACACTCTGATCACTCTGATCTCCCAGTCTGCACTAACACTCTGATCTCTCAGTCCATGCTGACACTCTGATCTCCCAGTCCATACTGACACTCTCATCTCCCAGTCTGAGCTGACACTTTGATCTCCCAGTCCATGCTGACACTCTGATCTCCCAGTCCATGCTGACACTTTGATCACTCTGATCTCCCAGTCTGCACTAACACTCTGATCTCTCAATCCATGCTGACACTCTGATCTCCCAGTCCATACTGACACTCTGATCTCCCAGTCTGAGCTGACACTCTGATCTCCCAGTCGATGCTGACACTCTGATCTCCCAGTCTGAGCTGACACTCTGATTTCCCAGTCCATACTGACACTCTGATCTCCCAGTCCATGCTGACACTCTGATCTCCCAGTCTGCACTGACACTCTGGTCTCCCAGTCTGAGCTGACACTCTGATCTCTCAGTCCATGCTGACACTCTGATCTCCCAGTCCATACTGACACTCTGATCTCCCAGTCCATGCTGACACTCTGATCTCCCAGTCTGCACTAACACTCTGATCTCCCAGTCTGAGCTGACACTCCGATTTCCCAGTCCATGCTGACACTCTGATCTCCCAGTCCATGCTGACACTCTGATCTCCCAGTCCATGCTGACACTCTGATCTCCCAGTCCATGCTGACACTCTGATCTCCCAGTCCATGCTGACACTCTGATCTCCCAGTCCATGCTGACACTCTGATCTCCCAGTCTGAGCTGACACTCTGATCTCCCAGTCCATGCTGACACTCTGATCTCCCAGTCTGAGCTGACACTCTGATTTCCCAGTCCATACTGACACTCTGATCTCCCAGTCCATGCTGACACTCTGATCTCCCAGTCTGAGCTGACACTCTGATCTCCCTGTCCATACTGACACTCTGATCTCCCAGTCCATGCTGACACTCTGATCTCCCAGTCTGAGCTGACACTCTGATCTCCCAGTCCATACTGACACTCTGATCTCCCAGTCCATGCTGACACTCTGATCTCTCAGTCTGCACTGACACTCTGGTCTCCCAGTCTGAGCTGACACTCTGATCTCCCAGTCCATACTGACAATCTGATCTCCCAGTCCATACTGACACTCTGATCTCCCAGTCCATACTGACACTCTGATCTCCCAGTCTGCACTGACACTCTGATCTCCCACTCTGCACTAACACTCTGATCTCCAAGTCCATGCTGACACTCTGATCTCCCAGTCCATACTGACACTCTGTCTCCCAGTCCATGCTGACACTCTGATCTCCCAGTCCATACTGACACTCTGATCTCCCAGTCCATGCTGACACTCTGATCTCCCAGTCTGCACTGACACTCTGGTCTCCCAGTCTACGCTGACACTCTGATCCCCCAGTCCATGCTGACACTTTGATCTCCCAGTCCATGCTGACACTCTGATCTCCCAGTCCATGCTGACACTCTGATCTCCCAGTCCATACTGACCCTCTGATCTCCCAGTCCATGCTGACACTCTGATCTCCCAGTCTGCACTAACACTCTGATCTCCCAGTCTGAGCTGACACTCTGATCTCCCAGTCTGCACTGACACTCTGATCTCCCAGTCCATACTGACACTCTGATCTCCCAGTCCATACTGACACTCTGATTTCCCAGTCCATGCTGACACTCTGATCTCCCAGTCCATGCTGACACTCTGATCTCCCAGTCTGCACTGACACTCTGGTCTCCCAGTCTGAGCTGACACTCTGATCTCTCAGTCCATGCTGACACTCTGATCTCCCAGTCCATACTGACACTCTGATCTCCCAGTCCATGCTGACACTCTGATCTCCCAGTCTGCACTAACACTCTGATCTCCCAGTCTGAGCTGACACTCTGATTTCCCAGTCCATGCTGACACTCTGATCTCCCAGTCCATGCTGACACTCTGATCTCCCAGTCCATGCTGACACTCTGATCTCCCAGTCCATGCTGACACTCTGATCTCCCAGTCCATGCTGACACTCTGATCTCCCAGTCTGAGCTGACACTCTGATCTCCCAGTCCATGCTGACACTCTGATCTCCCAGTCTGAGCTGACACTCTGATTTCCCAGTCCATACTGACACTCTGATCTCCCAGTCCATGCTGACACTCTGATCTCCCAGTCTGAGCTGACACTCTGATCTCCCTGTCCATACTGACACTCTGATCTCCCAGTCCATGCTGACACTCTGATCTCCCAGTCTGAGCTGACACTCTGAACTCCCTGTCCATACTGACACTCTGATCTCCCAGTCCATGCTGACACTCTGATCTCCCAGTCCATGCTGACACTCTGATCTCCCAGTCCATGCTGACACTCTGATCTCCCAGTCCATGCTGACACTCTGATCTCCCAGTCTGAGCTGACACTCTGATCTCCCAGTCCATACTGACACTCTGATCTCCCAGTCCATGCTGACACTCTGATATCCCAGTCCATGCTGACACTCTGATCTCCCAGTCTGCGCTGACACCCTGATCTCCCAATCCATGCTGACACTCTGATCTCCCAGTCCATGCAGACACTCTGATCTCCCAGTCCATGCTGACACTCTGATCTCCCAGTCCATGCTGACACTCTGATATCCCAGTCTGAGCTGACACTCTGATTTCCCAGTCCATACTGACACTCTGATCTCCCAGTCCATGCTGACACTCTGATTTCCCAGTCCATACTGACACTCTGATCTCCCAGTCCATGCTGACACTCCGATCTCCCAGTCTGAGCTGACACTCTGATCTCCCAGTCCATACTGACACTCTGTCTCCCAGTCCATGCTGACACTCTGATCTCCCAGTCCATACTGACACTCTGATCTCCCAGTCCATGCTGACACTCTGATCTCCCAGTCTGCACTGACACTCTGGTCTCCCAGTCTGCGCTGACACTCTGATCCCCCAATCCATGCTGACACTCTGATCTCCCAGTCCATGCTGACACTCTGATCTCCCAGTCCATGCTGACACTCTGATCTCCCAGTACATACTGACCCTCTGATCTCCCAGTCCATGCTGACACTCTGATCTCCCAGTCTGCACTAACACTCTGATCTCCCAGTCTGAGCTGACACTCTGATCTCCCAGTCTGCACTGACACTCTGATCTCCCAGTCCATACTGACACTCTGATCTCCCAGTCCATACTGACACTCTGATTTCCCAGTCGATGCTGACACTCTGATCTCCCAGTCCATGCTGACACTCTGATCTCCCAGTCTGCACTGACACTCTGGTCTCCCAGTCTGAGCTGACACTCTGATCTCTCAGTCCATGCTGACACTCTGATCACCCAGTCCATACTGACAGTCTGATCTCCCAGTCCATGCTGACACTCTGATCTCCCAGTCTGCACTAACACTCTGATCTCCCAATCTGAGCTGACACTCTGATTTCCCAGTCCATGCTGACACTCTGATCTCCCAGTCCATGCTGACACTCTGATCTCCCAGTCTGCACTAACACTCTGATCTCCCAGTCTGAGCTGACACTCTGATTTCCCAGTCCATGCTGACACTCTGATCTCCCAGTCCATGCTGACACTCTGATCTCCCAGTCCATGCTGACACTCTGATCTCCCAGTCCATGCTGACACTCTGATCTCCCAGTCCATGCTGACACTCTGATCTCCCAGTCTGCGCTGACACCTTGATCTCCCAATCATGCTGACACTCTGATCTCCCAGTCCATGCAGACACTCTGATCTCCCAGTCCATGCTGACACTCTGATCTCCCAGTCCATACTGACACTCTGATCTCCCAGTCTGCACTAACACTCTGATCTCTCAGTCCATGCTGACACTCTGATCTCCCAGTCCATACTGACACTCTGATCTCCCAGTCTGAGCTGACACTCTGATCTCCCAGTCCATGCTGACACTCTGATCTCCCAGTCCATGCTGACACTCTGATCTCCCAGTCCATGCTGACACTCTGATCTCCCAGTCCATGCTGACACTCTGATCTCCCAGTCTGAGCTGACACTCTGATCTCCCAGTCCATACTGACACTCTGATCTCCCAGTCCATGCTGACACTCTGATCTCCCAGTCTGAGCTGACACTCTGATCTACCAGTCCATACTGACACTCTGATCTCCCAGTCCATGCTGACACTCTGATCTCCCAGTCCATGCTGACACTCTGATCTCCCAGTCTGCGCTGACACCCTGATCTCCCAATCCATGCTGACACTCTGATCTCCCAGTCCATGCAGACACTCTGATCTCCCAGTCCATGCTGACACTCTGATCTCCCAGTCCATGCTGACACTCTGATATCCCAGTCTGAGCTGACACTCTGATTCCCCAGTCCATACGGACACTCTGATCTCCCAGTCCATGCTGACACTCTGACTTCCCAGTCCATACTGACACTCTGATCTCCCCGTCCATGCTGACACTCCGATCTCCCAGTCTGAGCTGACACTCTGATCTCCCAGTCCATACTGACACTCTGATTTCCCAGTCCATGCTGACACTCTGATCTCCCAGTCCATGCTGACACTCTGATCTCCCAGTCTGCACTGACACTCTGGTCTCCCAGTCTACGCTGACACTCTGATCCCCCAATCCATGCTGACACTCTGATCTCCCAGTCCATGCTGACACTCTGATCTCCCAGTCCATGCTGACACTCTGATCTCCCAGTCCATACTGACCCTCTGATCTCCCAGTCCATGCTGACACTCTGATCTCCCAGTCTGCACTAACACTCTGATCTCCCAGTCTGAGCTTGACACTCTGATCTCCCAGTCTGCACTGACACTCTGATCTCCCAGTCCATACTGACACTCTGATCTCCCAGTCCATGCTGACACTCTGATCTCCCAGTCTGCACTGACACTCTGATCTCCCAGTCCATACTGACACTCTGATTTCCCAGTCGATGCTGACACTCTGATCTCCCAGTCCATGCTGACACTCTGATCTCCCAGTCTGCACTGACACTCTGGTCTCCCAGTCTGAGCTGACACTCTGATCTCTCAGTTCATGTTGACACTCTGATCTCCCAGTCCATACTGACAGTCTGATCTCCCAGTCCATGCTGACACTCTGATCTCCCAGTCTGCACTAACACTCTGATCTCCCAGTCTGAGCTGACACTCTGATTTCCCAGTCCATGCTGACACTCTGATCTCCCAGTCCATGCTGACACTCTGATCTCCCAGTCCATGCTGACACTCTGATCTCCCAGTCCATGCTGACACTCTGATCTCCCAGTCTGCGCTGACACCCTGATCTCCCAATCCATGCTGACACTCTGATCTCCCAGTCCATGCAGACACTCTGATCTCCCAGTCCATGCTGACACTCTGATCTCCCAGTCCATGCTGACACTCTGATCACTCTGATCTCCCAGTCTGCACTAACACTCTGATCTCTCAGTCCATGCTGACACTCTGATCTCCCAGTCCATACTGACACTCTCATCTCCCAGTCTGAGCTGACACTTTGATCTCCCAGTCCATGCTGACACTCTGATCTCCCAGTCCATGCTGACACTTTGATCACTCTGATCTCCCAGTCTGCACTAACACTCTGATCTCTCAATCCATGCTGACACTCTGATCTCCCAGTTCATACTGACACTCTGATCTCCCAGTCTGAGCTGACACTCTGATCTCCCAGTCGATGCTGACACTCTGATCTCCCAGTCTGAGCTGACACTCTGATTTCCCAGTCCATACTGACACTCTGATCTCCCAGTCCATGCTGACACTCTGATCTCCCAGTCTGCACTGACACTCTGGTCTCCCAGTCTGAGCTGACACTCTGATCTCTCAGTCCATGCTGACACTCTGATCTCCCAGTCCATACTGACACTCTGATCTCCCAGTCCATGCTGACACTCTGATCTCCCAGTCTGCACTAACACTCTGATCTCCCAGTCTGAGCTGACACTCCGATTTCCCAGTCCATGCTGACACTCTGATCTCCCAGTCCATGCTGACACTCTGATCTCCCAGTCCATGCTGACACTCTGATCTCCCAGTCCATGCTGACACTCTGATCTCCCAGTCCATGCTGACACTCTGATCTCCCAGTCCATGCTGACACTCTGATCTCCCAGTCTGAGCTGACACTCTGATCTCCCAGTCCATGCTGACACTCTGATCTCCCAGTCTGAGCTGACACTCTGATTTCCCAGTCCATACTGACACTCTGATCTCCCAGTCCATGCTGACACTCTGATCTCCCAGTCTGAGCTGACACTCTGATCTCCCTGTCCATACTGACACTCTGATCTCCCAGTCCATGCTGACACTCTGATCTCCCAGTCTGAGCTGACACTCTGATCTCCCAGTCCATACTGACACTCTGATCTCCCAGTCCATGCTGACACTCTGATCTCTCAGTCTGCACTGACACTCTGGTCTCCCAGTCTGAGCTGACACTCTGATCTCCCAGTCCATACTGACAATCTGATCTCCCAGTCCATACTGACACTCTGATCTCCCAGTCCATACTGACACTCTGATCTCCCAGTCTGCACTGACACTCTGATCTCCCACTCTGCACTAACACTCTGATCTCCAAGTCCATGCTGACACTCTGATCTCCCAGTCCATACTGACACTCTGTCTCCCAGTCCATGCTGACACTCTGATCTCCCAGTCCATACTGACACTCTGATCTCCCAGTCCATGCTGACACTCTGATCTCCCAGTCTGCACTGACACTCTGGTCTCCCAGTCTACGCTGACACTCTGATCCCCCAGTCCATGCTGACACTTTGATCTCCCAGTCCATGCTGACACTCTGATCTCCCAGTCCATGCTGACACTCTGATCTCCCAGTCCATACTGACCCTCTGATCTCCCAGTCCATGCTGACACTCTGATCTCCCAGTCTGCACTAACACTCTGATCTCCCAGTCTGAGCTGACACTCTGATCTCCCAGTCTGCACTGACACTCTGATCTCCCAGTCCATACTGACACTCTGATCTCCCAGTCCATACTGACACTCTGATTTCCCAGTCCATGCTGACACTCTGATCTCCCAGTCCATGCTGACACTCTGATCTCCCAGTCTGCACTGACACTCTGGTCTCCCAGTCTGAGCTGACACTCTGATCTCTCAGTCCATGCTGACACTCTGATCTCCCAGTCCATACTGACACTCTGATCTCCCAGTCCATGCTGACACTCTGATCTCCCAGTCTGCACTAACACTCTGATCTCCCAGTCTGAGCTGACACTCTGATTTCCCAGTCCATGCTGACACTCTGATCTCCCAGTCCATGCTGACACTCTGATCTCCCAGTCCATGCTGACACTCTGATCTCCCAGTCCATGCTGACACTCTGATCTCCCAGTCCATGCTGACACTCTGATCTCCCAGTCTGAGCTGACACTCTGATCTCCCAGTCCATGCTGACACTCTGATCTCCCAGTCTGAGCTGACACTCTGATTTCCCAGTCCATACTGACACTCTGATCTCCCAGTCCATGCTGACACTCTGATCTCCCAGTCTGAGCTGACACTCTGATCTCCCTGTCCATACTGACACTCTGATCTCCCAGTCCATGCTGACACTCTGATCTCCCAGTCTGAGCTGACACTCTGAACTCCCTGTCCATACTGACACTCTGATCTCCCAGTCCATGCTGACACTCTGATCTCCCAGTCTGCACTGACACTCTGGTCTCCCAGTCTGAGCTGACACTCTGATCTCCCAGTTCATACTGACAATCTGATCTCCCAGTCCATACTGACACTCTGATCTCCCAGTCCATACTGACACTCTGATCTCCCAGTCTGCACTGACACTCTGATCTCCCACTCTGCACTAGCACTCTGATCTCCAAGTCCATGCTGACACTCTGATCTCCCAGTCCATACTGACACTCTGTCTCCCAGTCCATGCTGACACTCTGATCTCCCAGTCCATACTGACACTCTGATCTCCCAGTCCATGCTGACACTCTGATCTCCCAGTCTGCACTGACACTCTGGTCTCCCAGTCTACGCTGACACTCTGATCCCCCAATCCATGCTGACACTTTGATCTCCCAGTCCATGCTGACACTCTGATCTCCCAGTCCATGCTGACACTCTGATCTCCCAGTCTGCACTAACACTCTGATCTCCCAGTCTGAGCTGACACTCTGATCTCCCAGTCTGCACTGACACTCTGGTCTCCCAGTCTGAGCTGACACTCTGATCTCTCAGTCCATGCTGACACTCTGATCTCCCAGTCCATACTGACACTCTGATCTCCCAGTCCATGCTGACACTCTGATCTCCCAGTCTGCACTAACACTCTGATCTCCCGGTCTGAGCTGACACTCTGATTTCCCAGTCCATGCTGACACTCTGATCTCCCAGTCCATGCTGACACTCTGATCTCCCAGTCCAAGCTGACACTCTGATCTCCCAGTCCATGCTGACACTCTGATCTCCCAGTCTGCGCTGACACCCTGATCTCCCAATCCATGCTGACACTCTGATCTCCCAGTCCATGCAGACACTCTGATCTCCCAGTCCATGCTGACACTCTGATCTCCCAGTCCATGCTGACACTCTGATCACTCTGATCTCCCAGTCTGCACTAACACTCTGATCTCTCAGTCCATGCTGACACTCTGATCTCCCAGTCCATACTGACACTCTGATCTCCCAGTCTGAGCTGACACTCTGATCTCCCAGTCCATGCTGACACTCTGATCTCCCAGTCCATGCTGATACTTTGATCACTCTGATCTCCCAGTCTGCACTAACACTCTGATCTCTCAGTCCATGCTGACACTCTGATCTCCCAGTCCATACTGACACTCTGATCTCCCAGTCTGAGCTGACACTCTGATTTCCCAGTCCATGCTGACACTCTGATCTCCCAGTCCATACTGACACTCTGATCTCCCAGTCCATGCTGACACTCTGATCTCCCAGTCTGCACTGACACTCTGGTCTCCCAGTCTGAGCTGACACTCTGATCTCTCAGTCCATGCTGACACTCTGATCTCCCAGTCCATACTGACACTCTGATCTCCCAGTCCATGCTGACACTCTGATCTCCCAGTCTGCACTAACACTCTGATCTCCCAGTCTGAGCTGACACTCCGATTTCCCAGTCCATGCTGACACTCTGATCTCCCAGTCCATGCTGACACTCTGATCTCCCAGTCCATGCTGACACTCTGATCTCCCAGTCCATGCTGACACTCTGATCTCCCAGTCCATGCTGACACTCTGATCTCCCAGTCCATGCTGACACTCTGATCTCCCAGTCTGCGCTGACACCCTGATCTCCCAATCCATGCTGACACTCTGATCTCCCAGTCCATGCAGACACTCTGATCTCCCAGTCCATGCTGACAATCTGATCTCCCAGTCCATGCTGACACTCTGATCTCCCAGTCCATGCTGACACTCTGATCACTCTGATCTCCCAGTCTGCACTAACACTCTGATCTCTCAGTCCATGCTGTCCCTCTGATCTCCCAGTCCATACTGACACTCTAATCTCCCAGTCTGAGCTGACACTCTGATCTCCCAGTCCATGCTGACACTCTGATCTCCCAGTCTGAGCTGACACTCTGATTTCCCAGTCCATACTGACACTCTGATCTCCCAGTCCATGCTGACACTCTGATCTCCCAGTCTGAGCTGACACTCTGATCTCCCTGTCCATACTGACACTCTGATCTCCCAGTCCATGCTGACACTCTGATCTCCCAGTCTGAGCTGACACACTGATCTCCCAGTCCATACTGACACTCTGATCTCCCAGTCCATGCTGACACTCTGATCTCCCAGTCTGCACTGACACTCTGGTCTCCCAGTCTGAGCTGACACTCTGATCTCCCAGTCCATACTGACAATCTGATCTCCCAGTCCATACTGACACTCTGATCTCCCAGTCCATACTGATACTCTGATCTCCCAGTCTGCACTGACACTCTGATCTCCCACTCTGCACTAACACTCTGATCTCCAAGTCCATGCTGACACTCTGATCACTCTGATCTCCCAGTCTGCACTAACACTTTGATCTCTCAGTCCATGCCGACACTCTGATCTCCCAGTCCATACTGACACTCTGATCTCCCAGTCCAAACTGACACTCTGATCTCCCAGTCCATACTGACACTCTGATCTCCCAGTCTGCACTGACACTCTGATCTCCCACTCTGCACTAACACTCTGATCTCCAAGTCCATGCTGACACTCTGATCACTCTGATCTCCCAGTCTGCACTAACACTCTGATCTCTCAGTCCATGATGACACTCTGATCTCCCAGTTCATACTGACACTCTGATCTCCCAGTCTGAGCTGACACTCTGATCTCCCAGTCCATGCTCACACTCTGATCTCCCAGTCTGAGCTGACACTCTGATCTCCCAGTCTGAGCTGACACTCTGATCTCCCAGTCCACACTGACACTCTGATCTCCCAGTCCAAGCTGACACTCTGATCTCCCAGTCTGTGCTGACACCCTGATCTCCCAATCCATGCTGACACTCTGATCTCCCAGTCCATGCAGACACTCTGATCTCCCAGTCCATGCTGACACTCTGATCTCCCAGTCCATGCTGACACTCTGATTTCCCAGTCCATACTGACACTCTGATCTCCCAGTCCATGCTGACACTCTGATCTCCCAGTCCATACTGACAATCTGATCTCCCAGTCTATACTGACACTCTGATCTCCCAGTCCATACTGACACTCTGATCTCCCAGTCTGCACTGACACTCTGATCTCCCACTCTGCACTAACACTCTGATCTCCAAGTCCATGCTGACACTCTGATCACTCTGATCTCCCAGTCTGCACTAACACTTTGATCTCTCAGTCCATGCCGACATTCTGATCTCCCAGTCCATACTGACACTCTGATCTCCCAGTCCAAACTGACACTCTGATCTCCCAGTCCATACTGACACTCTGATCTCCCAGTCTGCACTGACACTCTGATCTCCCACTCTGCACTAACACTCTGATCTCCAAGTCCATGCTGACACTCTGAACACTCTGATCTCCCAGTCCATACTGACACTCTGATCTCCCAGTCCAAACTGACACTCTGATCTCCCAGTCCATACTGACACCCTGATCTCCCAGTCCATACTGACACTCTGATCTCCCAGTCTGAGCTGACACTCTGATCTCCCAGTCCATGCTGACACTCTGATCTCCCAGTCTGAGCTGACACTCTGATCTCCCAGTCTGAGCTGACACTCTGATCTCCCAGTCCATACTGACACTCTGATCTCCCAGTCCATGCTGACACTCTGATCTCCCAGTCTGAGCTGACACTCTGATCTCCAAGTCCATACTGACAGTCTGATCTCCCAGTCCAAGCTGACACTCTGATCTCCCAGTCTGTGCTGACACCCTGATCTCCCAATCCATGCTGACACTCTGATCTCCCAGTCCATGCAGACACTCTGATCTCCCAGTCCATGCTGACACTCTGATCTCCCAGTCTGCACTAACACTCTGATCTCCCAGTCTGAGCTGACACTCTGATCTCCCAGTCCATACTGACACTCTGATCTCCCAGTCCATGCTGACACTCTGATCTCTCAGTCTGCACTGACACTCTGGTCTCCCAGTCTGAGCTGACACTCTGATCTCCCAGTCCATACTGACAATCTGATCTCCCAGTCCATACTGACACTCTGATCTCCCAGTCCATACTGACACTCTGATCTCCCAGTCTGCACTGACACTCTGATCTCCCACTCTGCACTAACACTCTGATCTCCATGTCCATGCTGACACTCTGATCTCCCAGTCCATACTGACACTCTGTCTCCCAGTCCATGCTGACACTCTGATCTCCCAGTCCATACTGACACTCTGATCTCCCAGTCCATGCTGACACTCTGATCTCCCAGTCTGCACTGACACTCTGGTCTCCCAGTCTACGCTGACACTCTGATCCCCCAGTCCATGCTGACACTTTGATCTCCCAGTCCATGCTGACACTCTGATCTCCCAGTCCATGCTGACACTCTGATCTCCCAGTCCATACTGACCCTCTGATCTCCCAGTCCATGCTGACACTCTGATCTCCCAGTCTGCACTAACACTCTGATCTCCCAGTCTGAGCTGACACTCTGATCTCCCAGTCTGCACTGACACTCTGATCTCCCAGTCCATATTGACACTCTGATCTCCCAGTCCATACTGACACTCTGATTTCCCAGTCCATGCTGACACTCTGATCTCCCAGTCCATGCTGACACTCTGATCTCCCAGTCTGCACTGACACTCTGGTCTCCCAGTCTGAGCTGACACTCTGATCTCTCAGTCCATGCTGACACTCTGATCTCCCAGTCCATACTGACACTCTGATCTCCCAGTCCATGCTGACACTCTGATCTCCCAGTCTGCACTAACACTCTGATCTCCCAGTCTGAGCTGACACTCTGATTTCCCAGTCCATGCTGACACTCTGATCTCCCAGTCCATGCTGACACTCTGATCTCCCAGTCTGAGCTGACACTCTGATCTCCCTGTCCATACTGACACTCTGATCTCCCAGTCCATGCTGACACTCTGATCTCCCAGTCTGAGCTGACTCTCTGAACTCCCTGTCCATACTGACACTCTGATCTCCCAGTCCATGCTGACACTCTGATCTCCCAGTCTGCACTGACACTCTGGTCTCCCAGTCTGAGCTGACACTCTGATCTCCCAGTTCATACTGACAATCTGATCTCCCAGTCCATACTGACACTCTGATCTCCCAGTCCATACTGACACTCTGATCTCCCAGTCTGCACTGACACTCTGATCTCCCACTCTGCACTAGCACTCTGATCTCCAAGTCCATGCTGACACTCTGATCTCCCAGTCCATACTGACACTCTGTCTCCCAGTCCATGCTGACACTCTGATCTCCCAGTCCATACTGACACTCTGATCTCCCAGTCCATGCTGACACTCTGATCTCCCAGTCTGCACTGACACTCTGGTCTCCCAGTCTACGCTGACACTCTGATCCCCCAATCCATGCTGACACTTTGATCTCCCAGTCCATGCTGACACTCTGATCTCCCAGTCCATGCTGACACTCTGATCTCCCAGTCTGCACTAACACTCTGATCTCCCAGTCTGAGCTGACACTCTGATCTCCCAGTCTGCACTGACACTCTGGTCTCCCAGTCTGAGCTGACACTCTGATCTCTCAGTCCATGCTGACACTCTGATCTCCCAGTCCATACTGACACTCTGATCTCCCAGTCCATGCTGACACTCTGATCTCCCAGTCTGCACTAACACTCTGATCTCCCGGTCTGAGCTGACACTCTGATTTCCCAGTCCATGCTGACACTCTGATCTCCCAGTCCATGCTGACACTCTGATCTCCCAGTCCAAGCTGACACTCTGATCTCCCAGTCCATGCTGACACTCTGATCTCCCAGTCTGCGCTGACACCCTGATCTCCCAATCCATGCTGACACTCTGATCTCCCAGTCCATGCAGACACTCTGATCTCCCAGTCCATGCTGACACTCTGATCTCCCAGTCCATGCTGACACTCTGATCACTCTGATCTCCCAGTCTGCACTAACACTCTGATCTCTCAGTCCATGCTGACACTCTGATCTCCCAGTCCATACTGACACTCTGATCTCCCAGTCTGAGCTGACACTCTGATCTCCCAGTCCATGCTGACACTCTGATCTCCCAGTCCATGCTGATACTTTGATCACTCTGATCTCCCAGTCTGCACTAACACTCTGATCTCTCAGTCCATGCTGACACTCTGATCTCCCAGTCCATACTGACACTCTGATCTCCCAGTCTGAGCTGACACTCTGATTTCCCAGTCCATGCTGACACTCTGATCTCCCAGTCCATACTGACACTCTGATCTCCCAGTCCATGCTGACACTCTGATCTCCCAGTCTGCACTGACACTCTGGTCTCCCAGTCTGAGCTGACACTCTGATCTCTCAGTCCATGCTGACACTCTGATCTCCCAGTCCATACTGACACTCTGATCTCCCAGTCCATGCTGACACTCTGATCTCCCAGTCTGCACTGACACTCTGATCTCCCAGTCTGAGCTGACACTCCGATTTCCCAGTCCATGCTGACACTCTGATCTCCCAGTCCATGCTGACACTCTGATCTCCCAGTCCATGCTGACACTCTGATCTCCCAGTCCATGCTGACACTCTGATCTCCCAGTCCATGCTGACACTCTGATCTCCCAGTCCATGCTGACACTCTGATCTCCCAGTCCATGCTGACACTCTGATCTCCCAGTCTGCGCTGACACCCTGATCTCCCAATCCATGCTGACACTCTGATCTCCCAGTCCATGCAGACACTCTGATCTCCCAGTCCATGCTGACAATCTGATCTCCCAGTCCATGCTGACACTCTGATCTCCCAGTCCATGCTGACACTCTGATCACTCTGATCTCCCAGTCTGCACTAACACTCTGATCTCTCAGTCCATGCTGTCCCTCTGATCTCCCAGTCCATACTGACACTCTAATCTCCCAGTCTGAGCTGACACTCTGATCTCCCAGTCCATGCTGACACTCTGATCTCCCAGTCTGAGCTGACACTCTGATTTCCCAGTCCATACTGACACTCTGATCTCCCAGTCCATGCTGACACTCTGATCTCCCAGTCTGAGCTGACACTCTGATCTCCCTGTCCATACTGACACTCTGATCTCCCAGTCCATGCTGACACTCTGATCTCCCAGTCTGAGCTGACACACTGATCTCCCAGTCCATACTGACACTCTGATCTCCCAGTCCATGCTGACACTCTGATCTCCCAGTCTGCACTGACACTCTGGTCTCCCAGTCTGAGCTGACACTCTGATCTCCCAGTCCATACTGACAATCTGATCTCCCAGTCCATACTGACACTCTGATCTCCCAGTCCATACTGATACTCTGATCTCCCAGTCTGCACTGACACTCTGATCTCCCACTCTGCACTAACACTCTGATCTCCAAGTCCATGCTGACACTCTGATCACTCTGATCTCCCAGTCTGCACTAACACTTTGATCTCTCAGTCCATGCCGACACTCTGATCTCCCAGTCCATACTGACACTCTGATCTCCCAGTCCAAACTGACACTCTGATCTCCCAGTCCATGCTCACACTCTGATCTCCCAGTCTGAGCTGACACTCTGATCTCCCAGTCTGAGCTGACACTCTGATCTCCCAGTCCACACTGACACTCTGATCTCCCAGTCCAAGCTGACACTCTGATCTCCCAGTCTGTGCTGACACCCTGATCTCCCAATCCATGCTGACACTCTGATCTCCCAGTCCATGCAGACACTCTGATCTCCCAGTCCATGCTGACACTCTGATCTCCCAGTCCATGCTGACACTCTGATTTCCCAGTCCATACTGACACTCTGATCTCCCAGTCCATGCTGACACTCTGATCTCCCAGTCCATACTGACAATCTGATCTCCCAGTCTATACTGACACTCTGATCTCCCAGTCCATACTGACACTCTGATCTCCCAGTCTGCACTGACACTCTGATCTCCCACTCTGCACTAACACTCTGATCTCCAAGTCCATGCTGACACTCTGATCACTCTGATCTCCCAGTCTGCACTAACACTTTGATCTCTCAGTCCATGCCGACATTCTGATCTCCCAGTCCATACTGACACTCTGATCTCCCAGTCCAAACTGACACTCTGATCTCCCAGTCCATACTGACACTCTGATCTCCCAGTCTGCACTGACACTCTGATCTCCCACTCTGCACTAACACTCTGATCTCCAAGTCCATGCTGACACTCTGAACACTCTGATCTCCCAGTCCATACTGACACTCTGATCTCCCAGTCCAAACTGACACTCTGATCTCCCAGTCCATACTGACACCCTGATCTCCCAGTCCATACTGACACTCTGATCTCCCAGTCTGAGCTGACACTCTGATCTCCCAGTCCATGCTGACACTCTGATCTCCCAGTCTGAGCTGACACTCTGATCTCCCAGTCTGAGCTGACACTCTGATCTCCCAGTCCATACTGACACTCTGATCTCCCAGTCCATGCTGACACTCTGATCTCCCAGTCTGAGCTGACACTCTGATCTCCAAGTCCATACTGACAGTCTGATCTCCCAGTCCAAGCTGACACTCTGATCTCCCAGTCTGTGCTGACACCCTGATCTCCCAATCCATGCTGACACTCTGATCTCCCAGTCCATGCAGACACTCTGATCTCCCAGTCCATGCTGACACTCTGATCACTCTGATCTCCCAGTCTGCAATAACACTCTGATCTCTCAGTCCATGCTGACACTCTGATCTCCCAGTCCATACTGACACTCTGATCTCCCAGTCTGAGCTGACACTCTGATCTCCCAGTCCATGCTGACACTCTGATCTCCCAGTCTGCACTGACACTCTGATCTCCCAGTCCATACTGACACTCTGATCTCCCAGTCCATGCTGACACTCTGATCTCCCAGTCCATGCTGACACTCTGATCTCCCAGTCCATGCTGACATTCTGATCTCCCAGTCTGCACTGACACTCTAATTTCCCAGTCCATGCTGACACTCTGATCTCCCAGTCCATGCTGACACTCTGATCTCCCAATCCATGCTGACACTCTGATCTCCCAGTCCATGCTGACACTCTGATCTCCCAGTCCATGCTGACACTCTGATCTCCCAGTCCATGCTGACACTCTGATCTCCCAGTCCATGCTGACACTCTGATCTCCCAGTCCATGCTGACACTCTGATCTCCCAGTCCATGCTGACACTCTGATCTCCCAGTCCATGCTGACACTCTGATCTCCCAGTCCATGCTGACACCCTGATCTCCCAATCCATGCTGACACTCTGATCTCCCAGTCCATGCTGACACTCTGATCTCCCAGTCTGCGCTGACACTCTGTTCTCCCAATGCATGCTGACACTCTGATCTCCCAGTCCATGCTGACACTCTGATCTCCCAGTCCATACTGACACTCTGATCTCCCAGTCCATGCTGACACTCTGATCTCCCAGTCTGCACTAACACTCTGATCTCCCAGTCTGAGCTGACACTCTGATCTCCCAGTCTGCACTGACACTCTGATCTCCCAGTCCATACTGACACTCTGATTTCCCAGTCCATGCTGACACTCTGATCTCCCAGTCCATGCTGACACTCTGATCTCCCAGTCTGCACTGACACTCTGGTCTCCCAGTCTGAGCTGACACTCTGATCTCTCAGTCCATGCTGACACTCTGATTTCCCAGTCCATACTGACACTCTGATCTCCCAGTCCATGCTAACACTCTGATCTCCCAGTCTGCACTGACACTCTGGTCTCCCAGTCTGAGCTGACACTCTGATCTCTCAGTCCATGCTGACACTCTGATCTCCCAGTCCATACTGACACTCTGATGTCCCAGTCCATGCTGACACTCTGATCTCCCAGTCTGCACTAACACTCTGATCTCCCAGTCTGAGCTGACACTCCGATTTCCCAGTCCATGCTGACACTCTGATCTCCCAGTCCATGCTGACACTCTGATCTCCCAGTCCATGCTGACACTCTGATCTCCCAGTCCATGCTGACACTCTGATCTCCCAGTCCGTGCTGACACTCTGATCTCCCAGTCCATGCTGACACTCTGATCTCCCAGTCCATGCTGACACTCTGATCTCCCAGTCTGCGCTGACACCCTGATCTCCCAATCCATGCTGACACTCTGATCTCCCAGTTCATGCAGACACTCTGATCTCCCAGTCCATGCTGACACTCTGATCTCCCAGTCCATGCTGACACTCTGATCTCCCAGTCCATGCTGACACTCTGATCACTCTGATCTCCCAGTCTGCACTAACACTCTGATCTCTCAGTCCATGCTGACACTCTGATCTCCCAGTCCATACTGACACTCTAATCTCCCAGTTTGAGCTGACACTCTGATCTCCCAGTCCATGCTGACACTCTGATCTCCCAGTCTGAGCTGACACTCTGATTTCCCAGTCCATACTGACACTCTGATCTCCCAGTCTGCACTGACACTCTGATCTCCCACTCTGCACTAACACTCTGATCTCCAAGTCCATGCTGACACTCTGATCACTCTGATCTCCCAGTCTGCACTAACACTTTGATCTCTCAGTCCATGCCGACACTCTGATCTCCCAGTCCATACTGACACTCTGATCTCCCAGTCCAAACTGACACTCTGATCTCCCAGTCCATACTGACACTCTGATCTCCCAGTCTGCACTGACACTCTGATCTCCCACTCTGCACTAACACTCTGATCTCCAAGTCCATGCTGACACTCTGATCACTCTGATCTCCCAGTCTGCACTAACACTCTGATCTCTCAGTCCATGATGACACTCTGATCTCCCAGTTCATACTGACACTCTGATCTCCCAGTCTGAGCTGACACTCTGATCTCCCAGTCCATGCTCACACTCTGATCTCCCAGTCTGAGCTGACACTCTGATCTCCCAGTCTGAGCTGACACTCTGATCTCCCAGTCCACACTGACACTCTGATCTCCCAGTCCAAGCTGACACTCTGATCTCCCAGTCTGTGCTGACACCCTGATCTCCCAATCCATGCTGACACTCTGATCTCCCAGTCCATGCAGACACTCTGATCTCCCAGTCCATGCTGACACTCTGATCTCCCAGTCCATGCTGACACTCTGATTTCCCAGTCCATACTGACAATCTGATCTCCCAGTCTATACTGACACTCTGATCTCCCAGTCCATACTGACACTCTGATCTCCCAGTCTGCACTGACACTCTGATCTGCCACTCTGCACTAACACTCTGATCTCCAAGTCCATGCTGACACTCTGATCACTCTGATCTCCCAGTCTGCACTAACACTTTGATCTCTCAGTCCATGCCGACATTCTGATCTCCCAGTCCATACTGACACTCTGATCTCCCAGTCCAAACTGACACTCTGATCTCCCAGTCCATACTGACACTCTGATCTCCCAGTCTGCACTGACACTCTGATCTCCCACTCTGCACTAACACTCTGATCTCCAAGTCCATGCTGACACTCTGAACACTCTGATCTCCCAGTCCATACTGACACTCTGATCTCCCAGTCCAAACTGACACTCTGATCTCCCAGTCCATACTGACACCCTGATCTCCCAGTCCATACTGACACTCTGATCTCCCAGTCTGAGCTGACACTCTGATCTCCCAGTCCATGCTGACACTCTGATCTCCCAGTCTGAGCTGACACTCTGATCTCCCAGTCTGAGCTGACACTCTGATCTCCCAGTCCATACTGACACTCTGATCTCCCAGTCCATGCTGACACTCTGATCTCCCAGTCTGAGCTGACACTCTGATCTCCCAGTCCATACTGACAGTCTGATCTCCCAGTCCAAGCTGACACTCTGATCTCCCAGTCTGTGCTGACACCCTGATCTCCCAATCCATGCTGACACTCTGATCTCCCAGTCCATGCAGACACTCTGATCTCCCAGTCCATGCTGACACTCTGATCACTCTGATCTCCCAGTCTGCAATAACACTCTGATCTCTCAGTCCATGCTGACACTCTGATCTCCCAGTCCATACTGACACTCTGATCTCCCAGTCTGAGCTGACACTCTGATCTCCCAGTCCATGCTGACACTCTGATCTCCCAGTCTGCACTGACACTCTGATCTCCCAGTCCATACTGACACTCTGATCTCCCAGTCCATGCTGACACTCTGATCTCCCAGTCCATGCTGACACTCTGATCTCCCAGTCCATGCTGACATTCTGATCTCCCAGTCTGCACTGACACTCTAATTTCCCAGTCCATGCTGACACTCTGATCTCCCAGTCCATGCTGACACTCTGATCTCCCAATCCATGCTGACACTCTGATCTCCCAGTCCATGCTGACACTCTGATCTCCCAGTCCATGCTGACACTCTGATCTCCCAGTCCATGCTGACACTCTGATCTCCCAGTCCATGCTGACACTCTGATCTCCCAGGCCATGCTGACACTCTGATCTCCCAGTCCATGCTGACACTCTGATCTCCCAGTCCATGCTGACACTCTGATCTCCCAGTCCATGCTGACACCCTGATCTCCCAATCCATGCTGACACTCTGATCTCCCAGTCCATGCTGACACTCTGATCTCCCAGTCTGCGCTGACACTCTGTTCTCCCAATGCATGCTGACACTCTGATCTCCCAGTCCATGCTGACACTCTGATCTCCCAGTCCATACTGACACTCTGATCTCCCAGTCCATGCTGACACTCTGATCTCCCAGTCTGCACTAACACTCTGATCTCCCAGTCTGAGCTGACACTCTGATCTCCCAGTCTGCACTGACACTCTAATCTCCCAGTCCATACTGACACTCTGATTTCCCAGTCCATGCTGACACTCTGATCTCCCAGTCCATGCTGACACTCTGATCTCCCAGTCTGCACTGACACTCTGGTCTCCCAGTCTGAGCTGACACTCTGATCTCTCAGTCCATGCTGACACTCTGATTTCCCAGTCCATACTGACACTCTGATCTCCCAGTCCATGCTAACACTCTGATCTCCCAGTCTGCACTGACACTCTGGTCTCCCAGTCTGAGCTGACACTCTGATCTCTCAGTCCATGCTGACACTCTGATCTCCCAGTCCATACTGACACTCTGATGTCCCAGTCCATGCTGACACTCTGATCTCCCAGTCTGCACTAACACTCTGATCTCCCAGTCTGAGCTGACACTCCGATTTCCCAGTCCATGCTGACACTCTGATCTCCCAGTCCATGCTGACACTCTGATCTCCCAGTCCATGCTGACACTCTGATCTCCCAGTCCATGCTGACACTCTGATCTCCCAGTCCATGCTGACACTCTGATCTCCCAGTCCATGCTGACACTCTGATCTCCCAGTCCATGCTGACACTCTGATCTCCCAGTCTGCGCTGACACCCTGATCTCCCAATCCATGCTGACACTCTGATCTCCCAGTCCATGCAGACACTCTGATCTCCCAGTCCATGCTGACACTCTGATCTCCCAGTCCATGCTGACACTCTGATCTCCCAGTCCATGCTGACACTCTGATCACTCTGATCTCCCAGTCTGCACTAACACTCTGATCTCTCAGTCCATGCTGACACTCTGATCTCCCAGTCCATACTGACACTCTAATCTCCCAGTCTGAGCTGACACTCTGATCTCCCAGTCCATGCTGACACTCTGATCTCCCAGTCTGAGCTGACACTCTGATTTCCCAGTCCATACTGACACTCTGATCTCCCAGTCCATGCTGACACTCTGATCTCCCAGTCTGAGCTGACACTCTGATCTCCCTGTCCATACTGACACTCTGATCTCCCAGTCCATGCTGACACTCTGATCTCCCAGTCTGAGCTGACACACTGATCTCCCAGTCCATACTGACACTCTGATCACCCAGTCCATGCTGACACTCTGATCTCCCAGTCTGCACTGACACTCTGGTCTCCCAGTCTGAGCTGACACTCTGATCTCCCAGTCCATACTGACACTCTGATCTCCCAGTCCATGCTGACACTCTGATCTCCCAGTCCATGCTGACACTCTGATCTCCCAGTCCATGCTGACACTCTGATCACTCTGATCTCCCAGTCTGCACTAACACTTTGATCTCTCAGTCCATGCCGACACTCTGATCTCCCAGTCCATACTGACACTCTGATCTCCCAGTCCAAACTGACACTCTGATCTCCCAGTCCATACTGACACTCTGATCTCCCAGTCTGCACTGACACTCTGATCTCCCACTCTGCACTAACACTCTGATCTCCAAGTCCATGCTGACACTCTGATCACTCTGATCTCCCAGTCTGCACTAACACTCTGATCTCTCAGTCCATGATGACACTCTGATCTCCCAGTTCATACTGACACTCTGATCTCCCAGTCTGAGCTGACACTCTGATCTCCCAGTCCATGCTCACACTCTGATCTCCCAGTCTGAGCTGACACTCTGATCTCCCAGTCTGAGCTGACACTCTGATCTCCCAGTCCATACTGACACTCTGATCTCCCAGTCCAAGCTGACACTCTGATCTCCCAGTCTGTGCTGACACCCTGATCTCCCAATCCATGCTGACACTCTGATCTCCCAGTCCATGCAGACACTCTGATCTCCCAGTCCATGCTGACACTCTGATCTCCCAGTCCATGCTGACACTCTGATTTCCCAGTCCATACTGACACTCTGATCTCCCAGTCCATGCTGACACTCTGATCTCCCAGTCCATACTGACAATCTGATCTCCCAGTCTATACTGACACTCTGATCTCCCAGTCCATACTGACACTCTGATCTCCCACTCTGCACTAACACTCTGATCTCCAAGTCCATGCTGACACTCTGATCACTCTGATCTCCCAGTCTGCACTAACACTTTGATCTCTCAGTCCATGCCGACACTCTGATCTCCCAGTCCATACTGACACTCTGATCTCCCAGTCCAAACTGACACTCTGATCTCCCAGTCCATACTGACACTCTGATCTCCCAGTCTGCACTGACACTCTGATCTCCCACTCTGCACTAACACTCTGATCTCCAAGTCCATGCTGACACTCTGAACACTCTGATCTCCCAGTCCATACTGACACTCTGATCTCCCAGTCCAAACTGACACTCTGATCTCCCAGTCCATACTGACACCCTGATCTCCCAGTCCATACTGACACTCTGATCTCCCAGTCTGAGCTGACACTCTGATCTCCCAGTCCATGCTGACACTCTGATCTCCCAGTCTGAGCTGACACTCTGATCTCCCAGTCTGAGCTGACACTCTGATCTACCAGTCCATACTGACACTCTGATCTCCCAGTCCATGCTGACACTCTGATCTCCCAGTCTGAGCTGACACTCTGATCTCCCAGTCCATACTGACAGTCTGATCTCCCAGTCCAAGCTGACACTCTGATCTCCCAGTCTGTGCTGACACCCTGATCTCCCAATCCATGCTGACACTCTGATCTCCCAGTCCATGCAGACACTCTGATCTCCAAGTCCATGCTGACACTCTGATCACTCTGATCTCCCAGTCTGCAATAACACTCTGATCTCTCAGTCCATGCTGACACTCTGATCTCCCAGTCCATACTGACACTCTGATCTCCCAGTCTGAGCTGACACTCTGATCTCCCAGTCCATGCTGACACTCTGATCTCCCAGTCTGAGCTGACACTCTGATTTCCCAGTCCATACTGACACTCTGATCTCCCAGTCCATGCTGACACTCTGATCTCCCAGTTTGCACTGACACTCTGATCTCCCAGTCTGAGCTGACACTCTGATCTCCCAGTCAGCACTGACACTCTGATCTCCCAGTCCATACTGACACTCTGATCTCCCAGTCCATGCTGACACTCTGATCTCCCAGTCCATGCTAACACTCTGATCTCCCAGTCCATGCTGACATTCTGATCTCCCAGTCTGCACTGACACTCTAATTTCCCAGTCCATGCTGACACTCTGATCTCCCAGTCCATGCTGACACTCTGATCTCCCAATCCATGCTGACACTCTGATCTCCCAGTCCATGCTGACACTCTGATCTCCCAGTCCATGCTGACACTCTGATCTCCCAGTCCATGCTGACACTCTGATCTCCCAGTCCATGCTGACACTCTGATCTCCCAGTCCATGCTGACACTCTGATCTCCCAGTCCATGCTGACACTCTGATCTCCCAGTCCATGCTGACACCCTGATCTCCCAATCCATGCTGACACTCTGATCTCCCAGTCCATGCTGACACTCTGATCTCCCAGTCTGCGCTGACACCCTGATCTCCCAGTCTGAGCTGACACTCTGATCTCCCAGTCCATACTGACAATCTGATCTCCCAGTCCATACTGACACTCTGATCTCCCAGTCCATACTGATACTCTGATCTCCCAGTCTGCACTGACACTCTGATCTCCCACTCTGCACTAACACTCTGATCTCCAAGTCCATGCTGACACTCTGATCACTCTGATCTCCCAGTCTGCACTAACACTTTGATCTCTCAGTCCATGCCGACACTCTGATCTCCCAGTCCATACTGACACTCTGATCTCCCAGTCCAAACTGACACTCTGATCTCCCAGTCCATACTGACACTCTGATCTCCCAGTCTGCACTGACACTCTGATCTCCCACTCTGCACTAACACTCTGATCTCCAAGTCCATGCTGACACTCTGATCACTCTGATCTCCCAGTCTGCACTAACACTCTGATCTCTCAGTCCATGATGACATTCTGATCTCCCAGTTCATACTGACACTCTGATCTCCCAGTCTGAGCTGACACTCTGATCTCCCAGTCCATGCTCACACTCTGATCTCCCAGTCTGAGCTGACACTCTGATCTCCCAGTCTGAGCTGACACTCTGATCTCCCAGTCCATACTGACACTCTGATCTCCCAGTCCAAGCTGACACTCTGATCTCCCAGTCTGTGCTGACACCCTGATCTCCCAATCCATGCTGACACTCTGATCTCCCAGTCCATGCAGACACTCTGATCTCCCAGTCCATGCTGACACTCTGATCTCCCAGTCCATGCTGACACTCTGATCTCCCAGTCCATGCTGACACTCTGATCTCCCAGTCCATACTGACAATCTGATCTCCCAGTCTATACTGACACTCTGATCTCCCAGTCCATACTGACACTCTGATCTCCCAGTCTGCACTGACACTCTGATCTCCCACTCTGCACTAACACTCTGATCTCCAAGTCCATGCTGACACTCTGATCACTCTGATCTCCCAGTCTGCACTAACACTTTGATCTCTCAGTCCATGCCGACACTCTGATCTCCCAGTCCATACTGACACTCTGATCTCCCAGTCCAAACTGACACTCTGATCTCCCAGTCCATACTGACACTCTGATCTCCCAGTCTGCACTGACACTCTGATCTCCCACTCTGCACTAACACTCTGATCTCCAAGTCCATGCTGACACTCTGAACACTCTGATCTCCCAGTCCATACTGACACTCTGATCTCCCAGTCCAAACTGACACTCTGATCTCCCAGTCCATACTGACACCCTGATCTCCCAGTCCATACTGACACTCTGATCTCTCAGTCTGAGCTGACACTCTGATCTCCCAGTCCATGCTGACACTCTGATCTCCCAGTCTGAGCTGACACTCTGATCTCCCAGTCTGAGCTGACACTCTGATCTACCAGTCCATACTGACACTCTGATCTCCCAGTCCATGCTGACACTCTGATCTCCCAGTCTGAGCTGACACTCTGATCTCCCAGTCCATACTGACAGTCTGATCTCCCAGTCCAAGCTGACACTCTGATCTCCCAGTCTGTGCTGACACCCTGATCTCCCAATCCATGCTGACACTCTGATCTCCCAGTCCATGCAGACACTCTGATCTCCCAGTCCATGCTGACACTCTGATCACTCTGATCTCCCAGTCTGCAATAACACTCTGATCTCTCAGTCCATGCTGACACTCTGATCTCCCAGTCCATACTGACACTCTGATCTCCCAGTCTGAGCTGACACTCTGATCTCCCAGTCCATGCTGACACTCTGATCTCCCAGTCTGAGCTGACACTCTGATTTCCCAGTCCATACTGACACTCTGATCTCCCAGTCCATGCTGACACTCTGATCTCCCAGTTTGCACAGACACTCTGATCTCCCAGTCTGAGCTGACACTCTGATCTCCCAGTCTGCACTGACACTCTGATCTCCCAGTCCATACTGACACTCTGATCTCCCAGTCCATGCTGACACTCTGATCTCCCAGTCCATGCTGACACTCTGATCTCCCAGTCCATGCTGACATTCTGATCTCCCAGTCTGCACTGACACTCTAATATCCCAGTCCATGCTGACACTCTGATCTCCCAGTCCATGCCGACACTCTGATCTCCCAATCCATGCTGACACTCTGATCTCCCAGTCCATGCTGACACTCTGATCTCCCAGTCCATGCTGACACTCTGATCTCCCAGTCCATGCTGACACTCTGATCTCCCAGTCCATGCTGACACTCTGATCTCCCAGTCCATGCTGACACTCTGATCTCCCAGTCCATGCTGACACTCTGATCTCCCAGTCCATGCTGACACTCTGATCTCCCAGTCCATGCTGACACCCTGATCTCCCAATCCATGCTGACACTCTGATCTCCCAGTCCATGCTGACACTCTGATCTCCCAGTCTGCGCTGACACCCTGATCTCCCAGTCTGCGCTGACACTCTGATCTCCCAATGCATGCTGACACTCTGATCTCCCAGTCCATGCTGACACTCTGATCTCCCAGTCCATGCTGACACTCTGATCTCCCAGTCCATACTGACACTCTGATCTCCCAGTCTGCGCTGACACCCTGATCTCCCAATCCATGCTGATACTCTGATCTCCCAGTCCATGCTGACATTCTGATCTCCCAGTCCATGCTGACACTCTGATCTCCCAGTCTGCGCTGACACTCTGTTCTCCCAATGCATGCTGACACTCTGATCTCCCAGTCCATGCTGACACTCTGATCTCCCAGTCCATACTGACACTCTGATCTCCCAGTCCATGCTGACACTCTGATCTCCCAGTCTGCACTAACACTCTGATCTCCCAGTCTGAGCTGACACTCTGATCTCCCAGTCTGCACTGACACTCTGATCTCCCAGTCCATACTGACACTCTGATTTCCCAGTCCATGCTGACACCCTGATCTCCCAGTCCATGCTGACACTCTGATCTCCCAGTCTGCACTGACACTCTGGTCTCCCAGTCTGAGCTGACACTCTGATCTCTCAGTCCATGCTGACACTCTGACTTCCCAGTCCATACTGACACTCTGATCTCCCAGTCCATGCTGACACTCTGATCTCCCAGTCTGCACGAACACTCTGATCTCCCAGTCTGAGCTGACACTCTGATTTCCCAGTCCATGCTGACACTCTGAACTCCCAGTCCATGCTGACACTCTGATCTCCCAGTCCATGCTGACACTCTGATCTCCCAGTCCATGCTGACACTCTGATCTCCCAGTCCATGCTGACACTCTGAACTCCCAGTCCATGCTGACACTCTGATCTCCCAGTCCATGCTGACACTCTGATCTCCTAGTCTGCGCTGACACCCTGATCTCCCAATCATGCTGACACTCTGATCTCCCAGTCCATGCAGACACTCTGATCTCCCAGTCCATGCTGACACTCTGATCTCCCAGTCCATACTAACACTCTGATCTCCCAGTCTGCACTAACACTCTGATCTCTCAGTCCATGCTGACACTCTGATCTCCCAGTCCATACAGACACTCTGATCTCCCAGTCTGAGCTGACACTCTGATCTCCCAGTCCATGCTGACACTCTGATCTCCCAGTCCATGCTGACACTCTGATCTCCCAGTCCATGCTGACACTCTGATCTCCCAGTCTGAGCTGACACTCTGATCTCCCAGTCCATACTGACACTCTGATCTCCCAGTCCATGCTGACACTCTGATCTCCCAGTCCATGCTGACACTCTGATCTCCCAGTCTGCGCTGACACCCTGATCTCCCAATCCATGCTGACACTCTGATCTCCCAGTCCATGCAGACACTCTGATCTCCCAGTCCATGCTGACACTCTGATCTCCAGTCCATGCAGACACTCTGATCTCCCAGTCCATGCTGACACTCTGATCTCCCAGTCCATGCTGACACTCTGATTACACTGATCTCCCAGTCTGCACTAACACTCTGATCTCTCAGTCCATGCTGACACTCTGATCTCCCAGTCTGAGCTGACACTCTGATCTCCCAGTCTGAGCTGACACTCTGATCTCCCAGTCCATACTGACACTCTGATCTCCCAGTCTGAGCTGACACTCTGATCTCCCAGTCTGAGCTGACACTCTGATCTCCCAGTCCATACTGACACTCTGATCTCCCAGTCCATGCTGACACTCTGATCTCCCAGTCCATACTGACACTCTGATCACCCAGTCCATGCTGACACTCTGATCTCCCAGTCTGCACTGACACTCTGGTCTCCCAGTCTACGCTGACACTCTGATCTCCCAATCCATGCTGACACTCTGATCTCCCAGTCCATGCTGACACTCTGATCTCCCAGTCCATGCTGACACTCTGATCTCCCAGTCCATACTGACACTCTGATCTCCCAGTCCATGCTGACACTCTGATCTCCCAGTCTGCACTAACACTCTGATCTCCCAGTCTGAGCTGACACTCTGATCTCCCAGTCTGCACTGACACTCTGATCTCCCAGTCCATACTGACACTCTGATTTCCCAGTCCATGCTGACACTCTGATCTCCCAGTCCATGCTGACACTCTGATCTCCCAGTCTGAGCTGACACTCTGATCTCCCAGTCTGCACTGACACTCTGATCTCCCAGTCCATACTGACACTCTGATCTCCCAGTCCATGCTGACACTCTGATCTCCCAGTCCATGCTGACACTCTGAGCTCCCAGTCCATGCTGACATTCTGATCTCCCAGTCTGCACTGACACTCTAATTTCCCAGTCCATGCTGACACTCTGATCTCCCAGTCCATGCTGACACTCTGATCTCCCAATCCATGCTGACACTCTGATCTCCCAGTCCATGCTGACACTCTGATCTCCCAGTCCATGCTGACACTCTGATCTCCCAGTCCATGCCGACACTCTGATCTCCCAGTCCATGCTGACACTCTGATCTCCCAGTCCATGCTGACACTCTGATCTCCCAGTCCATGCTGACACTCTGATCTCCCAGTCCATGCTGACACTCTGATCTCCCAGTCCATGCTGACACCCTGATCTCCCAATCCATGCTGACACTCTGATCTCCCAGTCCATGCTGACACTCTGATCTCCCAGTCTGCGCTGACACCCTGATCTCCCAGTCTGCGCTGACACTCTGATCTCCCAATGCATGCTGACACTCTGATCTCCCAGTCCATGCTGACACTCTGATCTCCCAGTCCATGCTGACACTCTGATCTCCCAGTCCATACTGACACTCTGATCTCCCAGTCTGCGCTGACACCCTGATCTCCCAATCCATGCTGATACTCTGATCTCCCAGTCCATGCTGACATTCTGATCTCCCAGTCCATGCTGACACTCTGATCACCCAGTCTGCGCTGACACTCTGTTCTCCCAATGCATGCTGACACTCTGATCTCCCAGTCCATGCTGACACTCTGATCTCCCAGTCTGCACTAACACTCTGATCTCCCAGTCTGAGCTGACACTCTGATCTCCCAGTCTGCACTGACACTCTGATCTCCCAGTCCATACTGACACTCTGATTTCCCAGTCCATGCTGACACTCTGATCTCCCAGTCTGCACTGACACTCTGGTCTCCCAGTCTGAGCTGACACTCTGATTTCCCAGTCCATGCTGACACTCTGATCTCCCAGTCTGCACTGACACTCTGGTCTCCCAGTCTGAGCTGACACTCTGATCTCTCAGTCCATGCTGACACTCTGATTTCCCAGTCCATACTGACACTCTGATCTCCCAGTCCATGCTGACACTCTGATCTCCCAGTCTGCACGAACACTCTGATCTCCCAGTCTGAGCTGACACTCTGATTTCCCAGTCCATGCTGACACTCTGAACTCCCAGTCCATGCTGACACTCTGATCTCCCAGTCCATGCTGACACTCTGATCTCCCAGTCCATGCTGACACTCTGATCTCCCAGTCCATGCTGACACTCTGAACTCCCAGTCCATGCTGACACTCTGATCTCCCAGTCCATGCTGACACTCTGATCTCCTAGTCTGCGCTGACACCCTGATCTCCCAATCATGCTGACACTCTGATCTCCCAGTCCATGCAGACACTCTGATCTCCCAGTCCATGCTGACACTCTGATCTCCCAGTCCATACTAACACTCTGATCTCCCAGTCTGCACTAACACTCTGATCTCTCAGTCCATGCTGACACTCTGATCTCCCAGTCCATACTGACACTCTGATCTCCCAGTCTGAGCTGACACTCTGATCTCCCAGTCCATGCTGACACTCTGATCTCCCAGTCCATGCTGACACTCTGATCTCCCAGTCCATACTGACACTCTGATCTCCCAGTCTGAGCTGACACTCTGATCTCCCAGTCCATACTGACACTCTGATCTCCCAGTCCATGCTGACACTCTGATCTCCCAGTCCATGCTGACACTCTGATCTCCCAGTCTGCGCTGACACCCTGATCTCCCAATCCATGCTGACACTCTGATCTCCCAGTCCATGCAGACACTCTGATCTCCCAGTCCATGCTGACACTCTGATCTCCAGACCATGCAGACACTCTGATCTCCCAGTCCATGCTGACACTCTGATCTCCCAGTCCATGCTGACACTCTGATTACACTGATCTCCCAGTCTGCACTAACACTCTGATCTCTCAGTCCATGCTGACACTCTGATCTCCCAGTCTGAGCTGACACTCTGATCTCCCAGTCTGAGCTGACACTCTGATCTCCCAGTCCATACTGACACTCTGATCTCCCAGTCCATGCTGACACTCTGATCTCCCAGTCCATACTGACACTCTGATCTCCCAGTCCATGCTGACACTCTGATCTCCCAGTCTGAGCTGACACTCTGATTTCCCAGTCCATGCTGACACTCTGAACTCACAGTCCATGCTGACACTCTGATCTCCCAGTCCATGCTGACACTCTGATCTCCCAGTCCATGCTGACACTCTGATCTCCCAGTCCATGCTGACACTCTGAACTCCCAGTCCATGCTGACACTCTGATCTCCCAGTCCATGCTGACACTCTGATCTCCCAGTCCATGCTGACACTCTGATCTCCCAGTCCATGCTGACACTCTGATCTCCCAGTCCATACTGACACTCTGATCTCCCAGTCCATGCTGACACTCTGATCTCCCAGTCTGCACTAACACTCTGATCTCCCAGTCTGAGCTGACACTCTGATCTCCCAGTCTGCACTGACACTCTGATCTCCCAGTCCATACTGACACTCTGATTTCCCAGTCCATGCTGACACTCTGATCTCCCAGTCCATGCTGACACTCTGATCTCCCAGTCTGCACTGACACTCTGGTCTCCCAGTCTGAGCTGACACTCTGATCTCTCAGTCCATGCTGACACTCTGACTTCCCAGTCCATACTGACACTCTGATCTCCCAGTCCATGCTGACACTCTGATCTCCCAGTCTGCACGAACACTCTGATCTCCCAGTCTGAGCTGACACTCTGATTTCCCAGTCCATGCTGACACTCTGAACTCCCAGTCCATGCTGACACTCTGATCTCCCAGTCCATGCTGACACTCTGATCTCCCAGTCCATGCTGACACTCTGATCTCCCAGTCCATGCTGACACTCTGAACTCCCAGTCCATGCTGACACTCTGATCTCCCAGTCCATGCTGACACTCTGATCTCCTAGTCTGCGCTGACACCCTGATCTCCCAATCATGCTGACACTCTGATCTCCCAGTCCATGCAGACACTCTGATCTCCCAGTCCATGCTGACACTCTGATCTCCCAGTCCATACTAACACTCTGATCTCCCAGTCTGCACTAACACTCTGATCTCTCAGTCCATGCTGACACTCTGATCTCCCAGTCCATACAGACACTCTGATCTCCCAGTCTGAGCTGACACTCTGATCTCCCAGTCCATGCTGACACTCTGATCTCCCAGTCTGAGCTGACACTCTGATCTCCCAGTCCATACTGACACTCTGATCTCCCAGTCCATGCTGACACTCTGATCTCCCAGTCTGCGCTGACACCCTGATCTCCCAATCCATGCTGACACTCTGATCTCCCAGTCCATGCAGACACTCTGATCTCCCAGTCCATGCTGACACTCTGATCTCCAGTCCATGCAGACACTCTGATCTCCCAGTCCATGCTGACACTCTGATCTCCCAGTCCATGCTGACACTCTGATTACACTGATCTCCCAGTCTGCACTAACACTCTGATCTCTCAGTCCATGCTGACACTCTGATCTCCCAGTCTGAGCTGACACTCTGATCTCCCAGTCTGAGCTGACACTCTGATCTCCCAGTCCATACTGACACTCTGATCTCCCAGTCTGAGCTGACACTCTGATCTCCCAGTCTGAGCTGACACTCTGATCTCCCAGTCCATACTGACACTCTGATCTCCCAGTCCATGCTGACACTCTGATCTCCCAGTCCATACTGACACTCTGATCACCCAGTCCATGCTGACACTCTGATCTCCCAGTCTGCACTGACACTCTGGTCTCCCAGTCTACGCTGACACTCTGATCTCCCAATCCATGCTGACACTCTGATCTCCCAGTCCATGCTGACACTCTGATCTCCCAGTCCATGCTGACACTCTGATCTCCCAGTCCATACTGACACTCTGATCTCCCAGTCCATGCTGACACTCTGATCTCCCAGTCTGCACTAACACTCTGATCTCCCAGTCTGAGCTGACACTCTGATCTCCCAGTCTGCACTGACACTCTGATCTCCCAGTCCATACTGACACTCTGATTTCCCAGTCCATGCTGACACTCTGATCTCCCAGTCCATGCTGACACTCTGATCTCCCAGTCTGAGCTGACACTCTGATCTCCCAGTCTGCACTGACACTCTGATCTCCCAGTCCATACTGACACTCTGATCTCCCAGTCCATGCTGACACTCTGATCTCCCAGTCCATGCTGACACTCTGAGCTCCCAGTCCATGCTGACATTCTGATCTCCCAGTCTGCACTGACACTCTAATTTCCCAGTCCATGCTGACACTCTGATCTCCCAGTCCATGCTGACACTCTGATCTCCCAATCCATGCTGACACTCTGATCTCCCAGTCCATGCTGACACTCTGATCTCCCAGTCCATGCTGACACTCTGATCTCCCAGTCCATGCTGACACTCTGATCTCCCAGTCCATGCTGACACTCTGATCTCCCAGTCCATGCTGACACTCTGATCTCCCAGTCCATGCTGACACTCTGATCTCCCAGTCCATGCTGACACTCTGATCTCCCAGTCCATGCTGACACCCTGATCTCCCAATCCATGCTGACACTCTGATCTCCCAGTCCATGCTGACACTCTGATCTCCCAGTCTGCGCTGACACCCTGATCTCCCAGTCTGCGCTGACACTCTGATCTCCCAATGCATGCTGACACTCTGATCTCCCAGTCCATGCTGACACTCTGATCTCCCAGTCCATGCTGACACTCTGATCTCCCAGTCCATACTGACACTCTGATCTCCCAGTCTGCGCTGACACCCTGATCTCCCAATCCATGCTGATACTCTGATCTCTCAGTCCATGCTGACATTCTGATCTCCCAGTCCATGCTGACACTCTGATCACCCAGTCTGCGCTGACACTCTGTTCTCCCAATGCATGCTGACACTCTGATCTCCCAGTCCATGCTGACACTCTGATCTCCCAGTCTGCACTAACACTCTGATCTCCCAGTTGAGCTGACACTCTGATCTCCCAGTCTGCACTGACACTCTGATCTCCCAGTCCATACTGACACTCTGATTTCCCAGTCCATGCTGACACTCTGATCTCCCAGTCTGCACTGACACTCTGGTCTCCCAGTCTGAGCTGACACTCTGATTTCCCAGTCCATGCTGACACTCTGATCTCCCAGTCTGCACTGACACTCTGGTCTCCCAGTCTGAGCTGACACTCTGATCTCTCAGTCCATGCTGACACTCTGATTTCCCAGTCCATACTGACACTCTGATCTCCCAGTCCATGCTGACACTCTGATCTCCCAGTCTGCACGAACACTCTGATCTCCCAGTCTGAGCTGACACTCTGATTTCCCAGTCCATGCTGACACTCTGAACTCCCAGTCCATGCTGACACTCTGATCTCCCAGTCCATGCTGACACTCTGATCTCCCAGTCCATGCTGACACTCTGATCTCCCAGTCCATGCTGACACTCTGAACTCCCAGTCCATGCTGACACTCTGATCTCCCAGTCCATGCTGACACTCTGATCTCCTAGTCTGCGCTGACACCCTGATCTCCCAATCATGCTGACACTCTGATCTCCCAGTCCATGCAGACACTCTGATCTCCCAGTCCATGCTGACACTCTGATCTCCCAGTCCATACTAACACTCTGATCTCCCAGTCTGCACTAACACTCTGATCTCTCAGTCCATGCTGACACTCTGATCTCCCAGTCCATACTGACACTCTGATCTCCCAGTCTGAGCTGACACTCTGATCTCCCAGTCCATGCTGACACTCTGATCTCCCAGTCCATGCTGACACTCTGATCTCCCAGTCCATACTGACACTCTGATCTCCCAGTCTGAGCTGACACTCTGATCTCCCAGTCCATACTGACACTCTGATCTCCCAGTCCATGCTGACACTCTGATCTCCCAGTCCATGCTGACACTCTGATCTCCCAGTCTGCGCTGACACCCTGATCTCCCAATCCATGCTGACACTCTGATCTCCCAGTCCATGCAGACACTCTGATCTCCCAGTCCATGCTGACACTCTGATCTCCAGACCATGCAGACACTCTGATCTCCCAGTCCATGCTGACACTCTGATCTCCCAGTCCATGCTGACACTCTGATTACACTGATCTCCCAGTCTGCACTAACACTCTGATCTCTCAGTCCATGCTGACACTCTGATCTCCCAGTCTGAGCTGACACTCTGATCTCCCAGTCTGAGCTGACACTCTGATCTCCCAGTCCATACTGACACTCTGATCTCCCAGTCCATGCTGACACTCCGATCTCCCAGTCCATACTGACACTCTGATTTCCCAGTCCATGCTGACACTCTGATCTCCCAGTCCATACTGACACTCTGATCTCCCAGTCCATGCTGACACTCTGATCTCCCAGTCCATGCTGACACTCTGATCTCCCAGTCTGCGCTGACACCCTGATCTCCCAATCCATGCTGACACTCTGATCTCCCAGTCCATGCAGACACTCTGATCTCCCAGTCCATGCTGACACTCTGATCTCCAGACCATGCAGACACTCTGATCTCCCAGTCCATGCTGACACTCTGATCTCCCAGTCCATGCTGACACTCTGATTACACTGATCTCCCAGTCTGCACTAACACTCTGATCTCTCAGTCCATGCTGACACTCTGATCTCCCAGTCTGAGCTGACACTCTGATCTCCCAGTCTGAGCTGACACTCTGATCTCCCAGTCCATACTGACACTCTGATCTCCCAGTCCATGCTGACACTCTGATCTCCCAGTCCATACTGACACTCTGATCTCCCAGTCCATGCTGACACTCTGATCTCCCAGTCTGCACTGACACTCTGGTCTCCCAGTCTACGCTGACACTCTGATCTCCCAATCCATGCTGACACTCTGATCTCCCAGTCCATGCTGACACTCTGATCTCCCAGTCCATGCTGACACTCTGATCTCCCAGTCCATACTGACACTCTGATCTCCCAGTCCATGCTGACACTCTGATCTCCCAGTCTGCACTAACACTCTGATCTCCCAGTCTGAGCTGACACTCTGATCTCCCAGTCTGCACTGACACTCTGATCTCCCAGTCCATACTGACACTCTGATTTCCCAGTCCATGCTGACACTCTGATCTCCCAGTCCATGCTGACACTCTAATCTCCCAGTCTGCACTGACACTCTGGTCTCCCAGTCTGAGCTGACACTCTGATCTCTCAGTCCATGCTGACACTCTGATCTCCCAGTCCATGCTGACACTCTGATCTCCCAGTCAGCACTAACACTCTAATCTCCCAGTCTGAGCTGACACTCTGATTTCCCAGTCCATGCTGACACTCTGATCTCCCAGTCCATGCTGACACTCTGATCTCCCAGTCCATGCTGACACTCTGATCTCCCAGTCCATGCTGACACTCTGATCTCCCAGTCCATGCTGACACTCTGATCTCCCAGTCCATGCTGACACTCTGATCTCCCAGTCTGCGCTGACACCCTGTTCTCCCAATCCATGCTGACACTCTGATCTCCCAGTCCATGCAGACACTCTGATCTCCCAGTCCATGCTGACACTCTGCTCTCCCAGTCCATGCTGACACTCTGATCACTCTGATCTCCCAGTCTGCACTAACACTCTGATCTCTCAGTCCATGCTGACACTCTGATCTCCCAGTCCATACTGACACTCTGATCTCCCAGTCTAAGCTGACACTCTGATCTCCCAGTCCATGCTGACACTCTGATCTCCCAGTCCATGCTGACACTTTGATCACTCTGATCTCCCAGTCTGCACTAACACTCTGATCTCTCAGTCCATGCTGACACTCTGATCTCCCAGTCCATACTGACACTATGATCTCCAAGTCTGAGCTGACACTCTGATCTCCCAGTCCATGCTGACACTCTGGTCTCCCAGTCTGAGCTGACACTCTGATCTCTCAGTCCATGCTGACACTCTGGTCTCCCAGTCCATACTGACACTCTGATCTCCCAGTCCATGCTGACACTCTGATCTCCTAGTCTGCGCTGACACCCTGATCTCCCAATCATGCTGACACTCTGATCTCCCAGTCCATGCAGACACTCTGATCTCCAGTCCATGCTGACACTCTGATCTCCCAGTCCATACTGACACTCTGATCTCCCAGTCTGCACTAACACTCTGATCTCTCAGTCCATGCTGACACTCTGATCGCCCAGTCCATACTGACACACTGATCTCCCAGTCTGAGCTGACACTCTGATCTCCCAGTCCATGCTGACACTCTGATCTCCCAGTCCATGCTGACACTCTGATCTCCCAGTCCATGCTGACACTCTGATCTCCCAGTCCATGCTGACACTCTGATCTCCCAGTCTGAGCTGACACTCTGATCTCCCAGTCCATACTGACACTCTGATCTCCCAGTCCATGCTGACACTCTGATCTCCCAGTCCATGCTGACACTCTGATCTCCCAGTCTGCGCTGACACCCTGATCTCCCAATCCATGCTGACACTCTGATCTCCAAGTCCATGCTGACACTCTGATCTCCCAGTCCATGCTGACACTCTGATCTCCCAGTCCATGCTGACACTCTGATTACTCTGATCTCCCAGTCTGCACTAACACTCTGATCTCACAGTCCATGCTGACACTCTGATCTCCCAGTCCATACTGACACTCTGATCTCTCAGTCCATGCTGACACTCTGATCTCCCAGTCCATACTGACACTCTGATCTCCCAGTCTGAGCTGACACTCTGATCTCCCAGTCCATGCTGACACTCTGATCTCCCAGTCCATGCTGACACTCTAATCTCCCAGTCCATGCTGACACTCTGATCTCCCAGTCTGAGCTGACACTCTGATCTCCCAGTCCATACTGACACTCTGATCTCCCAGTCCATGCTGACACTCTGATCTCCCAGTCCATGCTGACACTCTGATCTCCCAGTCTGCGCTGACACCCTGATCTCCCAATCCATGCTGACACTCTGATCTCCCAGTCCATGCAGACACTCTGATTTCCCAGTCCATGCTGACACTCTGATCTCCAGTCCATGCAGACACTCTGATCTCCCAGTCCATGCTGACACTCTGATCTCCCAGTCCATGCTGACACTCTGATTACACTGATCTCCCAGTCTGCACTAACACTCTGATCTCTCAGTCCATGCTGACACTCTGATCTCCCAGTCTGAGCTGACACTCTGATCTCCCAGTCTGAGCTGACACTCTGATCTCCCAGTCCATACTGACACTCTGATCTCCCAGTCCATGCTGACACTCTGATCTCCCAGTCCATACTGACACTCTGATCTCCCAGTCCATGCTGACACTCTGATCTCCCAGTCTGCACTGACACTCTGGTCTCCCAGTCTACGCTGACACTCTGATCTCCCAATCCATGCTGACACTCTGATCTCCCAGTCCATGCTGACACTCTGATCTCCCAGTCCATGCTGACACTCTGATCTCCCAGTCCATACTGACACTCTGATCTCCCAGTCCATGCTGACACTCTGATCTCCCTCTCTGCACTAACACTCTGATCTCCCAGTCTGAGCTGACACTCTGATCTCCCAGTCTGCACTGACACTCTGATCTCCCAGTCCATACTGACACTCTGATTTCCCAGTCCATGCTGACACTCTGATCTCCCAGTCCATGCTGACACTCTAATCTCCCAGTCTGCACTGACACTCTGGTCTCCCAGTCTGAGCTGACACTCTGATCTCTCAGTCCATGCTGACACTCTGATCTCCCAGTCCATGCTGACACTCTGATCTCCCAGTCTGCACTAACACTCTGATCTCCCAGTCTGAGCTGACACTCTGATTTCCCAGTCCATGCTGACACTCTGATCTCCCAGTCCATGCTGACACTCTGATCTCCCAGTCCATGCTGACACTCTGATCTCCCAGTCCATGCTGACACTCTGATCTCCCAGTCCATGCTGACACTCTGATCTCCCAGTCCATGCTGACACTCTGATCACTCTGATCTCCCAGTCTGCACTAACACTCTGATCTCTCAGTCCATGCTGACACTCTGATCTCCCAGTCCATACTGACACTCTGATCTCCCAGTCTAAGCTGACACTCTGATCTCCCAGTCCATGCTCACACTCTGATCTCCCAGTCCATGCTGACACTTTGATCACTCTGATCTCCCAGTCTGCACTAACACTCTGATCTCTCAGTCCATGCTGACACCCTGATCTCCCAGTCCATACTGACACTCTGATCTCCTAGTCTGCGCTGACACCCTGATCTCCCAATCATGCTGACACTCTGATCTCCCAGTCCATGCAGACACTCTGATCTCCAGTCCATGCTGACACTCTGATCTCCCAGTCCATACTGACACTCTGATCTCCCAGTCTGCACTAACACTCTGATCTCTCAGTCCATGCTGACACTCTGATCGCCCAGTCCATACTGACACTCTGATCTCCCAGTCTGAGCTGACACTCTGATCTCCCAGTCCATGCTGACACTCTGATCTCCCAGTCCATGCTGACACTCTGATCTCCCAGTCCATGCTGACACTCTGATCTCCCAGTCCATGCTGACACTCTGATCTCCCAGTCTGAGCTGACACTCTGATCTCCCAGTCCATACTGACACTCTGATCTCCCAATCCATGCTGACACTCTGATCTCCCAGTCCATGCTGACACTCTGATCTCCCAGTCCATGCTGACACTCTGATCTCCCAATCCATGCTGACACTCTGATCTCCCAGTCTGCACTGACACTCTGGTCTCCCAGTCTGAGCTGACACTCTGATCTCTCAGTCCATGCTGACACTCTGATCTCCCAGTCCATACTGACACTCTGATCTCCCAGTCTATGCTGACACTCTGATGTCCCAGTCTGCACTAACACTCTGATCTCCCAGTCTGAGCTGACACTCTGATTTCCCAGTCCATGCTGACACTCTGATCTCCCAGTCCATGCTGACACTCTGATCTCCCAGTCCATGCTGACACTCTGATCTCCCAGTCCATGCTGACACTCTGATCTCCCAGTCCATGCTGACACTCTGATCTCCCAGTCCATGCTGACACTCTGATCTCCCAGTCTGCGCTGACACCCTGATCTCCCAATCCATGCTGACACTCTGATCTCCCAGTCCATGCAGACACTCTGATCTCCCAGTCCATGCTGACACTCTGATCTCCCAGTCCATGCTGACACTCTGATCAATCTGATCTCCCAGTCTGCACTAACACTCTGATCTCTCAGTCCATGCTGACACTCTGATCTCCCAGTCCATACTGACACTCTGATCTCCCAGTCTGCACTGACACTCTGGTCTCCCAGTCTGAGCTGACACTCTGATCTCTCAGTCCATGCTGACACTCTGGTCTCCCAGTCCATACTGACACTCTGATCTCCCAGTCCATGCTGACACTCTGATCTCCATGTCTGCACTAACACTCTGATCTCCCAGTCTGAGCTGACACTCCGATTTCCCAGTCCATGCTGACACTCTGATCTCCCAGTCCATGCTGACACTCTGATCTCCCAGTCCATGCTGACACTCTGATCTCCCAGTCCATGCTGACACTCTGATCTCCCAGTCCATGCTGACACTCTGATCTCCCAGTCCATGCTGACACTCTGATCTCCCAGTCTGCGCTGGCACCCTGATCTCCCAATCCATGCTGACACTCTGATCTCCCAGTCCATGCTGACACTCTGATCTCCCAGTCCATGCAGACACTCTGATCTCCCAGTCCATACTGACACTCTGATCTCCCAGTCCATGCTGACACTCTGATCACTCTGATCTCCCAGTCTGCACTAACACTCTGATCTCTCAGTCCATGCTGACACTCTGATCTCCCAGTCCATACTGACACTCTGATCTCCCAGTCTGAGCTGACACTCTGATCTCCCAGTCCATACTGACACTCTGATCTCCCAGTCTGAGCTGACACTCTGATTTCCCTGTCCATACTGACACTCTGATCTCCCAGTCCATGCTGACACTCTGATCTCCCAGTCTGAGCTGACACTCTGATCTCCCTGTCCATACTGACACTCTGATCTCCCAGTCCATGCTGACACTCTGATCTCCCAGTCTGAGCTGACACTCTGATCTCCCAGTCCATACTGACACTCTGATCTCCCAGTCCATGCTGACACTCTGATCTCCCAGTCTGCACTGACACTCTGGTCTCCCAGTCTGAGCTGACACTCTGATCTCCCAGTCCATACTGACACTCTGATCTCCCAGTCCATACTGACACTCTGATTTCCCAGTCCATGCTGACACTCTGATCTCCCAGTCCATGCTGACACTCTGATCTCCCAGTCTGCACTGACACTCTGGTCTCCCAGTCTGAGCTGACACTCTGATCTCTCAGTCCATGCTGACACTCTGATCTCCCAGTCCATACTGACACTCTGATCTCCCAGTCCATGCTGACACTCTGATCTCCCAGTCTGCACTAACACTCTGATCTCCCAGTCTGAGCTGACACTCTGATTTCCCAGTCCATGCTGACACTCTGATCTCCCAGTCCATGCTGACACTCTGATCTCCCAGTCCATGCTGACACTCTGATCTCCCAGTCCATGCTGACACTCTGATCTCCCAGTCCATGCTGACACTCTGATCTCCCAGTCCATGCTGACACTCTGATCTCCCAGTCTGCGCTGACACCCTGATCTCCCAATCCATGCTGACACTCTGATCTCCCAGTCCATGCAGACACTCTGATCTCCCAGTCCATGCTGACACTCTCATCTCCCAGTCCATGCTGACACTCTGATCAATCTGATCTCCCAGTCTGCACTAACACTCTGATCTCTCAGTCCATGCTGACACTCTGATCTCCCAGTCCATACTGACACTCTGATCTCCCAGTCTGAGCTGACACTCTGATCTCCCAGTCCATGCTGACACTCTGATCTCCCAGTCTGAGCTGACACTCTGATTTCCCAGTCCATACTGACACTCTGATCTCCCAGTCCATGCTGACACTCTGATCTCCCAGTCTGAGCTGACACTCTGATCTCCCAGTCCATACTGACACTCTGATCTCCCAGTCTGAGCTGACACTCTGATTTCCCTGTCCATACTGACACTCTGATCTCCCAGTCCATGCTGACACTCTGATCTCCCAGTCTGAGCTGACACTCTGATCTCCCTGTCCATACTGACACTCTGATCTCCCAGTCCATGCTGACACTCTGATCTCCCAGTCTGAGCTGACACTCTGATCTCCCAGTCCATACTGACACTCTGATCTCCCAGTCCATGCTGACACTCTGATCTCCCAGTCTGCACTGACACTCTGGTCTCCCAGTCTGAGCTGACACTCTGATCTCCCAGTCCATACTGACACTCTGATCTCCCAGTCCATACTGACACTCTGATTTCCCAGTCCATGCTGACACTCTGATCTCCCAGTCCATGCTGACACTCTGATCTCCCAGTCTGCACTGACACTCTGGTCTCCCAGTCTGAGCTGACACTCTGATCTCTCAGTCCATGCTGACACTCTGGTCTCCCAGTCCATACTGACACTCTGATCTCCCAGTCCATGCTGACACTCTGATCTCCATGTCTGCACTAACACTCTGATCTCCCAGTCTGAGCTGACACTCCGATTTCCCAGTCCATGCTGACACTCTGATCTCCCAGTCCATGCTGACACTCTGATCTCCCAGTCCATGCTGACACTCTGATCTCCCAGTCCATGCTGACACTCTGATCTCCCAGTCCGTGCTGACACTCTGATCTCCCAGTCCATGCTGACACTCTGATCTCCCAGTCCATGCTGACACTCTGATCTCCCAGTCTGCACTAACACTCTGATCTCTCAGTCCATGCTGACACTCTGATCTCCCAGTCCATACTGACACTCTGATCTCCCAGTCTAAGCTGACCCTCTGATCTCCCAGTCCATGCTGACACTCTGATCTCCCAGTCCATGCTGACACTTTGATCACTCTGATCTCCCAGTCTGCACTAACACTCTGATCTCTCAGTCCATGCTGACACTCTGATCTCCCAGTCCATACTGACACTATGATCTCCAAGTCTGAGCTGACACTCTGATCTCCCAGTCCATGCTGACACTCTGGTCTCCCAGTCTGAGCTGACACTCTGATCTCTCAGTCCATGCTGACACTCTGGTCTCCCAGTCCATACTGACACTCTGATCTCCCAGTCCATGCTGACACTCTGATCTCCTAGTCTGCGCTGACACCCTGATCTCCCAATCATGCTGACACTCTGATCTCCCAGTCCATGCAGACACTCTGATCTCCAGTCCATGCTGACACTCTGATCTCCCAGTCCATACTGACACTCTGATCTCCCAGTCTGCACTAACACTCTGATCTCTCAGTCCATGCTGACACTCTGATCGCCCAGTCCATACTGACACTCTGATCTCCCAGTCTGAGCTGACACTCTGATCTCCCAGTCCATGCTGACACTCTGATCTCCCAGTCCATGCTGACACTCTGATCTCCCAGTCCATGCTGACACTCTGATCTCCCAGTCCATGCTGACACTCTGATCTCCCAGTCTGAGCTGACACTCTGATCTCCCAGTCCATACTGACACTCTGATCTCCCAGTCCATGCTGACACTCTGATCTCCCAGTCCATGCTGACACTCTGATCTCCCAGTCTGCGCTGACACCCTGATCTCCCAATCCATGCTGACACTCTGATCTCCAAGTCCATGCTGACACTCTGATCTCCCAGTCCATGCTGACACTCTGATCTCCCAGTCCATGCTGACACTCTGATTACTCTGATCTCCCAGTCTGCACTAACACTCTGATCTCTCAGTCCATGCTGACACTCTGATCTCCCAGTCCATACTGACACTCTGATCTCTCAGTCCATGCTGACACTCTGATCTCCCAGTCCATACTGACACTCTGATCTCCCAGTCTGAGCTGACACTCTGATCTCCCTGTCCATGCTGACACTCTGATCTCCCAGTCCATGCTGACACTCTAATCTCCCAGTCCATGCTGACACTCTGATCTCCCAGTCTGAGCTGACACTCTGATCTCCCAGTCCATACTGACACTCTGATCTCCCAGTCCATGCTGACACTCTGATCTCCCAGTCCATGCTGACACTCTGATCTCCCAGTCTGCGCTGACACCCTGATCTCCCAATCCATGCTGACACTCTGATCTCCCAGTCCATGCAGACACTCTGATTTCCCAGTCCATGCTGACACTCTGATCTCCAGTCCATGCAGACACTCTGATCTCCCAGTCCATGCTGACACTCTGATCTCCCAGTCCATGCTGACACTCTGATTACACTGATCTCCCAGTCTGCACTAACACTCTGATCTCTCAGTCCATGCTGACACTCTGATCTCCCAGTCTGAGCTGACACTCTGATCTCCCAGTCTGAGCTGACACTCTGATCTCCCAGTCCATACTGACACTCTGATCTCCCAGTCCATGCTGACACTCTGATCTCCCAGTCCATACTGACACTCTGATCTCCCAGTCCATGCTGACACTCTGATCTCCCAGTCCATGCTGACACTCTGATCTCCCAGTCCATACTGACACTCTGATCTCCCAGTCCATGCTGACACTCTGATCTCCCTCTCTGCACTAACACTCTGATCTCCCAGTCCATACTGACACTCTGATTTCCCAGTCCATGCTGACACTCTGATCTCCCAGTCCATGCTGACACTCTAATCTCCCAGTCTGCACTGACACTCTGGTCTCCCAGTCTGAGCTGACACTCTGATCTCTCAGTCCATGCTGACACTCTGATCTCCCAGTCCATGCTGACACTCTGATCTCCCAGTCTGCACTAACACTCTGATCTCCCAGTCTGAGCTGACACTCTGATTTCCCAGTCCATGCTGACACTCTGATCTCCCAGTCCATGCTGACACTCTGATCTCCCAGTCCATGCTGACACTCTGATCTCCCAGTCCATGCTGACACTCTGATCTCCCAGTCCATGCTGACACTCTGATCTCCCAGTCCATGCTGACACTCTGATCACTCTGATCTCCCAGTCTGCACTAACACTCTGATCTCTCAGTCCATGCTGACACTCTGATCTCCCAGTCCATACTGACACTCTGATCTCCCAGTCTAAGCTGACACTCTGATCTCCCAGTCCATGCTCACACTCTGATCTCCCAGTCCATGCTGACACTTTGATCACTCTGATCTCCCAGTCTGCACTAACACTCTGATCTCTCAGTCCATGCTGACACCCTGATCTCCCAGTCCATACTGACACTCTTATCTCCCAGTCTGAGCTGACACTCTGATCTCCCAGTCCATGCTGACACTCTGGTCTCCCAGTCTGAGCTGACACTCTGATCTCTCAGTCCATGCTGACACTCTGGTCTCCCAGTCCATACTGACACTCTGATCTCCCAGTCCATGCTGACACTCTGATCTCCTAGTCTGCGCTGACACCCTGATCTCCCAATCATGCTGACACTCTGATCTCCCAGTCCATGCAGACACTCTGATCTCCAGTCCATGCTGACACTCTGATCTCCCAGTCCATACTGACACTCTGATCTCCCAGTCTGCACTAACACTCTGATCTCTCAGTCCATGCTGACACTCTGATCGCCCAGTCCATACTGACACTCTGATCTCCCAGTCTGAGCTGACACTCTGATCTCCCAGTCCATGCTGACACTCTGATCTCCCAGTCCATGCTGACACTCTGATCTCCCAGTCCATGCTGACACTCTGATCTCCCAGTCCATGCTGACACTCTGATCTCCCAGTCTGAGCTGACACTCTGATCTCCCAGTCCATACTGACACTCTGATCTCCCAATCCATGCTGACACTCTGATCTCCCAGTCCATGCTGACACTCTGATCTCCCAGTCCATGCTGACACTCTGATCTCCCAATCCATGCTGACACTCTGATCTCCCAGTCTGCACTGACACTCTGGTCTCCCAGTCTGAGCTGACACTCTGATCTCTCAGTCCATGCTGACACTCTGATCTCCCAGTCCATACTGACACTCTGATCTCCCAGTCTATGCTGACACTCTGATGTCCCAGTCTGCACTAACACTCTGATCTCCCAGTCTGAGCTGACACTCTGATTTCCCAGTCCATGCTGACACTCTGATCTCCCAGTCCATGCTGACACTCTGATCTCCCAGTCCATGCTGACACTCTGATCTCCCAGTCCATGCTGACACTCTGATCTCCCAGTCCATGCTGACACTCTGATCTCCCAGTCCATGCTGACACTCTGATCTCCCAGTCTGCGCTGACACCCTGATCTCCCAATCCATGCTGACACTCTGATCTCCCAGTCCATGCAGACACGCTGATCTCCCAGTCCATGCTGACACTCTGATCTCCCAGTCCATGCTGACACTCTGATCAATCTGATCTCCCAGTCTGCACTAACACTCTGATCTCTCAGTCCATGCTGACACTCTGATCTCCCAGTCCATACTGACACTCTGATCTCCCAGTCTGCACTGACACTCTGGTCTCCCAGTCTGAGCTGACACTCTGATCTCTCAGTCCATGCTGACACTCTGGTCTCCCAGTCCATACTGACACTCTGATCTCCCAGTCCATGCTGACACTCTGATCTCCATGTCTGCACTAACACTCTGATCTCCCAGTCTGAGCTGACACTCCGATTTCCCAGTCCATGCTGACACTCTGATCTCCCAGTCCATGCTGACACTCTGATCTCCCAGTCCATGCTGACACTCTGATCTCCCAGTCCATGCTGACACTCTGATCTCCCAGTCCATGCTGACACTCTGATCTCCCAGTCCATGCTGACACTCTGATCTCCCAGTCTGCGCTGGCACCCTGATCTCCCAATCCATGCTGACACTCTGATCTCCCAGTCCATGCTGACACTCTGATCTCCCAGTCCATGCAGACACTCTGATCTCCCAGTCCATACTGACACTCTGATCTCCCAGTCCATGCTGACACTCTGATCACTCTGATCTCCCAGTCTGCACTAACACTCTGATCTCTCAGTCCATGCTGACACTCTGATCTCCCAGTCCATACTGACACTCTGATCTCCCAGTCTGAGCTGACACTCTGATCTCCCAGTCCATACTGACACTCTGATCTCCCAGTCTGAGCTGACACTCTGATTTCCCTGTCCATACTGACACTCTGATCTCCCAGTCCATGCTGACACTCTGATCTCCCAGTCTGAGCTGACACTCTGATCTCCCTGTCCATACTGACACTCTGATCTCCCAGTCCATGCTGACACTCTGATCTCCCAGTCTGAGCTGACACTCTGATCTCCCAGTCCATACTGACACTCTGATCTCCCAGTCCATGCTGACACTCTGATCTCCCAGTCTGCACTGACACTCTGGTCTCCCAGTCTGAGCTGACACTCTGATCTCCCAGTCCATACTGACACTCTGATCTCCCAGTCCATACTGACACTCTGATTTCCCAGTCCATGCTGACACTCTGATCTCCCAGTCCATGCTGACACTCTGATCTCCCAGTCTGCACTGACACTCTGGTCTCCCAGTCTGAGCTGACACTCTGATCTCTCAGTCCATGCTGACACTCTGATCTCCCAGTCCATACTGACACTCTGATCTCCCAGTCCATGCTGACACTCTGATCTCCCAGTCTGCACTAACACTCTGATCTCCCAGTCTGAGCTGACACTCTGATTTCCCAGTCCATGCTGACACTCTGATCTCCCAGTCCATGCTGACACTCTGATCTCCCAGTCCATGCTGACACTCTGATCTCCCAGTCCATGCTGACACTCTGATCTCCCAGTCCATGCTGACACTCTGATCTCCCAGTCCATGCTGACACTCTGATCTCCCAGTCTGCGCTGACACCCTGATCTCCCAATCCATGCTGACACTCTGATCTCCCAGTCCATGGAGACACTCTGATCTCCCAGTCCATGCTGACACTCTGATCTCCCAGTCCATGCTGACACTCTGATCAATCTGATCTCCCAGTCTGCACTAACACTCTGATCTCTCAGTCCATGCTGACACTCTGATCTCCCAGTCCATACTGACACTCTGATCTCCCAGTCTGAGCTTACACTCTGATCTCCCAGTCCATGCTGACACTCTGATCTCCCAGTCCATGCTGACACTTTGATCACTCTGATCTCCCAGTCTGCACTAACACTCTGATCTCTCAGTCCATGCTGACACTCTGATCTCCCAGTCCATACTGACACTCTGATCTCCCAGTCTGAGCTGACACTCTGATCTCCCAGTCCATGCTGACACTCTGATCTCCCAGTCTGAGCTGACACTCTGATTTCCCAGTCCATACTGACACTCTGATCTCCCAGTCCATGCTGACACTCTGATCTCCCAGTCTGAGCTGACACTCTGATCTCCCAGTCCATACTGACACTCTGATCTCCCAGTCTGAGCTGACACTCTGATTTCCCTGTCCATACTGACACTCTGATCTCCCAGTCCATGCTGACACTCTGATCTCCCAGTCTGAGCTGACACTCTGATCTCCCTGTCCATACTGACACTCTGATCTCCCAGTCCATGCTGACACTCTGATCTCCCAGTCTGAGCTGACACTCTGATCTCCCAGTCCATACTGACACTCTGATCTCCCACTCCATGCTGACACTCTGATCTCCCAGTCTGCACTGACACTCTGGTCTCCCAGTCTGAGCTGACACTCTGATCTCCCAGTCCATACTGACACTCTGATCTCCCAGTCCATACTGACACTCTGATTTCCCAGTCCATGCTGACACTCTGATCTCCCAGTCCATGCTGACACTCTGATCTCCCAGTCTGCACTGACACTCTGGCCTCCCAGTCTGAGCTGACACTCTGATCTCTCAGTCCATGCTGACACTCTGGTCTCCCAGTCCATACTGACACTCTGATCTCCCAGTCCATGCTGACACTCTGATCTCCATGTCTGCACTAACACTCTGATCTCCCAGTCTGAGCTGACACTCCGATTTCCCAGTCCATGCTGACACTCTGATCTCCCAGTCCATGCTGACACTCTGATCTCCCAGTCCATGCTGACACTCTGATCTCCCAGTCCATGCTGACACTCTGATCTCCCAGTCCATGCTGACACTCTGATCTCCCAGTCCATGCTGACACTCTGATCTCCCAGTCCATGCTGACACTCTGATCTCCCAGTCTGCGCTGGCACCCTGATCTCCCAATCCATGCTGACACTCTGATCTCCCAGTCCATGCTGACACTCTGATCTCCCAGTCCATGCAGACACTCTGATCTCCCAGTCCATGCTGACACTCTGATCTCCCAGTCCATGCTGACACTCTGATCACTCTGATCTCCCAGTCTGCACTAACACTCTGATCTCTCAGTCCATGCTGACACTCTGATCTCCCAGTCCATACTGACACTCTGATCTCCCAGTCTGAGCTGACACTCTGATCTCCCAGTCCATGCTGACACTCTGATCTCCCAGTCTGAGCTGACACTCTGATTTCCCAGTCCAGACTGACACTCTGATCTCCCAGTCCATGCTGACACTCTGATCTCCCAGTCTGCACTGACACTCTGGTCTCCCAGTCTGAGCTGACACTCTGATCTCTCAGTCCATGCTGACACTCTGGTCTCCCAGTCCATACTGACACTCTGATCTCCCAGTCCATGCTGACACTCTGATCTCCATGTCTGCACTAACACTCTGATCTCCCAGTCTGAGCTGACACTCCGATTTCCCAGTCCATGCTGACACTCTGATCTCCCAGTCCATGCTGACACTCTGATCTCCCAGTCCATGCTGACACTCTGATCTCCCAGTCCATGCTGACACTCTGATCTCCCAGTCCATGCTGACACTCTGATCTCCCAGTCCATGCTGACACTCTGATCTCCCAGTCTGCGCTGGCACCCTGATCTCCCAATCCATGCTGACACTCTGATCTCCCAGTCCATGCTGACACTCTGATCTCCCAGTCCATGCAGACACTCTGATCTCCCAGTCCATACTGACACTCTGATCTCCCAGTCCATGCTGACACTCTGATCACTCTGATCTCCCAGTCTGCACTAACACTCTGATCTCTCAGTCCATGCTGACACTCTGATCTCCCAGTCCATACTGACACTCTGATCTCCCAGTCTGAGCTGACACTCTGATCTCCCAGTCCATACTGACACTCTGATCTCCCAGTCTGAGCTGACACTCTGATTTCCCTGTCCATACTGACACTCTGATCTCCCAGTCCATGCTGACACTCTGATCTCCCAGTCTGAGCTGACACTCTGATCTCCCTGTCCATACTGACACTCTGATCTCCCAGTCCATGCTGACACTCTGATCTCCCAGTCTGAGCTGACACTCTGATCTCCCAGTCCATACTGACACTCTGATCTCCCAGTCCATGCTGACACTCTGATCTCCCAGTCTGCACTGACACTCTGGTCTCCCAGTCTGAGCTGACACTCTGATCTCCCAGTCCATACTGACACTCTGATCTCCCAGTCCATACTGACACTCTGATTTCCCAGTCCATGCTGACACTCTGATCTCCCAGTCCATGCTGACACTCTGATCTCCCAGTCTGCACTGACACTCTGGTCTCCCAGTCTGAGCTGACACTCTGATCTCTCAGTCCATGCTGACACTCTGATCTCCCAGTCCATACTGACACTCTGATCTCCCAGTCCATGCTGACACTCTGATCTCCCAGTCTGCACTAACACTCTGATCTCCCAGTCTGAGCTGACACTCTGATTTCCCAGTCCATGCTGACACTCTGATCTCCCAGTCCATGCTGACACTCTGATCTCCCAGTCCATGCTGACACTCTGATCTCCCAGTCCATGCTGACACTCTGATCTCCCAGTCCATGCTGACACTCTGATCTCCCAGTCCATGCTGACACTCTGATCTCCCAGTCTGCGCTGACACCCTGATCTCCCAATCCATGCTGACACTCTGATCTCCCAGTCCATGCAGACACTCTGATCTCCCAGTCCATGCTGACACTCTGATCTCCCAGTCCATGCTGACACTCTGATCAATCTGATCTCCCAGTCTGCACTAACACTCTGATCTCTCAGTCCATGCTGACACTCTGATCTCCCAGTCCATACTGACACTCTGATCTCCCAGTCTAAGCTGACACTCTGATCTCCCAGTCCATGCTGACACTCTGATCTCCCAGTCCATGCTGACACTTTGATCACTCTGATCTCCCAGTCTGCACTAACACTCTGATCTCTCAGTCCATGCTGACACTCTGATCTCCCAGTCCATACTGACACTCTGATCTCCCAGTCTGAGCTGACACTCTGATCTCCCAGTCCATGCTGACACTCTGATCTCCCAGTCTGAGCTGACACTCTGATTTCCCAGTCCATACTGACACTCTGATCTCCCAGTCCATGCTGACACTCTGATCTCCCAGTCTGAGCTGACACTCTGATCTCCCAGTCCATACTGACACTCTGATCTCCCAGTCTGAGCTGACACTCTGATTTCCCTGTCCATACTGACACTCTGATCTCCCAGTCTATGCTGACACTCTGATCTCCCAGTCTGAGCTGACACTCTGATCTCCCTGTCCATACTGACACTCTGATCTCCCAGTCCATGCTGACACTCTGATCTCCCAGTCTGAGCTGACACTCTGATCTCCCAGTCCATACTGACACTCTGATCTCCCAGTCCATGCTGACACTCTGATCTCCCAGTCTGCACTGACACTCTGGTCTCCCAGTCTGAGCTGACACTCTGATCTCCCAGTCCATACTGACACTCTGATCTCCCAGTCCATACTGACACTCTGATTTCCCAGTCCATGCTGACACTCTGATCTCCCAGTCCATGCTGACACTCTGATCTCCCAGTCTGCACTGACACTCTGGTCTCCCAGTCTGAGCTGACACTCTGATCTCTCAGTCCATGCTGACACTCTGGTCTCCCAGTCCATACTGACACTCTGATCTCCCAGTCCATGCTGACACTCTGATCTCCATGTCTGCACTAACACTCTGATCTCCCAGTCTGAGCTGACACTCTGATCTCCCAGTCCATACTGACACTCTGATCTCCCAGTCTGAGCTGACACTCTGATCTCCCAGTCCATGCTGACACTCTGATCAATCTGATCTCCCAGTCTGCACTAACACTCTGATCTCTCAGTCCATGCTGACACTCTGATCTCCCAGTCCATACTGACACTCTGATCTCCCAGTCTAAGCTGACACTCTGATCTCCCAGTCCATGCTGACACTCTGATCTCCCAGTCCATGCTGACACTTTGATCACTCTGATCTCCCAGTCTGCACTAACACTCTGATCTCTCAGTCCATGCTGACACTCTGATCTCCCAGTCCATACTGACACTCTGATCTCCCAGTCTGAGCTGACACTCTGATCTCCCAGTCCATGCTGACACTCTGATCTCCCAGTCTGAGCTGACACTCTGATTTCCCAGTCCATACTGACACTCTGATCTCCCAGTCCATGCTGACACTCTGATCTCCCAGTCTGAGCTGACACTCTGATCTCCCAGTCCATACTGACACTCTGATCTCCCAGTCTGAGCTGACACTCTGATTTCCCTGTCCATACTGACACTCTGATCTCCCAGTCCATGCTGACACTCTGATCTCCCAGTCTGAGCTGACACTCTGATCTCCCTGTCCATACTGACACTCTGATCTCCCAGTCCATGCTGACACTCTGATCTCCCAGTCTGAGCTGACACTCTGATCTCCCAGTCCATACTGACACTCTGATCTCCCAGTCCATGCTGACACTCTGATCTCCCAGTCTGCACTGACACTCTGGTCTCCCAGTCTGAGCTGACACTCTGATCTCCCAGTCCATACTGACACTCTGATCTCCCAGTCCATACTGACACTCTGATTTCCCAGTCCATGCTGACACTCTGATCTCCCAGTCCATGCTGACACTCTGATCTCCCAGTCTGCACTGACACTCTGGTCTCCCAGTCTGAGCTGACACTCTGATCTCTCAGTCCATGCTGACACTCTGGTCTCCCAGTCCATACTGACACTCTGATCTCCCAGTCCATGCTGACACTCTGATCTCCATGTCTGCACTAACACTCTGATCTCCCAGTCTGAGCTGACACTCCGATTTCCCAGTCCATGCTGACACTCTGATCTCCCAGTCCATGCTGACACTCTGATCTCCCAGTCCATGCTGACACTCTGATCTCCCAGTCCATGCTGACACTCTGATCTCCCAGTCCATGCTGACACTCTGATCTCCCAGTCCATGCTGACACTCTGATCTCCCAGTCTGCGCTGGCACCCTGATCTCCCAATCCATGCTGACACTCTGATCTCCCAGTCCATGCTGACACTCTGATCTCCCAGTCCATGCAGACACTCTGATCTCCCAGTCCATGCTGACACTCTGATCTCCCAGTCCATGCTGACACTCTGATCACTCTGATCTCCCAGTCTGCACTAACACTCTGATCTCCCAGTCCATGCTGACACTCTGATCTCCCAGTCCATGCAGACACTCTGATCTCCCAGTCCATACTGACACTCTGATCTCCCAGTCCATGCTGACACTCTGATCACTCTGATCTCCCAGTCTGCACTAACACTCTGATCTCTCAGTCCATGCTGACACTCTGATCTCCCAGTCCATACTGACACTCTGATCTCCCAGTCTGAGCTGACACTCTGATCTCCCAGTCCATACTGACACTCTGATCTCCCAGTCTGAGCTGACACTCTGATTTCCCTGTCCATACTGACACTCTGATCTCCCAGTCCATGCTGACACTCTGATCTCCCAGTCTGAGCTGACACTCTGATCTCCCTGTCCATACTGACACTCTGATCTCCCAGTCCATGCTGACACTCTGATCTCCCAGTCTGAGCTGACACTCTGATCTCCCAGTCCATACTGACACTCTGATCTCCCAGTCCATGCTGACACTCTGATCTCCCAGTCTGCACTGACACTCTGGTCTCCCAGTCTGAGCTGACACTCTGATCTCCCAGTCCATACTGACACTCTGATCTCCCAGTCCATACTGACACTCTGATTTCCCAGTCCATGCTGACACTCTGATCTCCCAGTCCATGCTGACACTCTGATCTCCCAGTCTGCACTGACACTCTGGTCTCCCAGTCTGAGCTGACACTCTGATCTCTCAGTCCATGCTGACACTCTGATCTCCCAGTCCATACTGACACTCTGATCTCCCAGTCCATGCTGACACTCTGATCTCCCAGTCTGCACTAACACTCTGATCTCCCAGTCTGAGCTGACACTCTGATTTCCCAGTCCATGCTGACACTCTGATCTCCCAGTCCATGCTGACACTCTGATCTCCCAGTCCATGCTGACACTCTGATCTCCCAGTCCATGCTGACACTCTGATCTCCCAGTCCATGCTGACACTCTGATCTCCCAGTCCATGCTGACACTCTGATCTCCCAGTCCATGCTGACACCCTGATCTCCCAATCCATGCTGACACTCTGATCTCCCAGTCCATGCAGACACTCTGATCTCCCAGTCCATGCTGACACTCTGATCTCCCAGTCCATGCTGACACTCTGATCACTCTGATCTCCCAGTCTGCACTAACACTCTGATCTCTCAGTCCATGCTGACACTCTGATCTCCCAGTCCATACTGACACTCTGATCTCCCAGTCTAAGCTGACACTCTGATCTCCCAGTCCATGCTGACACTCTGATCTCCCAGTCCATGCTGACACTTTGATCACTCTGATCTCCCAGTCTGCACTAACACTCTGATCTATCAGTCCATGCTGACACTCTGATCTCCCAGTCCATACTGACACTCTGATCTCCCAGTCTGAGCTGACACTCTGATCTCCCAGTCCATGCTGACACTCTGATCTCCCAGTCTGAGCTGACACTCTGATTTCCCAGTCCATACTGACACTCTGATCTCCCAGTCCATGCTGACACTCTGATCTCCCAGTCTGAGCTGACACTCTGATCTCCCAGTCCATACTGACACTCTGATCTCCCAGTCTGAGCTGACACTCTGATTTCCCTGTCCATACTGACACTCTGATCTCCCAGTCCATGCTGACACTCTGATCTCCCAGTCTGAGCTGACACTCTGATCTCCCTGTCCATACTGACACTCTGATCTCCCAGTCCATGCTGACACTCTGATCTCCCAGTCTGAGCTGACACTCTGATCTCCCAGTCCATACTGACACTCTGATCTCCCAGTCCATGCTGACACTCTGATCTCCCAGTCTGCACTGACACTCTGGTCTCCCAGTCTGAGCTGACACTCTGATCTCCCAGTCCATACTGACACTCTGATCTCCCAGTCCATACTGACACTCTGATTTCCCAGTCCATGCTGACACTCTGATCTCCCAGTCCATGCTGACACTCTGATCTCCCAGTCTGCACTGACACTCTGGTCTCCCAGTCTGAGCTGACACTCTGATCTCTCAGTCCATGCTGACACTCTGGTCTCCCAGTCCATACTGACACTCTGATCTCCCAGTCCATGCTGACACTCTGATCTCCATGTCTGCACTAACACTCTGATCTCCCAGTCTGAGCTGACACTCCGATTTCCCAGTCCATGCTGACACTCTGATCTCCCAGTCCATGCTGACACTCTGATCTCCCAGTCCATGCTGACACTCTGATCTCCCAGTCCATGCTGACACTCTGATCTCCCAGTCCATGCTGACACTCTGATCTCCCAGTCCATGCTGACACTCTGATCTCCCAGTCTGCGCTGGCACCCTGATCTCCCAATCCATGCTGACACTCTGATCTCCCAGTCCATGCTGACACTCTGATCTCCCAGTCCATGCAGACACTCTGATCTCCCAGTCCATGCTGACACTCTGATCTCCCAGTCCATGCTGACACTCTGATCACTCTGATCTCCCAGTCTGCACTAACACTCTGATCTCTCAGTCCATGCTGACACTCTGATCTCCCAGTCCATACTGACACTCTGATCTCCCAGTCTGAGCTGACACTCTGATCTCCCAGTCCATGCTGACACTCTGATCTCCCAGTCTGAGCTGACACTCTGATTTCCCAGTCCATACTGACACTCTGATCTCCCAGTCCATGCTGACACTCTGATCTCCCAGTCTGAGCTGACACTCTGATTTCCCTGTCCATACTGACACTCTGATCTCCCAGTCCATGCTGACACTCTGATCTCCCAGTCTGAGCTGACACTCTGATTTCCCTGTCCATACTGACACTCTGATTTCCCAGTCCATACTGACACTCTGATCTCCCAGTCCATACTGACACTCTGATCTCCCAGTCTGAGCTGACACTCTGATTTCCCTGTCCATACTGACACTCTGATCTCCCAGTCCATGCTGACACTCTGATCTCCCAGTCTGAGCTGACACTCTGATCTCCCTGTCCATACTGACACTCTGATCTCCCAGTCCATGCTGACACTCTGATCTCCCAGTCTGAGCTGACACTCTGATCTCCCAGTCCATACTGACACTCTGATCTCCCAGTCCATGCTGACACTCTGATCTCCCAGTCTGCACTGACACTCTGGTCTCCCAGTCTGAGCTGACACTCTGATCTCCCAGTCCATACTGACACTCTGATCTCCCAGTCCATACTGACACTCTGATCTCCCAGTCCATACTGACACTCTGATCTCCCAGTCTGCACTGACACTCTGATCTCCCACTCTGCACTAACACTCTGATCTCCAAGTCCATGCTGACACTCTGATCACTCTGATCTCCCAGTCTGCACTCACACTTTGATCTCTCAGTCCATGCTGACACTCTGATCTCCCAGTTCATACTGACACTCTGATCTCCCAGTCTGAGCTGACACTCTGATCTCCCAGTCCATGCTGACACTCTGATCTCCCATTCTGAGCTGACACTCTGATTTCCCAGTCTGAGCTGACACTCTGATCTCCCAGTCCATACTGACACTCTGATCTCCCAGTCCATGCTGACAGTCTGATCTCCCAGTCTGAGCTGACACTCTGATCTCCCAGTCCATACTGACAGTCTGATCTCCCAGTCTGAGCTGACGCTCTGATCTCCCAGTCTGCACTAACACTCTGATCTCCCAGTCCATGCTGACACTCTGATCTCCCAGTCTGCACTAACACTCTGATCTCCCAGTCCATACTGACACTCTGATCTCCCAGTCCATGCTGACACTCTGATCTCCCAGTCCATGCTGACACTCTGATCTCCCAGTCTGCACTAACACTCTGATCTCCCAGTCCATGCTGACACTCTGATCTCCCAGTCCATGCTGACACTCTGATCTCCCAGTCTGAGCTGACACTCTGATCTCCCAGTCTGAGCTGACACTCTGATCTCCCAGTCTGAGCTGACACTCTGATCTCCCCGTTTGAGCTGACACTCTGATCTCCCAGTCCGAGCTGACACTCTGATCTCCCAGTCCATACTGACACTCTGATCTCCCAGTCCATACTGACACTCTGATCTCCCACTCTGCACTAACACTCTGATCTTCCAGTCCATACTGACACTCTGATCACTCTGATCTCCCAGTCTGCACTAACACTCTGATCTCTCAGTCCATGCTGACACTCTGATCTCCCAGTCCATACTGACACTCTGATCTCCCAGTCTGAGCTTACACTCTGATCTCCCAGTCCATGCTGACACTCTGATCTCCCAGTCTGAGCTGACACTCTGATCTCCCAGTCCATACTGACACTCTGATCTCCCAGTCCATGCTGACACTCTGATCTCCCAGTCTGAGCTGACACTCTGATCTCCCAGTCCATTCTGACACTCTGATCTCCCAGTCCATACTGACACTCTGATCTCCCAGTCCATACTGACAGTCTGATCTCCCAGTCCATGCTGACACTCTGATCTCCCAGTCTGCACTAACACTCTGATCTCCCAGTCCATGCTGACACTCTGATCTCCCAGTCTGCACTAACACTCTGATCTCCCAGTCCATACTGACACTCTGATCTCCCAGTCCATGCTGACACTCTGATCTCCCAGTCCATGCTGACACTCTGATCTCCCAGTCTGCACTAACACTCTGATCTCCCAGTCCATGCTGACACTCTGATCTCCCAGTCCATGCTGACACTCTGATCTCCCAGTCTGAGCTGACACTCTGATCTCCCAGTCTGAGCTGACACTCTGATCTCCCAGTCTGAGCTGACACTCTGATCTCCCCGTTTGAGCTGACACTCTGATCTCCCAGTCCGAGCTGACACTCTGATCTCCCAGTCCATACTGACACTCTGATCTCCCAGTCCATACTGACACTCTGATCTCCCACTCTGCACTAACACTCTGATCTTCCAGTCCATACTGACACTCTGATCACTCTGATCTCCCAGTCTGCACTAACACTCTGATCTCTCAGTCCATGCTGACACTCTGATCTCCCAGTCCATACTGACACTCTGATCTCCCAGTCTGAGCTTACACTCTGATCTCCCAGTCCATGCTGACACTCTGATCTCCCAGTCTGAGCTGACACTCTGATCTCCCAGTCCATACTGACACTCTGATCTCCCAGTCCATGCTGACACTCTGATCTCCCAGTCTGAGCTGACACTCTGATCTCCCAGTCCATTCTGACACTCTGATCTCCCAGTCCATACTGACACTCTGATCTCCCAGTCCATACTGACAGTCTGATCTCCCAGTCCATGCTGACACTCTGATCTCCCAGTCTGCACTAACACTTTGATCTTCCAGTCCATGCTGACACTCTGATCTCACAGTCTGCACTAACACTCTGATCTCCCAGTCCATACTGACACTCTGATCTCCCAGTCCATGCTGACACTCTGATCTCCCAGTCCATGCTGACACTCTGATCTCCCAGTCTGAGCTGACACTCTGATCTCCCAGTCTGAGCTGACACTCTGATCTCCCAGTCTGAGCTGACGCTCTGATCTCCCCGTCTGAGCTGACACTGATCTCCCAGTCTGAGCTGACACTCTGATCTCCCAGTCCATACTGACACTCTGATCTCCCAGTCCATACTGACACTCTGATCTCCCAGTCCATACTGACACTCTGATCTCCCAGTCCATACTGACACTCTGATCTCCCAGTCCATGTTGACACTCTGATCTCCCAGTCTGAGCTGACACTCTGATCTCCCAGTCCATACTGACAGTCTGATCTCCCAGTCTGAGCTGACGCTCTGATCTCCCAGTCTGCACTAACACTCTGATCTCCCAGTCCATACTGACACTCTGATCTCCCAGTCCATGCTTACACTCTGATCTCCCAGTCTGCACTAACACTCTGATCTCCCAGTCCATGCTGACACTCTGATCTCCCAGTCTGCACTAACACTCTGGTCTCCCAGTCCATACTGACACTCTGATCTCCCAGTCCATGCTGACACTCTGATCTCCCAGTCCATGCTGACACTCTGATCTCCCAGTCTGAGCTGACACTCTGATCTCCCAGTCTGAGCTGACACTCTGATCTCCCAGTCCGAGCTGACACTCTGATCTCCCAGTCCATACTGACACTCTGATCTCCCAGTCCATACTGACACTCTGATCTCCCACTCCATACTGACACTCTGATCTCCCAGTCCATACTGACACTCTGATCTCCCAGTCCATGCTGACACTCTGATCTCCCACTCTGCACTAACACTCTGATCTCCCAGTCGGAATTGACACTCTGTTCCCTCCAGTCTGCGCTGACACATTGGGTGTGTGATTGGATTAAGCTCAAAAATCGGCATGGGGAGCGTAATGTGCTGCTCCTGTTCAGAGCGGTGCAGGTAGCATGCAAAATTCATTACAACATAGAAACATAGAAAATAGATGCAAGAGGAGGCCATTTGGCCCTTCGAGCCTGCACCACCTTTCAATATGATCTTGGCTGATCATTCACCTCAGTACCACCTGTCATGTATCTTACATTATTATATATAACTGTATCCTAACATGCTATACCTGACTGTAATAAGATATAACCTGTAACTACCAGCATACCTTACCACCAGGGGTGCACTTGCAAGAGACAGGTATATAAGGACAGGTCTCAGGCAAGTTCAGCATTCCAGAGTTGTGAAATAAAGGTGCAGGTCCAGAGTGACCTTGACTTCACTACATGCCTCGTGTGAATCTGTACTGAGGGGACAGGACTTTACAGTGGCGACGAGTTACGGGATTACAGAATCCACAGAATGGCGAACAACGGATCAGATGAAAAGTACAATGCGGGAGACAATTGGGAGGACTTTATAGAAAGGCTACAGCAAAGCTTTGTAACCAAAGACTGGTTAGGCAATGATAAGGCAGACAAGAGAAGAGCTCATCTCTTGACCAGCTGTGGCTCGATAACATACGCTATAATGAAGGATCTGTTGACACCCGAGAAACCAGCAAGCAAGTCGTTTGAAGAATTGAGCACACTGGTAAGAGACCACCTGAAGCCAGTGAGCAGCCTACACATGGCCAGACACAGGTTCTACAACTACAGATGCTGTGTGGGCCAGAGCATAGCCGACTTCGTGGTGGAACTTTGGAGTTTAGCTAGTTTATGTGAGTTCTCCGATGAACTGAGGAGAGAAATGCTGTGAGACTTTTTCATTGAAGGAATAGACCACGCAGGCATATTCCGAAAGCTCATAGAGACCAAGAACCTGACCTTAGAGGCAGCAGCACTGGTTGCACAAACATTCTTGGTCGGGGAAGAAGAAACAAAGTTGATTTACAATGCAGGTACGACAACTAACGAAATATCGGAAAAAGAAGTTCACAGCACTAAACAAGCTGCTGCCCCCACACACAGACAAAACCGGGAGAACAGGCTCTCGACAGCAGGCAGAAGCCATCAAGGGCCACGGGAACGGCCGTTCACACCTCAACAACCCACAATGCGAGCATTCAACTTCAAACTGAGAGAAGCTCAAGAGAGATCAGCCAGACACAGCTCATTCTTTGGGAACACTTTGAACAATGGAACAGGTCTGTGCTGGAGGTGTGGGGGTAGGCACTCATCAAGGGGATGTCGATTTCAGCAGGCTGTTTGCAGAAATTGTGAATATACAGGGCATTTGGCCCGCATGTGCAAAAAAACGGCAGCTCAGCTGGTATACGAATCGGATGGGTCGGAAAGCGGGGACAGTACCCGGGACACCGATGTACAGCAGGTCAACACGATCAATGGTCGCTGCTCCTACAACAGGACGCCTCCTATAATGATGAGGGTCCTACTCAATGGGATATCTGTCAACATGGAACTGGATACGGGAGCGTGTCAATCTCTAATGGGCGCTTAACAATTTGAACAACTGTGGCCGCATAAAAGAGACAGACCAAAACTCACAAGGGTCGACACCAAACTAAGGACCTATACCAAAGAAATCGTACCAGTCCTCGGCAGCGCCATGCTCTCTGTCACACACAAAGGGACATTGAACCGACTTCCCCTGTGGATTGTCCCCGGAGACCTCCCAGCACTGCTGGGGAGAAGCTGGCTGGCAAAACTAAACTGGAAATGGGATGATGTCCATAAACATGTCATTAGAGGAACGGACCTCCTGCTCAACAGTTATAAAGCGATTTGAACATCTCTTTCAGCCAGGTGTGGGCACTTTCAAAGGGGCCAAAGTCAAAATCTACATCACACAGGATGCTAGACCGGTCCATCACAAGGCCAGAGCTGTACCCATTGTGATGAGGGAAAAGATTGAACACAAACTAGACAGGCTTCTGCGGGAAGGCATTATATCATCTGTGGAATTTAGCGACTGGGCAAGTCCCATCGTCCCAGTCTTGAAGCCTGATGGATCCATACAAATCTGTGGGGACTACAAATCTACCATAAACAGAGTCTTCCTACAGGACCAGTACCCGCTGCCCAGAGCGGAGAACTTATTTGCCACATTGGCTGGAGGTAAACTTTTCTCAAAATTAGACCTCACATCTGCGTATATGACGCAAGAATTGACCGAGGAATCCAAGCTACTCACCACCATCAACGCACATCGAGGCCTTTTCATGTACAATCGATGCCCATTCGGCATCAGGTCGGCAGCTGCCATATTCCAGCGCAACATGGAGAGTCTGCTCAAGTCCATCCCGGGGACGGTTGTATTTCAAGACAACATACTTATCACGAGCAGGGACACCGACTCCCATCTCCGTAATTTGGAGGAAGTACTAAAGCGGTTGGATCGGGTAGGCCTGCGAGTCAAGAAATCCAAGTGTCTGTTTCTCGCACCCGAGGTTGAATTTTTGGGCAGAACGATTGCCGCTGATGGAATCCGCCCAACAGAGTCCAAAACAGAAGCACCCAGGCCCCGGAATGTCTCAGAACTGCGCGCCTTTCTCGGGCTACACAATTACTTTGGGAACTTTATGCAGAACTTAAGCACACTGCTGGAGCCTCTCCACGTGCTACTCAGGAAGGGGTGTGATTGGTTTTGGGGGGACGCCCAGGAATGCGCCTTCAATAAGGCACGCAACCTTCTATGTTCCAACAGTGTTTTGACTTTCTTTGACCCAGGTAAAAATCTAGTTCTCACATGCAATGCATCAGCGGATGGGGTCGGGTGCGTTTTGCAACATGTCAATAGTGCGGGCAAATTACAACCCATAGCTTATGCCTCCAGGTCACTTTCGCGGGCGGAGCGCGGGTACGGAATGGTGGAGAAGGAGGCGCTCGCCTGCGTGTACGGTGTCAAAAAGATGCACCAATACCTTTTCGGGGCCAAGTTCACGTTAGAAACCGACCACAAGCCCCTCGCGTCCCTCCTATCCAAGAGCAAGGCAATAAACGCCAACGCCTCGGCGCAAATTCAACGGTGGGCACTCATGCTGGCATCCTACGACTATACCATAAGGCACAGACCAGGCACAGACAACTGTGCCGACGCGCTCAGCAGGCTACCCCTGGTGACCACGGAAAGGTCTGATGAACAGGACTGTGAGATAGTCATGGCAATCAATGCCTTTGAGTCCACAGGTTCGCCCATGACGGCTTGCCAAATCAGAGCCTGAACGGCCAGTGACCCCACGTTATCCTTAGTAAAAAGATGTGTCCTAACCAGTGACTGGGCAGAGGCCCGCGATGCCTGCTCCAAGGAATTAAAACCCTTTCACAGGCGCATGCATGAGCTATCACTACAAGCAGACTGCCTGATGTGGGGCAGCCGAGTAGTCATGCCTCTGCGAGGCAGAGAGGCATTTGTCCGGGAGCACCACCGCGAGCACCCGGGGATCGTTCTCATGAAAGCCATAGCCAGATCCCACGTCTGGTGGCCTGGTATTGACGCGGACTTGGAGCTCTCCGTCCGAAGGTGCACCATTTGTGCCCAACTCAGCAATGCCCCCAGGGAGGCTCCACTGAACCCCTGGCTCTGGCCTACCAAACCGTGGTCACGGGTGCATGTAGACTATGCGGGCCCATTCATGGGCAAAATGTTCCTCGTAGTCGATGCATTTTCAAAGTGGATTGAATGTACCATTTTAAACTCGAGCACAACCTCCACCACTGTGGAGAGCATCGCAACCATGTTTGCAATGCACGGAATCCCTGACATATTGGTCAGTGACAATGGTCCGTGCTTCACCAGCGCATAATTCCAAGACTTTATAATTGACCACGGCATAAATCACGTCAAGACGGCACCATTCAAGCTGGCCTCCAATGGCCAGGCGGAGAGAGCAGTGCAAATCATTAAACAAGGCATGCTTAAAAGCCAAGGTCCCATGCTGCAGGGTCGCCTGTCTCGACTGCTGCTGGCATACAGATCTCGTCCGCACTCACTGACTGGGATCCCCCCCGCGCAACTGTTGATGAAAAGGACTTTAAAAACAAGGTTCTCATTAATCCTCCCAGATATGCACGAAATCGTTGAGGCAAAGCGCCGTAAGCTGACTGAGTACCATGACAGAAATTCAAAGGGGAGATGGAATGAGATAGGGGACAAAGTGTTTGTACTAAACTATGGCAGGAGTCCCAAATGGCTTGCAGGAACAGTAACGGGCAAGAAAGCAAACAGGCTACTGGTAGTACAAATGGACAATGGCACAACCTGCCGGAGGCATGTAGACCAAGTCAAAAGCAGATTTACCAACAACACTGCGGAACCAGAGGCAGACTACAATGTAGAACTCGCACCACACCTGGTGGACAGACAGAGGGAACAACCTGAGGAAAGGGCAATCCCAACAGACAGCCGAGGTGAGTCAACAACAATCACACCAATCGAAACAGACAGCCCAGGCGAGATACCAGCAACCACACCCAAAGAAAAACAGACACCAAGGCAAACAACTGAACCACAACTCAGACGCTCCATGCGAGAGTGTAGACTACCTGAGAGACTGAACCTATAAAGACAATAAGACCTTGGGGGAGGGTGATGTCATGTATCTTACATTATTATATATAACTGTATCCTAACATGCTATACATGACTGTAATAAGATATGACCTGTCACCACCAGCATACCGTACCACCAGGGGTGCACTTGCAAGAGACAGGTGTATAAAGACAGGTCTCAGGCAAGTGCAGCATTCCAGAGCTGTGAAATAAAGGTGCAGGTCCAGAGTGACCTTGACTTCACTACATGCCTCGTGTGAATCTGTACTGAGGGGACAGGACTTTACACCACCTTCCTGCCTTCTCTCCATACCTCTTGATCCCTTTAGCTGTAAGGGCCACATCTAACTCCCTTTTGAATATATCCAATGAACTGGCATCAACAACTCTCTGCAGTAGAGAATTCCACAGGTTAACAACTCTCTGAGTGAAGATGTCTCCCCTCATCTCAGTCCTAAATGGCTTAGCCCTTATCCTTAGACTATGTCCCCTGGTTCTGGACATCCCCAACTTCGGAACCATTCTTCCTGTATCGAACCTGTCCAGTCCCGTCAGTATTTTACATGTTTCTATGACATCTCCTCTCATCCTTCTAAATTCCAGTGAATACAGGCCCAGTTGATCCAGTCTCTCCTCATATGTCAGTCCTGCCATCTTGGGAATCAGTCTGGTGAACCTTCGCTGCACTCCCTCAAGCAAGAACGTCCTTCCTCAGCTTAGGAGACCAAAACTGAATACAATATTCCAGGTGAGGCCTCACCAAGGCCCTGTACAACTGCAGCAAGACCTCCTTGCTCCTATACTCAAATCCCCTCGCTATGAAGGTCAACATACCATTTGCCTTCTTCACCGCCTGCTGTACCTGCATGCCAACTTTCAATGACTGATGTACCATGACACCCAGGTTGCGTTGCACTTCTCCTTTTCCTAATCTGCCGCCATTCAGATAATATTCTGCCTTCGTGCTTTTGCCACCAAAGTGGATAACCTCACATTTATCCACATTATACTACATCTGCCATGCATTTGCCCATTCACCTAACCTGTCCAAGTCATCCTGCAGCCTCGTAGCATCCTCCTAACAGCTCACACCGCCACCCAGCTTAGTGTCATCTGCAAACTTGGAGATATTACACTCAATTCTTTCATCTAAATCATTAATGTATATCGTAAATAGCTGGGGTCCCAGCACTGAGCCCTGCGACACCCCACTAGTCACTGTCTGCCATTCTGAAAAGGACCCGTTTATCCTGACTCTCTGCTTCCTGTCTGCCAACCAATTCTCTATCCACGTCAGTACATTACCCCCAATACCATGTGCTTTAATTTTGCACACCAATCTCTTGTGTGGGACCTTGTCAAAAGCCTTTTGAAAGTCCAAATACACCACATCCACTGGTTCCCCCTCGTCCACTCTACCAGTTACGTCCTCAAAAAATTCTGGAAGATTTGTCAAGCATGATTTCCCCTTCATAAATCCATGCTGACTTGGACCGATCCTGTCACTGCTTTCCAAATGCGTTGCTATTTGATCTTTAATAATTGATTCCAATATTTTCACCACTACTGATGTCAGGCTAATCGGTCTATAATTACCCATTTTCTCTCTCCCTCCTTTCTTAAAAAGAGGTGTTACATTCGCTACCCTCCAGTCCATAGGAACTGATCCAGAGTTGATAGAATGTTGGAAAATGATCACCAATGCATCCCATATTTCTAGGGCCACTTCCGTAAATACTCTGGGATGCAGACTATCAGGCCTCGGGGATTTATCGGCCTTCAATCCCATCAATTTCCCTAACACAATTTCCCGCCTAATAAGGATTTCCTTCAGTTCCTCTTTCCCACTAGACCCTCGGTCCCCTAGTATTTCCGCAAGGTTATTTGTGTCTTCCTTCGTGAAGACAGAACCAAGGTATTTATTCAACTGGTCTGCCATTTCTTTGTTTTCCATTATAAATTCACCTGAATCTGACTGCAAGGGACCTACGTTTGTCTTCACTAATCTTTTTCTCTTCACATATCTATAGAAGCTTTTGCAGTCAGTTTTTATGTTCCCAGCAAGCTTTCTCTCATACTCTATTTTCCCCCTCCTAATTAAACCCTTTGTCCTCCTCTGCTGTCAGCTCATTATAATGATTGCAGCGCTGATCTCAGTGCTAAAAGCGCTGCTGGTTGTCTTGGCGCTGAACATAAGGGCCAATATCGGGTGCAGTCTACTGGTCAGTAAAAGTTTCCCTAGGCTTCCTGAACTACTTAAAGGGGAGGTACTTTGTGGCAGAAGCACCTCATTGTCACTCTGAAGCCATGGCCCAACATGGAGCAGAGAGGGCAAGGACGTTCTCTGATGCAGCACTGGAGGCCTTGGTCCTGGTGGTGCACAGATGATGTCAGGTCCTCTACCCGCATTGGGACAGCAGGTTTTCCAGGCACCCTGCCAGAAGGCTGTGGGAGGAAATAGCACAAACTATCAGTGCCATGAGTGTTGTCCCCAGGACCTCGATTCAGCGCTGCAAAAAGGTTAATGACCTCACACGAGTGGTCATGGTGAGTGAATGCAGCTTCAAATGCCATATCCCACCATTTGCACCACAAGCCTCACACACTGCTCAATGCACCACACCCCCATCACTCACCTACCAGCAATCTCTTACAATCACGACTCACACCTCAATCACATCTTCACCTCACCCTCACACACTTACCACTGCTGCATCTCAGATCCACATCTCACACACTGCCAGCTACTCAACCATCGCAGGCACATCGCTCAACACATTGCTCCACACTCACTGACACACTTCCCTTTCTTTTGCAGGCCATGGTAGCACACAACTGCCGTGAGCAGCAGCAGATGGGCAGAGGGGAAGCCTGACTTCAGAATCTGACTGAGCTGAAAGAGATGGGTGCTGGAGGGAATCTGAACGGCCATTACTGAGTCTTGGTGAGCATCGAAGTAGAAAGCATTGCTGATGACGGTATGCTCATACCTAATCCTTCTTCTCTATCCCCTCACACCACAATCTTTCTCACTCACAAGCTGCTGATCGTGTAAACATGCACATTTTGCTTTCCCCGCCTCACCTCATCACAACCCGACCCTTGTGCCTTTGTCCTTTCAGATACCCAAGAACTGCCACCAACACAGGCTGCCCCCGACATTATGGAGGAGAATAGAAACATCGAAACATAGAAACATAGAAAATAGGTGCAGGAGTAGGCCATTCGGCCCTTCTAGCCTGCACCGCCATTCAATGAGTTCATGGCTGAACATGCAACTTAAGTACCCCATTCCTGCTTTCTCGCCATACCCCTTGATCCCCCGAGTAGTAAGGACTACATCTAACTCCTTTTTGAATATATTTAGTGAATTGGCCTCAACAACTTTCTGTGGTAGAGAATTCCACAGGTTCACCACTCTCTGGGTGAAGAAGTTTCTCCTCATCTCGGTCCTAAATGGCTTACCCCTTATCCATAGACTGTGACCCCTGGTTCTGGACTTCCCCAACATTGGGAACATTCTTCCTGCATCTAACCTGTCTAAACCCATCAGAATTTTAAACGTTTCTATGAGGTCCCCTCTCATTCTTCTGAACTCCAGTGAATACAAGCCCAGTTGATCCACTCTTTCTTGATATGTCAGTCCCGCCATCCCGGGAATCAGTCTGGTGAACCTTCGCTGCACTCCCTCAATAGCAAGAATGTCCTTCCTCAAGTTAGGAGACCAAAACTGTACACAATACTCCAGTTGTGGCCTCACCAACTGTAGCAACACCTCCCTGCCCCTGTACTCAAATCCCCTCGCTATGAAGGCCAACATGCCATTTGCTTTCTTAACCGCCTGCTGTACCTGCATGCCAACCTTCAATGACTGATGTACCATGACACCCAGGTCTTGTTGCACCTCCCCTTTTCCTAATCTGTCACCATTCAGATAATAGTCTGTCTCTCTGTTTTTACCACCAAAGTGGATAACCTCACATTTATCCACATTATACTTCATCTGCCATGCATTTGCCCACTCACCTAACCTATCCAAGTCACTCTGAAGGAGAAGAGGCACCATCACTCAATCTGACACTTCTAGGCACCAGCTCAGAATATGGCACTATGCGGACGTTAGAGGGTGGTATCGAGGCAGGAAATTGCACGTGGTGAGTTACTGGGCATGAGTGGGTTGCAGCCAGGTCAGGAGGAAAGGGTAGGTCAGGAGGAAAGGGTAGCTCAGGTGCCAAAACCCCGGAGGTTGAGTTTGAGCACAGATTCTGCTGCAGAGCATTCACATGATGACTTCGATGGAACAGCCTTCAGAAGAAGGGTGATGGGCATGCACACAGAAGACCTTCTTGTCAGTGTCAAGGAGCATGCAGGAGTCCTGCCCCAGTACTACCCAGGGCCTTGTGTGGAGCTTGGAGTCCATGATTTCCTGAATGAAAGTGATGGGCAACTCTATTAGGACACTTGTGGACCCAACCACAATGCTGGGTGTGATGGTTGATGTCGCAGCTTCAAATGCAGCACAAGCAGAAGCAACCCAACATACAAGTGTTGCAGTGGAAGCTCAGACTGCTCTCCTGCAGGCTCAGGTTACGACCATGCAAGCTCAGACTGATGCCATCATGGCTGGGTTTATGAGGAAAACAGCTTGCAGGGTCTCTCAGTCATCTGGCAATTTGTACTCCAATGGATGGCGAGGAATATTGAGACACCACCTTGGGGGACCGGCAGTGGCTCCGTGGAGCAAGAAACTGCTGTCCTCTCTCAGGATGAGAGCATTCTTATACCCACCACTGCCACTCTGCTAGTGCCCTCACTGCTGCTTATCAGCCCAGACTGCTGCTACACATGCTGAGGTGGTGTAGTCTGCAGCTGGGCCTTCCAGGCCCAGAGCTATTCGAGGTACATAAAAAGGAAAAGAGTGAATAAAGTAAATGTTGGTCCCCTGGAGGATGAGACTGGGGAATTAGTAATGGAGAACAGGGAAATGGCAGAGACTTTGAACAAATATTTTGTATCGGTCTTCACAGTAGACGACACTAAAAACATCCTAACAGTGGATAATCAAGGGGCTATAAGTAGGAAGGAACTTAATACAATCACTATCATTAAAGAAGTGTACTCAGTAAAATAATGGGACTAAAGGTGGCCAAGTCCCCTGGACCTGATGGCTTGCATCCTAGGGTCTTAAGAAAAGTGGCTGCAGAGATAGTGGATGCATTGGTTGTAATCTACCAACATTTCCCGGATTCTGGGGCGGTCCCAGCAGGTTGGATAACCGCAAATGTAACGCCCCTATTTAAAAAAGGAGGCAGACAAAAATCAGGAAACTATAGATCAATTAGCCTAACATCTGTCATTGGGAAAATGCTTGAATCCATTATTAAGGAAGTAGTAGCAGGACATTTGGAAAAGCATAATTCAATCAAGCAGAGTCAGCATGGTTTTATGAAAAGGAAATCATGTTTGACAAATTTGCTGGAGTTCTTTGAAGATGTAATGAGCAGGGTGGATAAGGGGGAACCACTGGATGTGGTGTATTTCGATTTCCAACAAGCATTCAATAAGGTGCCACATAAAAGGTTACTGCACAAGGTAAAAGTTCATGGGGTTGGGGGTAATATATTAGCATGGATAGAGGATTGGCTAACTAACAGAAAACAGAGAGTCGGGATAAATGGTTCATTCTTGGGTTTGCAATCAGTAACTAGTGGAGTGCCGCAGGGATCTGTGCTGGGACCACAACTATTTACAATCTATATTAATGACTCGGAAGAGGGGACCGAGTGTAATGTAGCCAAGTTTGCTGATGATACAAAGATGGGAGGAAAAGCAATGTGTGAGGAGGACACAAAAAATCTGCAAAAGGACATAAACAGGCTAAGTGAGTGGGAAAAAATTTAGCAGATGGAGTATAATGTTGGAAAGTGCGAGGTCATGCACTTTGGCAGAAAAAAAATCAAAGAGCAAGTTATTATTTAAATAGAGAAAATTGCAAAGTGCTACAGTACAGCAGGACCTGGGGGTACTTGTGCATGAAACACAAAAGGTTAGTATGCAGGTACAGCAAGTGATCAGGAAGGCCAATGGAATCTTGGCCTTTATTGCAAAGGGGATGGAGTATAAAAGCAAGGAAGTCTTGCTACAGCTATACAGGTTATTGATGAGGCCACACTTGGAATACTGCGTACAGTTTTGGTTTCCATATTTAAGAAAGGATATACTTGCTTTGGAGGCAGTTCAGAAAAGGTTCACAAGGTTGATTCCGGAGATGATGGGGTTGACTTATGAGGAAACGTTGAATAGGTTGGGCCTCTACTCATTGAAATTCAGAAGAATAAGAGGTGATCGTATCAAAACATATAAGATTATGAGGGGGCTTTACAAGGTGGATGCAGAGAGGATGTTTCCACTGATTGGGGAGACTAGAACTAGGGGCATAATCTTAGAATAAGGGGCCACCCATTTAAAACTGAGATGAGGAGGAATTTCTTCTCTCAGAGGGTTGTAAATCTGTGGAATTCGCTGCCTCAGAGAGCTGTGGAAGCTGGGTCATTGAATAAATTTAAGACAGAGATAGACAGTTTCTTAACCGATAAGGGGATAAGGGGTTATGGGGAACGGGCAGGGAAGTGAACCTGAGTCCATGATCGGATCAGCCATGACCGTATTAAATGGTGGAGCAGGCTTGAGGGCCCGTATGGCTTACTCCTGCTCCTATTTCTTATGTTCTTATGTTCTTTATTCTGCACCAACAGAGGTAAATTCTCTGGATGAACTTGAAATTAAATGATGCCAATTTATTTCCCTCTAAGTGATTTGTGAATGTGCCTAGCAGCTTATACCCAAGCACTTGCCTTTGTGTGTGTTTGCTATAATCTGCCCGAGTGTCCTTTTAGGTGTTTGCCCAATGGAAGTTGGAAGTGGAATGACAAATTAGAGGTATTCCCCTGGGATTGAAATGATGCTGTACCTTCTTGGACGTGGTCATCTGGGTAATAAGATGGCCTTGCAATTGGTTCTAACACTCCTTATGCTGTAGTTTGAGACAGTCACCTTATCTGTTTCTACTCCAGACATTCTGGGCACTTCCTCAGCAAGCCCACTGAACTGTCACTAATATAGTAGATCTGTAGCACTATTAAGGTTTGTGAAGCCCTGCATAATGGCTTTCTCCCCAGATCACCCAGCATGTTAATGAGATCCTTCTGTACATTTTGTACTTCAGGCTTTTGTAGCAGCACACTGAGCAATCACAAGGGTTACTCTGACCAAGTTTAGGAATTGTTTCACTGGAGCCTCAGTTGCAGATGCCCATGGAATTATTATTATTCCATCATGGGCAGCAGCTCTAATATGGAGTCGTGCACAACTGCACAGATGTGCTAGTGGATTCCTTCACGTCCATTGTCAGACATCACAGGATATTGTGCACAGTACTAAATGATTTCAGGACATGGTCATCAACATAAAGCAAATATCTTTTTTAAGCAGACCTCATGTCTCTGCAGCTCAGGGAGGATGTGAGCAGGACATCCTTTCAGCAAATACCTGCTCCTGCACTGCCACCATGCTTCTCTTCTTTTGTGCTCATTTATTTACCAAATGCTCCCTCCTCAACTGACTATCTAAGTCCCCCAGAGTGATGTACCGGTGTTGGTGTTTAGATAGTTAGAATGAGTGGTGCTGGTTTCTTTTGTAGCACTGATTGTTGCACTTGGTACTTACGTAATGCCTATAGAAACCGAAGAGAAACTGAATGTATTATACTCCTTCAAATGTTACTTATATGGTAATATACAATGTACCATGGTATTGTGCTAGATTACATGCCTGTGTGAGAGTGAGGGAGTGACTATGGAGTGCCCGTTTCGTGCCTGCAGCTCACCAGCAGCATGATAATGAAGCCCAGCCCTCAAAATGGACCAGGCCTTCTGCCAGCAGTATTGGGCGGCCAGACAGCGCACACGACCGGTGAATCTATCCTATTGTCTAAGCCCATACACAAAGAATGGCCACTTGGTATGGATACAGGGGATTCATGGTGTTTGTGAAGGTTTACCCAAGTTACTGCCTTCAAGAGAGGAGTGAAATGACAAAGAAACATTTGATGTGAAAAATTGTACTTGCTTTGATATATATATATATATATATGCATAATAATGTGGATTAACGGTCAAAGGTTACCTCTCTGTGCTATATGTAACAGAATCATAAATCAGTCCTTGGTAAATTGATTTACTATTACACATAATACATAGGGAAAATTTCCACGGCGACCACATCTGTAGCAAGTGTCTGCAGCTCAAGGAACTTCGGCTCCGTGTTGATGAGCTGGAATCCGAGCTGCGGACACTGTGACACATCAGGGAGGGGGAGAGTTATCTGGACACCGTGATCCAGGAGCTAGTCACAACAATTAGATTAATTCATTCAAATTCGATCCATAGTCATGAACAGGAGGGTGTGACTATGAGTGAGGAAGGTATGGGGACTCAGGATGGAGTGATGGAGGAGCCTCAGCCCTTGCTCTTGTCCAACAGGTTCGAGGCTCTTATTCCCTGTGTAGACGAGAGCAGGAACTGCAGGGAGGATGTGCAAACTGACCACAGCACCGTGGTACAGGGGGCCATTCAAGTAGCGGGAGTAAAAAGAAACATGTAGGGGACAGTATCATTAGAGGGATAGATATGGTTCTCTGCAACCGAGAGCGTGAGTCCCGAAAGCTGTGTTGCCTGCGCGGTGCCAGGGTTAAGAACATCTCCATAGGGCTGGAGAGGAAATTAGAATGGATGGGGGAAGATCTAGTTGTTGTGGTCCATGTGGGTACCAACGACATAGATAAGACAAAGAAGGAGATTCTGCTGAGGTAGTATGAGCAGCTAGGGGCCAAATTAAAAAGCAGAACCACAAAGCTAATAATCTCTGGATTACTACCTGAGCCATGAGCAAACTTGCATAGGGTAAATAACATCAGAGAATTAAACACATGGCTCAAAGATTGGTGTGGGAGAAATGGGTTTTGGTTCGTGGAATACTGGCACCAGTACTGGGGTAAGAGGGAGCTGTTCCGTTTGGATGGACTCCACTTAGACCGTGCTGGGACTTGGGTCCTGGTGAATCAAGTAACTAGGGCTGTAGAGAGGGCTTTAAACTAATTAGTGGGGAGGAGGATTCAGGTGAGCGAAAATGTAAAAAGTCAAAGAACAAAGGGAAGGCAATAGGGCAGGGTAGCATTGGGGGAAATGAAAACCAGAGTGTGCCAGGAAGGGACAGATATGTATAAACATAAAGATGAATCAGATAGTGGGGTCAAAGCAGGAAAAAATGGTAACAAAAACAAATTTAAAAGCTCTTTATCTGAATGTACGTAGCATTCATCATAAAATAGATGAGTTGACGGCATAAATAGATACAAATGGCTACGTTCTGATAGCCGTTACAGAGACGTGGTTGAAAGGTGACCAGGACTGGGAACTAAATATTCAGGGGTATTTGACAATTCGCGAGAACAGAGAGAAAGGAAAACGAGGTGGTGTACATAGAAACATAGAAACATAGAAAATAGGTGCAGGAGCAGGCCATTCAGCCCTTCTAGCCTGCACCGCCATTCAATGAGTTCATGGCTGAACATGAAACTTCAGTACCCCCTTCCTGCTTTCTCGCCATAACCCTTGATCCCCCGAGTAGTAAGGACTTCATCTAACTCCCTTTTGAATATATTTAGTGAATTGGCCTCAACTACTTTCTGTGGTAGAGAATTCCACAGGTTCACCACTCTCTGGGTGAAGAAGTTTCTCCTCATCTCGGTCCTAAATGGCTTACCCCTTATCCTCAGACTGTGACCCCTGGTTCTGGACCTCCCCAACATTGGGAACATTCTTTCTGCATCTAACCTGTCTAAACCCGTCAGAATTTTAAACGTTTCTATGAGGTCCCCTCTCATTCTTCTGAACTCCAGTGAATACAAGCCCAATTGATCCAATCTTTCTTGATAGGTCAGTCCCGCCATCCCGGGAATCAGTCTGGTGAACCTTCGCTGCACTCCCTCAATAGCAAGAATGTCCTTCCTCAAGTTAGGAGACCAAAACTGTACACAATACTCCAGGTGTGGCCTCACCAAGGCCCTGTACAACTGTAGCAACACCTCCCTGCCCCTGTATTCAAATCCCCTCGCTATGAAGGCCAACATGCCATTTGCTTTCTTAACCGCCTGCTGTACCTGCATGCCAACCTTCAATGACTGATGTACCATGACACCCAGGTCTCGTTGCACCTTCCCTTTTCCTAATCTGTCACCATTCAGATAATAGTCTGTCTCTCTGTTTTTACCACCAAAGTGGATAACCTCACATTTATCCACATTATACTTCATCTGCCATGCATTTGCCCACTCACCTAACCTATCCAAGTCACTCTGCAGCCTAATAGCATCCTCCTCGCAGCTCACACTGCCACCCAACTTAGTATCATCCGCAAATTTGGAGATACTGCATTTAATCCCCTCGTCTAAATCATTAATGTACAATGTAAACAGCTGGGGCCCCAGCACAGAACCTTGCGGCACTCCACTAGTCACTGCCTGCCATTCTGAAAAGTACCCGTTTACTCCTACTCTTTGCTTCCTGTCTGACAACCAGTTCTCAATCCACGTCAGCACACTACCCCCAATCCCATGTGCTTTAACTTTGCACATTAATCTCTTGTGTGGGACCTTGTCGAAAGCCTTCTGAAAGTCCAAATATACCACATCAACTGGTTCTCCTTTGTCCACTTTACTGGAAACATCCTCAAAAAATTCCAGAAGATTTGTCAAGCATGATTTCCCTTTCACAAATCCATGCTGACTTCGACCTATCATGTCACCATTTTCCAGATGCACTGCTATGACATCCTTAATAATTGATTCCATCATTTTACCCACTACTGAGGTCAGGCTGACCGGTCTATAATTCCCTGTTTTCTCTCTCCCTCCTTTTTTAAAAAGTGGGGTTACATTGGCTACCCTCCACTCCATAGGAACTGATCCAGAGTCAATGGAATGTTGGAAAATGACTGTCAATGCATCCGCTATTTCCAAGGCCACCTCCTTAAGTACTCTAGGATGCAGGCCATCAGGCCCTGGGGATTTATCGGCCTTCAATCCCATCAATTTCCCCAACACAATTTCCCGACTAATAAAGATTTCCCTCAGTTCCTCTTCCTTACTAGACCCTCTGACCCCTTTTATATCCGGAAGGTTGTTTGTATCCTCCTTAGTGAATACCGAACCAAAGTACTTGTTCAATTGATCCGCCATTTCTTTGTTCCCCGTTATGACTTCCCCTGATTCTGACTGCAGGGGACCTACGTTTGTCTTCACCAACCTTTTTCTCTTTACATACCTATAGAAACTTTTGCAATCCGCCTTAATGTTCCCTGCAAGCTTCTTCTCGTACTCCATTTTCCCTGTCCTAATCAAACCCTTTGTCCTCCTCTGCTGAGTTCTAAATTTCTCCCAGTCCCCAGGTTCGCTGCTATTTCTGGCCAATTTGTATGCCACTTCCTTGGCTTTAATACTATCCCTGATTTCCCTAGATAGCCACGGTTGAGCCACCTTCCCCTTTTTATTTTTACGCCAGACAGGAATGTACAATTGTTGTACTTCATCCATGCGGTCTCTAAATGTCTGCCATTGCCCATCCACAGTCAACCCCCTAAGTATCATTCGCCAATCTATCCTAGCCAATTCACGCCTCATACCTTCAAAGTTACCCTTCTTTAAGTTCTGGACCATGGTCTCTGAAATTACTGTTTCATTCTCCATCCTAATGCAGAATTCCACCATATTATGGTCACTCTTCCCCAAGGGGCCTCGCACAATGAGATTGCTAATTAATCCTCTCTCATTACACAACACCCAGTCTAAGATGGCCTCCCCCCTAGTTGGTTCCTCAACATATTGGTCTAGAAAACCATCCCTTATGCACTCCAGGAAATCCTCCTCCACCGTATTGCTTCCAGTTTGGCTAGCCCAATCTATGTGCATATTAAAGTCACCCATTATAACTGCTACACCTTTATTGCATGCACCCCTAATTTCCTGTTTGATGCCCTCCCCAACATCCTTACTACTGTTTGGAGGTCTGTACACAACTCCTACTAACGTTTTTTGCCCTTTGGTGTTCTGCAGCTCTACCCATATAGATTCCACATCATCCAAGCTAATGTCTTTCCTAACTATTGCATTAATCTCCTCTTTAACCAGCAATGCTACCCCACCTCCTTTTCCTTTTATTCTATCCTTCCTGAATGTTGAATACCCCTGAATGTTGAGTTCCCAGCCCTGATCATCCTGGAGCCACGTCTCCGTAATCCCAATCACATCATATTTGTTAACATCTATTTGCACAATTAATTCATCCACCTTATTGCGGATACTCCTTGCATTAAGACACAAAGCCTTCAGGCTTGTTTTATTAACACCCTTTGTCCTTTTAGAATTTTGCTGTACAGTGGCCCTTTTTGTTCTTTGCCTTGGGTTTCTCTGCCCTACACTTTTCCTCATCTCCTTTCTGTCTTTTGCTTTTGGCTCCTTTTTGTTTCCCTCTGTCTCCCTGCATTGGTTCCCATCCCCCTGCCATATTAGTTTAAATCCTCCCCAACAGCACTAGCAAACACTCCCCCTAGGACATTGGTTCCAGTCCTGCCCAGGTGCAGACCGTCCGGTTTGTACTGGTCCCACCTCCCCCAGAACCGGTCCCAATGCCCCAGGAATTTGAATCCCTCCCTGCTGCACCACTGCTCAAGCCACGTATTCATCTGCGCTATCCTGCGATTCCTACTCTGACTATCACGTGGCACTGGTAGCAATCCCGAGATTACTACTTTTGAGGTCCTACTTTTTAATTTAGCTCCTAGCTCCTTAAATTCGTTTCGTAGGACCTCATCCCTTTTTTTGCCTATGTCGTTGGTACCAATGTGCACCACGACAACTGGCTGTTCTCCCTCCCATTTCAGAATGTCCTGCACCCGCTCCGAGACATCCTTGACCCTTGCACCAGGGAGGCAACATACCATCCTGGAGTCTCGGTTGCGGCCGCAGAAACGCCTATCTATTCCCCTCACAATTGAATCCCCTATCACTATCGCTCTCCCACTCTTTTTCTTGCCCTCCTGTGCAGCAGAGCCAGCCACGGTGCCATGAACTTGGCTGCTGCTGCCCTCCCCTGATGAGTCATTCCCCTCAACAGTACCCAAAGCGGTGTATCTGTTTTGCAGGGGGATGACCGCAGGGGACCCCTGCACTACCTTCCTTGCTCTACTCTTCCTGTTGGTCTTCCATTCCCTATCTGGCTGTGGACCCTTTCCCTGCGGTAAGACCAACTCACTACACGTGATACTCACGTCATTCTCAGCATCGTGGATGCTCCAGAGTGAATCCACCCTCAGCTCCAATTCCGCAACGCGGACCGTCAGTAGTACCGTTAATAAAGGATGAGATCAGTGCGTTAGTGAGAAATGATATTGGCTCAGAAGATCAAGATATTGAATCAATTTGGATGGCGATAAGGAATAATAAGGGGAAAAAGTCGCTCGTGGGTCTATAGGCTCCCCAATAGTAGCTACACTGTTGGACGGAGTATAAATCAAAGAAATAATGGAAGTTTGTAAGAAAGGTACAGCAATAATCATGGGTGATTTTAACTTTCATATTGATTGAACAAAGCAAATTGGCCAGGGTAGCCTTGAGAAAGAGTTCATTAATGGGCTAAACTTTACACTTTGCTGGCTATCAGCCAAAAAACAGGCAATTTTCCAGCCTTGGCGATGTGTCAGCCTTCATAATCGCTGGAACATCGCCCATTTTTTGGAGCGTGATTTTCGCCTTGGTGATAGCCCAGCGAAGTGAAATGGGCGAAGCGATAGGCCAGTGATGTTACATGGGCCCAGTGTTAGGCCAGCGATGTGGAAGGCAAAACCTTCCCTAGCAATGGCCGTCTGCGCATGTGATTTTTTTTTTGATGGGCAGCTTTTCCTGCGTTTCGAGAGGTCAGGGGTCATCCACACATGCGTAGAAAGCCGTTGCTGAGGGGGAGAGAGAGAGAGAAAGGAGAGGAGGAAAGCATAGTTAGATAGAGAAGCAAATAGAGAATAGCGAGTGACAGATTGCAATAAAATAAAGAAAAAATATATAAAAGCAGTTGGAGAGATTGACAGATAAAAGCTGCTCGAGAGAGAGATTGGAAAAAAGAGATAAAAGCAGAGAAAAAAAGAAGAGAATAAAAATGTCATCATCGGACAATGTGGAGGGGGGAGTCGGAAGAGGGCAAAGCCTTTTTCCGACGAGGCCAATGAGGCCCTCATTCAGGAGGTGCACTCCAGGTGGGTAGAATTAACCCGGGGTGTCAGTGGGAAACCTCCACCCCGGGCCTACCGGAATATTTGGGGCCAGATCGTGAACGTCGTCTCCTCGGCGTCCCACGAAGCGAGAGGGCCTGACTAGTGTCGCAAACGCTGGAACAGCCTGATGGCATCAGCCAGAGTAAGTACAGATTTTATATCATATTGAGTTAATTAATTATTGTAAATGTTGTAAATGTGTACATATATACACATATATATATATTCCCTGCTAGTGTCTGGACAGGGCTATGAACCTATACCTTTTTAAGTCTCTCTGGCTGCTGCAGTATAGAGAGATGTATCAAGCTGAGGCTCCTAAACACTCTGAGCTTTGTTACAACCGTGCATCAATTGTTGATCCTATTTGCATGTGACGTTTGAAACCGTTGTATTTCTATGATGCCACCTAGTCAATTAGCTTATGCCATGCTCTTTTCTCATTTGCAGAAGAAGATATCTAACAATCGCAGCCAGCAGAGGTGCACCAGAGGGGGCACTGCTCAGCTGCAACCACTCACTGACCTGGAGGCGCGTGCAGCCGCACTTGTGGGCCATCAAAGCCGTTCGGCCACCACCCGTGGTCTTGCGGAACCCCGCTATGCGTCTCGTGAGCAATGTGTCCAACAGTTTTAAAAAGTAATGTAACATCCTGTAATTATAATGCAATATACGCATGATGTCATGTCATGTCACGCATGTAGCCTTTGTGCTACTCTCAGGTTGACAAAATAAGAAGCAATAAGAGCACGGGATGGTCATCTGGCCATCTGTTCCCCTCTCTGTTCCACCCCATAAACCCTCATTCCCTTAGTCTGTCCCTTTGCGACTGATGCAGCTGCGACAGCTTTCTCGGGCAGTGAAATCCACATGATGCATTAATATGTAACGTCTCTTGGTAATGTGTACCCTTATTTTCTAATAAGCTCAATAAGCTCAAATGTGCTTTGAAGGTCAACCAGCGACACCAGTGGAGGTTGCACCTGAAGAAGAGGAACAGGAGGAGGAGGAAGAAATAACCATGACCACTGAACCAGAGGAGGAGGAGGAACATTTGTTGGATCCCACAAAGGAGGATGAACCTGCGGCCACCTTGGACATCTCTATTGAGACAGAAGAGGTACCGGGACCAAACAGCATGCAGCCGGCAACGCCAAGGCGCATTATAGTGCGCACGCCGACCCCACGGAGGTCGGGTCAGCGAGTTCAGCACTCGCCTCCTAGAGACGATCGATTGGAGGGCTTGAGCTCCCTGTGCGAGCAGACGGTTGCGATAAGTCGCGAGCATCTCCAGGCTTTTCACCAGTTCACGCGGGACTTTGCACAGGTGTCTGCTGAGCATACGAAGGTAGCGAGGCAGATACTTACAGATTTGCGTGCACAGACCGCCGCCACCAATGCCTTGCGGCATGCGCAGTTGGTTGCACACGGCGCTGCACCCCAAAGTGTCATGCTCAGTCCGAGTACCAGCCCAAGCGAATCGGGAGGAAGAGCTTCCTTCTTACTCGGAAGACGATCCCCCCCCCCCCCACTTCATCTTCCCCTCTAACATCCTCCCAATAGCCAATCGTGCCACCATCATCGCCACCACGGCAGGAAGTCTTTCCGTTGTCTGCTGCGCGCTAGCATCATCTCCGTCTCCAGGGACCAAAACGGACGGGTAGGCCTAAGATATATGGGGGAGAAAAAGATCCGGAGGAAAATGTGGCCGCAGGTAGGGAGGGGGGGTGTTACTGTTGTTATTTTTATTGTTGTTATTACTGTTATTGTTATTGTGTTCTTTTTATCTTATTGTTACTGTTGACTTATAGTTGGGGGGGTGGGGTGGAGGGGCTGTGGGTGGGTGGGAGGGGATAGTTAAAAATTAAAAATTCTTGTGTTACATTAATAAAATGTTTTATTGAATTTAACAATTGTTGTGCATTGTCTTATAATAATGTAAGTTAAGTTAAGCTAAACATTAATGCAACTGTTGTACAACATTGGCCAAGCCAGGCCAGAGCAGGCAAGGCTAAAATGTAACTCACCGCAATTGCAACTGTTGTCTAACCGTAACTGCAACTGTAACTGCAACTGCAACTGTGATTATCCCCAATGTAAGTTCATGCAAAGCGTTCATTTATGAGCTGCTGGTGCAACAGCGTAACTCCCACAGGATTTCTCCAGTCTTCTGGGGGGTGGGGGGGGGGGAGGGCAGGGGGGTGGTGTGGCCATGGATTCATCGCCAGGCTGCTCGTCCTCCCCAAAGTCCTCCCCAGCCTCCTCCTCCTCCATTGCTCCTCGTCATCTGCCTCTTCTGCCTCCACTCCTTCCTGAGGTGGACCAGCAGCCCCATCTGGCATTTGTTGTCCTCTCCTTAAAGCTAGGTTATGCAACATGCACCACACCACAATAAACTCAGCGACCTGGTCAGGGTAGTACTGTATTCTGCCACCAGAGTGGTCCAGGCATCTGAAGCACTGCTTGAGCACTCCAATTGTCTTTTTGATGAGGTTGACTGTAATTATGTGGCTTTCGTTGTAACGCTTCTCGGCTTCCGTCAGGGGATTATGCAGGGGGGTCATGAGCCAATTGGCAAGGGCATGGGCCAGAACCTCCACTTTTTTTTTGCATGCTTAACGCCTACTTAACGCCTATTTTCCCACTGAAATGATGTATACCGGGCCACCACATGTGGGATCTGGCTATCGCTTTCATCATTACAATGCCTGGATGGGTACTGTGGAGATCACTAATAAGTGTCCCTGCCCTTTTTTGGCACAACCACCCGATTACCCCATAGGAGGCAGTCTGCCTGTATAGATATTTCATCTTTGTGCCGCTGGTACAGCTTTATTTCTTCCTGCATCTCTAACGGGACACTAGACCAACTCCCGTGGAGCACACAGTTTTTTACGACGGGCAGTAAGGGGTCCTGGCTCGTCCAGATTCTAATCTATTTGGCGGTAACAGGTGATTACTCACTCTCGAATGCTTCCATTACCATAACTAGATCTGCAGGCTGTGCCATCTTCACCCCGATGGCGGGCAATGGTAGCCTACTGAGAGCATAGACACAGTTTTGTGTGCCTGGCCTGTGGTGGATGGCGTAATTGTATGTGGACAACGTGAGCGCCCATCTCTGGATGCGGGCTGATGCACTCGTATTTATCCCCTTACTTTCAGAAAAGAGGGATATAAGTGGCTTATGGCCGGTTTCCAATTCAAATTTGAGCCTCAACAGCCATTGATGCATTTTCTTTACCCTGTAAACACACGCAAAAGCTTCTTTTTCGATCATACTGTAGGCCCTCTCAGCCTTAGACAGACTTCTGGATGCATAAGTAACCGGTTGCAATTTCCCAAATTCATTAGCTTGTTGCAATAAACACCCGACCCCGTACGACGACGCATCACATGCTAGTACCAAACGTTTACATAATTCGTACAACACAAGCAATTTGTATGAACTTAACAGCTTCCTAGCTTTCTCAAAGGCATTTTCTTGGCTTTTACCCCATATCCATTCATCTCCTTTACGCAGTAAAGAATGCAGGGGTTCTAACAATGTGCTAGCACCCGGTAAGAAGTTACCAAAGTAATTCAGGAGTCCTAGAAACGACCACAGCTCCGTCACATTCTGTGGTCTTGATGCGTTTTTGATTGCCCCTGTCTTCGAATCGGTGGGCCTGATGCCATCTGCCGTGATTCTTCTCCCCAGGAACTCCACTTCAGGCACCAAGAAAACGCACTTCAAGCATTTTAGCCTGAGCCCCACACGATTAAGCCGACTAAGAACCTCCTCCAGGTTCTGCAGGTGCTCGACGTTATCCCGACCTGTAACCAAGATGTTGTCCTGGAAGACCACGGTGTATGGGACTGACTTCAGCAAGCTTTCCATGTTCCTCTGGAATATCGCCGTGGCCGATCGAATCCCAAACGGGCATCTGTTGTAAACGAAAAGACCTTTGTGCGTGTTGATGCTGGTGAGGCCTTTCGAAGATTCCTCCAGCTCCTGCATCATGTAGGCCGAGGTCAAGTCCAGCTTCGTGAACGTTTTCCCTCCCGCCAGTGTTGCAAATAGGTCATCTGTCTTTTGTAGCGGGTATTGATCCTGCAGGGAGAAACAATTGATAGTTACTTTGTAATCATCGCAGATTCTGACGGTGCCATCTCCCTTGACGACTGGAACAATTGGATTGGCCCACTCATTGAATTCGATCGGCGAAATGATGCCCTCTCGTTGCAGCCTGTCCAGCTCGATCTCCACCCTCTCTCTCATCATGTAAGGTACCGCTCTCGCCTTGTGATGGATGGGTCGCACCCCCGGAATCAAATGATCTGCACTTTTGCTCCTTGGAACTTCCCGATACCTAGTTCGAACAGCACGGGGAAGTTGCTTCGGATCTGGACACATGAGGTGTCGTTGACGGATGAGAACGCTCGGACGTCATCGATGGACGAGATCGCTCGGACGTCGTCCCAGTTCCAGCGTATCTTTCTCAGCCAGCTCCTGCCGAACAGCGTGGGGCCATCGCCCGGTACCACCCAGAGTGGTAAGTCGTGCACCACTCCATCGTAGGAGACCTTTACAGTAGCACTGCCAATTACGGGAATCAGTTCCTTTATGTACGTTCTAAGTTTGGTACGAATGGGAGTCAGGACTGGCCTTGAAGCCTTGTTGCACCACAATTTATCAAAAGTCTTTTTACTCATGATGGACTGGCTTGCGCCCGTGTCCAGCTCCATGGACACCGGGACTCCATTTAATTCAACCTTCAGCATTATTGGGGGACACTTTGTGGTAAATGTGTGCACCCCATATACCTCTGGCTCCTCGGTCTGAGGCTCTGGTTCATCATGATCCACTGTGGATCTGTCCTCCTCTGCAACATGGTGGTTTGCAGGATTAGCAGGGTTTGCAGCTCGCCGCCACATACGTTGGAGATGTCCCATTGTTCCACAGCCTTTGCAAACGAATCCTTTGAAGCGGCATGAATGGAATCGATGATCACCCCCGCAGCACCAACAAGATGTTAATTGCCTTGTATTCACCACCCTTGATGGCGGACTCTGAGTCATCTGTGGACGTGCAGCTACAGGCAAGTCAGTCCTGCCATGTACATTTTGATTTGAAAACAACGTTACTTTGTTCACAGTACTTGTAGCAGCACTAGTGTGCTGGGAAATTTGTTTGGTATTGTCACTGGTGGAGATAAACGCCTGGGCTATCGCTATGGCTTTACTCAAGGTTGGGGTCTCTACATTCAAATGTTTGCGAAGTATTATTTCATGGCCAATGCCAAGTACAAAGACGTCCCTGAGCATATGCTCCAAGTGTCCTTCAAATTTGCAATATTCTGCAAGGCGCCTTAGCTCGGCGACGTAGTTCGCCACTTCCTGGTCTTCAGACCTCTTGTACGTGTAGCACCAATACCTTGCCATCAGAACACTTTCCTTCGGGTTTAGATGCTCCCGGACCAGTGTGCAAACTCATTGTATGACTTGTCTGTGGGTTTTGCAGGAGCGAGCAGGTTTTTCATGAGGCCATACGTTGGTGCCCGCAAATGGTGAGGAGGATCGCCCTTCGTTGGACAGCGTTCCCTTCTCCTTCCAGAACGTTTGTCAAGTCACTCCACGAACGTTTCCCAATCATCTCCCTCCAAAAATTTCTCCAGGATGACCACAGTTCTCTGCATTGTTGCATTGGGGGTTCATCATTTGTATCTCATCGCCAGTTGTTATGTCTTGAATAAAGATTCAGACTAGATACTACAAGCTCAAAGTAAATGTGACTGTAGTCCTTTATTACAGATCTCAGAGTGCCTCTCCAGCCTGTGAGGCCTCCTTATATGCAGGTGCTCCCAAGGGATTGTGGGATCCCTTGGGACTCCAGGGGATAAGCCCTCTGGTGGTTAGACATGGTAATTACAGGTTTACTTACATAACACCTATGACCAGGGAGGCACAGAGTGAGAGGGCTCTAGGATTCTCCAGAATTGAAAACTTCCCCAAGGTGCAGGGAGCAATAGTCTGTATGCAGGATGCAGAGGTTTTCAGGAATCGCAAGGGATTCCACTCCCTGAATGTCCAACTCGTTGTCGACCACCAGCAAATTATAATGGCAGTGAATGCTAAATTTCCGGGCAGCATCCATGATGCTCACATCCTGCGTGAGAGCACTGTATTTGGCTTGTTTAAAAATTAGCCACAAGGTTAATACTGGATGCTTGATGACAAAGGATATGGCCTCGCCACCTGGCTGATGACCCCCCTGCTTGACACCCACACCGAAGCCGAGAAGCAATACAATGAGAGCGACAGAGCAACTCACACTATTGTGGAGAAAACCATTGGAGTGCTGAAGCAGCGCTTTAGATGCCTGGACCACTCAGGAGGTGAGCTCCAATAGCACTCTGAGCAGGTAGCTCAATTCGTGGTGGTGTGCTCCATGCTGCACAACTTGGCTATCAGGAAGGGACAAGAATTGCCTGATGAGTCTGACAGTCCACCTCACCAGAGAGAGGACAAGCAGGACGAGGAGGCAGATGCTGAGATCAGCCCAGGCAATCAGGTTGACGCTGAAGCCATGCCCCCCCCCCCCTGTAGACTGCATGAAAGCTGCAAGAGCCTTACGTCAGGAGCTCATCAATGATCGCTTTGCCTGAAAGAACGTTGGTGTTATTTACAAGGCTGACACACTGCTGGGTGTGCAGGTCATACATAAATGGTGGTCATCACCTTGGTGACTGTTAAAGTTTAAGTTGATTGAAGTTAAGTGTAATTATACCTTTTGATGTAAAGGAATCACCAACATGTAATGGTGCAGCTATCTGAGTCAAAGCGCTACAAGGTTTTGTTAAATAAAAAACATTTAAACCGAACATTAGTCTGAAATCATCAGTATTTCTGTACAAGCCATCCCTTCTCCCCCCACCCTGCCCCCGCTTCTCCTCCCCACCTCTACCCCTTCCCCTCCTGACTCCAAGCCGTCTGTCCGAGGAGCTCCTCAGGCGATGCTTCATTCGGGGGTGGGGGGGGTGACGGCCGAAACACTGCTTGGACGGATACGGGAGAGGACGGTCCCGAGGTGGGAACGTGCTCCGAGCCAGAAACAAGATGTTGCTGCTGGTTCTCGTGTGGTGGGCAATGGGGGTGCGGCACCTTGGGGGTGCAGTGCCGCGCTCCGGGACCACTAGGAGCCCTCTGCCACCAGTGTTCCTGGCTATCACCTCCAGGGCCTCCACCATCCCTTCCAAGTTATATCTTATTTGTTGGACAAAAACTCGGTACCAACTGTGTTCTTGGTGTTTAGTAGGCTTTTTACTGCTGGTGAATCTCCCTCGTGGCTCCCAAAATAGCCAGACAAGCACACACCACAGCCACACACGCTTTCAGTGCCTCTGAGCTCCCTCTCTCTCTGTCGCCTCTTCTGCGCATGTCATGATGACCCTTGACCTCCTGAATCGTGGGAATCGAGCATTGCCATGCCGTTGCTAAGGACGGTGACACTTTATGGGAGAAGTTCAAAAAAATTTAACACTAATACCCATTTCATATCACTACAGTAATGCCCATTTTCAAAAATGAAGACTAGGTGATCTGAGAATGGGCAAGAAGCTGGCGATCTGCAAACCCTTTTTTACCACCCACGCCGGAACTATCGCCCCTTTTTGGGCGATAAGCACAAAAGTGGAGGTTCTAGCCCCACATTCATTATCCCCCAGCATCCAACTGTGACCTTCTGGCTTATTGACAAACAGGTCAGGGATAGCACTCTCATAGAAACATAGAAACATTGAAAATAGGTGCAGGAGCAGGCCATCCGATCCCTTCGAGCCTGCACCACCATTCAATATGATCATGGCTGATCATGCAACTTTAGTACCACATTCCTGCCTTCTCTCCATACCCACTGATCCCTTTAGCCGTAAGGGCCACATCTAACTCTCTTTTGAATATATCCAACGAACTGGACTCAACAACTTTCTGTGGTAGAGAATTCCACATGTTCAAAATTCTCTGGGTGAAAAAGTTTCTCCTCATCTCGGTCCTATATGGCTTACCCCTTATCCTTAGACTGTGACCCCTGGTTCTGGACTTCCTCAACATCGGGAACATTCTTCCTGCATCTAACCTGTTCAAATCCATCAGAATTTTATATGGGGACAGAAGCAAAAGATAGAAAGAAGAAAAGTAGAAGTGAAGAGCAGAGAAACGGGGTGGGGCTGGACCTGAAGGGAAACGTGTCTGCAGGTAGGGAGGGGGCGTTTTTTCACAGTTTGTTCACTTGTTCATGTTCCTGTTTTGTTACTTTTGTTAGTTGTTAAAGGTTAGTTGTAAATTGTTAATTGTTAAATGTTTAAGATTTTTGTGTATTTGAGGGAAGGGTGGGTTGGTGCGGGGGGCGGGGGCGGGGGGCGAGGGGTTGGAGGGATAGTTTTTCAATTTTTATTTGCCTTTTTGTTAATAAAAAAAATTATTTAATTCAATAAATTGTGTGTGTCTTCTCTCTTATTTACATTAGTTATCAACTATACAGATGTTATTCCATATCTGTTCATTCTTTTAATATATGAGTACTTTAGTAACACTTCAGTAACACTAAAATAAGCATAAGTTCTGATGATAGGCCATTGCAGGTAAAGGACACCCCAAGCAATTGAAAGTATTGGTTAACCCTAACTGTAAATCAAAATCTGAAATGTCCATATTTAGCGAGTGGAACCCCTTTCCGAAAAGTACTCGCGGTCTGTGCCTCCCTGGTCATTATGAAGCTCATGAAGTCCCTCCACGAGCGTAAAGAGCTTCAGTCACCTGGCAAAAGCAGCTGTGTGTAGTGTGCTGATGTGTGATTGTAATCTCTCAACAATATCTAATCACTGTACTCTGCACTCTCCAACAATATAAGTAAATAAATTCACTACGTAAAAGCTTCTTAATAAATTCAATACATAAAATGTATCTAAAACGTACTAATAAATTCTAACCTATTCACTAAAATACCTATATGAAAAATTACAGCTCTCATTACATTCTATTATATAAAACCCATTTACTAAAAATAACGTAATAATACCTATATGAAAAATTACAGCTCTCAGTGAATTCTATTATATAAAACCTTTTTACTAAAAAAAAGCTATTTAACAAATTCAATATATAAAACCCAATAAATTCTATTATATTTACTAAAATAATGTAATAATACCTATTTATATTCCCTGTCCCGATATTCTGAGTACAACCAACTCTCTAATTAAATCACAACTAATCCTCCACCCTTCCTCTGAAGTCAAAATGGCATCCATAGTGCCCATTTTCCTTCTCTTCGGCCCAGAAAAAGCAACTATTTCTCAGCAATCTTTTGGGCCTTGCATCGGCCCAGCAAAGTGCAGGCGAGATGTTGAAACTTGGGTTGGGCCTTGTGCGGGCTATAATTTCGGTGATCTTCTCGGCGATCAAAGTGGAAACTTAGGCACTTGTTTTTTGGGCGACATTTTGGGCCTAATTTCCACCTTTTGCTCAAAATGGGCGATAGAGGGCCATTTTGGGCCATATATGGCCATAAATGGGCGATGTGAAGTGGAAAGTCTAGCCCAAAGACTATACTTGCAAAGACTGTAACACTAAAGGCCATCTCCAGCGAATGTGTAGAAGAAATTTTACTCACCGAGTCGCTGAAGAGTTGGCCGATCACCTGGGCTCCAGCATTGATGAAGATGAAGAGAGAGTCCATGAGGGAGCTCAGCACCAGGAAGAGGTGTACAGAGTGTTTACCCCTGTCCATCGAGAGTTCCCAATTTAAAATGGATGTAGAAATCAACGGTGTTCAAGTCTCGATGGAGGTCGACACAGGGGCGAGCCAATCGCTGATGAATCAGGCGTCCTTCGAGAAACTCTGGGACAATTACACCGGACAACCCAAAATGCTTCCAATCCAGGTGAAGCTGCTCACTTACACAAATGACAGCATCCCAGTCGTTGGCAGTGTGGATGTCCACGTGTCCTACGGTGGTGCGATCATAAGCTACCTTTGTGGATCGTTGCTGGGGATGGTCCAACGCTGCTAGGAAGATGGATGAAACAAATCCAAATCTGTTGGAGCTGGGAAAGCCTCCAGGCCCCGGCGATCGACGTCCTATGCGGCCCCAAATTTGGATCCATCACAGCACCTGAAGATCCTACCGTCCAACTCGACTGCTCGCCAACGACACAGACCGCACTACCCAACGGCGAGATGATCCAACCTGAATGACTAGACCTCACCTCCCGGGCTCCAGTGGTAGGATTCCGAAGGAAGAAGATCGGTGCAGAAGGTAGATTCCCGGCTTCCGTGGCAGAACTTGGGGAGAAAAGGATCACCGCAGCCTACCTCGTGGAGAGAGAGAAGATGGTGCCCGCACCACGAAATGAAGCACCTGAAATCAAGATGGCCGCGACCAGACCACGAGGGGCAGCTTTGAGGGAGCAACACGTGATGTCGAGCAGCGAACCGGATTGGGGTAAAGATTGCAAGGCCCTCTTAAAGGAAACCGGCAACCCAACACAATTAAAGGGACAGTTCCACTCTTTGTACAGCGATGCCGGTGATACAAATGAAAAAGATGTAATTAACAAATGCAAGTATCTAAATGTATCTTTGAACAGCGATACCGGTAGGATACATGGAAAAGATGTAATTGATAAATACAAATATCTAAATGTAACCATGTATAGCGATGCCGATAGTATATAGGAAAGAGATGTAACTGACAAATGCGAAGATGTAATTGACAACTGCAAATTTGTAAAGCCAACCAACAATGTCGAGTTGGCTGATTGCGGTCGGAGCCATGAATGTAAATGATGAAATGATGTGTGATGCCGGGTTCTACATGTACGCCGACAAAACCAAGGGCAACCTCCTATGGGAAGCACCCAGGTCCAGCGGGCTACCCGATCATGTAGCCTACGCCTCCGGGACCAATGTGATGCCCCAGAGAATGTGACCACACACACAGAGGGAGCATACCCACTGCAGGGCCAGTGATCAGCGGATGGCACAGGCACCACCACTGGCACCCTGCCCCAGGTCAGCCCTATCTCTCTGGCCACCAGGGCCAGCACCGGGAGCAAGAGGCCAGCACCCTCCAGACCTCCCAACGGGTCCTGGGATGACTAGGCTCCCACCACCGCTGAAGGGCAGCAGGGAGACCCTGCAGCCCTCAAAGGAGGACAGGGAGGCCACATATTCCTGTGGCTCTGCCAACCACTAGGCAACGGTAAAGGCCCTGAAACTCAGCCAGGTGAACGATCCGAGCCCATCCAGCTGGCAGGGGGTGCAGCGCCACCATCAGACAACCTGGACACAGTCCGGTTGCTCTGGAACTAGCATCCTCACCCACCTTAACCTACACCCCAGGGGCAAGACTATAATACCATGTAGGTACCTTACCTGTCATATGTACTTGTTCCACTACTACTGAACCCAAACAGTGATATTACCAATCCTATTTTTTATTCTCTGTACATGTATGCCAATGCAGATGTTGAGCCACACACATGGTCCATGTATGAGGGGGGGGGAGGGGGGGGAATGGATGTATGTAGCCATGGACACACATGGATACACCCAGAACCCACACAACCCCCACTATGACCTCCAATGTCCACTGCTGACCATTTCCCAATGTTGTGGCAATAAGGATTTGGGGGTCTACAGGGAGAGAGCCATTCCCAAGCACAGACAAAGTGCAAGGGCTTTGAGAACTCAAGTCAAGGGCCAGAGCACCCAGTGCAAAGGCCAGTGGCACAAGACATAGGGGGGAGTGATGTTGTGTATGTATATGTTTCTACAGTTACATTAGACCACTGAATGTATCTTCACACTGTATACATTATACCTGTACCACCAGAGGGTGCTACTGGTGGCGACCTAAGGGTCACCTGCACACCGTGGGTAACCCAGTATAAAAGGGAACTCACCTCACTGTATCCTCATTCAGGAGGTGCAATAAATGGACTAAGGTCACAACAGTTAAAGTACATTACCTTACCTCGTGGAGTCATTACTATAGTACTTACAAATATAACAGTTGCAAATTGAAAACAAGGGCATACAATGTGGCCAAAACTAGTGGGAGGCCAGAGGATTGGGAAACTTTTAAAAGCCAGCAAAGAATGACTAAAAAAATGATGGAGAGGGAAGATAGATTATGAAAGTAAACTAGCACAGAATATAAAAACAGATAGTAGGAGTTTCTACAGGTACATAAAAAGGAAAAGAGTGGCTAAAGTAAATATTGGTCCCCTAGAGGATGAGACTGGGGAATTAATAATGGAGAACAGGGAAATGGCAGAGATGTTGAACAAATATTTTGTATCGGTCTTCACGGTAGAAGACACTAAAAACATCCAAATAGTGAATAAGCAAGGGGCAATAGGGAGGGAGGAACTTAATACACTCACTATCACTAAAGAAGTAATACTCAGTAAAATAATGGGACTAAAGACGGACAAGTCCCCTGCACCTGATGGCTTGCATCCTAGAGTCTTAAAAGAAATGGCTGCAGAGATAGTGGATGCATTGGTTGTAGTCTACCAAAATTCCCTCGACACACAAAAATCTGCAAAGGGATATAGACAGGCTAAGTGAGTGGCAAAAAAATTGGCAGATGGAGTATAATGTGGGAAAATGTGAGGTTATCCACTTTGGCAGAAAAAATAGAAAAGCAAATTATAATTTAAATGGAGAAAAATTGCAAAGTGCTGCAGTACAGAGGGCCCTGGGGGGTCCTTGTGCATGAAACACAAAAAATGAGTATGCAGGTAGAGCAATTAATCAGGAAGGCCAATGGTATCTTGGCCTTTATTGCAAAGGGGATGGAATATAAAAGCATGGAAGTCTTGCTACAGCTATATAAGGTATTGGTGAGGCCACACCTGGAATACTGCATGCAGTTTTGGTTTCCATATTTACGAAAGGATATACTTGCTTTGGAGGCAGTTCAAAGAAGGTTCACTAGGTTGATTCCGGGGATGAGGGGGTTGACTTATGAGGAAAGGTTGAGTAGGTTGGGTTTCTACTCATTGGAATTCAAAAGAATGAGAGGTGATCTTATCCAAATGTATAAGATTATGAGGGGGCTTGACAAGGTGGATGCAGAGAGGATGCTTCCACTGATGGGGGAGACTAGAACTAGAGGGAATGATCTTAGAATAAGGGGCCGCCCATTTAAAACAGAGATGAGGAGAAATTTCTTCTCTCAGAGGGTTGCAAATCTGTGGAATTCGCTGCCTCAGTTTCTTAAATGATAAGGGGTTAGGGGGTTATGGGGAGCAGGTGGGAAAATGGAGCTGAGTCCATGATCAGATCAGCCTTGATCTTATTGAATGGCGGAGCAGGCTCGAGGGGCTGTATGGCTTACTCCTGTTCCTATTTCTTATGGTCTTATGTTCTTATGTATTACATAGAATTAGGCCATTTGGCCCATCATCCTGAGTTTTGATGTCCTCCATTTACTGAAGGTCGCTTTATCTGTGGTTTAAGGGAAATCATTTATTATGCGGGAAAGTTTATAATAATACTGTGTCCTGATTGATATCTAATCAAGAAAATTCCAATAAATCACAATGTACTTCCTAATAGAATAATATTCTGTTATCACAATACCTTGGTAACTGGAGTTATTCATCATAAATACTGCAAACTATTGCTTCCTGTAACACGGACATTAACAGAGACTATAATAGACATATTTGCACACTCAGCACTAATGTGTAATAATAGTCTGGATGTTACTGGGTGGCAGAAACCTCACACCATTAAAATGGATATATATGTGGGATAGTTGGAGGATAGCCAATTCTCTACTCACAGAGTTGTTAGATACACAAGTTGCAATTTAAAAAAATCATATCTATTAGATTATAGTACCGGGGCTGCCTATTGCTTAAATTATGAGTCTGATTTGGGTGAATCCTAGGGCTGCCAATCACTAAAACTCATGAAAAATCTGCATATTCCTAGACAATGTTCCCTAGACAGAGAAACATTGATGGTATTAAGCAGAGAAAATGAAACTTAGCACAAAAGTTAAGCATAAAAGATGGAGGTCGTTCACCCCATCAAGCTCATCATTTTATCGAAACCTATGATGCCCCATCACTGCCTCTTCGAGTTAATCTCCACTATCCTACTCAGAAGACCATTACAGGTATCAATCACTCTTTGTATAAAGAAGTGCTTCCTGAAATATGTTCTGTGCTGCCCTTTTACCAGCTTGTACCTATGTCTCCTGGAACTGCAGTTGTGGTCATAACTTTTCTAACCTTTTCTATCCCATATACAGCAAAATTTTCAACTTCGGCAGGGATATAAAATGAGCGGGATCGGATTCACTGCCTTGTCCAATGTTCCTTCCCATTGACTTCAATGGGCAAACAATCCAATATCATCTGCTCTATACCCTGTCTAAATTTGAAAGTTCCATGCTTAGTATCTTAAATACGTCTATATGGTCCTGCCTCACTCCCCTTCTTTTAAGCTTGTGGTGTCCCTGCACCTTGCTACTGAATCACACGAGGCATGTACTGCAGACACGGTCACTGCGTGACCTTTCTTTATTCCCAGGACCAAGAAGTGATGACCCTGCGTGGGACCTCCCTTTAAATACCTGAGTGCCCAGGTGAGCAGTGTCTCCCACAAGTTCACCCCCTGTGGTCAAGGTGTGCATTTCCAGGACATATATACAGTGTACAGTGTGGTTGCATGAAGGTTACAGTTACATAAAGGTTGCATACATGACATCACCTCCCCCCTCACGTCTTTTTGTGTCAAAGGTTAAGTCTTTCAGGTGGTCGACGCTCTCTCGTGGAGCGCCGCAGTTGGGGCTCTGGTGGCTGAGCCTTGGCATGTGTCTCTGTCACCTGAGGTGATTCCGGCCTGTCCAGGTTGGCCGCAGGGACTGTGCATGTTGGTGAATGTCCTTGTTGCTCGTCCACTGGCAGTGGTGTGGGTAACATCTCATGCTCTTCCTCAGTGTCTATGCTGAACCTTTTCTTTACTTGATCCAAATATTTGCGGCATATCTGCCTATTGTTGAGTCTGACCACTATGACCCTATTCCCCTCTTTGCCAATTACGGTGCCCTCAAGCCACTTGGGTCCCAAAGCATGGTTAAGAACAAATACCGGGTCATTAATTTCTATACACCTCACCCTTGCATTTCGATCATGGCACTCGGTTTGGGACTGGCGCTTGCCCTCAACAATGCCCAAGGAATATTGGGCAAGGTGGTGAATCCGATGAATGAGGGACAGCTGCGTTTAAAGCGTGCGTTTCATGAGTAGTTCCGCTGGCGGGTCTCCCGTGAGCGAATGCGGGCGGGAGCTGTAGGCCAGCAGGAGGCGCGATAGGCGGTACTGAAGGAAGGGTCCTTGGATACGGAGCATGCCCTGTTTTATGACTTGGACCGCACGTTCCGCCTGGCCATTGGAAGATGGCTTGAACGGCGCTGTCTGGACATGTTTGATGCCATTACCCGACATAAACTCCTGGAATTCATGGCTGGTGAAGCATGGGCCATTGTCGCTGACCAGAATGTTCGGCAAGTCATGGGTCGCGAAAACCATATGCAGACTCTCCACTGTGATGGATGTCATGCACGAGTTTAATATGATGCACTCAATCCATTTCGAGTATGCATCGACAACGATCAGAAACATTTTCCCCATGAACGGGCCCGCGTAGTCTACATGAACACGTGACCATGGCCTGGTGGGCCAGGGCCATGGACTGAGTGGGGCCTCCCTGGGGGCATTGCCCAGCTGAGCACACGTCGTGCACCTGCGAACCCATTGTTCCAGGTCTGAGTCAATTCATGTGACCAGGCAATGGCCTTCATTAGCACGATGCCAGGGTGCTCGCTGTGGAGTTCCCTGATGAATGCTTCCCTTCCTTTCTAGGGCATGACTACCCGGTTGCCCCATAGCAGGCAGTCGGCTTGGATGGAGAACTCATCCATTCGTCTGTGAAATGGTCTGACCTCCTCGGGGCACGCCCCGTGTGCGGGCGCCCAATCCCCAGTCAGAACACATTTCTTTATCATGGATAGGAGGGGGTCTCTGTTGGTCCAGATTTTGATCTGGCGGGCTGTGATAGGGGAGTCTGCGGTGTCAAAAGCCTCAACGGCCATGACCATCTCAGCGCTTTGCTCTGACGCCCTCTCAGTGGTGGCCAGTGGGAGCCTGCTGAGCGCATCAGTGCAATTCTCGGTGCCTGGCCGGTGCTGTATGGTGTAGTCATACGCAGCCAGCGTGAGAGCCCATTGGTGTATGCGAGCTGACGCATTGGCATTGACAGCCTTGCTGTCGGACAACAGGGATGTTAACGGCTTGTGGTCCATTACTAGCTCGAACCGCCTACCGAAAAGGTACTGGTGCATCTTTTTCACCCCGTAAACACAAACGAGTGCTTCCTTTTCGACCATGCCATATCCACGCTCTGCCTGGGAGAGCGACTTGGAGGCATAAGCCACGGTTGGAGTCGGCCGTCATCATTACTCTGCTGCAACACGCACCCAACCCCATAGGATGATGCATCACACGTTAAAACCATTTTTTTACAAGAGTCATACAAGGTCAACAGCTTGTTCGAACAAAGCAGGTTCCGCGCCCTATTGAAAGCCTGTTCTTGACCGTCCCCCCAAAACCATTCACAACCTTTACGCAAGAGCACGTGTTGCGGCTCCAACAATGTGCTTAAGTTCGACAGAAAGTTCCCGAAATAGTTCAAAAGTCCCAGGAATGATCGCAACTCCGATGTGTTGCCGGGCCTGGGCGCCCGGCGGATTGCCTCCGTTTTAGCTTCGGTGGGCCGGATCCCATCTGCGGCAACCCTCCTGCCCAAAAACTCGACCTCTGTGGCCAAAAACACACACTTGGGCTTTATCAACCACAAGCCTACCCGGTCCAGTCGGCGTAGCACCTCCCCCAGGTTTTGGAGGTGTTCCTCGGTGTCTCGACCTGTTATTAGGATGTCGTCTTTGAATACGATCGTTCCAGGAATGGATTTAAGCAAGCTTTCCATGTTCCTCTGAAAGAGAGCGGCCGCCGAACGAATGCCAAACGGACACCTGTTGTTGATAAATAGCTCCTTGCGCGTCATGATGGTGGTCAAAAGCTTGGATTTTTCAACCAGTTCCTGAGTCATGTAGGCCAAAGTGAGGTCCAACTTGGTGAACAGCTTGCCACCTGCCAGCATGGCAAAAAGGTCCTTCGCTCTCGGTATTGGTCTTGCAGTGTCACTCGGTTAATGGTGGTCTTGCAGACACCACAAATCCTGACCGAGCCAGCCGCTTTGAAAACAGGAATGATGGGGCTTACCCAGTCACTGAATTCAATGGCCGAAATTATGCCCTCTCTGAGCAGCCTGTCCAATTCACTTTCAATTTTCTCATGCATCACATGCGGCACCGCTCTGGCTTTGTGGTGCACTGGTCTGGCGTCCGAGGTGATGCGTATCACTACTTTGGTGCCCTTGAAAGTCCCGACACCAGGTTGAAACAGTGCCCTGAATTTCTGAAGGACCTGTGAGCATGAGCTTCGCTCCACAGATGAAATGGCGTGCATATCCCTCCCATTTCCAGTTCATCTCGGCTAGCCAGCTCCTCCCCAAAAGTGCGGGGCCGTTTCCCGGGACAATCCAGAGTGGCAGCCGGTTCTCTGATCCATTATATGTTACCACCAAGTTTGCGCAGCCTAGCACTGGGATGATCTCTTGGGTGTATGTCCGTAGCTGCATGTCAATGCGTTCCAGTTTTGGACTGCTAGCTCTGTGTGGCCATAGTCTCTCAAATTGTTGGGTGCTCATAAGGGACTGGCTGGCTCCTGTGTCCAGCTCCATGCGCACTGGGATGCCATTCAATAAAACTTTCATCATCATGGGTGGCGTTTTGTTATATGAGCTGTGGACGTCAGCCACATGAACCCGCTGAACTTCAGCATCCATGGCTTTGCCCCAAGCATTATTCTGCATTGCAGACCCCTCATCTGGTTCTTCTGTCTCATAGATTAGCCTCGCTACAGCCTTTCTGCACATTCTGGCCAAGTGTCCACTGATGTTGCAATTCCTACAGATAAATTGCTGGAACCTGCAGCTTTTCGCAGTATGTCTACCCCCACACCTCCAGCATGAGCTGAGGTTGTTGTTATTAAAAGGACTGTTACCAGGCATTCCTCTCTGATTGTCCCTTTGGTTATTTCTAAGCGCTTTGATGGTGGGTGTCAATGGTCCCATCACGGGATGCATTATTCCTCGAGGTGGAGTGAATTGCCAATCCCCTTTCCATTGTCCCTGTTGCGGGCCCACCCTAGAGTCTGTTGCCGCCTGGCTGGTTTCAAAATGCCCTTGCCTGCCTGCGGGGTCCTGAGCCGTGTTCACAATGTTAACTCCCTGGTCCATCGCCACATTGGAACCAGAGCTGCGCACGTAAATTAGCTTGGTCTCCTCTTCCCCTGCCATGAAGGTCTGAGTTATCAATGCCGCCCTTTCTAAAGTCAAGTCCTTGGTCTCTATGAGCTTCCTGAAAATCCCGGTATGACTAATGTCCTCAATGAAGAAATCCCTTAACATCTCCCCACTGCAGGCACCTGTGAACTTACAGAGACTGGCCAAGCGCCGTAGGTCCGCAACGAAGTCCGAGATGTTTTGTCCCTCCCGACGCCGCTGCGTGTAGAACCATGCCGGGCCATGTGTATGCTACTCGCCGGTTTGAGATGCTCACTGATCAGCTGGCTGAGCTCCTCGAAGGACTTGTCCACCGGCTTCTCGGGTGCGAGCAGATCTTTCATCAGCGCTTACGTCTCTGGTCAGTAGATGCGCCCTCCACTTGTCAGCCGCTGCTGCTCCCAGCCAGCCCTTCGTGACAAAACTCTGCTGGAGTCTCTCAACGAAATCGTCCCAGTCCTCACCCACACAGTAACGTTCCTCTGTGCTGCCGGTGGCCATCCTCGTGGTTCGGTGATTCCCGTTTCTCGTCGCCAAATGTGGTGTCCCTGCACCTTGCTACTGAATCACACGAGGCATGTACTGCAGACACGGTCACTGCGTGACCTTTCTTTATTCCCAGGACCAAGAAGTGATGACCCTGCGTGAGACCTCCCTTTAAATACCTGAGTGCCCAGGTGAGGAGTGTCTCCCACAAGTTCACCCCCTGTGGTCAAGGTGTGCATTTCCAGGACATATATACAGTGTACAGTGTGGTTGCATGAAGGTTACAGTTACATGAAGGTTGCAGTTGTATGAAGGTTGCATACATGACAAAGCTTAAATAATTTGAGTGTCTCTCACTTTTCCTCACTACTCAGACATTAGGGATCAACCTCCTGCCACTTCTCTGCACTTTTCTGGGCCTGGATGCTTCCTTTGTGCCTCAGTGGCTTTTAAATGCAATACTCAGGTGCGGTTACATTCTCTTCGCTTTGTTGGGCAACAGATGCTGGCTCCACACATTGGCTCAGGACTATGCTACTGATAGTTAAAATGCCACATGTAGAGTAAGGAAAGAACTGTAACTGTTTTCCTGTGTCTATTTACTGAAGCATGTAGGACTAATTGGAGGCAGTGAAGGATATTTGTTGATATCAGACCTTGATTTTTCCTTTGTTTTTAAAAACAGCCAGTTGTTGAGTTATTGAATATTAACTCCTAGAAATTATCTATTGCATTGCCTTAGCCTGATTCTTAAGGAAGAACAATTTTAACTTTTATTTCATATTACAAACTATACAAATATTTTGAATTGTAGTAGATAGAATTATTGAATTCCCACGAATTGAGACACCACAATACATTTGACTTACCTACAAAGTGACGATATTAAGCTGAAGGACTGGCTAAGGCTGAAAGACTGCTTGTGCTATCGCCAGACATACCCACACATGTTTAAGTGACAAGGGAAGTAGCTTACAGCCAGGAAATGGTTGGGTGATCCACCTGCTGGAGGAAATGCAGTGCTGCTGTGCACCTACAGGAAGCAGATAAACACTGCAAACTCTATTTGTGCGGATGGACAATTTCCGCTTCATTCACAGTTTACCAATCAACTGTAAAAGCATTATTATGGTACAAATGCCTCAGGTAAATTAATATAAATATGAAGATTATTTTGCCAGCCTTTAATGTTGTATGATTACCTGCTGAAGAAAAAAAATACATTTAGTTACAGATATGATTGCAAAATGTTTTTAGAAATTGTTTTGTGTTCATTTATATCTACAGGGCACTAGGCTGGGAAAATGAAAAATTAATTATAAAACCTGCAAAGAAAAACAAGGCACTTATAATGAAGGAAACAAGCATGGTTCATGTTTTGTCCTGCTTTACAGGCAGTCTCCCAGGGTTAAGTATATTTCAGTAAAGGGGAAGTAAATTTTCTGCCATTCATTTTGGAATACCATATCATTATGGAATTTTAAAAAATATCACATTTTTGCACAAAATAACAAGAGAAACATGTCATAAATCTCCTAACTTGCCTGCTTGTTTTTGGTATTGACTGAGTTGAAATGAGAAAATAAATGAAAATTACACTAATAGTGAAAAATAACATTTGAAATTCCAGGCTCATGCATTAGTGGCAGTTTGGATTAAATCAACATTAGACGTTTTAAAAATATTCCGACATTGCATATAAACAGGAATGTGTCATCTCTTTGGGTCGCTATGAAAGAATGTCCATATAATCATACTTTTATAATATTTGGCGAATATAGATAATAATATAATATAATGGTATACATAATAGTATAAATATGTATGTGGAGTTTGGTCGGGTATAGATCGATGCATATCTCCACATACAGCTTTGGCTAATTATAGACACTAGTTTTTATAAAGATTAGAGAAATATCAACTCAACTTCTCTAGACTGCCCTTCCGCTTTAATTGTTCCTAATATTGTGGTGCAGGTAATATTTGTTTTGCATTGTTGGTATTGTAACAGCGCTTGAAATTACATCAGAATCAAGTTATACATATTTGTAGCATTGAGAATTAATGGCAGTGTTCGAATGCAGCACATGAAAGAATTGTTTACATTCATTATCATTATTTTTATCACAGTATTTTCAAATATTTAACCTTTTAGGATCCTTTTTTGTCAATTTCATAATCCTCAAATTTAAATGAAGAAGACTGTCATTAGCAGGATATTATATGCTTATGTGATGCACCTTATGACAATCAAAATGAGAGCCATAAAAAGTGGTATATTACTGCTCCTGAGCCCACATCATTTGTATTATAATTATATTTCAGACTAAAAATTAACACAAAAAATATGTATTTGTAGCTTCAACTGACATTCAAATATATTTATCCTCTATGGATATTCTTGCTGATTCTTAGACAGGATGCTGGTCAGACTGATTCATTTTGAGGGAAAGAAAAATCACCAGAAAGACTCTTCACAGTCATTCTCCAGTCACAACCTAGACTAATGTGCTTGTTCAGCAAAAGCATGACTGCATGGAAGTATAAACCACAATAGTACATTTAAAAAAAAAGGAAAATGGACCTGAATTAGCTGATCTCATCCAGGATAATAGTAGAGGCACTTCAATTGATCTTAGGGAAAATTGGCAAAAGTTATTGCTTTTGAATACTGCTGGAAAGTGATAACGGGCTCAAGTTTCGGCCTGAGTTGCTCCTATTTTTTTTGAGCAACTAGTTTAGAATGAAGCATCTTAGAAATTGCAATTCTCAGCATTTAGTTTTCTCCAGTTCCAGTGAGTTAGAATAGTTCCATTTTAGAATAGATTTTTTTTCAAAAGGGGGCGTGTCCAGCTGTTTTACAAGTTTAGGCAGCGAAAACTTACTCCAAAATAACTTAGAATGGAGTAAGTGTAGATTTTTGTACGCTCAGAAAAACCTTGCCTATACTTATAAATCAGGCATAGGGAACTAGAGATGGGGGGAGGGGGAGGAGGGTTTACAAACATTAAACACTTCACTTTTACAAATAAAGAGCCATCATCAATAATAAATGATAAATAAATCAATAAATCAATCCAAAAAACTAAAAAAATAAAAAAATAAAAAAATAATAAAAAATCAATCAATAAATAAAAAGTTAAGTTTCTACTCACCGACTGCAGCACCGGGAGCTCTCCAACAGCATGCTGGGACAGCCCACCCCACCCCCCACCGTGTCTCTCTCTCTCTGCCTCTGTCAGTGTCTCTCTCTCTGCCTCTGTCTCTCTTTCTGTCAATGTCTCTTTCTGTTTCTGACAACGAGGAGTGGGGGGAGAGAGGGTGGGAGAGAGTGGGGAGAGGAGGGGGGAGAGACGGGGAGGTGGGGGAGGAGGGGGGGAGAGGGGAGGAGGGGAGAGGAGGGGGAGAGGGGAGGGGCGGGGAGGAGAGGGGGAGAGGAGAGGGGAGGGGAGAGAGGAGAGGGGAGGGGGAGAGGGATGAGGGGAGGGATGGGGAGAGGGGAGGGAGGGGCAGGGAGGGGGAGGGGGAGAGGAGAGGGGCTGAACAGAGGGGATAGGGAGGGGGGGCTGAATGGGAAGGAGGGGGGCTGAATGGGGGAGGGCTGAACAGCGGGGGGAAGGAGGGAGGCTGAACGGGCCCCACTGCCGCCGCTGCCGGGCTCCCAGGAGGACATTGGGTGGGGCCCGCCCCCAGCGAGAAGCCGGGCGGGTGGGCCCCGCCGATGACGAGATAAGATGTGTCAGGCCACTCAGCCCAGATAGGGGCGACGTCCCTTTGGCCTGGGATAGGGTCGTCGCCCGGAGACAGGACGCGCTGGGAGGGCCAGGAGCTACTGCGCACGTGCGCAGTTGCCGGCACTGTTTTTGGTGCAGGGCTGTAGCTCCACCCCCAGCAGCTCCTGCTGCGCTGCGTCGAGCTGGAAACGGCCCTACAGATATCAGAGAATCGCGAGGTAAGTATTTGGTGCAATTTTTGTTCTACAAATTAGGCGGGCCTCTCCGATGTGCGCCGTTCTAGTGGGGGCCTAATCTAGTGGGGGTTCTAATCTTCCCAGCCCTGTGAATGCAGGTTTGGAGGCTGCCCGCTGTCAGAATTGCCCTGATTGACAGCGAGTCGGGATCCCGCTCTAAACTCGCCTCCGTGTGAATTGCTCAGCTGTCAACTCGCCGTTTGGATAGCAGACCCAACAGCAAGTGACGAGACAGGTAATTTTCATAATTAAAAAGTACTTCAATGGTAGTTAAGATGGTTAAAAGCAGGCACTTACAATTTTACCAATCTTTAGACGGGTTTGCCTTCGCTCGGTAAGTGGAGTTGTGTTCTCAGTGATTCTCTATTGCTTTGGCTAGTTGACAACTGCAGAAGTGGTATAAAAGCTACCATTTCACAGCTGTTCGCTTTCCAATGTCAGAAGCTGACGCCTTCGGGTTTTGGAAGAGACTTTTGAGCTGTAAGCAGGTTGGAAGTGTTTGCAGTGAACTCTATTCACTGTCACCTCCTTGGAGCAACCTCTCTCACTACTGACAGAGCTCTTCAGTCATATCAACCTCACCTGCCATCTATTCCAGCAGCACCGGTGCCCTTGAAAAAAATCTCACCTTGGTCCTTAGAATCCCACCGCGATCAGTCCCAACACCAACATCGCTAAACACACCAGCATCACCAACAGCAACACCAACCTTCTCTGCAATCACCTGATGCTGCACAGGACACAGGGCATCAACACCCGACCACATTGCTGCCTGGGAGGCCAGTGATGGTCTCACCATGGCCACATTTACTTTACTTCATGCTGGACACCCTGACTGCCACATGATGCGCCAAATTGGCACCACCCCACACAAGCTCCATAAATCATCCCAGCAATGTACAACCCATTCCTTTCACATTCATTACCATTGTGTCTCACCATTCACTACAACTCACTAAACCACTTCGAAAGGTGCCCACAAATCTGTCCAAGAACGCAAAGTGCTGAAAATAAAGATTTCAATGTGTGACAACACATCAACATTATCTATGAATTCTAACTATAAACTTTCCATACCTCGGGAGCCTATTATCAGCAGGGCAGACATCTACAATGAGGTTCAACACCGCCTCCAGTGCACCAGCGTAGCCTTCGGTCACCTGAGGAAGAGAGTGTTCGAAGATCAGGCCCTCAAATCTGGCACCAAGCTTATGGTCTACAGGGCTGTAGTGATACCCGCCCTCCTGTATGGCTCAGAAACGTGGACCATACAGAGTAGACACCTGAAATCGCTGGAGAAATATCTCTGCAAGATCCTGCAAATCCCCTGGGAGGACAGACGCATCAACGTCAGTGTTCTCGATCAGGCCAAGATCCCCAGCATCGAAGCACTGTCCGTTGGACAGGCCACATTGTTTGCATGCCTGACACAAGACTTCCAAAGAAAGTGCACTACTTGGAACTCCTACACGGCAAACGAGTCCAAAGTGGGCAGCGAAAATGTTTCAAGGACCACCCTCAAAGCCTCCTTGATAAAGTGCAACATCCCCACCGACACCTGGGAGTCCTTGGCCAAAGACTGCCCGAAGTGGAGGAAGAGCATCCGGGAGGGCGCTGAGCACCTTGAGTCTTGTCGCTGAGAGCATGCAGAAAACAAGCGCAGGCAGCGGAAGGAGCGTACGGCAAACCAGACTCCCCACCCATCCTCTCCTCCAACGATTGTCTGTCCCACCTGTGACAGAGACAGTAATTCTCGTGTTGGACTGTACAGTCACCTGAGAACTCACTTTTAGAGTGGAAGCAAGTCTTCCTCGATTTCGAGGGACTGCCCATGATTAACTATACATGCACATTGGCTAAAGAACCCAAGTGCCTACCCTTGTGTGTTGTTAGCTGGTATGATTGGACAAGGCTGATGGTGAGTGTGAGGGATGGCTAGTGAAATGGGGAACTGATAATGTAGATAGAGAGAGAGGGATTGGTGGAGGTGTAAGGTAAGTTGGTGTGAGAAAGGATGTTAAGAGGTAGAACAGGGAAGGCAGAGTGATGGGGATGTGATGAGTGGCACAGCAGAATGAGGTTGAGTGTGGCTTTGCAGTAACGTTTCATGATCTACTGAGATAATTGAAAGGTTTGCACCACTGCAGCTTGGTCCTCCTGACGATGTCCCTGCTTGTGCCCTGCTGTGCAATGTGCAACCAACTGCATTGGTATCTGGGGAGGGCCCTTCTGGAAGGAGTCATGGGAGAGCCTGGGTGCAGCCGTGTACATCTGTGCAGTGCTTGTCAGTGTTAGCAGCACCTCAATGCTGCAGAACAGTGACAGGAGAACTGTCAAAACCATTGTGGGCATTGTCCCTTTAAGGAAACCGGCTGATGACGCATCATCAATTAACGTCATCAGACTGGCTTCCTCTTAATTGGCCAATAATTACCACTCGTGGCCCAGATGTGGACATGATTGGGCTTGGCTATGATGCCACCAGCAGTTGAATGGCCTGTGTAAACTCCCTGTCACAACTCTGAAGCATGATCACATGGACAAGCTATCAGAGACTGCATTGTATCTGTGGAATTGTATCCAGCAAGGAGTCTATGCTTTCAGCAGGGGAGGAAGGAAGAAATCTGGAAGAAAATTGTGTAAAAAGAAGAAAAACATGAAAATTCATTTATTTTATCAGCTAATGTACTAAATACTCCAAAATCCTTTTCTCTTATAGAAAAGATGAAAAAAAAAGCCTAAATTTTCCGCTGGAGTTATGCTGGGAAGCCGGCGTAATTTCAGCAGAAACTCACTCACCGTTGTCACTTTCAACATTTTTCACCAGAATGGCATTGGGTGGATACCACATCCACTCAAATATGGGCAGACATACTATACATCATATTTCCTGCAATTTGCATCCTAGCTGTGCTGGGCGCAAGAGATGCCTGTTGGTCCCAGGCACCCAGATTACGACTGGTGGGAGAGGAGCTATTTAAATTTTAAAGGGCCAAAAAGATCATGCAATCAAATGCACGGCAAAGCTGCAGCAAAAAACATTACAATATATTTCCAATTCTCCAGGTGACACACAAGCCACCAGCATTGCTACACATGGCCATAGACTCCCTAGTTCCTCACCAACTTATTCAAATTACACTGAATGACCCTATAAGATCGGTGAGGACAGGTGCAACCTGCAAGCGGCGGAATTTCTGTCTCGCTGCACTTCTGCCGGCCAACAGCTGAGTAGAGAATCTCTTCTTTTTAGGCAGTCCCCCGGAGATGAGAATGACTTGCTTCGACACTAATATGAGTTCTACAGTGACTGATGAGACCAATGTGGGATCTACAGACTCTGTCACAGGTGGGGCAGATGGTGGTTGGAGGAACGGGTGGGTGGGGTGCTTGGTTTGTCACACGCACCTTCTGCTGTTTGTGCTTGGCTGCCGGGTTCTCCCGATGAAGAGACTTGAAGGGTTTGGCACCTTCTCGGATGCTTCTCCTCCACTTTGAGCGGTCTTGGGCCAGGGATTCGCAGGTGTCGGTAAGGATATTGCACTTTTTCAAGGAGGCTTTGAGGGTCTCCTTAAAGCGTTTTTTTTCCCTCCTGGGACTCGCCTGCTGTGATGGAGGTTGGAGTAGAGTGCTTGTTTTGGATGTTTAACATCGGGCATGCAGACAATGTGGCCTGTCCAACGGAGCTGATTGAACGTGGTCAATGCTTCAGTGCTGAGGATGTTGGCCTGAGAGAGAACTACTAATGTTGGTGCACCTATCCTGCCAGTGGATTTGCAGGAATTTGCAGAGACAAGGTTGGTGGTACACCTCCAGTTCTTTGAGGTGCCTGCTGTACATAGTCCATGTCTCTGAAGCATATAGGAGGTTGGGTAGACCATGAGCTTGGTGCCGGGTTTGAGATCCTGGTCTTTGAACACCCTTTTCTTCAGGTGACCGAAGGCTGCACTGGCACACTGAAGGTGGTGTTGGACTTCGTCATCGATGTCTGTCCTTGTAGACAATAGGCTCCTGAGTTATTGGAAGTGGTCCACATTGTCCAAGGTCTTGTCATGGATCTTGATAACCGGGGAGCAGTACTGTGTGGAGGGGGCAAGTTGTTAGAGAACCTTTGTCTTACAGATGTTTAACGAAAGGCCCATACTCTCGTACGCTTCGGTGAAGGTACCATTGGTGGTTTGGAGTTCGGCCTCTGAGTGTGCACAAACGCGAGCATCGTCTGCATACTGTAGTTCAATGACAGAGCTTGGAATAACCTTGGATCTGGACTGGAGGCAACGGAGATTGAACAGTTTCCCATTTGTCCTGTCGATTAGCTCCACTCCAGTGGGGAGCTTGTTAAAGATAAGATGAAGCATTGCAGTGAGGAAGATTGAGAAGAGCGTTGGTGCGATGACACAGCCTTACTTGACCCCGGTCTGCACTTGTATTGGCTCCGTGGTGGATCCGTTGATAAGCATCACACCTTGCATGTCATCGTGAAGCAGGTTGAGGATGGCGAAAACTTTTGGAGGACAGCCAAATTTGAGAAGGACACTCCATAATCCCTCACGGATGACAGAATTGAGAGCCTTTGAATGGTCAAAGAAGGCCATGTACAGAGCTTGATGCTGCTCCCTACATTTTTCTTGAATTTATCGTGCAGTGAAGATCATGTCTGTTGTGCCCCTTAGTGGACAGAATCCGCATTACAACCCTGGGAGGAGCTCTTCACCACTGGGAGGAGACGATTGAGGAGGATTCTTGTGATAATTTTCCCTGTGGCAGACACCAGACACCAGATAAGGGAGATGAGGTCATGGATTCGCGCCGTGTACTTTTCCGCCTTGCTTTAGTACTTTAGGATTCCATCTGCGCCTGAGGCCTTGTTGTTTTTCAGTTGTCGGATGGCCTTTTCAATCTCATGCTGGACTGCAATTGTGCAGAGGTGGTGGTGGGTGGCATGCTGTGGGATACAGTCAAGGACATTCACGTCGAAGACAAAGTCTTGGTTTAGGAGATCCTCGAAGCGCTCCTTCCAGCGAGCACTGACTGCCTCTCTGTCCTTGATGAGCACCCCTCCATTCTTAGTTCTCAGTGGGATAGGACCTTGAGTGCTTGGGCTGTAGGTGGTCTTGACTGTGCTAAAAAAAAGCCCACGCACATCGTGGATTTCTAAGCCTCTATTTTTGCCATATCTCAATTTCATTCATCTATGGGGCTTAGGCATTGATAATAGCCTTCAACAGCCTCAAGATGAGGCTGTTCTGCAGTTTAGACAGCAGGAGGTGTACTTTTCTTGAAAGGGGTTCTGCATTAGTCCTGTACCTGGAGAAGCAAACTGATCGCTTTCAGGCAGGAAATTATGAAAACAAACCATGCTGTCCATCTGTTCCTGACTGTAGCAGTGTCAAGTAATATTATTACCATTTATTAAACACACAGGCTTGTATTCAATTAATTCAAGTGATTTCCTTGACTTAAGCATTGAGAAGAGTAAAGCTATTGACCTTGATTTTAACTGCCCTCGGGGTGTTTTTACTACGTTAAAGATGCCATATAAATGCAAATTGTTGTTGTTTCATTGCTTTAGCATTCTAATTAGATAGCTTTAAAAATCCCCTCCATGTCATCTGATTTATAATGCATATAAAGTATAAATGTGAAATAAAAAATGTGAATTCATCAACATTATGGTTAATTAGGTTGAACGCTGTGGATCTAGTCTTAAAATGGTAAACATGTAAAAGTTTCTTGTTTCTTTTCAACAGCCATTGCTCAATGTTATTTTGCTTCAAACTTCACGGCTATTGACAGTTGTTATCACAGTTAACAGTGAAATGACATGAATTAAAAGGTCTGAAAGCACTGGGAATGCTCTATGTTAACTCTAAAAAAGTTCAATTTCTCACAAAATTCACCAAAAATGTTAAATAAAAGGTCTCTGAGAGATATTACATTGTTGCAGAATAGTTTAGTGATTCACTAGAAGGTATAACAAGCCTGCATCTTGTGCTGTTTACGGAACAATTCTATATATGATTACAATTAATGGATTAGAACATTTTAAGTGACCAAAGGGGAAATTATTAAACTAATTAAGATGTCTGACATTCATTATTTAACAATAGTTTGCAGGTGGTTTTGATTCTATGAATTTATTGTATAATTAAAGAGTATTTTCAGAAACAAATTAGTTATTTTGTGATGTTGATTGGACATCTCTTCACTCAACACAATTTGTAATTTGCACCTCCGACTCCCGATTGTCAGGCACCATCTCCAAGGGTCCCTGGTATTTTGTAATTTGCATTATAATGACAAAGGGTCATCGACCTAAAACATTAACTCTGTTTTTTGCTCCACAGATGCTGCCTGACCCACTGAGAGTTCCAACATTTTCTGTTTTTTATATCAGATTCCAACACCCGCAGTATTTTGCTTTTGTAATTTGCATCATTATGTCACTCATGTGGCAAGGATCAGTGCAAGTTACTTTAAGAAGCACATATTTCTGGATCGGTTGCCCTGTCTCCTACTGAAGAAAATAAAGATCAGTAAAGGGTTCTTATTTCAGATTATGATACTATACAAATTTGTTCAAAAATAGTGAAGTTCTCGAAGAACTGGTCATGAAGTGGCACTGACTAAGTCCTGGAACCAGGTCGTCTCTCTGCTTTCTGGGGGAATTGGTGCCTGTCCAATGGGACCTAAAGGAAGGAAATAACATTTAAGACTGTGAGCAAGATGTACATTTCCATGCTCATCCATTATGGTGGGATGGATTTAAAGAATAGGAAATCCCAAGGAACATGCCAACAAATATATAGGCCTCGCTATTTACCCCCTCCCGACCCTTTCATGCCCGTTAAAAAATGAAATATTGGGAGCGCGACCCCAACACGCTGCACAGGAGCCCATTGCCTTTTTTATGGCAGCGATATTGGGATGGCTGTGGAGAGGTGGAACACTTAATTAATATATTTAAATCAGGCTTCCACAGTGTCATTTGGAGCGCGATTTAAAAGTGACCTACTGCACGAGTTTCCCATGGATCAGGAAACTCGGCAGTGAAAGAGAGGCGGGAGCTGCCGGCACCACAAGGTAAGGGCGTTTTTCAACACTCCTGGTGGGCCAGAGAGAGCAGGAGTACTCCCCCCAACCCCTCAAGGAAGCCTTCTGCCTCCCTCAGCCCCGAGCGCCAGCCTCCCTTCAAACCACCAGCCCTAATTGCCGAGCTCCCCCCAGCCTGGATTGACAACCTCCACCCAGCCCTCCCGATTGCTGGGAATCTCCGACTCCCGATTCTTGGAGACCATTCCCAAAGATCCCAGGCTGCGGCCTCCGACCGCTGGAGTTCCCTCCTGCCCATCGGCCAGGTTGTCTATTTAGTCAGCTGCTGGGTGGGAAACAGTTAAAAAATATTAATGAGGTCATAAGAATGTAAGAACATAAGAATTAGGAGCAGGAGTAGGTTATTAGGCCCCTCGAAACTGCTCGTGCTCCGAATTTTTATGAAGTTATGATCGGCTATGTTCCCAGCTAGTCAGGTTCTTCAGCCATTTCTGGCCTTTCACACACCCTCCCCCGCCTCCCCATAAATATTGGATCCATATTCCCTAAAGGAAGTGTTGAGTGGGCCTAAATCCAGCAGCATTGATAGTACTATGATATCATCATCATAGGCAGTCCCTCGAAATCGAGGAAGACTTGCTTTCATTCTAAAAGTGAGTTTTCAGGTGATTGAACAGTCCAATATGGGAATTACAGTCTCTGTCACAGGTGGGACAGACAATCGTTGGAGGAAAGGGTGGGTGGGGAGTTTGGTTTGCTGCGCGCTCCTTCCGCTGCCTGCGCTTGTTTTCTGCATGCTCTCGGCGATGAGACTCGAGGTGCTCAACGCCCTCCCGGATGCTCTTCCTCCATTTAGGGCAGTCTTTGACTAGGGACTCCCAGGTGTCGGTGGGGATGTTGCACTTTATCAAGGAGGGTGCCCTTGAAATGTTTCCTCTGACCACCTGGGGCTCGCTTGCCACGTAGTAGTTCCGAGTAGAGTGCTTGCTTTGGGAGTTTTGTGTCGGGCATGTGAACAATGTGGCCCGCCCCACGGAGCTGGTCGAGTGTGGTCAGTGCTTCGATGCTGGGGATGTTGACCGGATCGACAACACTGATATTGGTGCATCTGTCCTTCCAGGGGATTTGCAGGATCTTGCGGAGACATCGTTGGTGGTATTTCTCCAGCGATTTGCGTCTCCTTAATCGAGACTCTGCCTTTGACACGAGTGTCCTCGACTCCATCCCGCAACATGCTACCCGCCACCACCTCAGCAAAACCCCAGCTCTGCACAAGGTAGAAAAGGCCATCCGTCAGCTCAAGAACAACAAAGGCATCGGGAACAGATGGAATCCCCACTGAGGCACTAAAGTATGGCGGAGCGGCACTATTGGCATGAATGCATGCTTGCGACAACTGCAAGAGAAATGCAGGGAACAGCACCAACCTTTGTTTGACCTGACAAAGGCCTTTGACACTGTTGACCGTGAGGGACTATGGAGCATCCTCCTCCGTCTCGACTACCCCAAACAGTTTTTCGCCATCCTCCGCCTGCTCCACGACGATATGCAAGCTGTGATCTTGACCAATGTCCATCACAGACCCAATCAACGTCTGGACCGGGGTTAAGCAGGGCTGCATCATCGCGCCAACACTTTTCTCAATCTTCCTTGCTGCAATTCTCCACCTTACGCTCAACAAGCTCCCCGCTACAGTGGAACTAAACTACAAAACCAGTGGGAATCGGTTCAACCTTCGTCGCCTCCAGGCCGGATCCAAGATCGTCCCATCCTCTGTCGGCGAACTACAGTACACGGAGGATGCTTGTGTCTGCACACATTCAGCGCTGAACTCCAAGTCATCGTTAACACCTTCAATGAGGCATATGAAAACATGGGCCTTATACTAAACATTCATAAGACAAAGGTCCTCCACCAACCTAACCCCGCCACACAGCACTGCCCCCCCAGTCATCAAGATCCACGGCGCGACCCTGGACAATGTGGACCACTTTCCATACCTTGGGAGCCTATTATCAGCAAGGGCAGACATCAACAACGAGGTTCAACACTGCCTCCAGTGCGCCAGCACAGCCTTTGGCCGCCTGATGAAGATCAGGCCCTCAAATCTGGCACCAAGCTTATGGTCTACAGGGCTGTAATGATACGTGCCCTCCTGTATGGTTCAGAGACGTGGACCATATACACTAGATACCTTAAATCGCTGGAGAAATACCACCAACAATAACTTTGACAGAGGGAACACTGTGGTGCACCATTACTTTCATGGCATAACAAATAAAAGTAACCATATGACACGTAAGGTCCACTGGGTCTGATAACAAAAAACATGCATGACTTTTTTGTAAGCCTTTCTACGTTTAGTTCTAATATATGAAAGGTGAAGAGGAGAGAAACCTCTTTAACTTAACATCATATTGACCACTAGCCCCGATAGGGCACCATACCTTAGGAAGGATATAATGGCCATGGAGGGGGTGCAGCTTAGATTTCTTAGAATGATACCTGGACTTCATATTCCTGATTCCCCTAGACCCCCAAAATCTATCTATCTCAACCTTGAATATATTCAGAGACTCAGCATCCATTGTCCTCTGGGGCAGAAAATTTCAAAGATTCACAACCCACTGAGTGAAGAAATTCCTCCTCATCTCTGTCTTAAATGGCCTAACCTTTATCCTGAGACTGCACCTCCTAGTTCTAGACACTCCAACCAAGGGAAACAACCTCTCAGCATCTACCCTGTCAATCCCCTTAAGAATATTGTATGTTTCTCTGAGATCATCTCTCATTCTTCTAAACTCCAGAGAGTATAGGCCCATTCTACACAATCTCTCATCATAAGACAACCCTCTCATCCCAGGAATCAATGTAGTGAACCTCTGTTGCATTGCCTCCAAGGCAAGTATATCCTTCCTTAGCTAAGGAGATCAAAATTGTGCACAATACTCCAGGTGTGTTCTCACCAAAGCCCTGTATAATTGTAGTAAGACTTCCTTACTCTTGTACTCCAACCCCCTTGCAATAAAGGACAACATGCCATTTGATTTCCTTATTGCTTGCTGTACCTGCATGCTAGCTTTCTGAGTTTATTGCACAAGGACACCCAAATCTCTCTGAATACCAACATTTAAAAGTTTCTCACCATTTGAAAAATATTCTGTTTTTCTATTCTTCCTACCAAAGTGAATAACCCCAAATTTCCCTACATTATACTCCATCTGTCACCTTACTGCCTACTCACTTAGCCTACCTTTATCTCTTTGCAGACGCTTTGTGTTCTCTCACAGCTTACTGTCCCACCTAGCTTTGTATCATCAGCAAACTTGGATACATTATACTCGGTCCCTCATCTAAGTCATTAATATAGATTTTAAATAGCTGAGGCCCCAGCACCAATCCTTGTGGCACCCCACTAGTTACAGCCTGCCAACCTGAAAAAGACCAGTTTATTCCTTAATACCTTTGATTAACAAGAATCTATTCATCTCAGATGTATAATGAACAATTGACCGAGCATCAACTGCTATTTGTGGAAGTGTTCCAAACTTCTATCACCCTCTGCATGTAGAAGTGTTTCCTAACTTCACTCCTGAAAGGCCAGGCTCTAATTTTTAGGCTATGACTCCTAGTCCTAGACTCCCTAACCAGCGGAAATAGTTTCTCCCTATCTATGCTATCAGTTCACCTCAATATCTTGAAAATTTCAATCAAATCACCTCTTAACCTTCTAAATTCCAGGGAAAACAACTCTAGTTTGTGTAATCTCTCCTCGTAATTTAACCCTTGGAGTCCAGGTATCATTCTAGTAAACCTACGCTGCACTCCCTCCAAGGCCATTATATCCCTCCTAAGCTGTGGTGCCCAGAACTGCTCACAGTACTCCAGGTGTGGCCTAATGAGGGCTTTGTATAGCGGCAGCATAAATTCTACCCCCTTGTATTCTAGTCCTCTAGATATAAAGGCCAGCATCCCATTGTCCTTTTTGATTATTTTCTGTACCTGTCCATGACATTTTAATGATGTAAGTACATGGTCCCATAAGTCTCTTTGGACCTCCACTGCTTCTAGCTTTTAACCATTTAGAAAGTACTCTGATCTCTCTTTTTTAGGTCCAAAGTGGATGACCTCACATTTGCCTACATTGAAATCCATTTGGCACAGTTTTGCCCATTCACTTAATCTGTTAATATCTCTTTGTAATTTTATGCTTTCATTTACACTGCTTACAATGCCGCCTATCTTTGCGGCATTGGCAAACTTGGATATGTGTTTCTCTATCTCACCATCTAAGTCATTAATAAATACAGTGAGTAGTTGAGGCCCTAACACAGATCCCTGCAGGGCACCACTAGTCACATCCTGCCAATTGGAGTACTTGCCCATTATCCCTACTCTTTGTCTATTGTTGCTCAGCTAATTTCCGAACCAGGTGAATAATTTGCCTTCAATTCCGTGAGGTTTAACTTTAGTTAACATTCTCTAATGAGAGACTGATAAAACATTCATATCTGACCTTAAAAAGAGCTGCTATACAAACATTTTTGATTCAGACTACCTGCTAAAAAGTGGCACATCCAGATAGAACATAATGCATAACAATTTGAGGGAAGCACCCACCACTGTAGCCAGGCTGTATGGAAAAGGTAAAGAATTGGTGGAAGGAGGAGGATTTAAGTCAAATATCTTGAACTCAGAAAACATTTAGGTCATATAAATAATTAAAGACAATTTTGACTGGGAATTTCCTCGGAGATGCTCCCACTCCATCGTCGTAACTTTGTTAATTTTATAATTGCATAGCAATCAGATCATCCACTGTTTACAGGGTGATGGTTTTAACAATTAGCTAGAGACAACTTTGGGACTTTAGTGGCCCCTGGTGAAGATAGTCATGGGATGCATTTCAGTATTCCCCTTCCACTCTGTCACCAAATTCTAGTGCCCATTTATTGGCTTTTTTAGCCATAAATCAACATAAAATGTGTATATCAGTGGCATACTGAACACAATGGGCCCGAATTTGCGGACAGAGGCTGTCCTCGGATGAATGGCTCTGAACCAGAAGAAAAGTACGAACCCACCTGTTGGTCCTGGAGATTCGTAGAATTCACTCTAGTGCCTCTACGCGTACGCATGTGCTTGCAAGCGCCCCTGGGATCAAGTGGGTCAGGCCATCCAATCAAAAAGGGGATCCCCTTTATGCTTACGAGGATTCCATTTACGTATGGAATCCACTAAAAAAACACAATTACACACCAGTTAAATAAAAATAAATCATTACATGTTCAAAATTAATTAAAATACAGTTAAATTAAACATTACAAACAGAAATTACATTTTTTGAAAAATAAATTTAAATGTTTTAAAGGGGCTAAAAATAACCTATAACTAATTATAATGTTTTTGTTTAAATAATTTAAAACAATTATTTTAATACTTATTTAAACTTTTACACTGGTAAAAGAAGGCCCTACGCATATCAGAAAATCCGAGGCAATAATTTAAAAAGGCTTGAAATTCATCATAGCTATAATTTAAATGTAAAGGATTTAGCACTGAGAGCAGGTTGTGAGGCTGTAGAATGTACTACCAGGGTTAGTAATTGAAACATAGATCATATCAACATTTAAGAATAGGTGAGGTAGATGCCTGAATGAAAGGGGGATAAAGGAATATGAGAGCAGGGTGGGCACTTGGGATGAGAACTATTGCTTCTGCAGAGGATAAACACCAACATGGACTGATTGGACTGAACAGTCTGTGTTTGTCTTGTAATTTCTATGTAATTCTACATTATCCCTTTCCAAGAAGCAGGTATTGCTGTACAACATCATTATCTTGAGATAAATGGATGGTTATAATTGCTGCAAAATCACTCATACCTGTTCTCAGTCAGTGGATAACGTTTGATTTAGTACTTATTAGCCAAAAGATAAAAAATGGTTTTATTCACAGAATTAGTACTGGTGTTGTCGATGTATTCAGTCTGAATTTGGAGTCTTATGTTTTCCTTTAGAGTGCACAATCTGCAACTATGAGGTAGATCTTGAATTTGTGCGATTGTACAAAATGGGTGATAGCGAGTCTGCAGCCAGTTTTACATCTCTCCCAACTTTTATTTTCATTGAAGCAAAATAAACAGCAAATTTCTTCACCGCAAAATATACTGGGTTAAATTGTTGTCTTCTCCACCTGGACGGTATTCTGCTAGAGAGGTTTGCACACCCTTTGTAGAACCTGCCTGATTTTTATTCTATTATTTACTGCCCAGACAGTGAACACAATTATTTACCCCAGTCCATTGTGCATCAGTCATTCAGGCCACCGTGTCTGATTTTACAATGCACGCTCCTGGTCAGTGAGGCTCCATGTCACATAAGCTCGACACCATCCAGGATAAAGCAGCGGACTTGATTGGCACCCCATTCACCAGCTTCCATATTCACTTCCTCTACCACCGGTGCACCGTGGCTGCAGTGTGTACCATCTATAAGATGCACTGCAGCAACTCGCCAAGGCTTCTTGGGCAGCACCTCCCAAACCCGCAACCTCTACCACGTCATCATCATCATAGGCAGTCCCTTGGAATCGACGAAGACTTGCTTCCACTCTAAAAATTAGTCCTTAGGTGGCTGAACAGTCCAATATGAGAACCACAGTCCCTGTCACAGGTGGTACAGATAGTCGTTGAGGGAAGGGGTGGATGGACTGGTTTGCCGCATGCTCTTTCCACTGCCTGCGCTTGCTATCTTCATGCTCTCGGCGATGAGACTCGAGTGCTCAGCGCCCTCCCTGGTGCACCTCTTCCACTTAGGGCAGTCTTTGGCTAGGGAATCCCAGGTGTCAGTGGGGATGTTGCACTTTATCAGGGAGGCTTTGAGGGTGTCCTTGTTGTTATGTCTTGAAGAAAGAATCTGACCAGATACTGTAAGCTTTAATAATGTGTGACCATAGTCCTTTATTAGGTTTCCAGAATGCCTCTCCAGCCTGTGAGGCTTCCTTATGTACAGGTGCTCCCAAGGGATTGTGGGATCCCTTGGGGCTCCAGGGGGTGAGCCCACTAGTTGTTAAACAGGATATTTACAGGTTTACATATATAACAACACTCCCCCCCCCCCAAAGTCAATAGTGTAACTATTTACAATGTGAGTCGATCTGGGGCCTTCCTTTCCCTGGTTGATCGTCTCGGTGCAAATGCCGGTTTTGGTGCGTCATTTGTAGGGCCCTCGCTGGGCTGCTGCGTAGCTGGCCTTGCCGGGCTGCTGGGTGTGATGAGTCCTGCTGGCCGGTGCTGCAGGTGATGGGTTCTGCTTCGTGGTCAACCGCTGGGTCGGTTGCCACTTGTGTGTGTGTTGGGGGGTTGAAAAAGCTAGAGTCTATTGTGGGTTGTTCTCGATAGTCCATGAATCTGAGTTTGGTTTGGTCCAAGTGTTTTCTGCAGGTGAGTCCATTTGAAAGTTTGGCCAGAAACTCCCCTCTTTGGCCACGACAGTGCCGGGAAGCCACTTGGGACCTTGTCCATAGATCAACACAAATACAGGATCATTAATCTCAATTTCGCGTGACACATTTGCGCGATCATGACACGTATTCTGTTGAAGCCGCCTGCTCTCTACCTGTTCATATAGATCAGGGTGGACTAACTAGAGCCTTGACTTAAGTGCCCTTTTCATGAGCAGTTCAGCGGGGGGAACCCCAGTGAGCGTGTGGGGTGTTGTGCGGTAACTAAGCAGGACTCGGCATAGGCGAGTCTGCAGTGAGCCTTCAGTTACCCTTTTCAAGCTCTGCTTGATTATTTGCACTGCTCGCTCTGCCTGACCATTAGACGCTGGTTTAAACGGGGCAGATGTGACATGTTTGATCCCATTGCGGGTCATGAACTGTTTGAACTCGGCACTGGTGAAGCACGGCACATTGTCACTCACAAGGGCATCAGGCAGGCTGTGTGTGGCAAACATGGCCCGCAGGCTTTCAATGGTGGCAGCGGACGTGCTTGCCGACATTGTCCTACACTCAATCCATTTGGAGTACGCATCTACAACCACAAGGAACATTTTTCTCAAGAATGGAGCTGCATAGTTGACATGGACCCTGGACCACGGTTTGGAGGGCCAGGACCATAAACTTAGTGGCGCCTCCCTGGGTGCATTGCTTAACTGTGAACATGTGTTACCTTTGTGCATGCAGGACTCTAAGTCTGCATCGATACCGGGCCACCACACGTGGGGTCTGGGTATCGCTTTCATCATTACAATGCCTGGGTGGGTACTGTGGAGGTCACTAATGAAAGTGTCTCTGCCCTTTTTTGGCACCACTACCGATTACCCCACAGGAGGCAGTCTGCCTGTATGGACATTTCAACTTTGCGCCGCTAGGAGAGCTTTATTTCTTCCTGCATCTCTAACGCGACACCAGGCCAACTCCTGTGGAGCACACAGTTTTTTACTAAGGACAGTAAGGGGTCCTAGCTCATCCAGGTTCTGATCAGTCGGGCAGTAACAGGTGATTGCTCACTCTCGAATGTTTCCATTACCATAACTAAATCTGCGGGCTGTGCCATCTCCACCCCTGTGGTGGGCAATGGCAAATTACTGAGAGCATCGGCACAGTTTTCTGTGCCTGGCCTGTGGCGGATGGCGTAGTTGTATGCGGACAACATGAGTGCCCATCTCTCGATTCGGGCCGATGCACTCGTATTTATCCCCTTACTTTCAGAAAAGTAGGATATAAGTGGCTTATGGTCGGTTTCCAATTCAAATTTGAGCCCAAACAGATATTGATGCATTTTCTTTACCCCATAAACACACACGAATGTTTCTTTTTCGATCATGCTGTAGACTCTCTCAGCCTTAGACAGACTTCTGGATGCATAAGCAACCGGTTGCAATTTCCCAGATTCATTAGCTTGTTGCAATACACACCCGACCCCGTATGATGACGCATCACATGCTCGTATCAAATGCTTACATGGATCATACAACACAAGCAATTTGTTTGAGCATAACAGTGTCCTAACTTTCTCAAAGGCATTTTCTTGGCTTTTAACCAATATCCATTCATCTCCTTTATGCAGTAAAGAATGCAGTGGTTCTAACAGTGTGCTAAGGCCCGGTAAGAAGTTACTAAAGTTGTTCAGGAGTCCCAGAAACGACCGCAGCTCCATCACGTTCTGTGGTCTCGGTACATTCTTGATTGCCTCTGTCTTCGAATCAGTGGACCAGATGCCGTCTGGCGCGATTCTTCTCCCCAGGAACTCCACTTCAGGCGCCAGGAAAACGCACTTCGAGCATTCTAACCTGAGCCCATACGATTAAGCCAACTAAGAACCTCCTCCAGGTTCTGCAGGTGCTTGCTGGTGTCCCGACGTGTAACCAAGATGTCATCCTGGAAGACCACGGTGTGCGGGACCAACTTCAGCAAGCTTTCCATGTTCCTCTGGAATATCGCCACGGCTGATCAAATCCTAAACGGGCAGCTGTTGAAAATGAAGAGACTTTTGTGCATGTTGATGCAGGTGAGGCCCTTCGATGATTCCTCCAACTCCTGCCGGATGTAGGCCGAGGTCAAGTCCAGCTTCGTGAACGTTTTCCCTCCCGCCAGCGTCGCAAATAGGTCATCTGCCTTTGGTAGGTTGTATTGATCCTGCAGGGGGAAATAATTGATAGTTACTTTGTAATCACCACAGATTCTGATGGTGCCGTCTTCCTTGAGGACTGGAACGATCAGACTGGCCCACTTGTTGAATTCGATCGGCGAAATGATGCCCTCTCGTTGCAGCCAGTCCAGCTCGATCTCCACCCTCTCTCTCATCATGTACGGTACCACTCTCGCCTTGTGATGGATGGGTCGCGCCCCCGGAATCATGTGGATCTGCACTTTTGCTCCATGAAACTTCCCGATGCCTGGTTCGAACAGCGAGAGAAACGAGTTTAGGACCTGGGCACATGAAGTGTCATCGACGGACGAGAACGCTCGGACGTCATCCCAGTTCCAGCATATTTTTCCCAACCAGCTCCTGCCGAACAGTGTGGGGCCATCGCCCGGTACCACCCAGAGTGGTAAATTGTGCACAGCTCCATCGTAGGAGACCTTTACGGTAGCACTGCCGATTACGGGAATTCGTTCCTTTGCGTACGTTCTCAGTTTAGTGCGAATGGGAGTCAGGACTGGCCTTGAGGCCTTGTTGCACCATAATTTATCGAAAGGCTTTTTGCTCATTATGGACTGACTCGCGCCCGTGTCCAGCTCCATTGACACCGGGAGTCCATTTAATTCAACCTTCAGCCTTATCGGGGGCCACTTGGTGGTAAATGTGTACATGCCATATACCTCTGCCTCCTCAGTCTGAGGCTCTGGTTTGTCGTGATCCACTGTGGATCTATCCTCCTCTGCAATATGGTGGTTTGCAGGATTAGCAGGGTTTGCAGCTCGCCTGCACGTACGTTGGAGGTGTCCCATTGTTCCACAGCCCTTGCAAACGTATCCTTTGAAGCGGCATGAATGAAAACAATGATAGCCTCCGCAGCGCCAACAAGGTATTAATGGCCTTGCATTCACCACCCTTGATTGTGGACTCTGAGACATCTGTGGACATGCAGGTGCAGGCATGTGAGTCCTGCCCTGTATGTTACGATTTGAAAGCAACCTTACTTTGTTCACAGTGCTTGCAGCTGCATCGTGTGCTGAGAGATTTGTTTGGTATTGTCACTGGTAGCGATGAACGCCTGTGCTGTCGCTATGGATTCACTCAAGGTTGGGGTGTCTACAGTGAAAAGTTTGCGAAGTATTACTTCATGGCCAATGCCAAGTACAAAGAAGTCCCTGAGCATGTGCTCCAAGTGTCCTTCAAATTCGCAATGTCCTGCAAGATGCCTTAGCTCGGCAACGTAGCTCGCCACTTCCTGGCCTTCAGACCTCTTGTACATGTAGAACCGGTATCTCGCCATTAGAACATCTTCCTTTGGGTTTAGATGCTCTCGCACCAGTGTGCACAAATCATCATACGACTTCTCTGTGTGTTTCGCTGGAGCAAGCAGATTTTCATGAGACCATACGTTGGTGCCCCGCAAACGGTGAGGAGGATAGCCCTTCGTTTGGCAGCGTTCGGTTCTCCTTCCAGCTCGTTGCCCACGGAATATTGGTCGAGTCGTTCCACGAAGGTTTCCCAATCATCTCCCTCCGAAAATTTCTCCAGGATGCCCACGGTTCTCTGCATTGTTGCGGTGGGGTTGGTCATCTATATCTCGTCGCCAGTTGTTATGTCTTGAATAAAGAATCTGACCAGATACTGTATGCTTAAAGTAATGTGTGACCGTAGTCCTTTATTGCAGGTCTCCAGAATGCCTCTCCAGCCTGTGAGGCCTCCTTATGTACAGACTCCAGGGGATGAGCCCTCTGGTGGTTAAACAAGGTATTTCCAGGTTTACATATATAACACTTGTAACGTTTCCTCTGCCCACGTGGCTCATTTGCCGTGAAGTAGTTCCGAGTAGAGCGCTTGCTTTGGGATTCTCGTGTCTGGCATGTGAACAATGTGGCCTGCCCAGCAGAGCTGATCAAGTGTGGTCAGTGCGTCAATGCTGGGGATGTTGGCCTGGTTGAGGATGCTAACGGTGCTGCGTCTGTCCTCCCAGGGGATTTGCAGGATCTTGCGGAGACTTTGTTGGTGGTATTTCTCCAGCGACTTGAGGTGTCTACTATACATGGTCCATGTCTCTGAGCCATACAGGAGGGTGGGTATTATTACCGCCACGCAGAAGTACATGGGCAGCAGGCGCATGGGAACCATCACTTGCATGCTCCCCTCCATGTTACACACCACACTGATGGAAATATATCGCCGTTCTTTCATCGTCACTGGATCAAAATCCTGGAACTCCCTCCCTAACAGCACTTTAGGAGTACCTTCACCACAAGGACTGCAGCAGTACAAGAGGTGGCTCACCACCACCTTCTTAAGCACAATTAGAGATGGACAATAAATGCTAGCCTTGCCAGCGACGTCCACATCCTGGAATGATACTTAAGAACATAAGAAATAGGGGCAGGAATAGGCCATTTGGCCCTTCGTGCTTGCTCATATGAAAGCATGGGCCTTACGCTTAACATCCGTAAGACAAAGGTCCTCCACCAGCCTGTCCCCGCCGCACAACACTGCCCTCCAATCATCAAGATTCCTGGCGCAGCCCTTGACAACGTGGACCATTTTCCATATCTCGGGAGCCTCTTATCAACAAAGGCAGATTTGATGTGGAGATTCAACATCGCCTCCAGTGCGTCAGTGCAGCCTTCGGCCGTCTGAGAAAAAGAGTGTTTGAAGACCAGGCCCTCAAATCTACCACCAAGCTCATAGTCTTCAGGGCTGTAGTAATACCTGCCCTCCTGTATGGGTCTGAGGCATGGATGATATAGAGAAGGCACCTCAAGTCGCTGGAGATATATCACCAACGATGTATCCGCAAGATCCTGCAAATCCCCTGGGAGGATAGGTGTACCAACATCAGTGTCCTCGACCAGGCTAACATCCCCAGTATTGAAGCAGGGACCACACTCGATCAGCTTTGCTGGGCAGGCCACATAGTTCGCATGCCAGATACGAGACTCCCGAAGCAAATGCTTTATGTGGAGCTCCTTCATGGTAAACGAGCGAAAGGTGGGCAGCGGAAGCGTTACAAGGACACCCTCAAAGCCTCCCTGGTAAAGTGCGACATCACCACTGAAACCTGGGAGACCCTGGCCGAAGACCGCCCGATGTGGAGAAAGTGCATCCGGAAGGGCGTTGAGCTCTTTGAGTCTCAACGCAAAGAGCATGAAGAGGTCAAGCACAGGCAGCGAAGGAATGCGTGGCAAACCAGCCCCACCGACCCCTTCCCTCGACGAATGTCTATCCCGCCTGTAATAGGGTATGTGGATCTCGTATTGGACTGTTCAGCCATCAGAGAACTCACTTTGGGAATGGAAGCAAGTCTTCCTCGATTCCGAGGGACTGCCTATGATGATGATAGCTGATCTTCTACCTCAACTCCACCTTCCTGCACTATCCCCATATCCCTTGGCTCCCTTAGTAGCCAAAACTCCATCGATCTCTGCTTTGAATATACTCAATGATTGAAAATCCACAGTGCTTTGGGGTAGAGAATTCAAAAATTTTACAACCCTATGAGTGATGACATTTCTCCTCATCTCAGTCCTAAATTGCTGACCCCTTTTCCTGAGATTGTGACCCCTAGATCTAGACTCCCCAGCCAGGGGAAACAACCACCCAGTATCTACTTTGTCAATCCACTTAAGAATTTTATATGTTTCAATGAGATCCCCTCTCAATCTTATAACTCTAGAGAATATAGGCCTTGTCTACACAATCTCTCCTCATAGAACAATCCCCCATCCCATGAATCAGTCTCATGAACCTTCATAGCAATCTCTCTGAGGCAAGTATTTCCTAAGGAAAGGAGACCAAAACTGTACATAGTACTCTCGGTGTAGTTTCTTCAAAGCCCTATGTAATTGCATTAAGACTTCTTTGCTTTTATACTCCAATCCTTTTGGTAATAAAGGCCAATATACTATTTGCTTTCCTAATTGCTTGCTGTATCTGCATGTTCAATTTCAGTAACTCATGTACAAAGACACCCAAGTCCCTCTGAATACCAACATGTCCCAATCTCTCACCATTTAAAAATATTCAGATTTTCCATTTTTCCTACCAAAGTGGATGGGGCCAAAATTTAGGGGACGCGTTACTGCCCGTTTGCTGCGGCAATTCGTCAAAATCGAATAGCCGCCACTTTGGGGTCAACTGGCTGACCTGACCGAAATTCAGGTCGGGGATTTTTCGGCCTGGACCCCATACTGCAAGATTCTGATGACCACCGAAAGCGAGTCATCAGTTAGTGCACCGCCATTTTTAAATAAAAGAAAAACTTATCGAGCGATATTTAGCTGAACTCTTCGATACCCCGCCACGCGGTGCCCTCTTGGGTGCCAGGCCGCTGGCCTGGCCGAAACCTTCCCTGGTGGCCCAGTGGCCGAAGATTAAAAATGACAGTATCTCTCCCCTTTAATGGAGGGGAGAGAGCGTGGTGATGCACACGCACTGTGACATCACCACTACTCCACCGCTGATTACAGCGGCGGAGTCTCTGTCCGACCTATTTTCAGCCATTCAGCCTGGCTTTCAGTCTATGGCCTACCCCCATTATGACTCATTTCCTCTGGGACTTAGAAAACATTTCTAAGTCCTGAAAATGGCTCTTCCGACCGCATCAGGAACCCAGCGATAAGTGGCAATCAAAAAATCATAGCTTTCTTGCGCACCTGAATGTCGGCCCCGATAACTTCACATTTCTCCACATTCGATTCCATCTGCCATGTACTTGCCCACTCACTTAACCTGTCTATATCACTTTGCTGCCTCTGTGAGTCCTCCTCAGAATTTACTTTCCCCCCTAATGTAGATAAATGTGAGGTTATCCACTTTGGTGGCAAAAACAGGAAGGAAGAATATTATCTGAATGGTTACAGATTAGGAAAAGGGGAGGTGCAACAAGACCTGGGTGTCATGCTACATCAGTCATTGAAAGTTGGCATGCAGATACAGTAGGCGGTGAAGACCTGTTGGCCTTCATAGCGAGAGGATTTGAGTATAGGAGCAGGGAGATCTTACTGCAGTTGTAAAGGGCCTTGGTGAGGCCACACCTTGAATATTGTGTACAGTTTTGGTCTCCTAATCTGAGGAAGGACGTTCTTGCTATTGAGGGAGTGCAGCGAAGGTTCACCAGACTGATTCCCAGGATGGCAGTACTGCCATATAAAGAAAGACTGGATTGACTCGGCTTATATTCACTGGGATTTAGAAGAATGAGAGGGGATCGCATAGAAACATATAAAATTCTGACAGGATTGGACAGGTTAGATACAGGAAGAATGTTCCCGATGTTGGGGAAGTTCAGAACCAGGGGTCACAGTCTAAGGATAAGGGGTAAGCCATTTAGGACCGAGATGAGGAGAAACCTCTTCACTCAGAGAATTGTGAACGTGTGGAATTCTCTATCACAGAAAGTTGTTGAGGCCAGTTCGTTAGATATATTCAAAAGGGAGTTAGATGTGGCCCTTACGGCTAACGGGATCAAGGGGTATGAAGCGAAAGCAGGAATGGGGTACTAATGTTACAAAAATGATCAGCCATGATCATATTGAATGGTGGTGCAGGCTCGAAGAGCCGAATGGCCTACTCCTGCACCTATTTTCTATATTTCTATGTTTCTATGTATCATCAGCAAATTAAATACATTACACTCGGTCCCCTTATCTAAGTCATTAATATAGATTGTAAGTAGCTGAGGCCCAAACAGTTCTTTGTGGCACCCCACTAGTTACAGCCTGCTAACCCGAAAATAACCCAGTTATCCTTACTCTCTGTTTTCTGTCCATTAATCAATCATCAATCCATGCTATATTACCCTCAATCCAATGTTCTAATTTTGTGCAATAACCTCTTGTGTGGCACCTCATTAAATGCTTCTTGAAAATCTAAATACACTACATCCACTGATTCCCACTTATCTATCCTGCTCGTTACAACCTCAAAAAACAGATTTGTCAAACACGACTTCCCTTTCGTAAATCCATATTGTCTTCTAATTGCCCTGTTACTGCAGCCCTAATAATAGATTCTAACATTTTCTGCACTACTGATGTCAGATAAACTGGCTTATAGTTCCCTGTTTTCTCTCTCACTCCTTTCTTGAACAGCAGGGTTACATTTGATACCTTCCAATCCACGGGGACCGTTCTAGAATCTCAGGAATTCAGGAAGATCAAAACCAGTGCATCCAGTATCTTGTAGACACTGCTTTTAAAACTCTAGGGTGTAGGCCATCAGGTACGAGGGATTTTTCAGCTTTTAGTCCATTAATCACTCCAGTACTATGTCTTTACTAATACTAATTTCTTTACATTCCTCATTCTCACTTGTCTTTTGGTTCCCCACTACTTCCTTAATTTTTTTGTGTGTCTTCTTCCTTGAAGACAGATACAAAAGGCTGGATGTTATAAAACTCGGTGGGTCCAGGGCAAGTGATGTCTGTGGTGGGTCCCGACCCCGCTGCTGGCTCCATCCCATTCTGTGAAATGAATTTCCCTTGATTGGGCTTGTTAAACCCATCCAGCGCATTCCCCAGCCAATTAGAGGAAGTGGGTCTGGTGACGTAATTTGATGATGTGTCATCAGCCAGTTTCCTTAAAGCGACTATGGCCAACTTTCTTTTGACATTTGTGCTGTCAGTATTCGACAGCATTGAGATGCTGCAAACACTGACAAGCACTGCACAGAGGTGCAATGCTGCACCCAAGCTCTCCCATGACAGCACACAAAGAGGATCTCTTCCTTTCCCATCGGCGACAGAGACCTCTCTAGGATATCAGCACAGCGTGGTTGCACATTGCATTGGAGGGACAAGCAGGGATGTCATCAGGAAGATCTTGGCGCAGTGCTGCAAACATTTCAATGATCTCAGTAGATCACAAAACGTTACTGTAAAGCCACAATCAACCTCATGCTATTGTGCCTCTCATCACATCCCCATCACTCTGCCTTCCCTACCCTACTCCTGCACATCCTTACAACAACGCAGCTTGCATCTCCCCCCATCCCTCTCTATCTATATTATCACATTCCCATCTCACGAGCCACCCCTCACCTAGTGCAATCATACCAACTAACAACATTCAAGGGTAGCCACTTGGGTGTTTTATCCAATGTTCAAATAACGTTTCTACTAATGTAGTGACAAACATTGAAACCTTTATTTTCAACACTTTGCAATCTTGGACAGATTTGTGTGCACCTTTGGCCTTTGGAAGTGGCTTAGTGAGTTGCAATGAATGGTGAGACATAACAGCAACCCCCTCCCCCTCCCCCACCTCCCCCACTCCAATGGTGATGAGTGTGAAAGAAATGGCTTGGACAGTGTGGGGCTGCTTTATGGTGTTGGTGTGCCACCCTGGCACATCATGTAGCAGCCAGGGTTTACAGCATCAAGTGAAATAAATCTCTCCTCGGTGAGGCCATCCCGGGCAGCAATGCCATTGGGTGCTGATGCCCTGTGTCCTGTGTCCTGTGTCAGTTGATTTTGGAGAAGGTTAGTGTTGTTGGTGCTGCTATTGTGCCTGGTGATGCTGGCGTTGGGCCTGATTATTGTAGTATTCTGAGGACCAAGGTGACAGAGTTTCAAAGGCACCTATGCTGATGGAATAGATGGCAAATGAAATAGAGATGACAGAAACAATCTGTCAATGGTGGGAGAGGTAATGAAGTCAGACTGGATGGAGACTTGTGTAAAGACTTGCAACATCCTGAATCTGTAGGGAAATACAGTTTAGAGAAGCTATTGGTTAAGGGAACATATCTCAATCAGCTGTGAGCTTTGACTTGACATTTGAAGCTGTCAACTGATCAATTGATCCAATGACTACTGACATAAGAACATAAGAATATAAGAATTAGGAACAGGAGTAGGCCATCTAGCCCCTCGAGCCTGCTCCGCCATTCAATAAGATCATGGCTGATCTGGTCGTGGACTCAGCTCCACTTACCCGCCCTCTCCCCGTAACCCTTAATTCCCTTATTGCTTAAAAATCTATCTATCTTTGACTTGAAAACATTCAATGAGCCAGCCTCAACTGCTTCCTTGGGCAGAGAATGCCACAGATTCACAACCCTCTGGGAGAAGAAATTCTTTCTCAACTCGGTTTTAAATTGGCTCCTCCGTATTTTGAGGCTGTGCCCCCTAGTTCTAGTCTCCCCCACCAATGGAAACAACCTCTCTGCCTCTATCTTGTCTATCCCTTTCATGATTTTAAATGTTTCTATAAGATCACCCCTCATCCTTCTGAACTCCAATGAGTAAAGACCCAGTCTACTCAATCTATCATCATAAGGTAACCCCCTCATTTCTCGAATCAGCCTAGTGAATCGTCTCTGTACCCCTTCCAAAGCTAGTATATCCTTCCTTAAGTAAGGTGACCAAAACTGCACGCAGTACTCCAGGTGCGCCCTTACCAATACCTTATACAGTTGCAGCAACACCTCCCTGCTTTTGTACTCCATCCCTCTCGCAATGAAGGCCAACATTCCATTCGCCTTCCTGATTACCTGCTGCACCTGCAAACTAACTTTTTGGGATTCATGCACAAGGACCCCCAGGTCCCTCTGCACTACAGCATGTTGTAATTTCTCCTCATTCAAATAATATTCCCTTTTACTGTTTTTTTTCCCAAGGTGGATGACCTCCCACCTAAGTTTCATAGATGAGGGCTAGGCACAGCGGGAAATCCAAAAAGTTGGGGAAAAACCATCGATAAGTGGCTGTAAACAAGACACTAATGATTTTAATTGCCTCTTCCGCTGCTGCGTGTTGGATCTGCTCAGCACTGACAGACCCGACATTTGGTAAAGGTGCATGGCGGCGGGTTCACAACGGGGTCCTGGCCCGCTGGGGAAAAAAGAACACTTTCCCACCCGACCCACCACCGATTGACCTATTGACCTCCGGAAAATCCAGCCCAAAGTATTTGATTAATGTCGCTGCCATTTTCTTATTCCCCATTATCATGAGTGCAGCCTCAGAAAATTCCCCTGCAATCTGGAATCAATCAACTTGAATACTTTCTTTCCCTGCCACAAACGTAAACAATGCAACAATACCTTTAGATAGTTTGGAATAACTTAATATTTGTAACTGTGTTTAAAAAAAAATTGTATTACATGATAAAGATTTAAACAAAGACAAATAATATTTTTAATAATAGTTTCAGAAAGTAGCCCTAATTGTATAGATATTGTTGCATCTAAATATATTATCTTGCTGTTTTTTGGAAACATTTGTTACTTAAGCATCCTGTGCTTTTCTGAACAACTTTGATTTATTTTTCATATTGACAGTATATTCCTGTTTTCTTCCTTATCCTTCACCTTATGCACATATGCACCACTGTACCACTTAGTGGTATATGTTGCAAACTGGTAGCAGTAAATTAAAGTGACACTTATTTTTTGTTACCAGCTTTGATTTGCTCTGCTCCCAAATACATTGTTGTAGTGCAGGCTTTAGTTCAGGAAGCTCTCTGTCTAACATATGTGTTATATCCATTGTCTGCATCTTCAAAAGAGGTGTGAATATTTTTAGAATATTTGCATTTCTGCTTCCTTAAAGAAAAAAATTCAGCAATTTCCTTTCAGGACCAAAAGTTCATGTTTTGCTGAAACAGCAACATTGTTCGATGACTTTTTTTTTAAAGCCACAAATTAGAAGTAATTGAAAATAAATATTCTTACTTAGTTGAAAATATATTAGCTATTTTTCTATATATATCTCAAATCATGATTTTACCTCCAGTGCAGGCTACTGGTGGACACTTGACAGCCTGCTCGATCCTAAGCGAAAGTTCTTCCCTGTATCAGTCATGAATCACACCGCTTTCTTTAACCTTTGAAACATTGTCTACCTCCACTTCGACTTCTCTCTCTCTGCCCCCAATCCACACATTTGTCACCTAAAAGCTGTAATTCTGTACTATTATCTTTGCCGGCCTTCCTCCCCCCATCAACTACAACTCATCCAGACTATTGTAATCTGATTCATAGAAATTTACAACACAGAAGGAGGTCATTCGGCCCATTGTGTCCGTGCCGACCGGCAAAGAGCTATCCAGCCTAATCCCACTTTCCAGCTCTTGGTCCGTAGCCTTGTAGCATCAAGTGCATATCCAAGTACTTTTTAAATGATATGAGTGTTTCTGCCTCTAGCACCCTTTCAGGCAGTGAGTTCCAGATCCCCACCACACTCTGGTTGAAAAACAATTCCCTCAAATCCCCTCTTACCAATTACTTTAAATCTATGGCCCCTGGTTATTGACCCTGCTGCTAAGGAAATAGGTCCTTCCTATCCAATCTATCTAGGCCCCTCATAATTTTATACACCTCATTTAGGTCTCCTCTCATTCTCACGCACACTAAAGCCCATATCCCATCACCCCCATCCTTGCCAAGTTCCACTGCTTCCCTTATCCCAGAAAATTAACTTTAAGATAAAATCCGAACTTTCAAATCCTTGCATCCCTTTGCTTCTCCCTGCCTCTGTGATGTCCTGTTGTATATGTTCTCGCCTGCTTGCTACCATTCCAACAATTATCTATTTCTTATTTCCCACTTCTATCACACCAATCAGTAGCTTCTCCTTCAACCTCAACAGCTCACCCTCTGGGACTCCCTTCCTACTTTCAGAATTGCTTCTAATTACCCTCATCTCCAACCAAGCTTTCACCACCCTCTCTCCATCCCTCACTCTCCTCTCCCTTCTTTTCTCTGTCCACTCATTGTCCACCGACTTGTAAAGTACTGTGGAGCCTGGCTCTCTACATGAGGAACACTATTGATTTTTTTTTTCTGAATCAATAAATACACAGAACTAAATTTCCTTTATGGATACCCATTTAATGGCCTGCAGATGCAGCAAAGACCACGGGCTAGAAATTCGCCTCCTTTATTCCTCCCGTTAGTGCCTCCAGGTTGTGATAACGGGGCATTATGGTTTGCAACCAGGTGCGGCAAGATTACCGATGCCCGCGAACTTCTCGTCAAGGTTTGTGGTGGCGGTAACCCCTAGCACCATGATCTCCTGCGCCCAGAAATCATGATGTCATCGAACTGCGCATTGCCCTGGTAGTTCCCCGGATCCGAACTTTGGTTTCCCCCCCACCGGCAGCATCGCCAGGTGACAACACGAACTTGCAGGAGGCATTGATAGGGAGGCTGGGCGCTTGGGGATTGCTATTTAAAAGGGATGTTAGTGCATGAAAAAATCATTTTTCCAAATGTCTGAGGTCCATTTTTGAGGATTTTCTTTGGCTGTGATTGATCGGGCCGGATCGTGGCTGCTGTCGGTGATGAGGTACCTCATTCCAATGCAGAGGTTGCAGCGATGGCCCTTCCCTTTAAGGGAGGGCAGGAGCCTCTGTTCCTGGCAGCGCTGCCCTTGACATTGGCCTACCACCCCTCTTGCTGGCTTTAGCGCTCCAAGGGCAGTGGAAGCGCTTGATTTAGCACTCCACCTCCTTCCTGGAGTGCTAAACCGGTAGATTACATCGGAGTCCCCAATGGTATCTTGGCCTTTATTGCAAAGGGGATGGAGTATAAAAGCAGAGCAGTCTTGCTTCAGCTATACAGGATATTGGTGAGGCCACACCTGCGTGCAGTTTTGGTTTCCATGTTTACGAAAGGATATACTTGCTTTGGAGGCAGTTCAGAGAAGGTTCACTAGGTTGATTCCGGGGATGAGGGGGTTGACTTATGAGGAAAAGTTGAGTAGGTTGGGCCTTTACTCATTGGAATTCAGAAGAATGAGAGGTGATCTTTTCGAAACGTATAAGATTATGGAGGGGACTTGACAGATGGATGCAGAGAGGATATTTCCACTGATGGGGGAGACTAGAACTAGAGGGCATGATCTTAGAATAAGGGGTCGCCCATTTAAAACAGGAAAAATTTCTTCTCTCAGAGGGTTGTAAATCTATGGAATTCACTGCCTCAGAGAGCTGTGGAAGCTGGGACATTGAATAAATTTAAGACAGAAATAGACAGTTTCTTAAAAGATAAGGGGATAAGGGGTTATGGGGCGGGGAAGTGGAGCTGAGCCCATGATCAGATCAGCCATGTTCATATTGAATGGCGGAGCAGGCTCGAAGGGCCGTATGGCCTACTCCTGTTTCTATTTCTTATGTTCTTATGTAACGGCTGACGATAGTTTTGCGCTACTGCAAAAGTAAACGCGACGCAATTTCTCCCCCCATGTTTATAAAGATTCCTAGTGGAAATTTATAACCACAGTGTATAATAATAAGGAAACTTAAGTGCTTCTTAGTAATGCTCGTTTAGGAACAGGGCTTTGCCAAAAGTTTTGGAAGCTCTTCCCTATTCCAGGAAATTCCAGTTGCTGTCTTTAATTGGGATGCAGAAAACATGAAATAATTGAAAGGTGTGGTTTAAGGGAAGTTTTTCAATGATCTAAAACATTCTACAACAAAGAAACACAATAATATTATCCAATATTGTTCTCAACTGTAAGTATCTTAAACATCTCTCCCCAAATAAAATCCACACATTTATGGAGCTTCTTTAACCAACGGTATTGCTCTGCAGGGCACTCTGGGTAATTTACACAGTGACTTATGAGGCACAGCAGTTGCCAGGATCACCTGATCAAGCAGAAGTATGGAGATTGTGAGCTTGAAGAGTCTACAATCTTTATATAGTGATTTCTGTACCTTGTAAACAATTTTTAAACCTGTGTTTCTTTTTGCTTTTTTTCCCTGCAAAGACCCGCTCTTGATTCTGACTGCCTCTCGCAGGGTCGGCTCATTCGAAATTTTTAAAACTGCTAAGCAGCCAAAACCCACAATGTAATAGCAAAATGTCTCCCAAAACATTCCAGCATTTTACTTGAGAGCAGCTGGAAATGTCCGCCTCCCAACTTGTACCCACGGTTTGTGGGCAGCCTGAAAATCTAGCGAAAGAATGTGGACAGAGATGAAAACGGCATCAAGGGTGTTGACAATATCATTTGATCCTTTCTTGTATACGATCATTAGGTGCCTGGCTGGGTCTGGCAGAAAATCTAGCAGCCTAATTTATGGTCCTCCTGAAAGTCAGAATAGGTGAACAACCACTAATAAATTGACGGTTCCATTTCACTCCCAATTTTGGTCCCACTAACATCCTATTTTTAGGCATAAACAGGGCAAAAGCAAGATAAAAATTTCTCCCATTTTTAAACTTCATTATATGAATGATAGAGTTTGAACTGATCCTCAAACGGAAGCACAGCTTTATGGGGATTAAAGTTTTATCACAATTAATTTATTGTTTGCACACAACGCTGCTGGGAAATGAATTCAGTGTTTCCTTCTGCAGAAAGTGACTTACCCATGAGCCCCACCCAAAATGCCTGGGTGCCAAACAATAGTCACGTTTCATTGTACGGCCGCGCAGCTGACTGAAGCACCCGTCAAGCTGCTGGATTCTCAATGGAAAAGCTGCACATGCGCGAAGGTTTGAATGCATTGTGCTGCCATGAGGATGTTGTCTGGGACTCTCAAGTTCACTTCAACAGAGTGGCTCCCGGCGCTGTCCCACATTGCCCTGCCTGTCATTCACCACGATGTCACCGTGCTCTGTGAGATGGAAAAAAAATCATGAGCAACATTGACCTTCCAATTCACGAAGACTTGAAAAATCCACCACGAAAGCGTTTAAAATCGTGACGGCCATTCTGGGAAACAGCAGCCAATATTCTTGCAGCTGGTATCAACCCACTATCCAGATGGACAGAATCATGGATGCATGCAACATAAAGAACCAACACTTCATCACTGACCCAAAAGCAGAGGTCCCTGGCTTCGACCTCCCTCAAAGACCGTGGAGAGCGCTCAACTGAATCCGCACAAGGCATGGATGATCTTGCCACCTGCTCCACAAGTGGAAGATGAGGGAGGACCCGAAGTGCGACTGGCCATGAGTCCCAGACCATGGAACACTTTATATCAACCTGCCCACTTAGATCTGTAGCAGGAGGTACCTCATTTCTCCACTCGGCATCTCAGGAGGCCATCGAATGGATAGCCACATTGGACAGACCATTATAAGCTTCTCCCATCATGTGAAAATAGTAGTATTGTTTGCATTTTTTCATTTTAGAATATAAAACTGTCGGGAATTTTAACTCCCTGGATACTCAGGGGATTGTTAAGATGGAGCAGGAGACTGGAGCCTTCTGCTCCGAACCCGCCAGCATCAAGTTTGAATTACAGGCACCAAGGACACCCGCTCGAAGCCGGCAGGGTTCTTCTTTAAATATGCAGATCAGGTCCTGATGATGTCATGGGGACCCAATTGCCATTTTAACATTGGCCTGAGTGGGCAAGTAGCTGAGGCTTCCTGGTCAGGCTGAAGCTAGTGGGAGAAGGATTCGCAGGAGGAGGCCCCTCCAGGTTCATTCTTTCATTTGCTGGGTCAGGCTGAAGCTAGCAGGAGAAGAATCTGCAGGAGGAGGTCCGTCCAGGTTAATTCTTTCATTTGTTGGGTCAGGAGGAGCAAGTGTAACTCTTTCGGGCCCCACAAGGGAAATGTAAGCCTCCCCTTCCCAGACTTCCCCACCCTTCCCAAACTGCTGATAGCCCTGGAACCCCCGCCTCACACTCACCTTGGGCCTGGCCGGCAATATACTCGATTTTAATGGGTAGGTAGCGCTTCCAGATGATTTCCAAGCCATTATTGTCTGGAAATTTGGCCAATGAGGCCCTTGACATTAAAGCCAGCTGGGCCTCCTGCTGCTGCTCCCAGGCGGGCTATCCACATGCTAGGCCGCTTTCCCGCCAGGGATTTATAATTCGCTCCTGTATGTCAACAAAGAATGATTACGTTCTGGATGAGGTTTTAGAAGATTAGTACCCAATAAATGGAAGCACATTAGTATAGAAAAATAGAAAAATGTTCACTTCAGAAAGGCAGCATGGTATAATTTAAATATTTGCTTTATAAAAGCTGAATGAGAAGCGTTTGGTAAATTTGTTAATATAAAATGTGAAAATGCCTCATGGCATGAATAAGGAGTACTAAAGTGGTGTCAAATTTAAATTAACACTTATGTCAGGGGCAATGTATTTATAAAATTAAAATGTAAGCTGATGTTGTCTGAAAATGATGTTATTTTTACACAAGGTTTGAGAATAGGGGATGGAGAAGAAACAAAGAGAATGCGCTGTCTATTTTATTTAAAGTTAGCAATTTTGATGGATCACTCGTCCGGTAGTGTTGGAATACAGTTTTGTTTTGGAGTAATTCAATTTGTCACATTGCAATCTTTCGTCTACATGATCAGTTACATAGGGCTCAATTTTACCCAATTATCTGCGCTGTTTTTTTGGCGTGCACCAATTTTTTTGAGTAAATAAAAATCTGCAAGTTTCTCCAAAGTTTCTGCGCCAGCATAATTCAACTTCGGTACGATTTTTTAAGGCTACGATTTTTTTGCGTCATGGGGGCGTAACCTGATGTCTGCGCCAGTTTTTCACATTTAAGCAAGTTTGGCCAACTTAGATTTTTTTTTATGACGGCGTATGTGATCACTCGCAAAAAACCTTCTGGGAACAAAAAGCAGCGCACATTACAAAATAGGCAGCGAAAGACACCATTGTTTTTAGCCAAAATTTTGGAGGGAGTGAAGAAGACAGAGAATATACATCATAAATCTCAATTTTTTGTAAGTCAAAAGGGAGAAATTGGAAGTGTAATGCAATTCTTGAATTTTTGATTTTTTTCAAAGTACCACCCCACAACCGAACCTCTCCTCACTGGGCTCGAGGGTTGGAGCACCAGCCAGCAGAATCGTTCCCTCGCCCGGACACAGGACCTCAGGGCTCAGCTTCAAAAGAAGCCTGGGGCAGCGGGGGGGATGGTGTGGCAGCCGAGCCCCGAGCCCATGTCCGGGCGAGGGAACGATTCTGCCGGTCGACGCTCCGACCCTCGAGCCCGGTGAGGAGAGGAGAGGTGGTGGGGTGGTACTTTGAAAAAAATCAAAAATTCAAGAATTTCATTACACTTTGTTGCCCCAAATGTCTTCATTGAATGCCTAGCTGCCCGTTGTAAGCAAGCCTATTGCGCATGTGCAGACCTGGGTGTGGTCCATACTAGGGCATCCACCTTGGAGAGTGAGAGGGAAGAAGAGGTGTGAGTGCTTTGTCCTAGTGTTTTGAGCCAAACTGCTGCCAAGCTCATGGTCTACAGAACTGTTGTAATACCTGCCCTCCTTTATGGCTCAGAGACATGGACCATGTACAGTAGACACCTCAAGTTGCTGGAGAAATACCAACGATGTCTCCGCAAGATTTTACAAATCCCCTGGAAGGACAGGCGCACCAACATCAGTGTCCTCGTTCAGGCTAACATCCCCAGCATTGAAGCACTGACCACACTCGATCAGCTCCGCTGGGCAGGACATATAATTCGCATGCCAGACACGAGACTCCCAAAGCAAGTGCTCTACTCGGAGCTCCTTCACGGCAAATGAGCCAAAAGTGGGCAGCGCAAATGCTGCAAGGACACCCTCAAAGCCTCCCTGATAAAGTGCGACATCCCCACTGATACCTGGGAGTCCCTGGCCCAAGACCGCCCTAAGTGGAGGGAGTGCATCCGAGAGGGCTGAGCACCTTGGGTCTCAACGCCGAGAGCATGCAGAAATCAAGCACAGGCAGCGGAAAGAGCGTGCGGCAAACCAGTCCCACCCACTCCCTCAACGACTATCTGTCCCACCTGTGACAGAGTCTGTGGCTCTCGTATTGGACTGTTCAGCCACCAAAGAACTCACTTCACGAGTGGAAGCAAGTCTTCCTTGATTCCGAGGGACTGCCTATGATGACGAGTATTTTGAGGTTGTTGCAAAACTACAATATAATTATGGGGGCAATATTGACAATGCCATACCTCGTGCAAGCCTTTGCATAATGGTGCTGCGGAGGAGAAGATTGATTGGACAGCATCATCTGAGGAACCTCAGAGCATGTAGGATGATGGGCAGGAGGCCTTACCCACATCGGGTTTATCGAGACAGGCATTCATACCTGCACCTGAGTGAGGCAGACTGTGTGAGAAGGTTGTGTTTCCGCAAAGAAGTTGTAACCGAGATTTGTGAGTTAATAAAAGTAGACCTGCAGCCTAGAAGCATCAGGAGGACTGCTTTGTCAGTTGAAGTAAAGGTTACAGCTGCACTTTCATTTTCTGCAACTGGATCATTCCAGGCCACAACTGGAGATGTGTGTGCCATTTCTCAACATGCAACACATATCTGCATTCGGCAGGTGACTGCTGCACTGTATGCGCGAGAGCGCTATATCTGCCATGTTTTAGCAACAACCAGAAGGGCTGGCTGCTGGGGGACAAAGGGTTCGGCCTCGCCAGCTGGTTCTTGACACCCCTACTTGTAACCCGGACTGAAGCTGTGTGGGAATACAACATGTCGCACATTGCGACGCGCAGCATAAGAGAGAGGGCCATTGGCATCTTGAAGCAACGTTTCCGATGCCTGGACGATTCCGAAGATTAGTTGCAATAGTCCCGAATTTGTCGGTCAGTTCACTTGTCTGCTGCATGCTGCACAACTTAGCCATCATGAGACAACAGCAGCTGGTAGTAGAAGACCCACTTGAGTTGAGAGTGGCTGATGATGAGGAGGAAGATGCAGATGATGAGGAGGAGGAGGATGAGGAAGCCATGCAACTACCTGAACCTGGAGCATGACAGCGGAGGAGGACGGGCCGTCGTGCCCTTTTAACGATTGCTCGAGCCTTGCGCCAGCAACTCATCCATAAACGCTTCACTGCCTGAAGGCTCAGCGTCAATTATTAAAAATGGACCAGGTTTACTGTTATATATGTAAACTTTATTTACTCTGTACAGCCAGAGGGCTCATCCCCTGGAGTCCCAAGGGATCCCATAATCCCTTGGGAGCACAGGTATTTAAGGAGGCTTCACAGGTTGGAGAGGCACTTTGGAGACCTGCAATAAAAGACTAAGGTCACACCTTACTTTGATCTCTCAGTGTTCAGTCTGACTCTTTCTCCATACATAACAACTGGCGACGAGGTACAGATAGCGAACCCAAAGATACAGAGAACAGTGAACAGAAATACTCGGAGGGAGATGATTGGGAAACTTTTGTGGAGCGACTTGACCAATACTTCATGGTCAACGAGTTAGATGGGGAAGAGAACGCTGCCAAACGAAGGCCGATCCTCCTCACCGTTTGTGGGGCACCAATGTATGGCCTCATGAAAAATCTGCTCACTCCAGCGAAACCCACAGAAAAATCATACGACGATTTGTGCACACTGGTCCAAGAGCATTTGAACCCGAAGGAAAGTGTTTTGATGGCGAGGTACCGGTTCTACACCTACAAAAGGTCTAAAGGCCAGGAAGTGGCAAGTTATGTCGCCGAGCTAAGATGCTTTGCAGGACATTGCGAATTTGAAGGACATTTGGAACACATGCTCAGAGACTTTTTTACACTTGGCATTGGCCACAAAACCATACTTCACAAACTTTTGACTATAGAAACCCCAACCTTGAGTAAGGCGATAGTCCAGGCGTTCATTGCCACCAGTGACAATATGAAGCAAATCTCTCAGCACACAAGTGCTGCTACAAGTACTGTGAACAAAGTGATGTTGTTTTCGAATCATAACGTACAGGGCAGGTCACACATACCTGCAGCTGCACGTCTGCAGATGTCTCAGAGTCCACCATCAAGGGTGATGAATGCAAGGCCATTAACACCTTGTTGGTGCTGCGGGGGTGATCATAGTTTTCATTCATGCCAATTCAAAGGGTACGTTTGCAAGGACTGTGGACAATGGGACACCTCCAATGAATATGCAGGCAAGCTGCAAATCCTGTTAAACCTGCAAACCACCATGTTGCAGAGGAGGACAGATCCACGGAGAATCACGACGAACCAGAGCCTCAGACCGAGGAGGCAGATGTACATGGGGTGCACACATTCACCAAAAATTGTCCCCCAATAATGCTGCATGTTGAACTAAATGGACTCCTGGTGTCAATGGGGCTGGACACGGGTGCAAGCCAGTCCATCATGGGCAAAAAGACTTTCGAAAGATTGTGGTGCAACAAGGCCTCAAGGCCAATCTTAACTCCAGTTCGCACGAAACGAAGAACTTATGCAAAAGAATTGGCAGTGCGACCGTAAAGGTCTCCTATAATGGAGCGGTGCACAAGCTACTACTCTGGGTGGTACCGGGCGATGGTCCCACGCTGCTCAGCAGGAGCTGGCTGGGAAAGATATGCTGGAACTGGGACGACGCCCGTGCACTATCGCCTGCTGACGACACTTCATGCGCCCAGGTCTTAAATAAATTTCCTTCGCTGTTCGAACCAGGCATCGGCAAATTCCAAGGAGCAAAAGTGCACATCCACTTAATTCCGGGGGCACGACCCATCCAACACAAGGCAAGAGCAGTACCGTACATGACGAGGGAAAGGGTAGAGATAGGTTGCAAAGAGAGGGCATCATTTCACCGATCGAATTCAACAAGTGGGCCAATCCTAGTGTCCCAGTCCTCAAGGGGGACGGCACCATCAGAATCTGCGGCGATTACAAAGTAACAATCAATCGTTTCTCCCTGCAGGAGAAATATCCACGACCAAAGGCCGACGACCTCTTTGCAACACTGGCGGGAGGAAAGACGTTCACGAAGCTGGATCTGACTTCAGCCTACATGTCGCAGGAACTGGAGGAATCATCGAAGACCCTCATCTGCATCAACACGCACAAAGGTTATTTTATTTATAATAGATGCCCGTTCGGAATCCGATCAGCGGCAGCGATATTCCAGAGAAACATGGAAAGCTTACTGAACTCGGTCCCCCACATGGTGGTCTTCCAGGACGACATCTTGGTCACAGGTCAGAACACAGTCGAGCACCTGCAGAACCTGGAGGAGGTTCTTAGTCGACTCAACCGCATGGGGCTCAGGTTAAAATGCTTGAAGTGCGTTTTCCTGGCGCCAGAAGTGGAGTTCTTGGGAAGGAGGATTGTGGCGGACGGCAACGGGCCTACCAACGCGAAGACGGAGGCAATCGAGAACGCATCAAGGCTACAGGACGTGACGGAGCTGCAGTCGTTTCTGGGACTCCTGAACTACTTTGGTAACTTCTTACTAGGTCTCAGCACATTGTTAGAACCATTGCATGTCTTACTTCGAAAAGTAGACGAATGGGTTTGGGGCAAAAGCCAAGAAAATGCCTTTATAAAAGCGAAAAAATTGTTATGCTCAAACAAGTTGCTTGTGTTGTATGATCCATGTAAGCGTTTGGTACGAGCATGTGATGCGTCGTCATATGGCGTCGGGTGTGTATTGCAACAAGCTAATGATTTTGGGAAACTGCAACCGGTTGCTTATGCATCCAGGAGTCTGTCTAAGGCTGAAAGAGCCCAAAGCATGATTGAGAAAGAAGCGTTAGCGTGTGTCTATGGGGTAAAGAAAATGCATCAATACCTGTTTGGGCTAAAATTCGAATTGGAAACTGACCATAAGCCACTTATATTCCTATTTTCCGAGAGTAAAGGGATAAATACCAACGCATCGGCCCATATCCAGAGATGGGCACTCACATTTTCTGCATACAACTATGCCATCTGCCACAGGCCAGGCTCAGAAAACTGCACCGATGCTCTCAGTAGGCTGCCACTGCCCACCACGGGGGTGGAAATGGCGCAGCCCGCAGCCATGGTTATGGAAGCATTTGAGAGTGAGCAATCACCCGTCACTGCCCGGGTGATTGCTTGGACAAGCCAGGACCCCTTATTATCTTTAGTCAAAAGCTGTGTGCTTCATGAGAGCTGGTCCAGTGTTCCAGTGGAAATGCAGGAAGAGATAAAGCCATTCCAATGGCACAAAGATGAAATGTCTATACAGGCAGACTGCCTTCTGTGGGGCAATCGAGTAGTGGTCCCCAAGAAAGGCAGAGATACCTTCCTCAATGATCTCCACAGTACCCACCCAGGCATCGTAATGATAAAAGTGATAGCCAAATCCCACGGGGTCAAGTTTCGGCCTGAGTTGCTCCTATTTTTTTGGAGCAACTAGTTTAGAATGGACTATCTCAGAAATTGCAATTGTCGGCATTTGTTTGCTCCAGTTCCAGTGAGTTAAAACAGTTTCATTTTAGAACAGATTTTTTTCCAAAAGGGGCATGTCCAGCCACTTACACCTGTTTTGCAAGTTTAGGCAGTAAAAATTTACTCCAAACTAACTTAGAATGGAGTAAGTGTAGATTTTTGTACTCTCAGAAAAACCTTGCCTACACTTAGAAATCAGGCGTAGGGAACGAGAGATAACAGTGGAGGGGTGGGGGGGTGTGAGGGAAGTTTATAAACATTAAACATTTCACTTTTACAAATAAACAGCCATCATCAATAATAAATGATAAATAAATCAATAAATCAACCAATAAATCAATCCAAAAAAAATTTTTTTTAAATAAAACAAAATCAATAAATAAAAAATTAAGTTTCTACTCACCGACTGCAGCACCGGGTGTCCTCCAACAGCGTGCTGGGACAGCACCCCCGCCCCCCAGTGTCTCTCTCTTTGTCTCTGTCAGTGTCTCTGTTTTTCTGACAGCGATGGGTGGGGGGGAGGATGGGGGGATGGGGGGGAGGGGGGAAGGGGGGAAGCGAGAAGAGGGAGGGAGAGGAGGGAGAAAGAAGGGGTGAAGAGGGGGGGGGAAGAGTGGGATGGGGAAGAGGAGGGGGGAAGAGGGGGAGGAGGGGGGAAGAGGGGGGAAGAGGAGGGGGAGGGAGGGAAGAGGAGGGGAAAGGGAGGGGAGAGGTGGGGGGGGAGCCGGAGCGGGACCTGAAGGGGCCGGGGGTGGGGGGAGCCGGACCAGGACTTGAAGCTGAAGAGAAGGAAGGCCAGAGTCCAATCTTCGCCGCCCCAGTGAGCCCATTCGGCCAGGGCTAGGGGCGGCGTGCTTCGGGCTCCTTCCACACAGCCTCGGGGGCCTGGAGCTACTGCACATGCGCGCACACTCTAGCGCGCAGGTGCAGAGATCCCAGCACTGTTTTCAGCGCCGGAACATGGCTCCGCCCCCGACCCCTTGTGCTGCGCCATGCCGAGCACGAAGACATCCTGAAGAACTCACAGAATCACAAGGTAAGTTTTCACCGCCCTTTCTCTTCCAGAAAGTCAGCGCACCTTATCGAGATGCGCCGTTTTTCCAGAGGGCGGAAACTTGGGCCCTACGTGTGGTGGAGATGCAGACTTAGAGTACTGCGTTCACAGATGTAATACATGCTCGCAGTTAAGCAATGTACCCAGGGAGGCGCCGCTAAGTTTATGGTCTTGGCCTTCCAAACCGTGGTCTAGGGTAGACATCGACTAATCAGGCCCGTTCTTGGGTAAAATATTCCTTGTGGTTGTAGACGCGTATTCCAAGTGGATTGAATGTGAGATAATGTCGGCTAGCACATCCGCTGCCACTACTGAAAGCCTGCGGGCCATGTTTGCCACTCACGGCTTACCCAATGTCCTGGTGAGCGACAACGGATCATGTTTTACCAGTTTTACAGTGCTGAGTTCAAAGAATTCATAACCCACAATGGGATCAAACATGTCACATCTGCCCCATTTAAACCAGTGTCCAATGGTCAGGCAGAGAGAACAGTGCAAACCATCAAGCAAGGCTTGAAGAGGATAACTGAATGCTCACTGCAGACTCGCCTATCCAGAGTCCTGCTTAGCTACCGCACGAGACCCCACTCGCTCACTGGGATCCCACCTGCTGAACTGCTCATGAAAAGAACACTTAAGACAAGGCTCTCGTTAGTTCACCCTGATCTACATGAACAGGTAGAGAGCAGGTGGCTTCAACAAAGTGCATACCATGAAAGCACAAATGTGTCACGCGAGATTGAAATCAATGATCCGGTACTTGTATTGAATTATGGACATGGTCCCTAGTGGCTTCCCGGCACTGTCGTGGTCAAACTTTCAAATGGACTCATTCACTGGAAACACTTGGACCAAATCAAACTCAGATTCACAGACTACCCTGAGCAACCCACTTTGGACCCTACCTTTTTTGATCCCCCAACATACACACAAGTGGCAACTGGCACCACAGTTGACTGCGAAGCAGAACCCATCATCCACAGCAGCCCAGCAGGGCCCAACACACCAGGCAACCCAGCAAGGCCAGCTGCACAGCAGCCCAGTGAGAGCGCAACAAATGATTCAACAATACCAGCTTTCACACCGAGGCGATCAACCAGGGCAAGAAGGGCCCCAGGTCGACTCACATTGTAAATAGTTACGCTATTGAATTTGGCGGGGATGGGGGTGGAGTGTTGTTATATATGTAGACTTGTATTTATTCTGTACAGCCACCAGAGGGCTCATCTCCTGGAGTCCCAAGGGATCCCATAATCCCTTGGGAGCACAGGTATTTAAGGAGGCCTCACAGGTTGGAGAGGCACTCTGGAGACCTGCAATAAAAGACTAAGATCACACTTTACTTTGAGCTCACAGTGTTCAATCTTTTTCCATACATAACATTTACTATTTGGACCTGTTCCGTAATATTGTGTTGTAATAATGGAACAAATAATGTAAATGATTCTTCTTTAGTTCAAAAATTTGTGTTAATAATGGAATTAATAATGTAAATGATTCAGTTATAATTTAAAATATATAATTTATTCAAAATGTTAACACTTGTTTGTACTTAACTTTAATAACAATATTCTTCTATCAAACTATAAACTATTCAGTTATGATCACTTACAAACTTTTAAACTTGTAAATTTACATCACTTACAAAAAACTTTTAATTTGAGAACAGTTAAATAACAATAACATAAAAACAATAAAAATAATAACAGCAGCAGGAAACAACGGCTGCACCCATCTCTCCTTCACCTTTTTCTAAGACCACCCGCTGCGCTTGGTCTTGGTGACTCCACCCCTGCCCTCTGGCGGTGGCAAAGCCTTTCTCGGGTTTGTACCAAACTTATTCTTTCGAGCATCTCGGGTAATGAGCACTTCTTGTTGGGGTGCGTGGGCAAGCGGTAATTTGAAAGGCCTGGCTTGGGCCTCTGCAGAGGTTGGTCCGGGGATTGGAGTGGGAGTAGCAGTTGATTTCGTCAATTGCAGCGGGGTCTGGTCATGTTCCCTTATTGCAGCAGCTATCTGACATTCCTTCCCTCATGTGCACCAACAGTGTATCAACTACCTGCGACATTCCCTCCCTAATGTTCATCGACAGTGTATCAGCTACCTGCAACATTCCATCCCTAATGTGCCCGGACCATTTTCCCATTTCTCTCGAGAGTGTTGTTACTTCTCCCGACAGTCCCGATACCTCATCATCCACTCCACCGATGGTGTCCAGGAGTGATCGTGTCATCTCTCCACTCATTGCCATCATCTGAACCACATCTGTTATATCCTGCATCTCAGGAGGGTGCTGTTGAGCTCTCCTTCCCCTCCTCATCCTGGATGTGGCTCGCTGCACCCCACTGGGACCAGCAGCCTCGGAGGGTGGGGCACTGTGTGGCTTGCTGCACACCACTGGGACCTGCAGCCTCGGAGGGTGGGGCCCTGGTTGCGGCTCGATGCATCCCACTGGGACTCACAGCCTCGGATGGTGGGGCCCTAGGTGTGGCTTGCTGCACCCCACTGGGACTCGCAGCCTCAGACCGTGGGGCCCTGGTGTGGCTTGCTGCACCCCACTGGAACCCGCAACCAGGAAATGTCCCACCACTCAGGAAAAGGGCTGGCACCTCCATGGGTGACACCAGCACCTCCTCCAGAGTGAGTACAACAGTGGGGGCTTCATCCTCCCCCTCACCCCCATTCTCTTGGGCTGGAAGATGGGATTGGAAGATGTTCTCCTCTTCAGGCTTGTCCGCATCTGAATCTTCTTCTGCGTCGGCTTCAGTCTTGTCAGGGTTGGCCTCAAGTTCTGCAAAATATAAAAGAACAGACAAATGGTTAGCAGCAGAGAAGAGGGCAGGGTGGCATGAGTAGGCTCACACAGCACAGGCAGCAGGCTCATTTGAAGGACCACGATGAATGATAGCACATTGCATCAACCGAAGTGTAGCTGATGGAGACATCCCATGAATCGAAGCATGGTTAGCCGATGCAGTACTTAACATTTAGCAAAGCCAGACTGTGGAATTTGCAGGACTTATCCTCTCCCTCGAGTGTGGGCCCAGCTGTGCAGTGGTGGTTGCTTTTCTCCAGGCAGGACCCATCAAAGCAGCGACCCTCTCTTCCACGGGTGTCAGTGGGTGCAGATTTGCCGGGCCTCCTCCTGTTCGAGTTCTCTCTCTTTTGTTGTGGGCCACCATCCTCTGCAAAGATGAAAATATAACTTTTTAGAGAGGGTGTCTTTCTGCTGGGTGGGACATACAGATGATCACATTTACAATTGCAATTCCAGCAAATAAATGAAAATATTACTTACACCAACTGCTTGACCAAGGTCCTGCCACTTCTTTTTGCACTGGTCTTCGGACCTCAGGATGGTCACCATTACACAGTAATCTTGTGAATGTTGGTTCCAGTGTTTCTTAATTTCTTTTGGTGTAACTTTTATTTGAACTCTGTTGGTGTCCAGCTCGTGCCATCTAGCCTCAATCACAGTAACCAGTGCCTCCACTTCGCCCTGTGAGAAATTCTTGGTCCTTGAGCCGCGTTGCATATTACAGCTCCGACTTTTTCCATTCAGAAGAAAAGTTCTCACACACAACTGGCTCTTTAAAATGGCTGAATGCAGACCGGGAGGTGTACTGGGCATACGCGCCCACACCAGTTACATAGAAAACATCATTTTTTTTCCACTGCATGCGCATAAGGAGGGGCCCCCATTTTTCAGCGCAGGCCTTACGCTCCACCCCCAAAGCTGAAGGACGGGCTACACGGCGCCAAATTCAAAAATTCAAAAATTCACAAAAACGGGGAAAGTTGCAAGTTTTTGGGGGAGGGCGTAGTCGGGCCCCCAAAAAATGTGAGTAACTCTTCAACTATGCGAAATTACAGCATTGTGGAAAATTGAGCCCATTGTTTCCAGTTCTAGCAACGTGGAAAGAAAGTGTGAGCTACTAGTTTCAGAAAGCTAGTAAAACCAGCTGAAATATCATCCCTATATTCACCTAAAATACTGCTACTATAAAGCTTAAAATTGTGTGTCTTGGGCTAGTACTCCAGAGAAGGTGATCCACCAGAGGCCTGTTTTCTGGGCAACCCAGCCACCATGGGATCATGTTTCCCTGCAGGAAATAGCAGCATCAACTGTGTAAGGAGAAATGATAATGTTACCAGCTAAGCTTCTCCAGACTGGAGCAAAGAAAAAAGGTTACGTGGGAGAGAGCTGCCCAATACCCAACAGTTGATCCAGTCAGCACCGCACAAAGCAGATGGACAGCAAGGCCAGAGTTACCTTCTTAAACCGAGAGTTTTGACTGATTGTACAGGAAAAAGCCTGGATTATCAGTGCCTTATTACAGTGCAACATTTTGGTGCTTAAGGTGCATACAGTAAACCTGTAGCAAACTACATGCACAATTTTGTGCGCACTTAATAAATTTATCTTAACCAGAGCTGGACTTATTCAAATAGATAAATGAGTTTTCACATTTACAAATGACCTGAGGATATTAATTGACAGATTCTATTCAGCATTCCCCGCTCTGTGATCAAGAAAACAAATTATTTCCTGTCTCAGTGCAGCAATGTTGTCAAAGGTTGGAAAATAATTTTTTTTTTAATTCTTCCAAAAGAAAACAGAGGAACCTTACAGTTTTTGACAAATCAGTAAACAATAAACCCTACAATTAAATCAGATTTTTAAACTAAGTTTGGTGATTGTGAGGCACTATCAATTTGAAATAGTCACTGTGGTGATTGATTTGTGAACCTTTCAAGTTCTAAATCACTGCTTGTCAGAGTAGCAGAAATACAACTTCCTGGTCACCATTACTGACCTTAAAACTACTTCTTTAAACAGTATTGCACACTTCGTCAACCAATAGATTTTGCTTCAAAAAATTTTTTTTTACTCTTTCCAGGTGCTGTGTAAAACCTAAAATATCATAAAGTCAGTGCCTAATGAATCACCTGATCTGGCTGGGGCGCTATGAAAAAAGAATACTTTGTAAGAGTTAACAAGAGTCAGATGACGTTGACATTTATCCAGTGAAATATTTCCAGCATTCCTCGACCATAAAGATAGTCAAATCATTCAGGTTGGACTTGGGGGACAAATTCAACACAGTAAGCTTCAAGAATAGGTTTCACTAACAACAACAACCACTGTTGTCTCTCAACTGTAGCCATCAAATCTCAGTTCAGTCACGAGAGGATCAGTGAGTGAATAGCCAGTGTGGCCAGTTCAGTAACTCAGAGAATACAAGACACAAGTAGGGGGAAAAAATCAACCAAAGTCATTGTGGCTAATTTTGACTATGAGATAGTGTAAAACAAGTGATAGCATATACCAGGTACCTTGCCTTCAATGGAGAGTAAAATCAGACTGGGCATAAAACCAGCTATCCACCCAATCGGTCAGTTTCCTGATGGGCGGGTTAGGTTAAAATTGCCCCCACACTGTTTCGCGAAAGAGAGGTAGGGAATGTTGGAAACTGATTCAACCCAAGGCACAGTGGAAAGGTAGCTCTGGTGGCAGCCTGGCATATCGTACCTACCTGATCTTGGTCAGGGAATACAATGTGGAAAACATAAAGGGAGAGAAAAAATGAATCTTATGCACATGATTGGAGATGCAATGATGTAATTATAACTTGTGTACACAAATTGCAGTGAATTTTTCCTGCATTGACAACATAGCTACAGTGCTACTGGTCTGTGATCATTTCTCCAATATACTCTACGGAAACCGCCAGAAAGGCTTTGTTTTGCAACTGTGATTATTACAAGACCAAAAATATCTGTGCAACAAGCAGTCTTACGCCAGCTGGTTCATTAACATTCAAGTCATTCAGCAAGTTTTGTGGAAGCATTGTAAGCTAATTAGGCAAGGAAGTAAACCAACAACTGTAAAAACACTCCAGCAGAATGAATTGTGGACATTAAATTAGAAAATTAAATAAACTGTTTTACTTACAAAACTTGCTGAAATTTAAAGACAAATGGCAGTGCAACCTCAGCGCAAAAGGTATCAGCTACGTTAAGTCCCGTTGATGACAGCTCCATCATAACACCCATTTATAACATTATTCCTCTAGCCCAGCTTTCCGGTCCAGCATTATATTGCTGCATTCCTGTAGCGTAATGTCATTGAATTCTTCGACACACTATGGTATTGCTCTACTCTTACGTACTTCTGTATTCCATTATAGTGTCATAGGATTAGAGCATAGATTTATGAAGTCACTGCGTCACGCAAAATGTTATGATGTCATTATAGGACTGAGTTTACAACCCAGCTCTCAGCAAGGAGAGGTGTTCTCATGGACCATTAATCGAAAAATCACAGTCCACTATTTTCTGACTTGTGTTCCTTGTCAGCACCACTCCTGGCTGGAAAAGCTGGATCGTGGAATCACCCCTTATATTACAAGGCTGGGCCATGATGTCACTGCTATTATTATATCTGCCAACTTTGGCCTTGAAAACTCACAGCGCCATTTCGGTTGGTATTGAGGCATGGAGGCAGGACATCCATTTGCCATTTCTCTCCAGCTCTGACCTGTTGTAAATTGTTGGGGTCAGTTAATTTAAGTATCCACTGGTGTTTCATAGTGTAATTCCTATATAACATACTGGTAGTGCACTGGGTTTACTTGAGAATTAATAATGTAGCCTTTAAAAAGCTAAGAATGACTGAAGAGTGCAACAGTAAGCTGGGGCAGCAGCAGGTAAGTCATCATCATAGACAGTCCCTCGGAATCGAGGAAGACTTGCTTCCACTCTTAACATGAGTTCTTAGGTGACTGTAGAGTCCAATACGAGAAGCACAGTCTCTGTCATAGGTGGGACAGATAGTTGTTGAGGGAAGGGGTGGGTGGGACTGGTTTGCCGCAATCTCTTTCTGTTGCCTGCGCTTGATTTCTGCACGTTCTCGACGTTGAGACTCGAGGTGCTCAGCGCCCTCCCAGATGCACTTTCTCCACTTAGGGCGGTCTTTGGCCAGGGACTCCCAGGCGTCAGTGGGGATGTTGCACTTTATCAGGGAGGCTTTGAGGGCGTCCTTGTAACGTTTCCGCTCCCACCTTTGGCTCATTTGCCGTGAAGCAGTTCCGAGTAGAGCGCTTGCTTTGAGAGTCTCGTGTCTGACATGCGAACTATGTGACCTGCCCAGCAGAGCTGATCGCGTGTGGTCAGTGCTTCAATGCTGGGGATGTTGGCCTGGTCGAGGACGCTAACGTTGGTGCGTCTGTCCTCCCAGGGGATTTGTAGGATCTTGCGGAGACATCGTTAGTGGTATTTCTCCAGCGACTTGAGGTGTCTATGTACATGGTTCATGTTTCTGAGCCATACAGGCGGGCAGGTATTACTACAGCCCTGTAGACCATGAGCTTGGTGGCAGTTTTGAGGGCCTATTCTTCATACACTCTTTTCCTCAGGTGGCCAAAGGCTGCACTGGTGCACTGGAGGCGGTGTTGGATCTCGTTGTCGATACCTGCTCTTGTTGATAGGAGGCTCCTGAGACTGACTGCCTTGGTGTCCTTGATGAGTGTTTCCCCGTTCTTGGCCAGCAGTGGGGTGGGGCCTTGGGTGTTTGGGCCGAAGGTAGCCTTGACTGAGATGAAGAATCCTCGCACATCATGGCTGTCGGCCAGCTGCTGCATCTTCTGTGCTTTCTCCATCCACCACCTGTTCTTTAGGTAAGTAGAAGAATTTTGGATCACTGCCTGGTAGAGGCACCCAAAAAAAAGAGCAGGACATCACAAAGAGGCAGAAAAGAAGACCACACAATTTCAATGAGACCAATCTTCAAACACTCCTTGAAAAGAAAAGATTTGCATGGCTATGAGGAAAGAACAGTGGCATTGGACTAATTGGATAATTCTTTCAAAGAGTGGTAGAGGCAAGATGGACTGATTGGCCTCCTTTTGCGCAGAATGATTCTATGAAATGTAGAAAGACCGCTATGTGCCTTGTGGGAAAACCTCAGTGAAATGTCTCGTGTAGGGAGGTGGCACCTCTCTCACCTCCAGAACTGCAAACCAGTGTAGTAAGAAGTTCAGTGACCTGACAAGGGAAGGTAAGATAGGAGGATCCCAAGGGAGGAAGGGGGTGGAGCGAGGGAGATTCCAAGGCAGGGCAGGCCTAAACTCTTCTTGTGGGGCCCAGAGGAACATTCTCCTGGTCCCACAAAAAATATGCACAAAACTTACCTTTCAGCGCCTCTTCTTGTCCAGTTCTTTTTCAGATCTGCTTCACTTTGGCAGGAAAGTAAGGCCAGAGTGAAAATCACAGTTGGGGCCCCGATCTATATATGTCACTAAGGATGCAACAACTTTGGGTGGACAATAGTGGTCTGCTGTTGCTCTCCAATTGTGTACCACCTTGGCCTCCAAGAGAAAGATGTGTTAATGAGTGCAGTGCAATGTGATTGGGTGATGTGCCTGCCTTGGTTGAATAGCTGGTAGTGTATGAGATTTGGGTGTGGGTGTTGCAGCAGTGGTAAGCTTGTGAAGGTGAAGTGAAGCAATGTTTGTGAGGTATGAGTGGTGATAACTAGAGATTGTTGGTAGGGGAGTGATGGGAGTGTGGTGCAGATGGTGGGCTATGGCAATTGCTGAAGCCTTCACTCATTTAGACCAACCGTGTGAGGTCATTAACTTTTTTGCGGCACTGGATTGATGTGCTGGGGACAACACTCATCGCAGTGATGGATTAAGCAATCTCCTCCCAGATTCTCTTGTGGTCTGCCTTGAGAGCCTGTTGTCCCCATGCGGTATAGAACATCTCATCGCCATTGGACCCCCAGGAACAAGGACTGAAGTGCCACATCCGAAAAACGTTTCTCCCTTTCTCTCAGGTGTTGCACCATGCCTTGCTTTTACCTGACAATGAGATGCTTCTGCAACGAAGGACCTCCCCTTTAAGTACTGGAGAGAGCCTAGGCCAAACTTTATTGGCCATTAGACTGTATCTGATATTGGTGCTCCGTTGATCACTAAGCCAATCAGCAGCGGGTTTAGGGCTGAGATCAGCACTGCAATCATCTAAATAAGCAGACAGCAAGAATTTTGCATGTATTTTTTTTTTGTTTTATTTTGTTGTTTTTTTTTTGGGCACTAAAATCATATTTTTTTTTCCAAGTGCCCCCTATAAAAGGGGAGGGGGACACTAAAAACCAGGCAATTAAAACAAATTAAACCTTAAAACATATAAAGTCAAATTAAAATTTGGTTGCCGGGGGTGACAATGCACTCCAGTCCCTCCGGCGCCCACCTCTCGCGGAAGGCCGCGAGAATTTTGCATGTTGCCTGCACCACTTAGAACAGGTGCAGGCAAATAGCACTGGGCTTTGCCCCTGCCCGTTTTGAGGCCTCATTAAATTTCTAGCTCTCTATTAGAATTGGAAGCGTATAACATTTAACATAGACAGAAGCAAGAAAATTATTAACAATGGAAGCTGAAAAACTACCAGGACAAACAGAGCCCTTAACAGGAGTAGAAAACAGGGACCCACAAACATCTGCTACTGGAATTCCTGCTGAGTAACAAGATCCTTAACACCAACAGAAACTACATAACAGAAACATGTCCAACAGAATGAACAGGTCTTCAACAATACAACTGGGAACCTTACCAGAAATTAGACAAGGAAGATGAAGAACTTGTAAAGTTCCAATAGATGTTGGGGAAAAAATATATAATAAAAACAAAACAGTGTTCTGAATTTTTATGGATAATTTCTGGATGAATTGAATTAAAATCATTTTATGCGTCAGATGATGTCAAGTGTATTTTATGATTTTCAAAATTATTTTAGCTAAGTATTTAGACATGGAGACTCATTAGTTGGCTATATGTGAAGGCATAGTTTATTTTTAGGCATAGGCCAGGAATTTCCTCTCTATATAAACAATGGGCCCGATATTTACGGGGAGGAGGGGAGAGAACGGGGGAGGTCGAAAGCGTCAGGGATGTGGAGGTCCTCTGAACTTAATGGCAGGACCTCATTATCATTTTTTTATTTTGTTGCCAGCAGCCTGCCAGATTGACAGGGTGGGAAAATGAGTGGCAGGAGGTCGCAGCTGGAGACCCTTGAAGTTGGTCCCCGGTAATCAGGAGGGGGGCAGGTTACAGATTGGGGCCGGAGGGAGAGGGGGATGACGCCGATTGTGGCAGAGTTGAGAGAGATCCTGCGATCAGCAGAAGTGATGCTGAAATCTTCCTTGAGGGGCTGGGGGGGAAACAGTCTTGCTCAAACTGGCCTACAAGGAGCCCTATTAAACCTTCTGGAGCTGGTAGCTCCCGTCTCTCCCTCGTTGCCTGGTTTCCCAAGCCCTTGGAAACATGCACGGCAGCAGTTACATTTAAATCAGTCTCCTAATTGCACTATGGGAGCCTGATTTAAATATGTTAATGTAATACCTGACCTCTCCAAGATGGGACACTCATACGACATGCTACTCACTGCTGAAAAATGGCGGCAGGCAGGTACACATTGGGTTAGGGTTGTGCTTTGCATTTTTTAGGGTTTAAATTAATAAATACTGTTAAAACTTCCTGACTCCTGAAGGGGATGAATGGAAATTCCAGGATTTTGGAGGACTGGGAGCTACCATTAGACATTGGCCATAATTCTCCAAGAGATGGGTTAAAATCAATTGGATGAAAGTTGCCTCTCCTGGGTGTATTAAATTAGTCCTTTTAATCTTAATCAATTTCAGAATGGGTTTAGGCCTAGAGCACATAACTGGCTCAAATTGGAAACTAAATTAGCAAACTTACTCAGGAAGACCAAATGATGACTGGTGTGTGAAACCAAAAATTGTTACATTGGTGCATTGGGGGTAACTGAGCGATTAATACTAACACCGATAACCCGAAATGGAAATCGCCACATTTCACAGCATCAACAGCCCTCACCTTGATAAGCATTAAATTTACAAAACAGGTTTTAAAACAAGAAAACTGTAGAATATTAAAGTAAAATTGCACTCCACATTATCAAGAACATTGATGGGCTGCATTGCAAAATGAAATGCAGCTATAATATTCCATACAGAATTTGATCATTTATGTCTATATACTGTATAAGAGCTCCCAATGAATTCCTACCAACAGTGGGTTGATGTGGATACAAACTAATTAAACCTTTCCCCTAATAGTTAAGCTATGAATAGTACCAAATCTAGAAGGGTTTGAGAGTGAGAGGCAGATTTATAATTTGATTTAGAACTCAAAGAAGTTCTAGGTAAGAAATATTGGTTGGAGCTACAGTCCTTTGGTGGTATCCAACTGACCTTCAGATAGAACTTGATCAGTTTGGTGCCAGAAAGACCCTGGACTCTAAGAAGAAGACGCATTTCCCGAATCTAAGCCAGGGTTCAAAAGCATATATTGCTTTTTTTGGGTGTTCCTTATGATGTAGGGACATAGGGCTAGAAATTCATTTTGGCCAAAAAAATGGACAGTGTTTAAACTAAAAAAAAGTTAAGCTGCACCAACTGAAAATCATCGAGGATTCATGCGACATTCATGTTGAATCTTCATTAAAAAAATTGTAGTCATGATTCTAGTCTAAAAACTCAAGCTCATTGTCATTACACTGAAAAGCTGGACCAATATCAGGGGCAGTCTGATTGCAAATCATAATTGCCACAAGTTTTTTCTACTACTTAAAGGGGATGTTCATTGATGCTGCAGCACCTCATTGTCAGGCTTGTTGGGTCTGCAGCTACCCCAACAGCAAAGCAAACAACATTAAGAAGTCATTCATAGCAACCACAGTAGACCAGAGATGACAGGAGAGAGCCCGCAGGTTCTCTGATGAAGCTCTTCGGACATTGATGTTGGCGGTGCTGAGGAAGCGGATGGTCCTATACCCGCAAACCGGCAGGAGGCCCTCGCCACAAGTCTGCTGCACTATGTGGAGGGAGATTGGGGACTACATCACGGACAGCACTGTGGTTCCTAGGACCCACATCCAGTGCAGGAAGAAGTTTAATGACCTCATTACGGGTGGTCAGGGTCAGTGAAGGCTTCAGCAAATGCAACATGCCACCATCTGTACCGCAAGCTTCACACACTGCTCAATACACTCACCCACCAACAATCTCTACCTATCAACAGTCACATCTCACACCTTGCACACAATGTCAGCTATTCAACTATAGAAGGCACTTCACCCAAACACTGATACTCACTGACACACTTCCCTTGCTCTTGCAGGCTAAGGTTGCTCACAAGGGAGCAGGAGCGGCTAGGCGGGAGCCAGGCCAACATTGAAGAGCTGAGCCAGCTAGAGAATCGAGTGATGCAGATTGTTATGCACCAGGTCATTGGCACTGGGGCCACCAGTGACATTGACCCCCTTGGGGACAACCATGGTATGTTCATTCCTAATCCTTCTTCTCACATCCCACTTCCCCCTCAACCCACAATGTTTTCTCGCTTTCAAGCTACTCATGTTATATGCATGCATTTCTGGCTTCCCTCCCCTCACCTTAACCCAACTCTTGTGCCTTTCTGCTTTTAGATAATCAGCAAGCACCTGAGCAGCATGTTTCCGAGGGCACTGCAGAGAGTGCAGGGGTGGGGGGAGGGGGGGAGAAGAGGAGGAAGAAGACAATACTGCGTCACTGCATCTCTTCCTCGCAGACACCAGCTCAGATACTGGCACTATGCATTCTTTAGAGGCTAGTGTAGTAGCGGGATCTGCACAGGGTGAGGCACTGGGCTGCAGCAAGGCCAGAGGGAAAGGGAAGCTCCAGAGCCAGCTCCCCGGAGGGTGAATTCACTCGCGGGTTCTGCTGCACAGGACACAGATGAGGACTTCAATGGGGAGGATCTTCAGAAGAAAGGTGATGGGCATGCACACAGAAATGATAGATGCAATGGCAAGGCTACCAGAAGCCTCTCAGCAACGTCAAGGAGCATGGAGCGGTCCACCTCCAACATTGCACAGAGCTCTGCTCGGAGCATGGAGCACAGGATTTCCAGTCTGGAAATGATGGTCTACTCCCAGAGAGACCATATCGACCCAGACATGATAGCATGCATGACAGGTCGCGGCTTCCATTGCAACACAAGCAGAAGTGATCCAACCTCTTAGTGCTGCAGCAGAAGCTCAGATTGCTCTCATGCAGTCTCTGCTTGGTGCCGTCCAAGCTCTGACTGCTCTCATGCAGTCTCAAAGTAATGCCTCCCAAGCTCAGACTGCTGCCATCGTGGTTGGGTTTACTGCTGTCAACCAGGGCTTTCATGGTGTTGCAGCAGGCCAGCAATTTTTGCTCCAACAGATTGTTCGACACTTCACCCAAACACTGATACTCACTGACACACTTCCCTTGCTCTTGCAGGCTAAGGTTGCTCACAAGGGAGCAGGAGCGGATAGGCGGGGGCCAGGCCAACATTGAAGAGCTGAGCCAGCTGGAGAATCGATGCTGCAGATTGTTATGCACCAGGTCGTTGGCACTGGGGTCACCAGTGACATTGACCCCCTTGGGGACAACAATGGGAGTGGCAGTAGGTCAGTGTGAAGCAGGAAACTGCTGACCTCTCTCAGGATGATAGCATTCCTACTCCCACCACTGTCACTTCTCCAGTGCCCTTGTCACTGCCTATCAGACTGCCGCTGCCCATGCTGACATGGTGCAGTCTACAGCCGGGTCTTCTAGGTCCACAGCTTGTTGAAGTCATCTTGCGAGACCATCTGAAGTTTCCAGCATGGAAACTCAGCAGCCTTTCATCAACCGTGCTGCAGCCATTGGGGGAGCACTGCATAGGAGCACTAGATCAGGAAAGGGCACACAAAAGACAGACACTAAGGGATTGCACAAGGGTAATTAGTTAATACTAATCTAATTATGTGTGATATGATTATAGATAAATGTATTAATTGTGTTTGGAATCTTGTGGTATCTCTTATTTCAGCTTTGCACACAGGAAGACGCTGTGATATTGCATGAGATAGGGATGGTATGATGAGAATGTGGTGAGCAACGGGGATCTAGGATTTCATTCATACAAATCAGAGTCTGATGAGCTGCTCACGGATAATGTGTCTGGAAGGCCGATTGACTGCCTGCCTCCTCCCTCCCTCCAGTTCCTCCTCCTCCTGTGGAGGTCCTGCAATCCCTGCTGATAAGAGCCCTCATGATGGCCAAGTTGTGGATATGCAGCAGACCACCACGAAATGGGACACCCACTCAGCCGAGTACAGGAGGGCTCCTCCTGAGTGGTCAAGGCAGCAAAACCATTGCTTTAGTAGGTCGATGATCTGCTTGATGTTCCTGGTGGCAGCATGGCTCTCATTATGAATGCTAGGCATGAGTGTTGGGGTTGCGGAAGGGAGTCATGAGTCAGGTGGACAGTGGATAGCCCTTGTCTCCGAGGAGCCAGTAATTACTCGATCTATCCCTTTCTCCCTTTTTAAACAAATGTACAACGTTAGCAGTCCTCCAATATCACACCTGTAGCCAGAGAGGATTGGAAAATGATGGTCAGAGCCTTTGTTATTTCCTCTTTTGCTTCTCTTAAGAGCCTGGGATATATTTCAACCGGGTTGGGGATTTTCAAAGCTGCTAAGCCCTTTAATATTTCCTCTCACTATATTTATTTCATCTAATATTTCACACTCCTCCTCCCTGATTGCGATGTCTGCATCGCCCCTCTCTTTTGTGAAAACAGACTTCTCCCTCATATGCTTGTCTAGCATCCCCTTAAGTCCATCTATACTATTCGTTTCAACCACTCCTTGTAATAGCGAGTTCCACATTCTCATCACTCTCTGCGTAAAAATGTTTCTTCTGAATTCCCTATTTGATTTCTTTGTGATGATCTTATATTGATGACCACTAGCTTTGCTCTTCCTCACAAATGTAAACATTCTCTCTGGCCATGATTTTACTTCCCATAGCAGGTTCGTGGCGGGCAATGTTGGTAGCGGTCTCAACCCCGCTGCTGGCTCCATCCCGCTCTGTCAAATGATTTTCCCTTGATGAGGCTTGTTAAGACCACCCAGCGCATTTCCTGGGCCAATTAGAGGAAGCAGGTCTGGTGGCGTCATTTGATGATGGGCCATCAGCTGGTTTCCTTAAAGGGACCATGGCCAACTTTCTTTTGACATTTGTGCTGTCAGTGTTCTACAGCATTGAGGTGCTGCAAACACTGACAAGCACAGGGCTGCACCCAGGCTCTCCCATGTTTCCCTCCATATGCTTATGGATGGAGTCACAGCATGCAGGAAGGTTCTTTTCCCTTCCAATGGGTAGAAGAAACCTCCCCAGGAGATCAACACAGCCTGGTTACACATTGCACAGGAGGGCACAAGAATAGATGTGGTCAGGAGGACCTGGGTGCAGTGGCGTAAACGACCCGCTGTGAAAAAATAAATACTCTCCCACTCGACCCGCAACAGATCCTGCCTGCTAAACCCCCGGAAAATTCCGACTTCTGTGTCTACTTTATAAAAATCTTTCATAATTTAAAGATCTTTTGTAAATTACCCCTCAGCCTTCTCTTTAAGAGAAAAGAGGCCCAGCCTGTTCATTCTTTAAAATCTTTTTTGTGCACACTCCAGGGCCTCTATATCCTTTTTATATTATGGCGACCAGAATTGTACACAGTACTCTAAGTGTGGTCAAACCAAGGTTTGATAGGTTTAGCATAACTTCTCTACTTTTCAATTCTATCCCTCTAGAAATAAACCCTAGTGCTTAGTTTGCTTTTTTATGGCCTTATTAACCTGCGTCGCTACTTTTAGTGATGTGTATTTGTACTCCAAGATACCTTTGTTCCTCTACCCCACCTAAACTCACACCCTCCAAGTAATAAGTGAGCTCCCTATTCTTCCTACCAAAATTAAATACCTCACATTTATCTGTGTTGAAAGTCATTTGCCAATTATATTCCCATTCAAGTTTATTAATATCTTCTTGTAATCTGTTGCAGTCCTCCTCAGTTTTGACTACCATACCCCCTCCCCCGCAATTTGCTGTCATCCGCAAATTTAGAAATTGTGTTTTTGATTCCAAAGTCTAAATCATTAATATAAATTGTGACCAACATTGGTACCAGCGCTGATCCTTGTGGAACACCACTTCCTGCCACTCTGAATAGCTACCTTTTACCCCTATTTTCTACTTTTTGTCTTGTAGCCAGCTAGCTATCTGTTATGTATGAATAAAGAGTCTGACCAGATACTGTGAGCGCAAAGTAAAGTGTGACTGTGAGGCCTCCTAAAGTACAGGCGCTCCCAAGGGATTGTGGGATACCTTGGGACTCCAGGTATTTACAGGTTTATAAATAACACTATCCATTCTGTTACTTGTCCCCTAACTCCACATTCTCTGACTGTATCCATTAGTCCAATATCAGAAAGAAAGAAAAAAAGAAGAAAAAAAGAAAAAAAAAGAAAAAAAGGAGAGAGAGAAAGAGAGAGAGAGAGAAAGAGAGAAAGAGAAAGAAAGAGAGAGACTTGCATTTATATAACACCTTTCATGAACACCGGAGGTCTCAAAGCACTTTACAGTCAATTAATTACGTCTGGAGTGCAGTCACTGTTGTAATGTGGGAAACACAGCAGCCAACTTGCGCACAGCAAACTCCCGCAAACAGCAATGTAATAATGATCAGATAATCTGTTTTTGTTATTTTGATTGTGGGATAAATATTGGCCAAGACACCAGGGATAACTCCCCTGCTGTTCTTTGAAATAGTGCCATGGGATGTTTTATGTCCACCTGAGAGGGCAGAGTGGGTCTCGGTTCAACGTCTCATCTGAAAGACGGCACCTCCTACAGTGCAGCACTCTCTCAGCACTGCAGTGTCAGCCTAGATTTATGTGCTCAAGTTCCTGGAGTGGGACTTGAACCCGCAACCTTCTGACTCAGAGGCGAGTATGCTAACCACTGAGCCACAGCTGACACAATGTGGTACTTTATCGAAGGCATTTTAAACATAGAAACATAGAAAATAGTTGCAGGAGTAGGCCATTCGGCCCTTAGGGCCTGCACCACCATTCAATATGATCATGGCTGATCATGCACTTCAGTACCCCATTCCTGCTTTCTCTCCATACCCCTTGATCCCTTTAGCCGTAAGGGCCACATCTAACTCCCTTTTGAATATATCTAACAAACTGGCCTCAACAACTTTCTGTGGTAGAGAATTCCACAGTTTCACAATTCTCTGAGTGAAGAAATTTCTCCTCAACTCAGTCCTAAATGGCTTACCCCTTATCCTTAGACTGTGACCCCTGGTTCTGGACTTCCCCAACATCGGGAACATTCTTCCTGCATCTAACCTGTCCAATCCTGTCAGAATTTTATATGTTTCTATGCAATCCCCTCTCATTCTTCTAAATTCCAGTGAATATAAGCCTAGTCAATCCAGTCTTTCTTCATATGTCAGTCCTGCCATCCTGGGAATCAGTCTGGTGAACCTTCGCTGCACTCCCTCAATAGCAAGAATGTCCTTCCTCAGATTAGAAGACCAAAACTGAACACAATATTCCAGATGTGGCCTCACCAAGGCCCTGTGCAACTGCAGTAAGACCTCCCTGCTCCTATACTCAAATCCTCTCGCTATGAAGGCCAACATGCCATTTGCCTTCTTCACCACCTGCTGTACCTGCATGCCAACTTTCAATGACTGATTTTGAAAATCTCGATCAATTACATGCTCTACATTACCCTTGTCTACTCTCTCTGTTGCCTGATCTGTCTCCCTGGATAATACTAAAGCAAAGTAATTATTTAATAATTCTGCCCTCTCGCTATCGCTGCCTGTGATTTTATTCTGTCCATCCCCTAGTGGCCCTATTCCCATTCCAACTTTCCTTTTCTTATTTATGTGCCTGTAGAATATTTAACTATTTTGTTTTATGTTCCTTAATAATTTAATTTCATAGTTCTTGTTAGTCATAAGTTCACAAGATAATTATAGATGAGGATGCCTAATCAACTTATCTTCATACATACAGAGGTACCTACAGTCCCCCCCATTGCAGCATCTAATTGTTTCTTAAATAATTCCAGGTTTCTCCCCTCCGTCTGTCCAGGATTCTCTTCCCTGTATTAATTTCCTGATATCAGTCATATATTTGCCATGTACTAATTTAAACCTATGTTCTTACTTTCACAATTTTCTTTGAAGTAATATTTCAGATTTACTTTCATTTAGCTATTCCATACCCTTTACTATTTGTATACCTTTATCTTAGATGCCCCCTTTCCAAGAGAAGAGTTCAAGTTTCTCCAGTCTTTCCTCATAACTCAGCCCTCCAACATTGGGGAATCAGTCTGGTGCTGGGTGTGCTCAGTTTGGTTTGAAATTAAACCCCAAAAAGTGGCAGCATTAGATCATGTTTCTGTGTAATCAGTAAAGATGTTAAAGAAGTACAAATCTCAATTATTCTAATTTGGCGGTAATGTCTCAATCCATGCTCTATAGCAGTATGCTGCAGCTCTCAATGCTTTCCTCATCACTCACTATTCTCTCCTTGATTTTCCTGTAATAGTGTAATAAATACTAATCACAGATGTACCTCTAAGGATCATTCTTTAGAGTTATTACAGAACTATGTTTATTGAAATTATCTTTTGAATCCTTCTCCTTTATGAGCTTAGCAGAGTGTGGCTGTGTCACACACCTCTTTTCCCTATTATTTACACATAGTTGTGTTTCTGTCACTGTAAAGGTCTGAGAAAGACTATAGTTTAGTTGTGTTGTTAGTCATGATTTGTCAGTCATTATATCTCCACTGTTGGATCATCTGCACCAGTGTTAATTAGTGAAGTCAACTAATGTTAATCCTGCTGGGTATTCCGCCTCTGGAGTCCATCAGCCCCTGGGCTGTCAACAACTCACCAAAAGCTCAATTTACACCAGCTGGGATAGGATCAACAAACCCTGATTTGGTTAAATAAGGCCTACTGCTGGGATTAGCAGTCTCTGCCGACTACGTGGGGTGCATGAGGTCTGGATAAGTACCACAGTAGGTGGCCTGTATTAACAGCAAGGGCCAGGTAGAAAAAGGGATTACAACCAGAGCTACTACAGTGTGATGAAAATTCAGTTTATAGTATCTTTGTTAACAGCAGGACATAGCATAGCCCTCCATGGCGATACTCATCACTAGAATTCTCTTTATAATATCTAGGCTGATAAACTTGCAGGTTTTAACTGAACAATGCACCCAATATTACAATAGCTTTGTCTTGCTGTACATGGGAAACATTTAAAGCTTTTTAATCATTCTTCTTCTCAGTATTACTATTGGATACATTTTAATAATATTTAACAAAATCTCAATTTTTCAAATAAATTAAACAGGGACATAGAGAAACAAATGCAAACTCAGAAGTATAAATGAAAAATTTAGAAAATGACGCATAACTGGCAATCTCTCCTCAATAACTCCAAACACACTTTCTGGGAGAGGTACCATTTTTAGCTTATTATAAAGCCACGTAGTTATATGAAAGATCCATCTCAGCTCACTGCTATTTGGAAGGAAAATAAGCAAGTTGATAAAATAATTTACCTGAATGTGATTGGTTAGTCAGGTGGATAATATGTTATGGCTTCAGAATGACTGATCCAATAAATACATTCATTGTTAGCTTTTGCGTCAGAGTTGTGGACTCCAATCCTCCCCCACCCCCACCCCACTCCATTCCCTTTTAGCCGGGGGGCACTTGTATAATTTGTGTTTCTCGTGCCCTCAAAAAAAAACAAGGGGGCACATGAAAAGTTCTTGGAGTGTGACCCCCCTTTAATCAGGGGGCACTTGATTGGTTGCAACAAAATAGTTGCAGACTCCAATCACCTTGGGGACCTGAATTTGAATCTAATCATACTTTTCCATTGGTTTTCCCTACATTGGGCCCAATTTTGGCCATGACTTGCATCAATTATTTTGGAGTAAATTGTTTTTTCTGGTGTAAATTAAAAAATGCCATTTTCCCCCAAAACTTTGCTTCAGAGTAAGTCAATTAAGTACGATTTTTTTTAGTTTAGTTTTTTTTTCCAAAATGTGGCGTTCCCAGACACTTACCCCAGTTTTGGCCATTTATGCCACTTTGGCCAGCAAAAGTTTACTCCAAATCCACTTAGGTTAGCGTATGTGGCCAGCTCTGAAAAACGTTGCGGGCAGTTAAGAAATCGGCGCAGGTAAGTAAGTAAGGACCTGCACCCAAGCACCAAGCATTCCAAATAAAAGTTAAAATAACTAAATAAAAACAAAGAACTCAGGTAAATAATTGATTAACTATTAAATATTTTAAGTAAATCCTACCTTGGGCCGGGGAAGGCAGCAGGCCGGCCTGTATGGGAGGCCATTCGGCGTGGGATAGGGGCGGCCAGCAAAGATGCATCGGGAGGCTGTGTAGGAGTGGGGGAGTGGGTGCGGGGGGAAGAGGGAGGGAGAGGAAAGGCAGGGCTCCACGGCATCGGGAGGGGGCAAGGGACGAAGAGGAAAAGCAGGGCTCCACGACATAGGGAAGGAGGGAGAGGAAAGGCAGGGCTCGACAACATCGGGAGGGAGGGAGAGGAAAGGCTGGGCTCGACAACATCGGGAGGGAGGGAGAGGAAAGGCTGGGCTCGACAACATCGGGAGGGAGGGAGAGGAAAGGCTGGGCTCGACAACATCGGGAGGGAGGGAGAGGAAAGGCTGGGCTCGACGGCATCTCGGGTAGGGTTCTGACAGCTGGGAGGGCGAGGAGCATGCGCGCAGACTCCACTGCACATGCGGACAGCGCAGGGCTGTAGCTCCGCCCCCCCACTCCACCATGGATGCCGCGCCAGGACCCAGGACACTCGGCAGAGGGGCCAGGATACTAAGAAAGTTTTTTGCCGCTCTTTCCAGCGCATAAAGGGTCAGTGCGTCCAAAAAATGGCTTGGCCAAAATTGGGCCCATTAGGAGGTGAGTTTCACCTCTCGACTGGATTATCAGTAGTAGGAAGAGGGAGGAGAGAGAAATGTCTGCAGAGAAATCCTCCTGTATCTCAAGTCTCTCCCCTCAACTAAAGTATTATCCTGCTCGATCTGTGCTGACTCAGCTGGGTGGAAATAGTTATGCTTTAATTTTCTTAACCAGCTTGAGCTAGGAAGAAGGAAAAAAATCAGTTTAAGCTCCCACATGTTTCTTTGTCCATGTTTTTCTCTCTGCCAATTTTCTCCCTTTTCCTCCTTTCATGTAAATATGCATATTGACACTTGTGGTGCACTTCCATGGACACGAGTTACCCTTCAGTACCATTATTCATGGGTGTGCCTTCAGAGTGTGACAGAAGGCTATTCACCGTGGGGATGGAGTGAGCGGGGTGCGGTGTTACAGACAAGCCCAATCCTCTCCTCACCTGATATCTATGTGCACTTTCCAGATCAGGAGCAGGAGTCCTGGTTGATTTACTCCTTCCTGATTCAGGGGCCTTAACACCAATTATAGTGTCTCTCAGCTGAGATCAGGTAATGCTTCCTTTGAATTGACCTGGGATCTTCCTGTCTGTGTGACACAGCTACTCACTGAGTTAACTTGCTGAGCCACTGAGGGAGCCTAGGTTTGCAATCCTGTTCAAGTGGCTTATGCTTTAAAGTACATTTGTGTGGGTATCAGATGAGGATACAAACTGTGATGCCACCCATAATTCAATAAGCAAAATGTTGTAGGAATGGCTGCCAAGTTTGTCAGGATCAGGGTATATTAACCTTATATTAATGACATACTGGTCCTAATGGCTGGGCATAGTTCTAGGATGGTCTTGTGTGGGGGGTGGAGCTTCTGACTGCCTCTGCAAGGCCAGCGATATAAGACAATTTATCAGGGTCCCAGCAAAGTTTTACGGCAAAATTATGGCAGGAGTCTGCTAGAACCATCAAGGAATTTTGACTTCATCCTCTTTTTTGCTTTTATTTTTCTTACAAGGATTGATTCAGTGCTTCCATGGCGCTAGCAGGAAGCATATAATTGGAAAACAAAGGCGTGCAGCCAGGGATTTTGCATCCTTTAAAATGGGCTGGATTTTCAGTTGCCGAATGCCACAGCTAGCGGCTAAAGGGGGTGTTAATGGGAGCGTAAGAGGCAACTGACCGGGCGCGCAGTGTTTAGCGCCCCGACCAAAAATTCATTAGAGGCTCACTAGGGGTGGAAAGCAGTAGCCCCTGTCTGCTGACGATCACTCCGATCATGACGTATCCCTGGTACAACACCCACGCTTGCGCCCTGGTTGCAAAATTAGGTGCGGCCGCCTCATTTAATGGCCGCCAAGAACAACATCGGTACAGGCTTGCAGAGTCGTTAACTGGTGGCTACTTAAAGGGATAGAATCATAGAAATTTACAGCACAGAAGGAGGCCATTTCAGTCCATAGTGTCTGCGCCAGCCGACCAAAAGCTATCCAGCCTAATCCCACTTTCCAGCTCCTGGTCTGTAGCCTTGTAGGTTACGGCACTTTAAGTGCACATCCAAATATCTTTTAAATGTGGTGAGGGTGTCTGCCTCTACCACCCTTTCAAGCAGTGAGTTCCAGACCCCCACCACCCACTGGATGAAGAAATTGCCCCTCATATCTCCTTTAAGCCTCCCCCCAATTACTTTAAATCTATGCACCCTATTAGTCAACCCCTCTGCCAAGGGAAACAGATCCTTCCTATCCACTCTATCCAGGCTCCTCATAATTTTACACACCTCAATCAGGACTCCCCTTAGCCTCCTCTGTTCCAAAAAAATCAGACCCAGCATCTCCAATCTTTCCTCATAACCAAAATTCTCCAGTCCAGGCAACATTCTTGTAAATCTCCTCTGCACCCTTTCCAGTGCAATCACATCTTTCCTGTAATGTGGTGATCAGAACTGCACAGGGTACTCCAGCTGCGGCCTAACCAGTGTTTTATACAGTTCACGCATTACCTCCTTGTTCTTGTATTCCATGCCTCAACTAATAAAGGCAAGTATTCCATATGCCTTCTTAGCCACCTTATCTACCTGGCCAGCTACCTTCAGGGATCTGTGGACCTACCTACACTCCAAGGCTCTTTTGTTCCACTGCACTTTTTAGTGTCGCACCATTTAATGTGTATTCCCTTGCCTTGTTAGACCTCCCCAAATGCATTACCTCACACTTATCTGGATTGAATTCCATTCGCCACTGTTCTGCCCACCTGACCAGTACATTGATATCTTCCTGCAGTCCGCAGCTTTCTTTTTCTTTATCAACCACACAGCCTATTTTAGTGTCATCTGCAAACTTCTTAATCATACCCCCAACATTTAAGTCCAAGTCATTGATATATACAGGTTGAGAATCCGAAATCCGGAGTTCCAAAATTCGGCATGTTTTGAAATCCAGACATCCCACTGATCCGTGGAGGGGTCATCCAGAATATGTTCCGAAATCTGGACATTTTTTAAAACCGATGACTGCTGCAGGTTGGGCCTAGGGAAGGGGGAAGACACCTCCCAAAAAATTCAAAAAAACAAAAATAAAAATTCACAAAACATTCACAATACCCTAAATTGCAGAAAAATAATTAAAAAATAAAAACTTTAACTTACCTTTTTTGCAGGTCTTCAATGCAGGTTTTCCCTGGCCGCCGACCCCTGAACCGCAGCCGAAGCTGACGAACCCGGAACCGCCGACCCCTGACCCACAGCCGAAGCTGCCGAACCCGGAACCGCCAACACCTGCCCCCACCCCCTTACCTCGGCCCAGGCCTTTCTGGATTTGGGACGTTGGAATGGCATTCTGAAATCCGGAAATACCCGAAATCCAGTATGGCCTCAGTCCCAAGTTCCAGATTTCAGACGCTCTACCTGTACCACAAAAAGCAAGGGACCCAGCACTGAGCCCTGTGGAACCCCACTGGATACAACCTTCCAGTCACAAAAACACCCATCAAACATTACCCTTTACTTCCGGTCTCCGAGCCAATTTTGGATTCAACTTGCCACTTTGCCCTCGATCACATGGGTTTTTGCTTTTGTGACCAGTCTGCCATGTGGGACCTTATCAAAAGCTTTGCTAAAATCCATATACATTACATCATATGCACTGCCCTCATCGACCCTCCTGTTTACCTCCTCGAAAAATTCAATCAAGTTTGTCAGACACGACCCTTCCCTGACAAATCCATGCTGACTGTCCTTCATTAACCCATTGTCTTTCCAAATGAAGATTTAGACTGTCCCTCAGGATTTTTTCGAATAATTTTCCTACCACCAAGGTTAGGCTGACTGACCTGTAATTATTTGGTCTATCCCTTTCTCCCTTTTTAAACAAAAGGTACAGCATTAGCAGTCCTCGTCCTCTGGCACCGCACCTGTAGCCAGAGAGGATTGGAAAATGATGGTCAGAGCCTCTGCTATTTCCACTTTTGCTTCTCTTACATAGAAACATAGAAAATAGGTGCAGGAGTAGGCCATTCTGCCCTTCGAGCCTGCACCGCCATTCAATAAGATCATGGCTGATCATTCACCTCAGTACCCCTTTCCCACTTTCTCTCCATACCCCTTGATCCCTTTAGCTGTAAGCGCCACATCTAACTACCTCTTGAATATATCCAATGAACTGGCATCAATGACTCTCTGCAGCAGGGAATTCCACAGGTTAACAACTCTGTGTGAAGAAGTTTCTCCTCATCTCAGTCCTAAATGGCCTATCCCTTATTCTAAGACTGTGTCCCCTGGTTCTGGACTTCACCAAAATTGGGAACATTCTTCCCGCATCTAACCTGTCCCGTCCCGTCAGAATCTAATACGTTTCTATGAGATCCCCTCTTATCCTTCTAAATTCCAGTGTATAAACGCCCAGTTGATCCAGTCTCTCCTCATATGTCAGTCCAGCCATCCCTGGAATCAGTCTCGTGAGCCTTCGCTGCACTCCTTCAATAGCAAGAACGTCCTTCCTCAGATTAGGTGACCAAAACTGAACATAATATTCCAGGTGAGGCCTCACCAAGGCTCTGTACAATTGCAGTAAGACCTCCCTGCTCCTATACTCAAATCCCGTAGCTATGAAGGTCAACATGCCATTTGCCTTCTTCACCGCCTGCTGTACCTGCATGCCAACGTTCGATGACTGATGAATCATGATACCCAGGTCTCGTTGCACCTCCCCTTTTCCTAATCTGCCCCATTCAGATAATATTCTGCCTTCATGTTTTTGCCATCAAAGTGGATAACCTCACATTTATCCACATTATACTGCATCTGCCATGCATTTGCCCACTCTCCTAATCTGTCCAAATCACCCTGCAGCCTCTTAGCATCCTCTCACAGCTCACACCGTCACCCAGTTTAGTGTCATCTGCAAACTTGGAGATATTACCCTCAATTTCTTCATCCAAATCATTAATGTATATTGTGAAGAGCTGGGGTCCCAGCACTGAGCCCTGCGGTGCTCCACTAGTTACTGCCTTCTATTCTGAAAAGGACCCGTTTATCCCGACTCTCTGCTTCCTGCCTGCCAACCAATTCTCTATCCACGCCAGTACATTACCCCCAATACCAAGTGCCTTGATCTTGTACATCAATCTCTTATGTGGTACCTTGTCAAAGGTCTTTTGAAAGTCCAAATACACCACATCCACTGGTTCTCCCTTGTCCACTCTACTAGTTACATCCTCAAAAAATTCCAGAAAATTGGTCAAGCATGATTTCTCTTTCATAAATCCATGCTGACTTGGACCGATCCTGTCACTGCTTTCCAAATGCGCTGCTATTTCATCCTTAATAATAGATTCCAACATTTTCCCCACTACTGATGCCAGGCTAACCGGTCTATAATTACCCATTTTTTCTCTCCCTCCTTTTTTAAAAAGTGGTGTTACATTAGCTACCCTCCAGTCCATAGGAACTGATCCAGAGTCGATGGACTGTTGGGAAATGATTACCAATGCATCCACTATTTCTCGGGCCACCTCCTTAAGTACTCTGGGATGCAGACAATCAGGCCCTGGAAATTTATCGACCTTCAATCCCATCAATTTCCCCAACACAATTTCCTTCCTAATAAGGATATCCTTCAGTTCCTCCTTCTCAGTAGACTCTTGGTCCTCTAGTATATCCGGAAGGTTATTTGTGTCTTCCTTCGTGAAGACAGAACCAAAATATTTGTTCAATTGGTCTGCCATTTCTTTGTTCCCCATTATTAATTCACCTGAGTCCGACTGCAAGGGACCTACGTTTGTTTTCACCAATCTTTTTCTCTTCACATATCTACAGAAGCTTTTGCAGTCTGTTTTTATGTTCCCGGCAAGTTTCCTCTCATACTCTATTCCCCCATCCTAATTAAACCCTTTGTCCTCCTCTGCTGAACTCTAAACAGTTTGGGGTACATTTCATCCAGGCCTGGGGATTTATCCACTTTCAAAGCTGCTAAGCCCCTGAATACTTCCTCTCTCATTATGTTTATCTCATTTAATATTTCACACTCCTCCCTCATTGCAAAGTCTACATCGCCCCTCTCTTTTGTGAAAATGGATGCAAAATATTCATTAAGAATCCTACCCACTTCTTCTGCACACAGATTTCCTTTATGGTCTCCAAAAGGCCCCACTCTTTCTCTAGTTATCCTCTTGCTCTTAATATATTTATAAAACATCTTTCGGTTTTCCCTGATTTTACTTGCCAACGTTCTTTCATGCTCTCTTTGCTTTCCTGCTATCTTTTTTAACTGCACCGCTGCACTTCTTATACTCCTCTAGAGTTTCTGCCGTGTTGAGTTCCCGGTATCTGTCATAAGCTTCCATTTAAAATAAACTTACCCTGTATGTTCCTTGGCATCCAAGGGACTCTAGATTTGTTAGCCCTACCCCTTTAAGGGAACATACTTGCTTTGTACCCTCAGGATCTCTTCCTTGTGTGCCTCCCACTGCTCTGACACTGATTTACCGTCAAATAGTCATTTCCAGTCCACTTTGACCACATCCCATCTCAGCAAAATTGGCTTTACCTTAATTGAGAACTTTTATTAATGGTCCCCCTTTGTCCTTTTCCATAGCTACCTTAAATCTTACTTAATTATGATCACTAGCACCAAAATGCTCTCCCACTGATACCCCTTCTACCTGCCCCTCTTCATTCCCCAAAACCAAGTCCAGAACTGCCCCCTTCCGTGTTGGGCTTGTTACATACTGGCTAAAGAAGTTCTCCTGAATGCATTTTAGGAATTCCGCACCCTCTGTACCATTCACACTACCTTTTTCCCAGTTAATATAATGGGTAGTTGAAACCCCCAATATCACACCTCTATAGTTTTATGCACTTTGCAGCAATTTGCCCACATTCTTCTATCTCCCTCTGCTGCTTGGGGGCCTATGGTACAATCCCAGTCGTGTGATTGCCCTTTTTTTGTTCTTTAATTCAAACCATATGGCCTCTTGATGACCCCTCTAACATATCATCCCTTCTCACAGCTGTAATTGTTTCTTTAATCAATACTGTGACCTCCTCTCCTTTTTTACCCCCTCTCTATCCCATCTGAAAACTCTAACCAGGAATGTTGAGCTGCCATACCTGCCCTTCTTTTAGCCATGTCTCAGTAATAGCTATAATATCGTACTCCCAAGTGTCAATCTTTGCTCTCAGCTCATCTGCCTTATTTCCTATACTCCTTGCATTGAAATATATACCATTTAGTATTGTCAAACTCCCCTGTTGTTTATTTTCTAGCCCTGGTTTCCTCTGTCTTCCAAATTCACTTTCTATTTCTACTTCTCTGCTACCCAATTCCAGCTTTGCTTCTCTTCCCACTGAATATATTCTCCAGTTCCCATCCCCCTGTCAAGCTAGTTTAAGCCCTCCCCAACAGCACTAACAAAACCTCCCACAAAGATTCTGGTTCCAGCTCTGTTGAGGTGCAACCTGCCCAGCTTGTACAAGTCCCACCTCCCCCAGAAACTGTCCCAATGCCTCAGGAATCTAAAGCCCTCCCGCCTGCACCATCTCCCCAGCCACATATTCATCTTCACTATCCTCCTACTTCTGTACTCACAAGCACGTGGTACCGGCAGTAATTTGGAGATTACTACCTTTGAGGTCTTGCTTTTTAATCTCTCTCCTAGCTCCCTAAACTCTGCCTGTAGGACCACATTCCTCTTTCTACCCATGTCATTAGTACTGATATGGACCACAACCTCTGGCTGTTCTCCCTCTCCCCCCAGAATGCCTTGCAGCTGCTTGGTGACATCCTTGACCTTGGCACCAGGGAGGCAACATACCATCCTGGAGTCACTTCTGCGACCACAGAAATGCCTATCTGCTCCCCTGACTATTGAATCCCCTACCAATATTGCTCTTCCATTCTTCTTCCTCCCCCCCTGCGCAGCTGAGCCACCCGTGGTGCCGTGGACTTGGCTCTGGCTGCACATCCCAGAGGCACCATCGCCCTCACCAGTACTCAGAACAGAAAACTGGTTGGAGCGGGAGATGGACTCGGGGCACTCCTGCACTACCTGGCTAGTACTCCTCTTCTGTCTGGTGGTCACCCACTTCCTCTCTGCCTGCACATTCTTAAGCTGCGGGGTGACCACCTCCTGAAACGTGCTATCCACGAAATTCTCCGTCTCGCGGATGCACTGGAGTGACTCCAGTCGCCGCTTAAGCAGCTGGAGACACCTCCTGCACATGTGGTCATCCAGGCTGCACGAAGCATCCAGGACTTTCCACATGCCACAGGATGTGCACTCCACAGGGTTGAGCTGCCCTGCCTCTAGTTAATAGACTCGGCACATCATTGCCCATAAGTGCGCTGAGATGCAGACTATTGCCCATATTTGATGAAAAGTGGAAACTAGCACCCGGTTATAGCCCATTTATCGCCAGCCCAACTTTAGGCACACATGGATGTGCTGCATCGCCCAGCCCAATTTAAATAAATATATATGATGTCATCCTTACGCAAGGCCGAGAATGGTACTTATAATGGAAACTTGCACCCAATTATTGCCCAGATCATCGCCAACCGCTACTTTCGGCATTTCACCCACAATTCACCGAAATAATCGCTGGCCAAAAAAGACGCTGAAGAAAAGCTGCAATCACCCGATCTTAACTTGGCACTACGGACACCATTTTCTAACTCAGAGGATCTGTAGTAAAAGGCTGCTTCAAGTGCTTGTGAGGAGAATCAATTTGAGAGTGATTTTAAGGGCCTTTTTAAGGGCCTTGCATGACTGAATACATTGCTAAGGCCCATTTCCCATCGCTAAGGATATCGCCCAAAATAAAAAGCCAAAACCAGTGGTCTTTAAAATGGACGATATTCCAGCGATCTTGAAAAATAAATAAACACTAAGGCCAGAAATATAGCCCATTTTTGGGCAATAGCAATCATAGTGGAAAGTCTAGCCCTTAAAACTGAGCAAAACACACCCAGCAATCAGCTAACTTAATTAATGAGGTTTTTTTAGATTAGAAATATCACTCAACTATGTTTACTTTTTAAATTAATTTTAATCTTCCCCAAATTCCCACTCTTTCCAAATGAGCCACCCTGCTTAAATCCACTCCCTGTAAGCTCACTCTGCACAGATTGCACTGTGCTGTGAAAAACTATTGACTTTTATACTCTTTGGAGCGACACCCAATTTACACGTGTTGACTCAGCACCCCTATTCTCTGTGATTAACACCTATTGAAGACAAACACTTACAGCTGATTGACAGTTAACTGCCACTGGCAGGCAACTTCTGTTAACTGCAGTTTAAAGTTCTCGGTTTAAATCAAAATGTTACACTAGATTTCACTATGTACAGCTTCTACTTACCCAATACTTACCCAATAAATTCCCACTCTTTCCAAATGCCCAAATAAACCACTCTGCTTAAGTCCACTCCGTTTAAGATCGCTCTGTGCAGACCGATGAGGAAGCGCTACCCTCGGAGGTCACAGTCAGTGCAACATTTACACACAGCACGGTGGTGAGCCTCCGAGTTTGCAACAGCAGACAGACATACCAGTTGAGCTTAAGAGAAACTTATTTCTAAAACTTTAATGGGGGCATTCTTCTTAGGCAGTCCGTTGGAGTCGAGGATGACTTGCTTCCACACTATTATGAGTTCTCAGGTGACTGATGAGTCCAATGTGGGACCTACAGTCTCAGTCACAGGTGGGGCAGATGGTGGTTGGAGGGACGGGTGAGTGGGGTACTTGGGTTGTCATGCGCTGCTTCTGCTGTTTGTGCTTGGCTTCCGCTTGATCCCGACAAAGAGAATCAAGGTGTTCCGCGCCTTCCCGGATGCATCTCCTCCACTTTGAACAGTCTTGGGCCAGGGATTCCCAGGTGTCGATGGGGATGTTGTACTTTTTCAAGGAGGCTTTGAGGGTGTCCTTGAAGTAATTCCTCTGCCCACCTGGGACTCGCTTGCCGTGTCGGAGCTCTGAGTAAAGCACTTTGGGAGTCTGGTATTGGACATGCGTCCATTCAAAAGGGAGTTAGATGAAGTCCTTACTACTCGGGGGATCAAGGGTTATGGCGAAAAAGCAGGAAGGGGGTACTGAAGTTTCATGTTCAGCCATGAACTCATTGAATGGCGGTGCAGGCTAGAAGGGCTGAATGGCCTGCTCCTGCACCTATTTTCTATGTTTCTATGTTTCTATCGGAACTGATCGAGCGTGGTCAATGCTTCAATGCTGGGGATGTTGGCCTGAGCGAGAACACTGACATTGGCACGCCTATCCTGCCAATGGATTTGCAGGATCTTGCGGAGGCAGCGTTGGTGGTACTTCTCCAGTGCTTTGAGGTGCCTGCTGTACATGGTCCATGTCTCTGAAGCATATAGGAGGGCAGGTATCACTTCTGCTCTGTAGACCATGAGCTTGGTGCCGGGTTTGAGTTCCTGGTCTTCAAACACTCTCCTCCTCAGGCAACCGAAGACTGCACTGACACACTAAAGGCAGTATTGGACTTCGTCATCGACGTCCGCCCTTGTTGACAGTAGAGTCCTGAGGAATGGAAAATGGTCCACGTTGTCCAAGGCCTCATCATGGATTTTGATCATTGGGGGGCCGTACTGTGTGATGGGAACAAGTTGGTAGAGGACCTTTGTCTTACGGATGTTTAGTGTAAGGCCTATGCTCTCGTACGCTTCGGTGAAGGTGTTGACGATGGTTTGGAGTTTGACTTCCGAGTGTGCTCAGATACAAGTGTTGTCTGCATACTGTAATTCAATAAAAGAGAATGAGATGACCTTGGATCCGGACTGGAGGCGACGGAGGTCGAACAATCTCCCATTTGTTCTGTAGATTAGCTCCACTGTAGATTAGCTTACTAAGGATGAGATGGAGCATTGTACCAAGGAAGATTGAGAAGAGCGTTGGTGCGATGACACCGCCTTGCTTGAACCCGGTCCATATGTGAATTGGGTCTGTGGTGGATCCGTTGGTCAGGATCACGGCTTGCATGTCGTCGTGAAGCAGGCAGAGGATGGTGACAAACTTTTGAGGGCTGCCGAATTTGAGGAGAACACTCCATAATCCTTCACGGTGGACAGTGTCGAAGGCCTTTGTGAGGTCAAAGAAGGCCATGTACAGAGGCTGGTGTTGTTCCCTACATTTCTCTTGAATTTGAAGCGCGGTGAAAGTCATGTCCATTGTGCATCTTAGCGGGCGGACTCCGCATTGCGACTCTAGGAGAAGCTCTTTAACCACTGGGAGAAGGACATTGAGGAGGATTCTTGCGACGACTTTCCCTGTGGCAGGCAGCAGACAAACTCCTCTGTAATTACCGCAATCGGACTAAATGAGGGCATTACTAGTTCACCAGCGCCGTGCCTTTAAGAGTCGGCTGTTCCCAGGGTCTGACTCGGAGTTCCGCACATACGCAATGGGTCCACCAAATTTATCGACCAAACTTTTGTTATCGCCCCCTCAGCTCTGGTGTGGAATGGCTGATTTCGCGCTCTTGTCAGCTCTTCGCCCGAATGTGACGAATTTCTGGGCAGAGGGTGCAAACTTTTTCAAGGCAATAAAATTATTGCTCCGCCTGGATTACGCCTCAAATTTAAACCCCAATGACTTCTCCACCAAAGATTAATCATTGTTTTGTGAAATTAATGATGCCTCAAATTGTGGGATTTTCTTCTGTTTCTTTGACATTTTTTTTACAATGTTGCTTGTCAACCTAAACTGCAGATTAACAATAAATAAATAAACATTCTGAACAGAAACACTTATTGCCCCAAGCTAATGGTGTTTAGCAATAGAGGACAACATTTGACTTGACTGTGATGTCCCCCACAGTCAAATAGTTAACCCATTGCTTAGCTTCATACAATAATAACAACAGCAACAATATTTCTATGGCACCATTAATGTAGGAAAACATCCCGAGGTGCTTCACAGGAGTGCAATCACCCAAAAATTTAGAAGCTGCCAAGGAAGGAGATATTGGGATATCAGGATAGGTGACTAAAAGCTTTTTTAAAGAGATAGATTTTAAGGAATGTCTTAAAGGAGGAAAGAGAGGGGGAAACACGGAAAAGTTTAGGGAGGGAATTCCAGAGCTTACGGCCTAAACGGCTGAAGGCTTGACCACCAATGCTGATGCAAAGGGAGTGGGGGATGCACAAGAGACTAGAGTTGGAGGAATGCAGAATTCTTGGATGGTTAGAGGAGGTTACAGAGATAGGAAGGTGTAAGGCCACGGAGAGAATTAAACATGAGGCTGAGTATATAAAATCAAGGCATTGATGTACCAGGAGCAGTGGGGACAGTGGGGACAGGGTGATAGGTGAGTGGGACTTAGTACAGGTTGGGATATGGGCAGCAAGGTTTTGGATGAGCATATTTATGGAGGGTGGAAAATGGGCTATGAGAACATTGGAATAGTCGAGTCTGGAAATAACAAAGACATAGATAAGGGTTTCAGCAGCAGATAGGCTGAGGCAGGGGAGAGATGTGGGATGTTACGGAGGTGGAAGTAGGCAGTCTTGGTGATAGAGAGGATATGGGGTAATAAGATCAGCTCAGAGTCAAATAGGACACTGAGGTTGCAAACAGTTTGGTTGAGCCAGAGACAGTGATCAAGGAGAAGAATGGAATCAGTGATGAGAAAATGGAATTCATGGTGGGTGCCAAAGACAATGGCTTCAGTCTTCCCAATGTTTATTTGGAGGAGATTGTGACTTATCCAGGACTTGATGTTGGGCCAGCAGTCTGACAACACAAAAGCAAGTGGAGGGGTTGAGAGAGGTGGTGATGAGAGGGTGCTGGGTGTCATCAGCGACATGTGGAACAATAATGCTATTTCTTCGGAAGATGTCATTAAGAGGCAGCATTTAGATGATAAATAGGAGGGGGCCAAGGATTGATCCATGAGGGAATCCAGTTACAGTGGTGCAGGGATAGGAAGCAAAGCAGTACTTTCTCTGGCTTTGGCTGGATAGGTAAGAGTGGAACCAGGCTAGAGTGGTCCCACTCAGCTTAAAAAGAGAGGAGAGGCGTTGGAGGAGTATAGACCGGTCAACCATGTCAAAGGCTGCAGAGAAGTCGAGAAGGATGAGGAGGGATAGTGCATCATGGTCACAGGCGCAGAAAAGGTCACATGAATTTTATTAGGGCTGTTTCAATGCTGTGGCAGGGAAGAAACCTGATCGGAGGGACTCAAACATGGAGTTGTAGTGAAGATATGCACAGATTTGGGAGGTGATTATACATTCAATCACTTCGGAGAGGAAAGGGAGGTTAGAGAAGGGACGGTAATTTACAATGACAGAGTGATTAAGGTGGGCTTTCTGAGGAGGGGAAGTGATGACGGCAGATTTGATAATAAAGGATGACATAAGGACAGTAGTGAGAAAGGATCTTGGCCTGGAAGATCAAGGAGTAGAATCAGTATGGGTGAAGATATGAAATAACAAGGGACAGAAAATATTGGTGAGAGTAGTTTGTCAGCCCCCCAACAGTAGGTATACCATTGGATAGAGAATTCATCAATAAATAATAGAAACATGTAACAAAGGTAATACAATAATCGTGGGGACTTTAATCTTCATATAAACTAGGCGAATCAAATTGTCAATGGTAGTCTGGAAAACGAGTTCATGGAATGTATTTGAAACCGTTTCCTAGAACAACATGGCGTGGAACCAACCAGGCTATTTTAGATTTGTATTGTGTCATGAGACAAGGTTAATTAGTAATTTCATGGTAAAGGATCCTCTGGGGAAGAGCAATTATAACAAGACAGAATTTTACATTGTGTGAGAGTGAAATACTTAAGTTTGAAACTAGAGTCTTAAACCTAAATGAAGCCAATTACATAAATATGAGGGGCAATTTGGCGAAGGTAAATTGGGAAATTAAATTAAAGTATGACAAGAGATAAGAACTGACAAACATTTAAAGAAATAAAAACTCCACGGGAAAAGTGATCCATCCATGGCTAACGAAAGAAGTTAAGAATAGTACTAGATTAAAAGAAGAGGCTTATAATGTTGTGAAGAATAGTAGTAAGCTTGAGGATTGGGAAAGCTTTAGAAACCAGCGAAGTATGACCAAAACATTTATAAAAAGGGAGACAATAGAATATGAGATTAAACTAGTAACAAGTATAAAAACAGATTGAAGAGCTTCTACAAATATGTAAAGAGGAAAATAATAGCAAAAGTAGGAATTGGTCCCTTTGAGGCTGAGACAGGTGAAATTATAATGAGGACTAAGGAAATGGCAGAGACTTTAAACAAATAATTTGTATCTGTCTTCACAGTAGAAGACACAAAAAGCATACCAAAAATAATGGGGAAACCTGGGGCTTATGAGATTGATAAACTTAAAGTAATCAAGATCAGTAGAGAAAAAGTATTTGAGAAACTAATGGGACTAAAAGCTGACAAATCCTCTGTACCCGATGGCCTACATTCTAGGGTTCTAAAAGAGATGGCTGCAGAGATAGTGGATGCATTGGTTGTGATCTCCCAAAATTCTCTACATTCTAGAATGACCTCAGTGGATTGGAAGGTAGAAAATGTAACCTTACTATTCAAGAAAGGAAGGAGAGAGAAAACAGGGAACGACAGGCCAGTTAGCCTGACATCATTTATTGGGAAAATGCTGGAATCCATTAGTAAGGAAGTGGTAACAGGGCACTTAGAAAATTGTAATTTGATTAGGCAGAGTCAACATGGTTTAATGAAAGGGAAATTAGAGTTTTTTGATGAATAACTAGCAGGATAGATAAAGGGGAACCATGGATGTAGTATATTTAGATTTCCAAAAGGCATTCGACAAGGTGCCACATAAAAGATTGCTATGCAAGATGCAATTGCTCATGCAATTGGGGGTAATGTATTACCATGGATAGAGGATTGGTTAATGGACAGAAAATAGAGAGTATGGATAAACAGCTCATTTTCTGGTTGGATGGCTGTAGGGTGTTGCATGAATCAGTACTTGGGCCTCAGATATTTAGAATCTATATTAATGATTTGGATGAATGGATTGAATATAATGTATCCAAGTTTTCTGATGATACAAAGCTAAGGTGTTAGGAGGACACAAACAGCTTGCAAATGGATACAGACAGGTTAAGTGAGTGGGCAATAAGGTAGCAGATGGAGTATAATGTGGGGAAATGCTTTCATTATTCAACGAAATTGTCAATGCTGAGGAAATGTTAGGAGTGACATCAAACCTATTTCACCACATACGAAGGTGTTCACAGTGACATACGTGAAAATAACTTGTATATTTAAACCTGAATAAGTGAGTTTCACTCAAAATGAATAAATTGTGATAGGGGTGCTAAAAAGCCTTTGAGTTGCCCAAGATGGGGTCTTAAGATGCAATGCCAGTTTAGTCCACATTTGTTAAAATGCCATCTTGGTAAAGGAGTTGAAGCCAGCACTCGGAAGCACTTTTTAAATGCTTGTTAAACAACTGATTGTCACTTAAAATGCCTGCTTGTGCTCATTAAAGAGGCTGCACAGCATTTTGGTGGCTGGTGCTCAACTAACAACTTTTTGTAGAAAACAATAAATAAACATTAAATCAAGTGCCCCCTGATTAAAAGGGGGGGGAGGGGGGCCGTGGGGAACAACACTCCAAACACTTTTCAAGTGCCCTTCTTTTGTTTTTTTTTGGGGCGGGGGGTTTAGGGCACTAATAAAAAAACACAAATTTTACAAAGTGCTCAACTCACAACTCTCTTGGGGGGGGAAACAAAATAAACATTAGATCAAGTGCCCCCCGATCTGGGGGACACGCCAGACACTTTTAACTGCCTCTTTATTTTTTTAAATGTTTTTTGTTTTAGTGCTCAACTCACAACTCTTTTGGAGTAAACAATCGACATTAAATCATAAACATTAAATCGTGCCCCCCGATCTGGGGGACACTCCAATCATTTCCCAAGGCCCTTTTTGTTGTTTTTTTGTTGGGTTTTTTTGTATTTTTGTAGGTTTTTTTTGTGTTTTTTTGGGCTCTAAAACCATAATTTACAAGTGCCCCATATAAAAGGGGAGGGGGACACTAAAAACCCGGCAATTAAAAAAATTAAACTTTAAAACATATGAAATCAAATTAAAATTTGGTTGCCGGGGGTGACAATGCACTCCAGTCCCTCCGGCGCCCACCTCTCTTAGAAGGCCGCGAGTGTAGTGCTCAACTCACAACTCTTTTGGGTGGGAACAAAATAAACATTAGATCAAGTGCCCCCCGATCTAGGGGACACTCCAGACACTTAACTGCCCCTTTTTTTAATAAATGTTTTTTTTTTGTTTTTTTTGGGGGGGTTTTTTGTGATTTTTTTGGGGGCATTAAAACTATATATTACAAGTGCCCCCTATAAAAGGGGAGGGGGACACTAAAAACCCAGCAATTAAAACAAATTAAACTTTAAAACATATAAAATCAAATAAAAATTTGGTTGCCGGGGGTGACAATGCACTCCAGTCCCTCCGGCGCCCACCTCTCGCGGAAGGCCGCGAGCGTAGTGCTCAACTCACAACTCTTTTGGTTGGATAACAATAAAACAGTTAAGTCAAGTGCCCTCCAATCTGGGGGACACTCCAAACATTTTTCAACTGCCTTTTTTTGTTTTTATTTTGTGTTTTTTTAAAAACTTTTTTGGGGTTTTTTTTTTGTGATTTTTTTTTGGGCAATAAAATCATAAATTTTACAAGTGCCCCCTATAAAAGGGGAGGGGGACACTAAAAACACCGGCAATTAAAACAAATTAAACTTTAAAACATAAAATCAAATTAAAATTTGGTTGCCGGGCGTGATGATGCACTCCAGTCCCTCCGGTGCCCACCTCTCGCGGAAGGCCGCGAGCGTACCGGTGGAAGTGCTCAACTCACACCCTCTCCTAACTGCGACCAGCTGTTTGTGGGTAAACATGGTGTTGATGTTGATTCCAAATGCTACTTAAAGTGATACTCACCATTTCATGTACATTGTTGCTGGAGTTGCGAAGCGGACCTCTGAAACACATCGCAAGACTTTCTGGGACACTTTGTCAAGACTTCACCAAAACTCTAGCAACATTTATTCCGGAAATTTTCTGAGGACTTAAAAGAGTAAGTGCTGTGCTACTCCACCTTATTGGACACCTGGTCTGGTCAAGAAATGGGAGGAGGGCATGAGGCCAGGCAGGCGAGCTCCAGCTGCAGGAGAGAGGGACAGGATGGCAAGGAGTGCGAGATGACGTCCTTCACCCCTTTGGGTATAGGACATCCCTCCTCCTCTGGACCTCACCACCAGGATCTTCAGGGTCACCTCCGAGAACCTGTGCGCCCTCTTCCTCGGTCCCTAAGCCATCCTGCAATGTGCCATTGTATGCCAGCCAGAGCACTTTGCAGCTTCAGTGGAAGTGGGTGTGAGGAGCCCACATATGCTGCTCCATGAGAATTGTGTCTAATCAGCACTTTGCTGCTAAACCTGCAGGTTTCTGGTTTAGCACCTCTAGGCAAGTTTAAATTATGGTAATTAGAACCAAAATTGTGTGCTAAATCCAGACTTTCAAAGAAGATAGTCTTATTAGCAGTGCATCCATTTAGCGCTTCTTTTCATCCTTTGGCCAAAATAACACCCGATAGATTTACTATTCAAAAGTCAAAAAAAATATAGAAGTAACATATCGTTCTAGAAATATTTTCACAACATAAAATGATGCACTGTTGATTCTCTGATATGTTATATGTTAGATGGCCAATTAGATACATGTTCTGTCACACCCTACATCCTCTCTGCACTGTAACCTGGCAAGATTTATGAAGATGATGTTGTGACTATGACTGAATATATACAAAACATGTCTGTTCACATCATAAATCCATACTGTTTCATTTGAATCAAGACAACAAGCAAAATACAATCACTGCTGCAATGTCACTAAATAGCATTAGCACTGTGATGTGTAGAGACTATTCAATGCCATACAAACAAACTGCTTTGTTTTAATCTCCTTATTAGAGGAGGCTTCGGATTACTGGAGGACAGGTAAATCCCCATTAATGTACTGCTGCCAGCTACACTTAGTCTTTGTCAAGGATATAACTTCTTATATTTTTAGATTGCATTCCCTCTCCCTCCCCCAACATAGCATTCCAGACTGAGAGGGGGAATGCAACTGGGCCTCTGCCAATATTGTTTTAACACTCAATGTTGTTGGTCATACACATTTCCCACTGCATTTCTTCATAAAAATGGAGCTCAGGTCTACTGTTCCAATAACTCCAATTCACAGGTGCGGTAACAGTGGCACTTTGCTTTAATTCAAATGAAACTTTTCCAAAAATAAATGTCACGACTTCTTTAGTGATGTCACTTTTTTATTTGGGTAAATTTGTGTCTTCACTGCATGGGCAGTAATCTGCCGAAATGGATCTCAATGCAATGAAAATAGGGCAGGTTCTATTCTGGGTAGGCAATCGGCTCTGCCAGATCACCATCCATTGGGTGAAGATAAAAATTCACCCCATTGTTGTTAATAATGCACGATAGACTAACATCCCAGGCTAGACTTAGAAATAAGAAAATTACTAGTGAGGTATATGCTGCAGCATTGGAATTTTGTGCTATACTTGAATGGTTGAATTTTATACAAATCTACAATAATAAACAATAGCCTGACCCCCGATAAAGCAAAGGACCAAATGATCTTTGTGTCAATTTCTACAATTAAAGAAAAATATGTCAGTACAAAGCACAATAAAACAAGTTATAAATTTTAAATTAAATAAATAGTTATTGTGCTGCCGAATAAAATAGATCTTTTAATAATCTGGCACTACAGTTTCTTCTTAGTGTAACACTGATATAAATGCACAAATATGTTCCTACCCAATACATTTCAGAATCAGTTCCTTTGGAACACATCAATCTTAGCTGATGAAAGAAGCAATTTGCTCATTGGAGGGGTGTAATTACTAACCTGGAGTCACAAAGGTTGTACATTTTATTCTGTCTTTATTGTGTCACATGTTTGAGGAGAAGATTCTATTTCATGTAAACTGTACCCAAGTTATAATGTGGCAGGTGATTCTTCATAATGTGCATGTTATTCCGGAGAGAGCATTTTCTATCAAACATTTGAATCTTTCTCAATTAAGTAAGTTTATATTACCCCATTCTTTTATAATTGGACCTGTTCTGAGTCAGATGTCTATCAATAAAATAAAACATAATTTTAGCCAGATGGCCAAAGCCCAAGATCAGCAAATGCAATGTGCTAAAAAAATGGAAACCACGTCATAGCCAACATCACCAAGAATCAATGAGACGAAATAGAAATCAAATAATTGCGCTCAACTGTTGCCTACTTCTACTTGTGCAATATCACCTAACCTACCTCACCCTCATTGATATTTAGCTGTGCCTTTATCATCTGAAGACTACTCAAATGCTCTCCTCACTGGCATCATGAACATCACCCTTCAAAACTCCAACTTGCCCAAATCTTCAGTGATTGCATCCCATTCCAAATTAAGCCCTGCTCAACTAACGCCACTATTCTTTCTGACTTATGTCAGCTGTGTCAGTGTCAGCTGTGGCTCAGTAGGTAGCACACTCACCTCTGAGTCAAAAAGTTGTAGGTTCAAGTCCCACTCCAGTAACTTGAGCACATAAATCTAGGTTGATACTCCAGTGCAATGCTGAGGGAATACTGCAATACTGTTTTTCAGATGAGACATTAAACCAAGGCACTGTCTGCCCTCTCAGGTGGAGGTAAAAGATCCCATGGCCACTTAGAGGATGAGACTGGGGAATTAGTGATGGGGAACATGGAGATGGCAGAAACTCTGAACAATTATTTTGTATCAGTCTTTATGGTAGAGGACACTAAAAATATCCCAACAGTGGAAAGTCAAGGGGTAAAACAGGGAGAAGAACTTAACACAATCACAATCACTAAGGAGGTGGTACTCAGTAAGATAATGGGACTACAGGCGGATAAATCCCCTGGGCCCGATGGCTTGCATCCTAGGATCTTAAGAGAAGTAATGGCAGGGATAGTGGATGCATTGGTTGTAATTTACCAAAATTCCCTGGATTCTGGGAGGTCCTAGCAGTTAGGAAAACTGCAAATGTAACGCTCCTATTTAAAAAAGGAGGCAGACAAAAAGCAGCAAACTATAGTCCAGTTAGCCTAACATCTGTGGTTGGGAAAATGTTGGAGGCCATTATTAAAGAAGCAGTAGCAGGATATTTGGAAAAGCATAATTCAGTCAGGCAGAGTCAGCATGGATTTATGAAGGGGTAGTCATGTTTGACAAATTTGCTGGAATTCTTTGAGGATGTAACAAATAGTGTGGATAAAGGGGAACCAGTGGATGTGGTGTATTTGGACTTCTAGAAGGCATTTGACAAGGTGCCACATAAAAGTATACTGCACAAGATAAATGTTCATGGGGTTGGGGTAATGTATTAGCATAGATGGAGGATTGACTAACTAACAGAAAACAGAGAGTCGGGATAAATGGTTCATTCTCGGGTTGGCAATCAGTAACTAGTGGGGTGCCGCAGAGATCAGTGCTGGAACCCCAACTATTTACAATCTATATTAATGACTTTGAAGAAGGGACTGAATGTAACGTAGCCAGGTTTGCTGATGATACAAAGATGGGAGGAAAAGCAATGTGTGAAGAGGACACACAAAACCTGCAAAAGGACATAGGCAGGCTAAGTGAGTGGGCAAAAATTTGGCAGTTGGAACATATATAATGTTGAAAAGTGTGAGGTCATGCACTTTGTTAGAAAAAATTGAAGAGCAAGTTATTATTTAAATGGAGAAAAATTGCAAAGTGCTGCAGTGCAGCAGGACCTGGGGCTCCTGGTGCATGAAATACAAAAGGTTAATATGCAGGTACAGTAAGTGATCAGGAAGGCCAATGGAATCTTGGCCTTTATTGCAAAGGGGATGGAGTATAAAAGCAGAGCAGTCTTGCTACAGTTATACAGGGTATTGGTGAGGCCACACTTGGAATACTACGTGCAGTTTTGGTTTCCATATTTAAGAAGGGATAAACTTGCTTTGGAGGCAGTTCAGAGAAGGTTCACTAGGTTGATTCTGCAGATGATGGGATTGACTTATGAGATAACATTGAGTAGGTTGGGCCTCTACTCATTGGAATTCAGAAGAATGGGCTCAAAATTGGCCCCTGCAGATTTTTGCCGCACTCATCAGAGTTGCGCAGCTTTTGTAGGATGAAAAGGGCGCCGGAAAAATGTCCCCCGATTCTGGCTGCTGTGTTGCCTCTCCCAGGGTTTGGCGCGGTGTGGCCAGTCGATTCAAGGGTGGAGCGAGGACCCTGAAGCAGAAACAGTGCCGGCAGCTCTCCATATGCGCATTGGAGTGTGCGCGCATGCGCAGTAGCGCAAAACTTTGGCAATCAGCCATCTTTAAAGGGAAATTAAGCTGCTTCATTTTTGGTGCCAGAAGGGGTGCTGTGGAATAAATCAGCTGCTGGAATCAAGAAACAGTGAGTGCTCTGTGTTAATAGTGCTGCATGCATACCTGCTAAAGTTCCAGAAGGAGTGCTGCATATCTGAAAATTATTGCTGCATGCAAAATAAGGACTGTGTGTTTTGAAAAATCACTGAGTGTCAATTCAATACAGCAATGCAACAATGTGCACCAAGAACGAAGAATTTCTTGCATGATGAAGTGAAGATACTAGTTAATGTCATTGAGAACAGATGGCAGGAGCTGGATACCAGCAACAGAGGTCACACAAAAGTGTCACACAAAGAAATGAAGAAACGCTGGAACCAAGTTGCAGAAGATTACTGTGCAATGGTGCATACCATGAGATCTGGAAGCCAGTGTAAAAAGAAATGGCAGGACTTTGGTCAAGTAGTTAGTGTAAGTAATATTTTCATTTATTCAATGCAATTGCAATTGTAAATGTGACCAGCTGTATATGTCCCACCCAGCAGAAAGACACCCTCTCTAAAAAGTTGCATTTTCAACTTTGCAGAAGAAATTGTCCTACAACAAAAGGGAAAGAATTCAAACAGGAGGAGGCCTGCCTAATCTGTACCCACTGACACCCTTGGAAGAGAGGGTCGCTGCTTTGATGGGTCCTACCTGGAGATAAACAATCAGTACTGCACAAGCTGGGCCCACACGCGAGGGAGAGGGTAAGTCCTAAAAATACATCGTGGCCCTTCAAATCAACTTGCTGCCTGGCCTGCTATGTGTGAGACTACTCATGCCACCCATCCTGCTCCCTCCTGTGCTGCTAAACATTTGACTGTTCTGTTATATTTTGCAGGACCTGACGCCAATCCTGAAGATCCAGAAGAAGATTCAAACGCGTACGAGCCTAACCCTGCAGACCAACTTGGGGGGGTTGGATGAAGGGGACAATGTTGTAATGAAAATGGATGAGGCCGCGTTATTGGAGTTGTCATTGCCAAACCTTCCATGAGTTCTGGTGTGACATTCCTTGGTTTCAGCCCATCCATGATTAGTGGTTCTGATGTGACATTCCATGGTTTCACAACGTCCGAGGTTGCGGGTCCCAGTGCTGGTGGGATGCAGCATAGAACACCCAGGGCCCCACCATCCGAGATTGCAGGTCCCAATGGTGGTGGGATGCAGCATGGAACACCCAGGGCCCCACCGTCCGAGGTTGCACCTCCCACTGGGGGTTGCCGTGAGGCAGACCCAGGGTAAGGAGAAATTGACCATGCTCTCCTGAGATGCAGGATGCAACAGATGTGGTTCATATGATGGCATTGAGAACGGAGAGCATTGACCTTACCCGATCACTTCTGCACAACATCACTGGGGTGGGTGATGAGGTAGCGGGACTGTCGGGAGAAATAACAATAATCGCACGGGAAATCAGAATGATTTCCGGGAACATCAGTGAGGGAATAGTGTCCATGAGGGAGTGAATCTCAGAGGTAGTGGAAAGGATGGCACAGGCCATCAGGGAGGGCATGTGTGAGTTAGCTGCTGCAATAAGCGAACACGCCCAGGCCATACGCCACCACTCCCACTGCAATCCCCACACCAGCCTCTGAAGAGACTCAAGTCAGGCCCTCCACATTAACACCTGACCGACTGCCCCCATGAAGAAGTGCACATTCACCGAGATGGGGATGAGAGTTGGGTGCAGCCTTTCTTTGCTGCTGCTGTTGTTGTTGTTGTTGTTGTTGATGTTACTGTTGTAACTGTTTTCAAATTGAAAGTTTTTTGTAAGTTATGTAAATTTGCACAAAGTTTAAGTGATCTGAGAGTGTAAACGTTCTCACAGTTTGTAAGTTATGCAACTTTACAAGTTTATCAGTGATCTTAAAGTTTTTAAGTTATCTTAAAGAGTCATATTAAAGTAAAGTTTGATATAAGAATTATTTTATTACACTAAAGTGAAGTACATTGTAAACTTTTGAATAAAATATATTTTACATTAAAACTGAAGCATGTTCCATTAACACAACACAACATTTAGGAGCAACTGCAAAAAATAAACATGTCTATGCGGAATAGTTGTTGCTGAGCCCTCAGGCATCAGTAAAGTGTTCATGGATGAGCTGCTGGCGCAAGGCTCGAGCAATTGTTAAAGGAGCACGATGGCCTGCCCTCCTCCGATGTCGTGCTCCGGTCTCAGGTACTTGCATGGTTTCCTCATCCTCGTATCATCCTCCTCCAGCTCCTCCTCCTCCTGCTCATCACTTGCATCTTCCATATCATTATCATCATCCACTCTCACTGCAGGTGCGTTTTCTTCTTCCACTATCAGCTGCTGGTGCCTCATGATGGCTAAGTTATGCAGCATGAAGCACACAACAGTGAACTGACCGACAATCTCAGGGGAATATTGCAAGTAGCCTCCGGAATGGTCCAGGCATCGGAAATGCTGTTTCAAGATGCCAATGGTCCTCTCTATGATGCTGCGTGTGGTAATGTGCGACATGTTGTATTGATGGTCAGCTTCCGTCCGGGTTATGCGTAGGGGCGTCATGAGCCAGGTGGCCAGGCCGTACCCTTTGTCTCCCAGTAGCCAGCTCTGCCCTTCCGACTGCAGCTCAAACATGGCAGATATAACACTGTCGCATAGGATGAAAGCATCATGGCTGCTGCCAGGGTATCTTGCATTGACTGACATGATATGATGCATGTTGTCACACACGAGCTGCACATTAATGGAGTGGAGGCCTTTTCTATTCCTGAACTGCTCGGCATCCTCCACAGGTGCTCGCAAGGCGATGTGGGTACAATCAATGCAGCCCTGTACCTTTGGGAAGCCAGCAATCCTGCAGAGGCCCACAGCCCTGTCACGCATTGCTTGTGGGAACTTGATGAAGCCATTCCTCTGCGCATACAGTGCGGCTGTGACCTGGAAAATGGAGACACGTGTTCCATGTTGAGAGATGGCGCACACATCTCCAGTTGTAGCTTGAAACGATCCCGAGGCATAGAAGGAAAGTGCAGCTGTAACCTTCACTTCAACTGACAAAGCAGTCCACCTGCCGCTTCTCGGCTTTAAGTTTGGTCTCAGCAACTCACAGATCTCATGGGGAACTTCTCTGTGGAAACACAGCCTTCTGACATTATCTACATTACTCAGGTCCAGGTACAAATGCCTGACTCAAAATTATTGAGTTGGGTAAGGCCTCCTACCCAGCAGCCTACGGACTCTGATGTTCCTGATGTGATGAGTTCTAATCAATTGTCTCCTACGTAGCACAATGATGCTGAACGCTCACAAAAGGTGTGGCATTGATATTGCTGCACCCATACTTAAAGTTAAAGTTAAACTTTCAAAGAAAGTCAATGAAGGTGAAATGGCAGGAAAGCAGGCAGCACAGCAGAGTTTCGCAGTTCTGTCTCTCTCTCTCTCTCTCTCGCACCCCCCAAGGTATGTATATGGACCACACCCAAAGGTCTTTTGTTCTCTCCCCCCTCCCCCTTCAGTCATGTGACTTCTCTCTCCCTCCTCCTCCTCCACACCTCCCCCCGCCACCCACGACCCTCGCCGACCCCCTGTTGCAGCCTGCCCGTGAGGTTGAAGCCAGCCAGCCTGTGTCTTCTGCTTCGATGTCGACGGGCAGTTCCATGTGCTCTCCCGGTCGTCCCACACCTATCCCCGGCCGAGTGGCCTCACGCACCGGCCGGCCCGCTGACTTTCCGGGCCGAGTTTTGATAGGAAGGTAGGACTTGTTTTATTTTTTATTTCTTCTTGAATGTTTTTATGTCTTCTTGAATGCATACTACTTGTTGTGCTTTGTTTAGTGCTTTGCAAGGTCCTCTCTTCTTCCCTTCCCGCCCCTATCTCTGGCCGAATGGTCTCAGATGCACCTACCTGTGCTGATTTCTTAACTCTCCGCAAGGGTTTTCTGTGCGACCACAAGTGGCCACATAGTTTGGAGTAACTATTAGCTCTCCAAAGTGGCCTAAATGGCCACTGGTGGCTGGTAATAACCCCTTTTGAAAAAAAAAACTGAACTAAAAAAGTCCTAACTAACTCACTTACATTGGTGCAAATTGAATGTGCAAAATGGGGATTTTTAAGATACTCCAGGAAAATCAAGTTGCTCCAAAAAAAACGGAGCAACTCCTGGCCAATTTTGAACCCAGAGAGAGGTGATCTTATCAAAATGTATAAGATTATTTTTCCACTAATAGGGGAGTCTAGAACTAGCGGGCATAATATTAGAATGTAAGAATGAGGATGTAACTAGTAGAGTGGACAAGGGAAAACCAGTGGATGTGGTGTATTTGAACTTTCAAAAGGCTTTTGACAAGGTCCCACACAAGAGATTACATGGTATTGGGGGTAATGTATTGACGTGAATAGAGAACTGGTTGGCAGACAGGAAGCAGAGAGTCGGGATAAACGGGTCCTTTTCAGAATAGCAGGCAGTGACTAGTGGTGTACCGCAGGGTTCAGTGCTGGAACCCCAGCTACTTACAATATACATCAATGATTTGGTGAAGGAATTGAGTGTAATATCTCCAAGTTTGCAGATGACACTAAGCTGGATGGCAGTGTGAGCTGTGAGGAGGACGCTAAGAGGCTTCAGGGTGAATTGAACAGGCTAGGTGATTGGGCAAATGCATGGCAGATGCAGCATAATGTGGATAAATGTGAGATTATCCACTTTGGTGGCAAAAACAGGAAGGCAGAATATTATCTGAATGGTGACATATTAGGAAAAGGGGAGGTGCAACGAGACCTGGGTGTCATGGTGCATCAGCCATTGAAAGTTGGCATGCAAGTACAGCAGGCAGTGAAGAAGGCAAATAGTATGTTGGCCTTCATAGCCAGGGGATTTGAGTATAGGAGCAGGGAGGTCTTACTGCAGTTGTACAGGGCCTTACTGAGGCCACACCTGGAATATTGTGTACAGTTTTGGTCTCCTAATCTGAGGAAGGATGTTCTTGCTATTGAGGGAGTGCAGAGAAGGTTCAACAGACTGATTCCCGGGATGGCAGGACTGACATATGAGGAGAGACTGGATCGACTGGGCCTGTATTCACTGGAGTTTAGAAGAATGAGAGGGGATCTCATAGAAGCACATAAAATTCTGACGGGATTGGACAGGTTATATGCGGGTAGAATGTTCCTGATACTGGGGAAGTCCAGAATCAGGGTCACAGTCTAAGGATAAGGGTTGAGCCATTTAGGACCGAGATGAGGAGAAACCTCAATCTGCCATTTTCAACTTTGCCGCTCCACTTACCAGCATGCCTTAAGTGCGACCAGCTGAGCAATGTGGACAAGCAGCTAGGAGGTTCCAGCAGCGGTTTTTGAAGGGATTATCAGCAACAACTTGCAGCTGACATGTTTCTACAGTTTAACTGGCTCAGTGGAGCTTTCTGCATGTCCAGCAGCTTTCTATACTTCTTTCAAGGTTCTAAGGTAACAGGAAGTGTTGGAGCAAGTGCAGAATGCCTTTATTCTTATTTAAATGCTTCTGCTCACACCAGTTGCTCACAGTCATGAGGGCTCTACTTGCAGTCCCCCTCGCGCTCAAGTATCTTCAGGAGAGGGAGCGGACGCAGCGAAGAAGAGGAGAAGATGTGCGCAGAGGAAGGAGGTGGAGGGCCAGGAGGACTCTTAACAGGAGGCTTTATAGGGTCTTCCGAAAGCACTTACCTTATATCCACTTAAGCGAAGAGCAGTGTATTAGGTGGCTACGCATCAGCGAGGAGGTGGTCACAGAACTCTGCCTCTTCCTGCAAACAGACCTGCAACCTTAGAGCAGGGCGATCCTGTCTTTCCCAGTAGCCCTCAAGGTCACCTTGGTCCTCAATTACTTCTCTAATGGATCCTTCCAGTCTGTAGCAGGAGAATGGCTAATATCTTCCAGTTCATCGTCCATCGCTGCATCCAGGAGGTCACAGTCACCCTCGACACCAGGAAAAAGGACTACGTTTTCTTCTCATTGAGAAGAGAGAAGCAGAAGGAGTGCACATGTGGCTTTACCAGGATAGCAGGGTTCTCGATGGTGCAGGGCGCCATCGACTGCACCCACGTGGATTTGTGGGCACTGCACAACAATCCTGACATCTTCTGTAACCGCAAAGGGTATCACCACTTAATGTGCAGTTGTTGTGCGAGCATGTCCAGTGCTTCCTGATGATCAATGCCCGCTATCCAGCAGTCATGATGCCTCCATCCTGTGCCGGTCCGTGGTGCTCACACATCAAACCCGAGGGTGTCTGCTCAGAGACAAGGGATATCCAGTCTGCCCCGTCTGATGACTCCCCTCCTCAATCCCACCATTTGTGCCCAGCACTCATATAATGAAAGCCATTCTGCCACCAGGAACATCATCGAACAGACCATCTGGCTGCTGAAACAAAATTCGACTTCCTTGACCACTCAAGAGAAGCCCTCCAGTACTCGGCAGTGTGGAAGTCCCATTTTGTGGTGGTCTGCTTCATGCTTCGCAACTTGGCCATCATGAGGGTTCAGCCCTTGTCAGCAGGGATTATGGGACCACCTCAGGAAGAGGACGAAGGAGAAGAGGAAGAGGAAGAGGAGGATGAGAAGGAATTGAAGAGGCAGGCAGCAAATCTCCTTCGGCATGAGCTATCTGTGAGCGCCTCATCAGACTCTGATTCCAGTGAATGAAACCCCAGATCCCCTTTGCTCATCACATCCCCATTAACCACATCCCCATCATACCATTCCTCTGTCACGGAATATCACAGCATCTTCCTGGGCACAAAACTGAAATGAGAGCCACCACAAAGCAAAGGGCTAGAAATTGCTTAGTGACCCTTTTGAAGCGCTAACTTTTCAGGAAGCGCTTAAGTATTGTCGGGTGAAAAAGATTTCCAGCTGATGGGAACTTCCACTTTAGCACTCCAAGAGGGAAGTGGAGCACTAAGTCAAGCTCTACCACTTTCCCTTAGAGCGCTAAATGGAGTGAGAGGGGCGGTATCGGCAGAGCGCTGCACAATGCTCAGTGCAGCGCTGCCATCTGTACAGGTTCTTTCCCTTGCTTAAAGGGAGGGACCAATGCTGGGGTGAATAAGTTTTCATGCTGTCTGTGTTGGGACACGACATCTGTGCCATGTGCATAGCAGCCCCAAGCACTCTAACAGAGTGCAGGGCTGAGCAATCGTGGGGCCTAAGGAAATCAGGAGGCACCAGAATGGGGAGCGGACTGCCACTGCCTTTATTTATCGCTCCCCAAGCGGCCAGCCGAGGTGACAACGCCTCCTGCAGCTGCCGTTGTTGATGCCTGTCAATGCTGCAGGGGGCGGGAGTGAATATTGCATTCGGGGCTGTAACAGGGCACTGCGCACCGGATGAGGTTACAATTTCCGGGGTACAAGAGAATGAGTCGGTAAGTGTTAGTGCCAGCGCAAAACCACCAGGAAAATTCGTGGGTGTCGCTGAATTCGCCATGGTTGGTCAGTAACCCCTTAGCGTCCTGTTACCGCCTCCCGCAGGTGCTAACAGGAGGCGCAAACCAGGCCAATTTCTCCTCCAAAGATTCCAAACAAAATTATTAAATTTATCAACAATCGGTTCACAAATACTGTATCAACTAATCACACTTGTGCAATCCCTTAGTGCTTGTTGTTTGGGTGCCCTTTCCTGATCTAGTGCTCTTACGAAATGCTCCCCCCAGCGGCTGCAGCATCGCTGGTGGAAGGCTGCTGAGTTTCTGTGGGGGAGACTTCAGATGGCCTTGCAAGATGCCCGTGAGTAGCTCTGGAACTTGAAGGCCCAGCTGGAGACTGCACCTCCTTGGCATGGGCGGCAGCAGTCTGGGCTGGTTGTCTGACAGGCAGTGGCAAGATTAATGGCAGAGAGGCTGCGGTGGGACCAGGAATGTTGTCATCCTGAAAGAGGACAGCAGGGTCCTGCTCCACTGACCCACTGCCACTACCCTGGAGTGGTGCCTTAGCATTCCTAGCGATCTGCTGGAGGGCAGATTGCTGGACTGCTGCAACATGCTTGAAGCCCCAGTCAACAGTAGTAAACCCAGACATGATGGCAGCAGCCTGAGCTTGGGTGACAGCAAGCTGAGCCTGCAAGACAGCAATCCGTGCAGCATTAAGACTTTAGCCGTAGCATTGCCTATCACACGCAGCACCATGTCTGGGTGACACGATCCCTCCTGGAATCTTTCATCATTTACAGCCTGGAAATCATGGGCTTCAAATTCTGCGCTTAGCCTCGACCAATGTTGGAGGCAGACTCCTCAATGCTCCTTGACATTGCCAAGAGGCTCTCTGGCAGACTTGCCATTTCATCTAGTCATTTGGAATGCATTCTCATCATCCTTCTTCTGAAGCTGCCGCATCTGAATCGTGTGCAGCAGAACTCGCGTGCAAACTCACCCCCTGGAGAGCTGGCATCTGAGCTATCCTTTCCCTCTGGCTTTGCTGCAGCCCACTCGTGCCCAGTGCCTCACCTTGTGCAGATCCCCTTGAAGCAAATAATATAGTTGCATTTAAAGGAAGGCTAGTTAAGAATATGAGGGTGACACAGGCTAATAAGGCCATAAAAATGCAACCAAGTACTAGGGTTTATTTCTAGAGGGATAGAATTGAAAAGTAGAGAAGTTATGCTAAACTTGTATTGAAGCTTGGTTAGACCACACTTAGAATACTATGTGCAATTCTTGTCACCATATTATAAAAAGGATATAGAGGCACTGGAGTGGATGCAAAAAAGATTTACAAGGATGATACCAGAATTGCAAGGTTGTAACTATCAGGAAAGGATGAACAGGCTGAATATCTTTATCTTGAAAAGAGAAGGCTGAGTGGTGACCTAATAGAGATTGTTAAAATTATGATAGGTTTTGATTGAGTAGACAGAGAGAGAGAGTTTCCACTTTTGGGGAATAGCAAAATTAGAGGTCATCAATATAAGATAGTCACTAAGAAATCAAATAGGGAATTTAGAAGAAACTTCTTTACCCAGAGAGTGGTGAGAATGTGGAACTCGTTATCACAGGGAATGGTTGAAGTGAATAGCATAGATGCATTTAGGGGGAGGCTCGATAAGCATATGAGGGAAAAAGTAATAGAGGGTTATGCTGATAGTTAGATGAGGAAAGACAGGAGGAGGCTCAAGCATAAACAGCGGCATGGACTGGTTGGGCCGAATGGCTTGTTTCTGTGCTGTATATCCTATGTAATCTATACTACCCTCTAAATTACATGTAGTGCCATTTTCTGAGCTGGTGTGTGCAAGTGACAGATGCAGTGACACTCTTCTTCTTCTCCCCCCTCACTCTCCTCCATCACCTTGTGGACAGGCTGGGCTGCTGCTTATTCTTGACTATCTGAAAGTAGATAGGCACAAGAGTCGAGTTATGGTGAGGGGAGTTGTAATGGATTATCACATGGTTTTGTATGAGCATGCTCAGTTCGCTTTGGTCTATTAAAGCAAGCACATGGACTATCAACTCATCATGTCTCTGTCCTTCATTTGTTCCACCCAAGTGTATTACATTTTGGCAACGAGGATGGGTTCCCAAAGCCATTTTTAGGGATCATGGAAGGACACAATGTTCAACCTTCAAGTGGACAAGCTTAAGGTGAATTTGAGACATCCAACCTGAATTTTTGCGATGTTTTACCGTTAATGCTCATGCAGAATTGTCTGTGCTTTGCCTTCGCGTGTATGTATACACAGCAACAGCAGTGTTGATTTGCACAGGTACTGTGCTAGGTCACGGTTCAATGGAATCGGGACAATCATGGCCATGCCTACGAGATTCATCGGTAGCCTCAGCATGTAAGATCGAGCACGCAAACCATTCGGTTCTTACATTGAGCAGATGGAGATGTTTTTTGCGGCCAATATTATTAATGAGATAGAAAGTGCAGATGGGAATCCTTAAGCTCAAAATAAAGTAATTCGTGAATGGAAAAAAGCAATTTTTCTAATGGCGATCGGTTCACATGTCTATGGAACATTGACAAACCTACTGGCACCAGGGAAAGCGAAGGATGCATTGTTTGAAGACATTGTCAAGAAACTCGAGGACCATTTACATCCAAAGCCATTAGAAACAGCAGAGAGCTATAAGTTTGGCACCAGAAATCAAAAAGGAAGTAAAGCCATCGGTGAGTACATTGTAGCTATTAAGAAACTGTCTTTGCATTACAACTCCAGAACATTTTTGGATCATGAGTTGTGAGATAGGTCTGTGTGTGAACTGGTGGATGAGCACACACAGTCCAAGTTACTGAACACTCCAAACCTAATGTTTGTTATAGCATGCAAAGTTGCCCTATCTATAGAGATGGCATCTAAGAATGCTAGGGAGCTCCATCCAACTCAAGTGACTAGTGCAGCTGAGGTCTACAGTCACAAAGCCACAGCCAAACCTAAACTGAGACCGAGTCAAAAGCATATCAGTGAGAGCTGTTCAGTGAATTGCTATCGCTGCAATGGAAATCATTCACCACAGTCCTGCCAATATAGAAATGCGAAGTGTTTTCACTGCCAGAGGCAAAGCCATATTTCAACATCTTGCAGAGCTAGATCTAAAGCAGGAAGTAAAATCCATTCCAGTGGCAATGTAAAGCAGCGACAGCAAAAGGGAGGAGTTCACACTATTGAAATGAACAAACCTGATATTGAAGAATTAGGTATCTACAGTATCTATGCCACTAGCGGCAATGCTAGCAGTCACGAGAAAAACTTCTGTACAAAACTATTGATCAACAAGCAATATATTGATATGTGTATCGGCATGGCAGCAGACTGCTCAATGATAAGTAAGGACACATGTGAGAGTAAATTTAATCAAGTACGACTTATCAAAGAATACCGTAGAGTTAAAATCCGACTCTGGAGAAATCCTAGAGACATGTGGACAAATGGAATAAACGGTTCAACACAATGGCCAGTCAGTAAAGCTGTCTTTTATTGTAGCGAGCTACAACAACAGGCCAACTCTCATGGGCAAAGACTGATTGAATCATAAAATCATAGAAATTTACTGCATGGAAGAAGGCCATTTCGGCCCATCATGTCCGCGCCGGCTGACCAACAGCTATCCAGCCTAATCCCACTTTCCAGCTCTTGGTCCATAGCCCTGTAGGTTACGGCACTTTAGAAACATAGAAACATAGAAAATAGGTGCAGGAGTAGGTCATTCGGCCCTTCGAGCCTGCACCGCCATTCAATAGGATCATGGCTGATCATTCCCTCAGTACCCCTTTCCTGCTTTCTCTCCATACCCCTTGATCCCCTTAGCTGTAAGAGCCATATCTAACTCCCTCTTGAATATATCCAATGAACTGGCATCAACAACTCTCTGCGGCAGGGAATTCCATAGGTTAACAACTCTCTGAGTGAAGAAGTTTCTCCTCATCTCAGTCCTAAATGGCCTACCCCTTATCCTAAGTCCCCTGGTTCTGGACTTCCCCAACATCAGGAACATTCTCCCCGCATCTAACCTGTTCAGTCCCATCAGAATCTCATACGTTTCTATGAGATCCCCTCTCATCCTTCTAAACTCTAGTGAATAAAGGCCCAGTTGATCCAGTCTCTCCTCATATGACAGTCCAGCCATTCCTGGAATCAGCTTGGTGAACCTTCGCTGCACTCCCTCAATAGCAAGAACATCCTTCCTCAGATTAGGAGTCCAAAACTGTACACAATATTCGAGGTGAGGCCTCACTAAGGCCCTGTACAACTGCAGTAAGACCTCCCTGCTCCTATACTCAAATCCCCTAGCTATGAATGCCAACATATCATTTGCCTTCATCGCCGCCTACTGTACCTGCATGCCCACTTTCAGTGACTGATGAACCGTGACACCCAGGTCTCGTTGCACCTCCCCTTTTCCTAATCTGCCACCATCCAGATAATAATCTGCCTTCGTGTTTTTGCCCCCAAAATGGATAACCTCACATTTATCCACATTATACTGCATCTGCCATGCATTTGCCCACTCACCTAACCTATCTAAGTCACCCTGCAGCCTCTTAGCGTCCCCCTCACAGCTCACACCGCCACCCAGTTTAGTGTCATCCGCAAACTTGGAGATATTATACTAAATTCCTTCATCTAAATCGTTAATGTATATTGTAAAGAGCTGGGGTCCCAACACTGAGCCCTGCGGCACTCCATTAGTCACTGTCTGCCATTCTGAAAAGGACCCGTTTATCCCGACTCTCTGCTTCCTGTCTGCCAACAAGTTCTCTATCCATGTCAGTACATTACCCCCAATACCATGCGCTTTGATTTTGCACACCAATCTCTTGTACGGGACCTTGTCAAAAGCCTTTTGAAAATCCAAATACACCACATCCAGTGGTTTTCCCTTGTCCACTCTGCTAGTTACATACTCAAAAAACTCCAGAAGATTCGTCAAGCACGATTTCTCCTTCATAAATCCATGCTGACTTGGTCCGATTCTGTCACTGCTTTCCAATTGCGCTGCTATTTCATCCTTGATGATTGATTCCAACATTTTCCCACTACTGATGTCAGGCTAACTGATCTATAATTACCCATTTTCTCTCTCCCTCCCTTTTTAAAAAGTGTTATTACATTAGCTACCCTCCAGTCCATAGGAACTGATCCCAAGTCGATAGACTGTTGGAAAATGATCACCAATGCATCCACTATTTCTCGGGCCACTTCCTTAAGTAGTCTGGAATGCAGAGTATCAGGCCCGGGGGATTTATCGGCCTTCAATCCCATCAATTTCCCTAACAAAATTTCCCACCTAATAAGGATATCCTTCAGTACCTCCTTCTCACTAGACCTACTGTCTCCGAGTACATTTGTGAAGACAGAACCGAAGTATTTGTTCAATTGATCTGCCATTTCTTTATTCCCCATTATAAATTCACCTGAATCCAACTGCAAGGGACCTACGTTTGTCTTCACTAATCTTTTTCTCTTCACATATTTATAGAAGCTTTTGCAGTCAGTTTTTATGTTCCCTGCAAGCTTCCTCTCGTATTCTATTTTCCCCCTCTTAATTAAACCCTTAATCTTCCTCTGTTGAATTCTAAATTTCTCCCAGTCCTCAGGTTTGTTGCTTTTTCTAGCCAAATTATATACCTCTTCCTTGGCTTTAACACTATCCTTAATAGGTTGAGCCACCTTCGCCGTTTTATTTTTACTCCAGACAGGGATGTACAATTGCTGAAGTTCATCCATGTGATCTTTAAATGTTTGCCATTGCTTATCCACATTGCTTACTACTAGGGGGATCAAGGGGTATGGCGAGAAAGCAGGAATGGGGTACTGAAGTTGCATGTTCAGCCATGAACTCATTGAATGGCGGTGCAGGCGAGAAGGGTCGAATGGCCTACTCCTGCACCTATTTTCTATGTTTCTATGTTTCTATGTTTCAACCCTTTATGTATCCTTTGCCAGTCTATTCTAGCCAATTCACGCCTCATACCATAAGAACATAAGAACATAAGAATTAGGAACAGGAGTAGGCAATCTAGCCCCTCGAGCCTGCTCCGCCATTCAACAAGATCATGGCTGATCTGGCCGTGGACTCAGCTCCACTTACCCGCCCGCTCCCCGTAACCCTTAATTCCCTTATTGGTTAAAAATCTATCTATCTGTGATTTGAATACATTCAATGAGCTAGCCTCAACTGCTTCCTTGGGCAGAGAATTCCACAGATTCACAACCCTCTGGGAGAAGAAATTCCTTCTCAACTTGGTTTTAAATTGGCTCCCCCGTATTTTGAGGCTCTGTTCCCTAGTTCTAGTCTCCCTGACCAGTGGAAACAACCTCTCTGCCTCTATCTTGTCTATCCCTTTCATTATTTTAAATGTTTCTATAAGATCACCCCTCATCCTTCTGAACTCCAATGAGTAAAGACCCAGTCTACTCAATCTATCATCATAAGGTAACCCCCTCATCTCCGGAATAAGCCCAGTGAATCGTCTCTGTACCCCCTCCAAAGCTAGTATATCCTTCCTTAAGTAAGGTGACCAAAACTGCACGCAGTACTCCAGGTGCGGCCTTACCAATACCCAATACAGTTGCAGCAGGACCTCCCTGCTTTTGTATTCCATCCCTCTCGCAATGAAGGCCAACATTTCATTCGCCTTCCTGATTACCTGCTGCACCTGCAAACTAACTTTTTGGGATTCATGCACAAGGACCCCCAGGTCCCTCTGCACCGCAGCATGTTGTAATTTCTCCCCATTCAAATAATATTCCCTTTTACTGTTTTTTTTTCCAAGGTAGATGACCTCACATTTTCCGACATTGTATTCCATCTGCCAAACCTTAGCCCATTCGCTTAACCTATCTAAATCTCTTTGCAGCCTCTCTGTGTCCTCTACACAACCCGCTTTCCCACTAATCTTTGTGTCATCTGCAAATTTTGTTACACTACAATCTGTCCCCTCTTCCAGGTCATCTATTGTAAACAGTTGTGGTCCCAGCACCAATCCCTGTGGCACACCACTAACCACCAATTGCCAACCTGAAAAGGACCCATTTATCCCGACTCTCTGCTTTCTGTTAGTTAGCCAATTCTCTATCCATGCTAACACATTTCCTCTGACTCCGTGTACCTTTATCTTCTGCAGTAACCTTTTGTGTGGCACCTTATCGAATGCCTTTTGGAAATCCAAATACACCACATCCATCGGTACACCTCTATCCACCATGTTTGTTATATCCTCAAAGAATTCCAGTAAATTAGTTAAACATGATTTCCCCTTCATGAATCCATGTTGCGTCTGCTTGATTGCACTATTCCTATATAGGTGTCCCACTATTTCTTCCTTAATGATAGCTTCAAGCATTTTCCTCACTACAGATGTTAAATTAACCGGCCTATAGTTACCTGCCTTTTGTCTGCCCCCTTTTTTAAACAGAGACATTACATTAGCTGCTTTCCAATCTGATAGTACCTCCCCATAGTCCAGAGAATTTTGGCAGATTATAACGAATGCACCGTTGAAGTAATCTTTCCTTAAGTTCAGGACCTTAGTTTCCGAATTTACTGAGTCACTCTCCAGCTTAATAAAGAATTCTACCATATTATGGTCACTCTTCACCAAGGGGCCTCGCACAACAAGATTGCTAATTAGTCCCTTCTCATTACACATCACCCAGTCTAGGATGGCCAGCCCTCTAGTTGGTTCCTCGACATATTGGTCTAGCAAATCATCCCTGGTACACTCCAGGAAATCCTCCTCCACCACATTGCTACCAGTTTGGTTCGCCCAATCAATATGTAGATTAAAGTCGCCCATGATAACTGCTGTACCTTTATTGCACACATCCCTTATTTCTTGTTTGATGCTGTCCCCAACCTCACTACTACTGTTTGGTGGTCTGTACACAACTCCCACTAGTGTGTTCTGCCCTTTGGAATTCCACAGCTCCACCCATACTGATTCCACATCATCCAAGCTCATGTCCTTTCTTACTATTGCATTAATTTCCTCTTTAACCAGCAATGCCACCCCACCTCCTTTTCCTTTCTGTCTATCCTTCCTAAATGCTGAATACCCTTAGATGTTGAGTTCCCAGCCTTGGTCACCCTGGAGCCATATCTCTGTAATGCCAATGACATCATATCCGTTAACTGCTATCGGCACAGTTAATTCGTCCATCTTATTCCAAATACTCCTCGCATTGAGGCACAGAGCCTTCAGGCTTGTCTTTCTAACACACTTTGCCCCTTTAGAATTTTGGTGTAATGTGGCGCTTTTTGTTTTTTGCCTTGGGTTTCTCTGCCCTCCACTTTTACTTTTCTCCTTTCTATCTTTTGCTTCTGACTCCATTTTGTTTCCCTCTGTCTCCCTGCATTGGTTCCCATCCCCCTGCCATATTAGTTTTAATTCATCCCCAACAGCACTAGCAAACACTCCCCGTAGGACATTGGTTCCGGTCCTGCCCAGGTGCAGACCGTCCGGTTTTTACTGGTCCCACCTCCCCCAGAACCGGTTCCAATGCCCCAGAAATTTGAATCCCTCCCTTCTGCACCACTGCTCAAGCCACGTATTCAACTGAGCTATCCTGCGATTCCTACTCTGACTAGCACATGGCACTGGTAGCAATCCTGAGATTACTACCTTTGAGGTCCTACTTTTTAATTTAACACCTCGCTCCTTAAATTCATCTTGCAGGACCTCATCCCGTTTTGTACCTATATTTTTGGTACCTATATGCGCCATGACAACTGGCTGTTCACCCTCCCTTTTCAGAATTCCTGCACCTGCTCCGAGACATCCTTAACCCTTGCACCAGGGAGGCAACATACCATCCTAGAGTCTCGGTTGCGGCCACAGAAACACCTATCTATTCCCCTTACAATTGAATTCCCTATCACAATCACTCTCCACTCTTTTTCCTGTCCTCCTGTGCAGCAGAGCCAGCCATGGTGCCGTGAACTTGGCTGCTGCTGCTCTCCCCTGATGATTCATCCCCCTCAACAATACCCAAAGTGGTGTATCTGTTTTGCAGGTGGATGACCGCAGGGGACCCCTGCACTACCTTCCTTGCACTGCTCTTCCTGTTGGTCTTCCATTCCCTATCTGGCTGTGGACCCTTTACCTGTGGTAAGACCAACTCACTCAACGTGCTATTCACGTCATTCTCAGCATCGTGCATGCTCCAGAGTGAATCCACCCGCGCTCCAGTTCCGCAATGCGGTCTGTCAGGAGCTGAAGGCGGATACACTTCCCGCACACGTAGTCGTCAGGGACACCGGAGGCTTCCCACATAGTACAGGAGGTGCATAACACATGTCCGAGCTCTCCTGCCATGACTTAACCCATAGATAAACTGAAATTGGCAACAACAATGCTGAAGGTTATTTACTGATATTGAAAAAACAAGAAAAACTACTCACCAATCACCAGCCAATCACTTACTCCCTTGGCTGTGACGTCACCTTTCGATTTCTTTCTCCTTCTATTTTGCCTTCTCTCCCTGCTGCAGCTGCACCAGCACGCCTCTCATGAACTCCCGAGCCTCAGCGATGCGTTGGGCCTTTTATAGGCCGCTCCTCCACGCACCTCCCGAGCCTCTCACAAACAAGTATTTTTAAAATGTAGTGAGGGTTTCTGCCTCTACCAGCCTTTCAAGCAGTGAGTTCCAGTTCCCCACCACCCTCTGGGTGAAGAAATTGCCCCATATATCTCCTCTATCCCCCCCCCAATTACTTTAAATCTATGCCCCCCTGGTTGTTGACCCTTCTGCCAAGGGAAATAGATCCTTCCTATCCACTCTAACCAAGCCCCTCAGAATTTTATACACCTCAATCAGGTCTCTCCTCAGCCCCCTCAGACTCAGCAACTCCAATCTTTCCTTATAGCCAAAATTCTACAATCCAGGCAACATTCTTGTACATCTCCTCTGCACCCTTTCCAGTGCAATCATATCTTTCCTGTAATATGGTGACCAGAACTGCGCACACTACTCCAGCTGCGGCCTAACCAGTGTTTTATACAGTTCAAGTATAACCTCCTTGCTCTTGTCTTCCATGCCTCAACTAATAAATGCAAGTATTCCATATGCCTTCTCAACCACCTTATCTGCCTGGCCTGCTCCCTTCAGGGATCTGTGGACCTACACTTCAAGGTCCCTTTGTTCCTCTACACTTTTCAGTGTTGTACCATTTAATGTGTATTCCCTTGCCTTGTTAGACCTCCCCAAAAACTTGAGAAAGTTAAAACTAGACTGGAAAAATGTCTTCTGTGTAGATGCTTCAAAGAATCAACTCGACACAATGCTGAACATGTACAAAAACATGTTCACAGACCGTTATGAGGGCATCACTGGGTATGATACGCATATCTGCATCAAGTCCAACGAGAAGCCTGTCTATTGTGAGGCAAGGTCGGTCCCCTATGCATTGAAAAGTCAGGTGGAAGAAGAGCTAGGGAAGCTCAGAGAGAATTGAATGCTAAATTGACAAAAGTGAATGGGCTACTCTGATTGTGATAGTGCCCAAAGCATACCAAACTGTATGCTTGTGCAGTGACTACAAGGTTACTATCAACCAAGCAATTGATGGTGAGTAATACCGTTACCTATACCGCAAGATTTATATGCAGCACTCTTTGGGTCAAAGGTTTTCTCCAAGCTTGACCTGTCACTAGCTTACGCTCAGCTAAATGTTGACAAAGAGAATCAACAGTATCTCACCATCAACACACACAAGGGATTGTACTCATACACCAAACTGCCTAATGGTGTAAAGTCCAGGCTACGATGGATAAGATTTTGCAAAGATTTCCAAATTGCTTATGCCATCAAGATGATGTGCTTATCACAGCAAGCAGCAAGGAAGAAAATCTAGAAGTGCTAGATATAGTGCTTCAAAGTTTGAATGCCCACAACATACAAACATAGAAACATAGAAAATAGGTGCAGGAGTAGGCCATTCAGCCCTTCGAGCCTGCACCACCATTGAAAATAGCAAATGTGCTTTTATGCAGTACCTTGGTCTGAAAGTTGATGCAAATGGCTTACAACCAGTGAAGGAGAAGGTTGATGCTGTCATCAATGCTTCAAAGCCACAGAATGTGTCTGAGTTAAGATCTTCCCTTGGAATAGCCCAGTACTATGCACGTTTCTTACCTGAGTTAGCAATGTTAGCTCCATTGCACGAACTCCTCAAGAACAATGTCCAGTGGAAGTGAACGAAAAACAACAGGAAGCTTATGATGCTTGTAAGAGAAGTCTCTCTCGTGATGCTCTGCTTGTGTACTACGACACAGAGCATGAGATTAAGTTAGTGTGTGATGCTTCCAGCTACGGTGTGGGAGCTGTTATAACCGACGTATGGATGACGGCCAAGAGAAAGCAATTGTGAACCCTGTATTAATTAAGGAAAGCCTGGATTAATTAAGGAAAGTCAGCACCGATTTGTTAGGCAAATCTTGTTTAACTAATTTGAATTTTTATGAGGGCTGATGAAGGCAATGCGATTGACATGGTGTACATAGATTTCCAAAAGGCGTTTGATAAAATGTCACATAATAGGTTTACCAGCAAAGTTGAAGCCCCAGCTTCTCCAGACCTCACACACATAGGGCTGCCATTGTCGCCCGCCCGCCACCCTCCCCCCCCCGCCCGCCCCTCAGCAGTTGCGCTCGAGGTGCTCTGCTGCACGACATCCTGGTCCTGACGAGGGCAGAGCCAGAGGTATTAATAGTGGGAGGAGGGCAGGGCAGGGCCAAGGGTCGACCGGGGGGGGGAGGGTTGGGGAGGAAAGGCGTTGGGAAAGGTGGCCACAGGTAGAATTGTGGAAGGGTGGAGGTTGGATTGAGGTATTGTTTTTACTGATTGTTGTTGCTGTTGTTGTTGACAATGTTTTGGTTTGTAAAAATGTAATTGAAAAACAATTATTGAATTTATTTATTTTATTTAAACTTGTTACAGTTAGAATTTCAAATTACAACATTTATACAAAAAAAATATTCAACTGAACCACTCATTTTTGGAAAATGCGGAGTAACAATCATTGTTCGGGTTACATACATGGCCATACAAGGTTGAAACGTAACTCTCAACGTTCAAGCAAAGCATTCATTGATTAGCTGCTGGCGTAACAGTTTTGCAGTTGCTAAAGCACCACGAGGCTTCCCCTGTGGTGTCGGGGGAGGTGGTGGCACAGGTTAATCGCCAGGCTCCTCGACCTTGTCCTCCTCGATGTCCCTGTCTTCCTCCTCGTCCTCTTTCTCCACCCCGCTCTCCTGAGGTGGTCCGGCGGTCCCATCTGGCAATTCCTGTCCCCTTTTGATGGCTAGGTTGTGCAACATGCACCACACCACAATGAGCTCAGCAACCTGTTCAAGATGGTATTGCAGGCTGCCTCCGGAGTGGTCCAGACATCGGAAACATTGTTTCAGCACTCCAATTATCTTTTCGACGATATTGCATGTAGCTATATGGCTTTCGTTGTAGTGTTTCTCGGCTTCTGTCTGAATCTTTCGCAGGGGGGTCATGAGCCAGCTGGAAAGTCCATATCCTTTATCTCCCAGCATCCAGCAGTGACCTTATGGCTGACTCTTAAACAGGTCAGAGACAGTGATCTCATGCAAGATGTATGCGTCATGAATGCTCCCTGGAAAATTTGCATTTACTGCCATGATTATTTGCTTGTGGTCGACAACAAGCTAAACGTTCAGGGAGTAGAATCCCTTTCGGTTTCTGTACACCTCCGCTTCCTTTAAAGATACTCGCAGGGCGATGTGCGTACAGTCTATTGCACCCTGGACCTTGGGGAAGTTTGCTATTCTCGAAAAACCCAAAGCCCTCTCGCTCTGTGCCTCCCTGGTCATTGGAAAGTTAATAAAATCCATCCAGTGTGCGTTAAGCATAACATGTTCCTTGCCGAATGCAGCGATGTGTGGCATATTGAGGTATTCCGCATATGTCACCAACTGATGCCTGAAATGAGCCGAATGCAGAGAAAGATAGTGCAGCAGTCACCTTGTGGTGCTGGTAGGTTGCACGTCTGCCTTAATGAGCTGACATATCTCAGTGATGATCTCTTTTCGAAAACGCAGCCTTCTAACGCACTGCGTATGTGGGTAAGATCTCCTCCTCCTCAAGAGTCTGCGTCCTATTTGATTGGGCACGTAGTGTTCTTCAACGAACCTTCTTACAGCTCTATTCTGCATCATGTAAGTAGTTGCAATAGTGGCACTGAAAGTACAGGCCCTATTTCTTTTAAAGCACAATCAATTATTAAGGATGAAATAGCAGCGCATTTGGAAAGCAGTGACAGGATCGGTCCAAGTCAGCATGGATTTATGAAGGGGAAATCGTGCTTGACAAATCTTCTGGAATTTTTTGAGGATGTAACTAGTAGAGTGGACAAGGGAGAACCAGTGGATGTGGTGCATTTAGACTTTCAAAAGGCTTTTGACAAGGTCCCACACAAGAGATTGGTGTGCAAAATCAAAGCACATGGTATTGGGGCGAATATACTGACATGGATAGAGAACTGCTTGGCAGACAGGAAGCAGAGAGTCGGGATAAATGGGTCCTTTTCAAAATGGCAGGCAGTGACTAATGGAGTGCTGCAAGGCTCAGTGCTGGGACCCCAGCTCTTTACAATAAACATCAATGATTTGGATGAAGGAATTGACTGTAATATCTCCAAGTTTGCAGATGACACTAAACCGGGTGGTGCTGTGAGCTGTGAGGGAGATGCTAAAAGGCTGCAGGGTGACTTGGACAGGTTAGGTGAGTGGGCAAATGCATGACAGATGCAATTTAATGTGGATAAATGTGAGTTCATCCACTTTGGGGGCAAAAACGCGAAGACAGAATATTATCTGAATGGCGGCAGATTAGGAAAAGGGGAAGTGCAACAAGACCTGGGTGTCATAGTTCATCAGTCATTGAAAGTTGGCATACAGGTACAGCAGGCGGTGAAGAAGGCAAATGGTATGTTGGCCTTCATAGCTAGGGGATTTGAGTATAGGAGCAGGGAGATCTTACTGCAGTTGTACAGGGCCTTGGTGAGGCCTCATCTGGAATATTGTGTTCAGTTTTAAGAACATAAGAACATAAGAACATAAGAATTAGGAACAGGAATAGGCCATCTAGCCCCTTGAGCCTGCTCCGCCATTCAACAAGATCATGGCTGATCTGGCCGTGGACTCAGCTCCACTTACCCGCCTGCTCCCCGTAACCCTTAATCCCTTATTGGTTAAAAATCTATCTATCTGTGACTTGCATACATTCAATGAGCTAGCCTCAACTGCTTCCTTGGGCAGAGAATTCCACAGATTCACAACCCTCTGGGAGAAGAAATTTCTTCTCAACTCGGTTTTAAATTGGCTCCCCCGTATTTTGAGGTTGTGCCCCCTAGTTCTAGTCTCCCCGACCAGTGGAAACAACCTCTCTGCCTCCATCTTGTCTATCCCTTTCAATATTTTAAATGTTTCTATAAGATCACCCCTCATCCTTCTGAACTCTAACGAGCAAAGACCCAGTCTACTCAATCTATCTTCGTAAAGTAACCCCCTCATCTCCAGAATCAGCCTAGTGAATCGTCTCTGTACCCACTGCAAAGCTAGTATATCCTTCCTTAAGTAAGGTGACCAAAACTGCATGCAGTACTCCAGGTGTGGCCTCACCAATACCCTGTACAGTTGCAGAAGGACCTCCCTGCTTTTGTACTCCATCCCTCTCGCAATGAAGGCCAACATTCCATTCGCCTTCCTGATTAGCTGTTGCACCTGGGCCAATTGTGGAGCAGTGGAGGCGTGGCCTAAACAGTTGGAGCTGTGAGCAGTGAGAGAAGGAGCTGCTGCTTTTGCTCCTGGCTGGGCCTGTGAATCAGCCCAGGAAGAGAAGGAAGGAAGGAAGGGGCTTCACCACCAACTTTCACCCAAAGGGAGAGGAGGAAAAAGCAGAAAACTTTAACAACTTCACCATTTCTACAAAGAGTTGGAGAGAGGGGGAAAGACCAACAACAACATCCAGTGTGGAAGGAGGGAGACTCTACCATTCTACAGGTGGGTGTATTGGTGCAGTCCCTAAAAGACTTTGCTGTATCGGTGGGGGGAGGAAAGAAGACCAGTCGGGGGCCGGAACATCGCGGGGGGTGTGTGTGCGTGGAAGTGTGTGTGGGGGCCTTGCTTACAACTAGGCCCCACACACCTTTGAAGCACCCCTCCCCCATTGCCTAGCCTGGGATAGCTGGAGCTACCAGGCTGAAGAAACAATTAATCCACCCTAATTAACATCGTTGGGAGTGTGTGCCTGTGTGGCTCCAGCTGCACCAGGTGAAGACATCTTCTCCCCTCACCCGAAGACCACCCCAAAGACTATTTTTTGTTTGCCATCTGGGGATTGCACCCACCCACAGCTGCGAGAGGAGACCTGCCCTCGCAGTTCCCCCCCCTTCCCACACCCCTCTCTCTTTCTCTGTTACTCTCTGTCTCTCCCCTCTCTCTCTGAGAGCCCTTTCCTCCCAAATTGATTGGAAAAATATAAAACAATTAAGACAACTGAGCAGAGGGAGCAAGGCCCCTCCCCAATTGTCAACTAGGGGAGAGGTGTGCCTCGTTAAGAGCTCCTCTGCTCAGTCTATTAAACGAGGCCATTTAAAGACCATTAAGGCCTGTGACTTTGGGGTGGGTGTAGCCCTTAAAGGGACCCCGTGATGGCGACCCCATCTATGGCGGTGGCAGGGCCAGCTAGGACTTATGCGCAGGCGGCATCCACATCCACGGCACCTCCTGCGCCACCTGCTGCCCTGCCACCATTCAGACTTATAACTAAGAAACACGGGGTCAAGAGCTACACTCACCCCACAATGAGCATTGAGGAGTGCGTGCGGGCGATGGCTGGGGTAGTCGGCCCCTCGGCCATTGTCGCAGCCTCCAAGATGTCTGGGAAGGCCGTGTTCTTCCTGGGGTCGGAGCGGGCGGTGTCCCTGGCCATTGAAAAGGGGCTCACGGTGGGCGGGGCGTTCCTGCCGGTGGACCCTCTCGAGGCCACCGCGCAGAGGGTCATTCTATCAAACGTCCCGCCCTTTGTTCCCGCTGAGCTCCTCCTCCCTCACCTACACCAACTGGGGGAGGTAAGGTCAGGGATCAACCCCATACCGCTTGGCCTCAGGGAGAACAGCCTGCGCCATGTGTTCTCCTTCCGCCGCCAGCTCTTTGTCCGGCTGGCGTGGGAAGAGACGACAGAGGGCAATTTTAATGTGGTGCACGAGGGGACTGCCTACCGCGTCTTTTGGACGTCGGACGGCGTGCGGCGCCATGCCTGCAGGGAGGTGGGGCACGTTCGCAAGAACTGCCCCGCCTCCAAAACCGCCAAACCACCGAGGGCGGCCAAGGCTGGCGCCGCTGCCACCCCTCCCCCTAGTAGCTTCCGCGTGCCGGGAGCTGTGGGTGCGCGGGCATCGTCGGGGGCCTTTGTTTTCACGGCCTCCGGCGGGGGGGAGGGAGAGCGTCCGGCCGGAAAGAAGGCGCGGAAGAAGGCGAAACACCTAGAGGGGGGTCCCCTTAGTGCACCAGACAAGCTGTTCACCGCGCTCGGCCCAACCCCGTCACCGGCGAGCGCGGGGTGCCCTGAGCCAGTGCCCGAGCCCTTGACTAATACCGCAGAGGGGTTCGGGCGCGGGCAAGATAAGAAAAAGGGGGGAGTGGAGCGGGAGGCCTCGGCAGACACGGGTGTCCCCCTGTCTCCGTGCCCCCCCAGGAAAAAAAGGAGGCGCCGCTCCAATGAGGCGGGGGGGGAACAACATCCCTCTGCGGAGGAGTCGGTGCCCGCCGCGTGTCCTGCGTCCCCCACCGGCGCCCCCAAACTGCGCCGTAGGCACGAGGAATCTGTCCCCGGGGAGGGTGAGGCAGTCGAGGCTGCCCAGCCGCTGCCTCCCGGGGATGGCGTGAAAGATCTGCCTGTCGTGGGGGGCGTGGGGCCAGCGGAAGAATGCGTAGCCGCCGGGACTGAGGCGGGCGGGGCCGAAAAGGCCGAACCTGAGCCCGCCCAGCCAATATCCAACTTCCCCTGGGATTTGCTCGACTCGGTAGAAATACAAAGTATTAACACTTTTAATGAATCTGTACACGCTGGGCCGGGGGGTGGCGACGGGGAGGTGGAGGAACACCTACCCTCGCCCCCTACTTTGGAGCTGGAGCGCTTGGAGGGCCTGGGGATTTTCTATGGCCGGGTCTCTCCGTGTTCCCCGGTTCCTGGGGCGGAGGAGGAACCCCTTCCGCTGTCACTTCCTGATCCAGCACCGCTTTTAAAAGAACCCAGTGGGGACTCCTCTGCCGACGATCCTGGGGGTGGGATCGGGGCAGAGCCAGGGCCGGATGGAGCGGCCGGGCCGTTTGTCGTACCTCGTGCGGTCGACGGGCCGGCTGCTAGCGGCGACCTCCCGGAGGAGGACGGTGACTCAGTGGAGGACGCGGGTGAAGATCTCGAGTCCATCGCCAGTGAGGCGGTGGATCTCCTCGTGCCCGCCGCTGAGTCCCCCCTCATTCCCGTAGAGGATCTCCTGGACTTTTTGGTCGAGAGCCAGGGTCGCCGCAACCGAGCCCATCTGGCCCGGGAAAGATGGTCCGAGCCGGGGCTATCCATTGCTTCCGTCCGCGTCGCCGCTAAAACCATGGTCGCGGGCGGGCCCTTATCAAGGGCGCAAGGCCTTGAGCTGCGCCGGCTCAAAAAGTTCCTCGCTGGGCTGCTGAAGGAGTGGAGGTCAACAAAAGACTCCGCTCCCTCCCCCGCAATAGGTTAAGGTAGAGGTTGCACTATGCTTTTGCCATGAAGATAACCATAGCCAGCCTCAACATCAACGGCGGCAGAGGGGCACGTCGTAGATTTGACAATTTTTCGCTCCTGCGGGAGGGGAAATATGCAGTGTGCTTCCTGCAAGATACCCACACCGTTCCAGGAGATGAAGCCACGTGATTCCTGGAATGGCAAGGAGAGGTCCGCATGAGCCACCTCACCGCCACTTCTAGTGGGGTGGCCATCTTGCTGGGCCCGCATTTTCAGCCGGAGATCTTGGGGGTCGAGGAGCCCGTGCCAGGCCGCTTGCTGCACGTAACGGTTCACCTGGGGGACGTGCCACTCCATCTCATGAACGTGTACACCCCTCAGCCCGGCCCGCAGCAGGCGCGCTTCTTCGAAGAAGTGTCCACTCTTCTTGGCTCCGTCGACGTCGGCGACTGCATTGTCCTCGGGGGGGATTTTAACTGCACCCTCGAGGCGAGGGACCGCTCCGGTGCCCCGCAGAGCATGACGGCGATGGAGAAGTTGAGGGACCTGGTCGGGTCCTTCGACTTGGTGGACGTCTGGCGAAATCTCCACCCCGACTCCAGCGCCTTTACTTAGGTGAGGCCTGGAGTAGGATGGTCCTGAGTCGACCGCCTTTACGTGTCTCGGGCGTATGTTTCCTGCGTCCCGGCGGCCTCCATGCGGCCGGTGCCGTGTTCGGACCACCACCTGGTGTGGCGGAGCTCGCTTCGCTCCGCGCGAGGACGGGGTCCGGGTACTGGCACTTTAACAACCGGCTGCTGGAGGACGTGCGGTTCCAGGACTCGTTCCGTCGATTCTGGTCCGACTGGAGAAGGAAGCAGGGGGGCTTCCCCTCCTTGAGGCTATGGTGGGACGTGGGCAAGGCTCACGTCCGCGACTTCTGTCAAGAGTACGCGAGGGGGTCGACCAAGAGGCGGGCGGCCGGAGTCGGGCGCCTAGAAAAAGAGGTGCTCGACCTGGAAGCCCGTCTCGGTCAAGTCGTCCAGGACCCGGCCCTGCGGACGGTGTACGAAGCTAAGAAGGCCGCACTGAAGGACCTGCAGCTCGTCGGGTCCCGAGGCGCGTTTGTGAGGTCGCGGATCCGGTTCCTGCGGGATCTGGACCGCGGCTCCCCCTTCTTCTACTCGCTAGAAAAAAGGCAGAGTGTCCGTAAGCAGCTCTTGACGCTGCTGGCCGATGACGGCTCTCTTGTCTCGGATCCGGAGGGCGTCAACAACAGTGTCCGTCAATAATACGGGACTCTGTTCTCTCCGGATCCGTCCAGCGAGGAAGCGCGTAGAGTTTTGTGGGAGGACCTGCCGAAAGTCAGCCCGGAGGGCGGTGAAAATTTGGAAGCTCCGCTAAGCCTGGCGGAGTTGACCGGTGCCCTCGACCGGCTCTCGAGGGGAAAATCCCCGCGGCTGGACGGGCTGACCGTGGAGTTCCACAGGGCGTTCTGGGACGTCCTGGGGAGCGACTACGCGCGGGTCCTGGGCGAAAGTCTGGCGACCGGGGAGATGCCCCTCTCTTGGCGCAGGGCAGTCATCGTCCTGCTGCCTAAGAAGGGCGATCTCTGCCTCCTTAAGAACTGGCGCCCGGTCTCCCTCCTCAGCACGGACTACAAAATCTTCGCCAGGGCGATGTCTGCTCGCCTTGGCACCGTGCTGGACCACATGATCCACCCCGACCAGTCCTACACGGTCCCGGGCCGGACAATCCACGACATCATTCATCTGGTCCGGGACCTCATCCATCATTCCCAGGAGGCTGGTCTGTCGATCGCCTTCCTATCTCTCGACCAAGAGAAGGCGTTCGACAGGGTGGATCACGACTATCTGCTCGGAACTCTGCGCGCTTTCGGGTTCGGGACGCATTTTGTCGCCCGGATCCGACTTTTGTACGCCGCCACGGAGTGTCTGATTAAGGAGAGGAGTGCGCCAGGGATGCCCCATGTCCGGCCAGTTATACGCCATCTGCGTGGAGCCTTTCCTGCGCCTCCTGCGAACGAGGTTGACGGGACTGGCTCTGCAAGGGCCGGGCGTGGAGGTCGTCCTCTCGGCTTACGCCGATGACGTGCTCCTCGCGGTAGAGGATCCCGCTGACCTGCGGAGGATGCGTGAGTGCCAGGAGATTTACTCGGCCGCATCCTCTGCTAGAATCAACTGGGAAAAATGTTCCGGACTCCTGGTGGGTCAGTGGCGGGTGGACTCCCTGCCGGAGGAGCTCAGGCCTTTTGCCTGGAGCACGACCCATCTCCTCTATCTGGGAGTCTACCTTAGCCCCGACGAGGAAGCCTGGCCGGCGAACTGGCAGGAGCTGGAGGCCAAGGTCGCCGCTCGCCTAGGGTGCTGGACAGGACTGCTCCGAGTGCTGTCCTACAGGGGTCGAGCGCTAGTCATAAACCAGCTGGTGGCCGCAATGTTGTGGTACCGGCTGGTCACTTTGACCCCTCCCCCTGCGTTTGTTGCCAAGATACAGAAGAAGCTGGTGGACTTCTTCTGGAACAACAGGAAGCACTGGGTCTCTGCCGCGGTCTTGAGTCTCCCGCTTGAGGAAGGCGGTCAGTCGTTGCTGTGCGTCAGCGCCCAGCTCGCGACTTTCCGTCTTCAGACCCTGCAGAGATACCTTTACGTCGAGACCCCTCCTAGGTAGTGTGCTCTGGCGACGTATTTCTTCCGCCAGCAGCGCGACCTCAATTACGACACGCAGCTCCTGTTTGTGAACTTGGGGGGTGTCAGGACCGCCCTCCAGGAGCTGCCTGTCTTTTACAAGGAACTCATCAGGGTCTGGAACAAACTCTCCACCAAGCGCAGCTCTCCGCCGGCTGGAGTGGCGGCTGTCCTGCAGGAGCCGCTGCTCAGGAATCCGTACCACCACGACTGAAGTTTTATGTGGCGGTCGGAAGAGAGGGCTGTGCCTGGTGAGGTGACCAGGGTCAGGGACCTGCTCGATGGCGGAGGAGCAGGCTGGATGGCACCAGGCACGCTGTCGCGGCGCCTAAATTCAGCCAACGTCTGCCGCGCGGCCGAAGCCATCGAGTCGCTAAAAACAGCTTTGGGCCCTGACTCTGTTAGGTGCATCGAGGAGGCTCAAGCACGTGGGGAGATCCCGTCCGAACTGACCCCCGTCCGGACGGAATTCCTCATCGGCGCCAAACCCCGGAACCTCCCTCGGGAGCCGGCGCCTCACAACTTGAGCCGCCTCGAGGAAATCCCCTCCGTGCCTTCCAGTTCCGCGCGGAGGGGTTTCCTGTACGGGCTGCTCCTGCACACTCTCAACTTTGTCATCCTCGCCGGCCGTCCGGACACGCCATGGCGTACCATCTTGCCGTCCGGAGGAGGCGGGGGTCCCCGATGGAGGGCACTCTATGCGGGAGTCCTCCCACTATTCATCAGCGACTTGGCCTGGAGGGTGGTGCATGGAGCAGTGCCGTGCAACAAATTTTTAAGCCGGTTCACGGACTCCCAGGCCGCCTGCAATTTCTGCGGTCTGGAAGAGTCCGTGTTCCATGTTTTTATGGAATGCACGAGGTTGCAGCCCCTGTTTTATTATTTAAAGAGGCTGCTCCTCTAATTCTGGCTGCACTTCAGTCCCACTCTCCTGATCTTTGGGCACCCTGTGCGGAGGGGAGCGGGTAGGTCCGAGGGCCTCCTCGTAGGACTGCTCCTGGGCACGGCCAAGGGTGACATCAGCCGGTCCAGGCAGCGGGCGGTCGAGGGGGTCGTTCAACCTGACTGCCTGCCTCTCTTCCGCGCGTACATCCGCGCTCGGGTGTCCTTGGAGATGGAGCACGCGGAGTCCACCGGTACGCTCGCGGCCTTCCGCGAGAGGTGGGCACCGGAGGGACTGGAGTGCATCGTCACGCCCGGCAACCAAATTTTAATTCGATTTTATGTTTTAAAGTTTAATTTGTTTTAATTGCCGGTGCTTTTAGTGTCCCCCTCCCCTTTTATAGGGGGCACTGGAAAAAATGTGATTTTAGTGCCCAAAAAAACAACAAAAAAAAAACACAAAAAAGAAAAAAAGGGCCTTGTAAATGTCTGGTTTGTCATCCAGGTCGGGTGGCATGGTTTAATGTTTTATGTTTTTCAGATAAACTCCAAAAAGAGTTTCATGCACAAGGACCCCCAGGTCCCTCTGCACCGCAGCATGTTGTAATTTCTCCCCATTCAAATAATATTCCCCTTTACTGTTTTTTTTCCCAAGGTGGATGACCTCACATTTTCCGACATTGTATTCCATCTGCCAAACCTTAGCCCATTCGCTTAACCTATCTAAACCTCTACACAACCCGCTTTCCCACTAATCTATGTGTCAGCTGCAAATTTTGTTACACTACACTCTGTCCCCTCTTCCACGTCATCTATGTATATTGTAAACAGTTGTGGTCCCAGCACCGATCCCTGTGGCACACCACTAATTTCCAACCCGAAAAGGACCCATTTATCCCGACTCTCTGCTTTCTGTTCGCCAGCCAATTCTCTATCCATGCTAATACATTTCCTCTGACTCTGCGTACCCTTATCTTCTGCAGTGACTTTTTGTGTGGCACCTTATCGAATGCCTTTTGAAAATCTAAATACACCACATCCATCGGTACACCTCTAACCACCATGCTCGTTATATCCTCAAAGAATTCCAGTAAATTAGTTAAACATGATTTCCCCTTCATGAATCCATGCTGCGTCTGCTTGATTGCTCTATTCCTGTCCAGATGTCCCGCTATTTCTTCCTTAATGATAGTTTCAAGCATTTTCCCCACTACAGATGTTAAACTAACCGGCCTATAGTTACCTGCCTTTTGTCTGCACCCTTTTCTAAACAGAGACGTTACATTAGCTGCTTTCCAATCCGATGGTACCTCCCCAGAGTCCAGAGACTTTTGATAGATTATAACGAATGCATCTGCTATAACTTCCGCCATCTCTTTTAATACCCTGGGATGCATTTCATCAGGACCAGGGGACTTGTCTACCTTGAGTCCCATTAGCCTGTCCAGCACTACCCCTCGAGTGAAAGTGATTGTCTCAAGGTCCTCCCTTCCCACATTCCTGTGACCAGCAATTTTTGGCATGGTTTTTGTGTCTTCCACTGTGAAGACAGAAGCAAAATAATTGTTTAAGGTCTCAGCCATTTCCACATTTCCCATTATTAAATCCCCCTTCTCATCTTCTAAGGGACCAACATTTACTTTAGTCACTCTTTTCCGTTTTATATATCTGTAAAAGCTTTTACTATCCGTTTTTATGTTTTGCGCAAGTTTACCTTCGTAATCTATCTTTCCTTTCTTTTTTGCTTTCTTAGTCATTCTTTGCTGTCGTTTAAAATTTTCCCAATCTTCTAGTTTCCCACTAACCTTGGCCACCTTATACGCATTGGTTTTTAATTTGATACTCTCCTTTATTTCCTTGGTTATCCACGGCTGGTTAACCCTTCTCTTACCGCCCTTCTTTTTCACTGGAATATATTTTTGTTGCGCACTATGAAAGAGCTCCTTACAAGTCCTCCACTGTTCCTCAATTGTGCCACCGTTTAGTCTGTGTTTCCAGTCTACTTTAGCCAACTCTGCCCTCATCCCACTGTAGTCCCCTTTGTTTAAGCATAGTACGCTTGTTTGAGACACTACTTCCTCATCCTCAATCTGTATTACAAATTCAACCTTACTGTGATCACTCATTCCGAGAGGATCTTTTACTGGGAGATTGTTTATTATTCCTGTCTCGTTACACAGGACCAGATCCAAAATGGCTTGCTCCCTTGTAGGCTCTGTTACATACTGTTCTAAGAAACAATCCCATATGCATTCTATGAATTCCTCCTCCAGGCTACCCTGTGCGATTTGGTTTGACCAATCGATAAGTAGGTTAAAATCCCCCATGATTACTGCCGTTCCTTTTTCACATGCCTCCATTATTCCCTTGATTATTGCCCTCCCCACCGCGAAGTTATTATTTGGGGGCCTTTAAACTACACCCACCAGTAACTTTTTCCCCTTACTATCTCTAATCTCCACCCACAATGATTCAACATTTTGTTCAATAGAGCCAATATCGTCTCTCACAACTGCCCTGATATCATCCTTTATTAACAGAGCTACCCCACCTCCTTTCCCTTCTTGTCTATCTTTCTGAATCGTCAGATACCCCTGTATGTTTAATTCCTAGTCTTGGCCACCCTGCAACCATGTTTCTGTAATGGCCACCAAATCATACCCATTTGTAATGATTTGTGCCATCAACCCATTTACTTTATTTCGAATGCTGCACGCGTTTAGGTAGAGTGTTTTAATACTAGTTTTTAAACCATGATTTTTAGTTTTAACCCCTCCTGCAGCCCCTTTATATTCAGTGGCCCTTTTTGTTTTTTGCCTTGGGTTTCTCTGCCCTCCACTTTTACTCATCTCCTTTCTGTCTTTTGCTTTTGTCTCCTTTTTGTTTCCCTCTGTCTCTCTACATTGGTTCCCATCCCCCTGCCATATTAGTTTAACTCCTCCCCAACAGCACGAGCAAACACTCCCCCTCGGACATTGGTTCCGGTCCTGCCCAGGTGCAGACTGGCCGATTTGTACTGGTCCCACCTCCCCCAGAACTGGTTCCAATGCCCCAGGAATTTGAATCCCTCCCTGCTGCACCACTCCTCAAGCCACGTATTCATCTGAGCTATCCTGCGATTCCTACTCTGACTAGCACTTGGCACTGGTTGCAATCCTGAGATTACTACCTTTGAGGTCCTATGTTTTAATTTAGCTCCTACCTCCTTAAATTTGTCTTATCGGACCTCATCCCTTTTTTTACCTATATCGTTGGTACCAATGTGCACCACGACAACTGGCTGTTCACCATCCCTTTTCAGAATGTCCTGCACCTGCTCCGAGACATCCTTGACCCTTGCACCAGGGAGGCAACATACCATCCTGGAGTCTCGGTTGCGGCCGCAGAAACGCCTATCTATTCCCCTTACAATCGAATCCCCTATCACTATCGCTCTCCCACTCTTTTTCCTGCCCTCCTGTGCAGCAGAGCCAGCCACAGTGCCATGAACTTGGCTGCTGCTGCCCTCCCCTGATGAGTCATCCCCCTCAACAGTACTCAAAACGGTGTATCTGTTTTGCAGGGGGATGACCGCAGGGGACCCCTGCACTACCTTCCTTGCACTGCTCTTCCTGCTAGTCTTCCATTCCCTAGCTGGCTGTGGACCCTTCACCTGTGGTAGGACCAGCTCGCTACATGTGCTACTCACGTCATTCTCAGCATCGTGGATTCTCCAGAGTGAATCCACCCTCAGCTCCAATTCCGCAACGCGGACCGTCAGGAGCTGGAGGCGGACACACTAATCTGAGGTCTCCTAATCTGAGGAAGGACGTTCTTGCTATTGAGGGAGTGCAGCGAAGGTTCACCAGACTGATTCCCGGGATGGCAAGACTGATGTATGAAGAGAGACTGGATCAACTGGGCCTGTATTCACTGGAGTTTAGAAGAATGAGAGGGGATCTCATAGAAACATATAAGATTCTGACGGGACTGGACAGGTTAGATGCGGGAAAAATGTTCCCAATGTTGGGGCAGTCCAGAACCAGGAGATACAGTCTTAGGAAAAGGGGTAGGCCATTTAGGACTGAGATGAGGAGAAACTTCTTCACTCAGAGAGTTGTTAACCTCTGGAATTCCCTGCCGCAGAGAGTTGTTGATGCCAGTTCATTGGATATATTCACGAGGGAGTTAGATATGGCCCTTATGGCTAAGGAAATCAAGGGGTATGGAGAGAAAGCAGGAAAGGGGTACTGAGGGAATGATCAGCCATGATCTTATTGAATGGTGGTGCAGGCTCGAAGGGCCGAATGGCCTACTCCTGCACCTATTTTCTATGTTTCTATGTTTCTAAGTGTTCATATGTTCACAAAATGTGTTTGACTTAAAGTCAATGCTATTATTGTCCTAAATGTAATCAAAATCCCTTATAAACTACTCCAGAAATCACTCAAAAATCAATTTCAGGCTGCTGGCAACTTGACACAGCCTTTTCCTCCAAAAAAGATGATTTTCAGAGATGGAGGCATAATACTGGGAAAAGGCATGTTAAGTATATAAAAAATGGGCGATATGTTTCGAAATTCTAGCCACTAGACTTGGGTATACAGGGCACAATTTCACAATTTTCAAATGACACAAAACTTGGAAGTCTAGTGAACAGTGAGGAGGATAGTGATAGACTTCAGAAGACATAGTCAGGCTGGTGAAATGGGCAGACACCTGGCAGATGACATTTAATGCAAAAAAGTGAGAAATGATACATTTTGGCAGGAAGAAGAGGAGGGGCAATATAAACTAAAGGGTACAATCCTAAAGTGGGTGCATGAACGGGGAGACCTGGGGGCATATGTGCACAAATTGTTGAATATGGCAGTGCAGGTTGAGAAAGCCATTAAAAAAAGCATACGGGATCTTGGGCTTTGTAAATAGAGGCATAGAGTACAAAGCAAAGAAGTTATGATGAATCTTTATAAAACACTGCTTTGGCCTCAACTGGAGTATTGTGTCCAATTCTGGGCACTGCACTTTAGGAAGGATGTCAAGGCCTTGGAGTGGGTGCAGAAAAAATTTATGAGAATTGTGCCAGGGGTGAGGAACTTCAGTTATGTGGATAGACTAGAGAAGCTGGGGTTGTTCTCCTTCGAGCAGAGAAGGTTGAGAGGAGATTTGATCGAGGTGTTCAAAATCATGAGGGGTCTAGACAAAGTAGATAGAGAGAAACTGTTCCCATTGGCAGAAGGGTCGAGAACCAGAGGATGCAGATATAAGGTGATTGGCAAAAGAACTCAAGGCGACATGAGGAAAAACTTTCTGGAATGCACTGCCTGAAAGGGTGGTGGAGGCAGACTCAGTCATGGCTTTCAAAAGGGAATTGGATATGTACCTGAAGGAAAATAAATTGGAGGGTTCTGGTGGGAGTGGGACTAGCTGAAGTGCTCTTGCAGAGAGCCAGCATGGACTCAATGGGCTGAATGGCTTCCTTCTGTGGTGTAACCATTCTATGATTCTATGATTCACAAAGAACAAAATAAACTACATGCAAATTGAAAAGGATCCATTTGCCATAGTGTTTAGAATCAAGAAATTCCAACAGTTCCTGATCGGCAGAATGTTTATGCTGATAACCGATCACAAACCGCTTCTAGCAATATTGGTGTCCAAATCTGCCATCCCTGTAATGGTCTCATTAAGAATGCAACATTGGGCAGTGATGTTGTCACAATATGACTACACGATTGAATATCTTACTTCAAAGCAAAACAAAATCTCAGATGCCTTGTCCAGGTTGCCAAATGAGAACTCGGGTGTTGAGATTGAAGGAGCGATTTTCACGCTCGGTGTAGTTGACAAAGTCTTTCCCATGAATGCAACTGAGATTGCAGATGAGACTCAAAAAGACTCTATTATGTTCCTAACACAGATGAGACTGCACACAGGGAGGTTAAAGTAACGGTGACCTCAGTCTTCATTAAGACATTCTAGAGTGAGGAACAGGCCTTAGGGGCCGGCTTATCTACAGTGCTCCCAAGGGATGCTGGGATCCTGGTGGCGGAACATGGGAGTGCATGCTTTACAGGTACACAACATCACTCCCCCGCCCCCCCCCAAAGTCAAAATGAAAACTATTTACAAGGTGAGGCGGTCGGGAGCCTTTCTTTCCCTGGTGGACCGCCTCGGTACAAATGTCTGTTCTGGTGTGTTGGCTGTGCCCTCGCTGGGCTGGCGTGTTGTTGGCCCTGTAGGGCTGCTGGGTGAGCCTGGCCTTGTTGGGCTGCTGGGCGTGATGGGTTCGATTTCCTGGTCCGGGGTGGTGTCGTTGATCCTTTGGGTGTGTGTTGTGGGCTCGAAAAAGGTGGTGTCTGCTGTGGGTTGTTCAGGGCAGTCTGTGAACCGCAGCCTCATTTGGTCCAGGTGCTTTCTGCAAATTTGTCCATTGTCTAGTTTGACTACAAACACCCTACTCCCTTCTTTAGCTATCACCGTGTCTGCGATCCACTTGGGACCGTGTCCATAGCTTAGCACATACACAGGGTCATTCAGATCAATTTCCCGTGACACAGTGGCACGACCATCGTTTACATTTTGTTGCTGCCGCCTGCTCTCTACCTGATCATGCAGGTTGGGGTGAACCAGCGAGAGTCTGGTTTGAAGTGTCCTTTTCATGAGTAGCTCAGCCTGGGGCACCCCTGTGAGCGAGTGTGGTCTTGTGCGGTAGCTGAGCAGTACTCGGGATGGCGGGTTTGGAGTAAGCCTTCTGTGACTCGTTTAAGGCTCTGTTTGATTGTTTGTACTGCCCGCTCTGCCTGCCCATTGGAGGCTGGTTTAAACTAGGCCGAGGTGACATGTTTGATCCCATTGCGGATCATGAATTCTTTAAATTCGGCACTGGTGAAACATGGCCTGTTGTCACTGACCAGTATGTCAGGCAGGCCGTGGGTGGCAAACATGGCCTTCAGGCTTTCAATGGTGGCGGTGGCGGTGCTGCCCGACATTATTTCACATTCAAGCTATTTTGAAAAAGCATCCACCACCACCAGGAACATTTTACCGAGAAACGGGCCCACACAGTCGACATGGATCCTCGACCATGGTCTGGAGGGCCAGGACCACAAACTTAGTGCCTCTCTGGGCACGTTGTTCAACTGAGCACACACGCTGCATTGCCGCACACAGGACTCTAAGTCAGAGTCCATACCGGGCCACCACACGTGGGATCTGGTTATCGCTTTCATCATTACTATACCCGGGTGTGTGCTGTGGAGATCCGAGATGAACGTCTCCCTGCCCTTTTTTGGTAGCACTACGCGGTTACCCCACAACAGGCAGTCTGCCTGAATGAACAGCTCATCCTTTCGCCGCTGGAACGGCTTGATTAGCTCTTGCATTTCAATGGGGATGCTGGCCCACAGTTTTTTTACGAGGGACAGCAGAGGATCTTGGCTGGTCCAAGTACTAATCTGGCGGGCCGTGACAGGTGACTTATCATTTTCAAACGCTTCCATGACCATCAACAAGTCTGCGGGCTGCACTACCATCAACAAGTTTGCAGGCTGCGCCATTTCCACCCCCGTGGTGGGCAATGGTAGTCGACTGAGAGCATCCACACAGTTCTCGGTGCCTGGCCTGTGGCGGATGGTATAGTTATATGCTGATAGTGCAAGTGCCCACCTTTGTATGTGGGCTGAGGCATTAGTATTTATCCCCTTGTTTTCAGTGAACAGGGATATGAGGGGCTTGTGATCAATTTCCAGCTCAAATTTAAGGCCAAGCATGGACTGATGCATTTTCTTTACCTCGAACACACACGCTAATGCCTCTTTCTCAATCGTGCTGTAGGCCCTCTCAGCCTTAGACAAGCTCCTGGAGGCATAGGAGACAGGTTGCAACTTCCCCGCAATGTTAGCTTGTTGTAATACACACCCGACTCCGTACGACGACGCATCATATGCTAGCACAAGTCTTTTACACGGGTTATACAATACAAGCAGCTTGTTGGAGCATAAAATGTTTCTGGCTTTCTCAAAAGCAATTACTTGTTTTTTTCCCCATACCCAGTTCTCACCTTTGCGCAATAACACATGTAGGTGCTCTAAGAGGGTGCTTAACCCCGGTAGGAAGTTACCAAAATAGTTGAGGAGTCCCAGGAATGACTGCAGCTCCATGACGTTCTGTGGCCTGGGCACGTTCCTGATAGCCTCTGTCTTGGCATCTGTGGGCCGAATGCCGTCCGCCGCGATCTTTCTCCCCAAAAACTCCATTTCTGTTGCCATGAAGACGCATTTCGACCTCTTCAGCTGCAGCCCTACGCGATCCAGTCGCTGGAGGACCTTCTCCAGGTTTTGTACGTGCACGACGGTGTCCCGACCCGTGACCAATATGTCGTCCTGAAAAACCACTGTGCGTGGTACCGACTTGAGAAGGCTCTCCATGTTTCTCTGGAAGATCGCTGCAGCTGACCGAATTCCAAACGGGCATCTGTTGTAGATGAACAGTCCCTTGTGCGTGTTGATGCAGGTGAGGCCCTTCGAAGACTCCTCCAGCTCCTGCGTCATGTCGGCCGAAGTCAGGTTGAGCTTGGTGAACGTCTTGCCTCCTGCCAGCGTCGCAAATAGGTCGTCTGCTTTAGGTAGCGGGTATTGGTCCTGTAGCGAGAAACGATTAATAGTTACTTTATAATCGCCGCAAATCCTGACCGTGCCATCACTTTTGAGTACTGGAACAATCGGGCTGGCCACTCACTGAATTCCACTGGGGAGATGATGCCTTCGCGTTGCAACCTGTCCAGCTCGATTTCCACTCTCTCCCCCATCGTGTGAGGTACTGCTCGCGCCTTGTGGTGAATGGGTCGTGCCTCTGGGACGCCGGAACAGTTTCCAATGCCTGGCTCAAAAATGGAGGGAAATTTGTTCAGAACCTCGGTACATGAGGCCTCATCGACATGTGATAGCGCTCGGATGTCATCCCAGTTCCAGCGGATTTTTCCCAGCCAGCTCCTTCCAAGCAGTGTGGGGCCATCGCCCGGGACAATCCAGAGTGGCAGTTCATGCACCGTGTCCTCGTAGATGACCTTGACCATGGCGCTGCCCAGGACAGTGATGAGCTCTTTGGTGTACGTTCTCAGTTTCGTGTGGATGGGGCACAGGGCTGGTCTGAGTGCCTTGTTGCACCACAGTCTCTCAATCTCATGATGGATTTTTACTCATGATGGATTGGCTCGCACCAGTGTCCAGTTCCATGGCTAAAGGTAAGCCATTCAATTTTACATTTAGCATTATAGGTGGACATTTAATCAAAAATGTGTGCACCCCGTGTACTTCAGCATCTGCCTCCTCTCTCTGAGGCTCGAAATTGCTTTGATCCACCATGGACTGATCTTCCTCTGCCACGTGGTGTTAGCAGAGCTTGCAGCTCATTTGCAAGCTCGTTGGAGGTGCCCCATTGTTCCACAGCTCTTGCAACCATACCCTTTGAAGCGGCATGAATAGGCTGATGGAAGCCTCTACAATGCCAACAAGGTGTGAATTGCCTTGCATTCATCCTTTGTTGCGGACTCTGAGTCACCTGGGTCACCTGAGGCCTGCTGGCAGTTGCAGACTCGTGGTTTCTGCCCTGTACGTTTCTGCTCGCAAACACAGTTCCAGTTAATTTATGAACATTGCTAGCACTTGTGTGCTGAAAGATTTGTTTGGTGTTATCACTGGTGGACATAAACGCCTGTACTATTGCAATGGTCTTACTGAGAGTCGGTGTCTCTGCAGTCAAAAGTTTTCGTAGGATGGTCTTGTGACCAATGGCCAATAAAAAAAGTCTCTGAGCATCTGCTCCAGGTAGCCATCAAACTCACATTGTCCTGCAAGTTGCCTTAGCTCGGCGACTTAGCTCACCACTTCCTGACCTTCAGATCGCTGGCACGTGTAGAACCGATACCTTGCCATCAGCACGCTCTCCCTCGCGTTAAGATGATCCCAAACCAGTGTACACAGCTCCTCATATGACTTATCTGTGGGTTTCACCGGAGCCAGAAGATTCTTCATGAGGCTGTAGGTCGGTGCCCCGCAGACCGTGAGGAGGACCGCTCTCCTTTTTGCAGCGCTTCCTTCTCCGTCCATCTCGTTGGCTATAAAGTACTCGTCTAGCCATTCGACATAGGCTTCCCAGTCCTCACCCTCCGAGAACTTCTCCAGGATGCCCACAGTTTGCTGCATCTTTGTGTTGGATTTGTCTACTCGTTGCCAGTTATTGTGTTCTGAAAACAGATGAGAATGCACACAGGGAGGTTAAAGTAACAGTGACCTCGGTCTTTACTAAGACACTCCAGAGTGAGGAACAGGCCTTAGGGGCCGGCTTATATACAGTGCTCCCAAGGGATGCTGGGATCCCTTTGGACTTGAGGGGATGCGCTCCCCGGTGGCGGAACATGGGAGTGCATGCTTTACAGATACACAATAGACTCACTACTGAAAAGAGTATATGAAAACACCTTGAATGGATGGACTGATCAGTGTATGGACACACATTTGAAACCATCATCATCATAGGCAGTTCTTCGGTATCGAGGAAGACTTGCTTCCACTCTTAACATGAGTTCTTAGGTGGTTGGACAGTCCAATAAGAGAACCACAGTCTCTGTCGCAGATGGGACAGATAGTCATTGATGGAAGGGGTGGGTGGGACTGATTTGCTGCATGCTGTTTCCAATGCCAGCGCTTGATTTCTGCACGCTCTCGGCGGCGAGACTCGAGGAGCTCAGCGCCCTCCCGGATGCACTTCCTCCACTTAGGGCAGTCTTTGGCCAGAGACTGCCAGGTGTCAGTGGGGATGTCATACTTTCTCAGGGAGGCTTTGAGGATGTCTTTGTAACATTTCCACTGCCCACCTTTGGCTCATTTGCCTTGAAGGAGTTCCAAGTAGAGTGCTCACTTTGGGAGTCTCGTGTGTGGCATGTGAACTATGTGGCCTGCCAGCAGAACTGATCAAGTGTGGTCAGTGCTTCAATGCCGGGGATGTTGGCCTGGCCGAGGACGCTAATGTTGGTGCGTCTGTCCTCCCAGGGCATTTGTAGGATCTTGCACAGACATCATTGGTGGTATTTCTCCAGCGACTTGAGGTGTCTGCTGTACATGGTCCATGTTTCTGAGGCATACAGGAGGGCAGGTTGTACTACAGCCCTGTAGACCATGAGCTTGGTGACAGTTTTGAGGGCCTGGTCTTCAAACACTCTTTTCCTCAGGCGGCCAAAGGCTGCACTGGCGCACTGGAGACGGTGTTGGATCTCGTCGTCAATGCCTGCTCTTCTTGATAGGAGGCTCCTGAGATAAGGGAAGTGGTCGTTGTTGTCTAGGGCCACGCCGTGAATCTTGATGACTGGAGGGCAGTGCTGTGAGGCGAGGCCAGGCTGGTGGAGGACCTTTGTCTTACTGATGTTTAGTGTAAAGCCCATGCTTTCGTACGTCTCAGTAAATATGTCGACTATGTCCTGGAGTTCAGTTTCTGTGTGTGCGCAGATGCAGGCATCGTCCACATACTGTAACTCGACGACAGAGGTTGGGGTGGTCTTGGATCTGGCCTGGAGATGGCGAAGGTTGAACAGATTCCCACTGCTTCTGTAGTTTAGTTCCACTCCAGTGGGGAGCTTGTCAACTGTGAGGTGGAGTATGGCAAACCCATTCCATAACTGTCATACTGAATTGTCTTGTGAGCAAGGTGGGGAAACAGAGTGGTGATACCTACTTCTGGCCGAACTTCATATTGAACATCCAGGGATCGTCTGTATGAAATCAATTGCAAGAAGCTTTGTTTACTGGCCTGGATTGGACAATGATCTTGAATCACTTGATCATGAACACATACTTGAATTTGACTCAGTTCAAACTTCAATAACTGAAGTAGCAGCTTCAAAAAGTCTGAGATAGAAACAGGATCATCTTTGACTTTGGAACCAAAACAAAACAGTCCGAAAATTGGTTCAACACCAAAACCTTCCATAAAGTGATCAGGAAGGCTCTGCAAACCAGTTATTAAGCTGGATTTGTAGTTCATTTCAAAGAAAAAAGCAGGAGTTTTTGCTATGTGGTGCAAGTAATGCTGGGAAAGGTGGGGCCATAGTTTTGTTGTATTTGAGAGGGGAATACAGTGTCGTGTATTATCACATGGTTTGATATAAGCATGTTCGGTTCGCTCTGGTCTAATAAACCAGCACATGGACTAGCAACTCATCATGTCTCTGTCCTTCATTTGTTCAACCCACATATATTACAGGAGTGGAGTGAGGGGAAGCAATATATGCATGCATACAGCAGCTTGTAAATGAACAGAGATTGTGGGAGGAGGGGGAAGTGGGATGTGAGAAGAAGGATTAGAAATGAGCATACTGTTGTACCCAAGGGCTTGATCCTCGCCTGTTTCCACAGCCTCCATGACTACTCGTCCAATGATGTCCAGCACTCGTTCCTCCAGTTGGCTCAGCTCCTGTATGGCAACTTGCCTCCTCCCCCACCCCCTACCCCACCCCTGCCTGTCTGCCTCTGCTCCCGTCAATTATGCACCACTTTCAGCTGTAACAGAAAAGGAAATGTGTGAGTGAGTGTGATGCAACATGTTTGGGTGATGTGTCTGTCATAGTTGAATAGCTGTCATTGTGTGCAAGCTGTGAGATGTGGGTGTGAGTGTTGCAGCAGTGGTAAGGTTGAGAGTGAAATGAAGCTATGAATGTCATGTCAAAGTGGTGATAAGGTAGAGATTGTTAGTAGGTGAGGGCTACTCATTTGCTCAGCTCATGTGGTACAGATGTTGAGATATGGCATTTGCTGATGCCTTCACTCACCTTGACCTGCCGTGTGATGTCATTAAACTTCTTACGGCATTGAATGGAGGACCTGGGGAGCACACTGGTGGCTGTCACATACTCGGCTATCTCCTGCCACAGCCTTTGGTCGATGGACCTATAGCTTCCTGCCGACTTGCAGGAAGAGGATAGCCCGCCTCCTCTCCACAGTGAACACCAATGCCTCAAAAGCTGTGTCTGAGATTCTCCTTGCTCTCTTCCTATTCTGAGGCTCAGCCATCTCTTTGAAGTAGGAGCTGTTTCCAAGTGGAGCTTCAAGTGGAATGAAAATGAAGTGCTATTTGATCAGTGCACCTCCCCTTTAAGAACTGAATAAAGCCTATGCTGAGTGATAAGCCAATGAACAGTGGTTTTAGCACTGTGATCAGCGCTATAATCATGTTAATGAGGACTGAGCACAAAGTTTGCGTGCTACCTAGACTAGTTTCACTCAACGCAGCTTAATAGCGCTGTGCCATGCCCCTGCCCGTTTTCGGGCCATACCAAATTTCTAGGTCTCTATCTTTGGTCAGTTTTAAATGATAGCTCAAATCATTTGGTAATATTCTCATCTCAGATCCACTCCAGGACTTGAGCACATAATCTTGGCTAACACTATAGTGTACTACTAAGGGAATATTAAATTGTTAGAGTTGCCATCCTTAACATGAGATGTTAAAATAGAACTTTGTGCTGGTGGACATTAAAAATCCCATGATACTATTCGAAGAAGAGCAGGGAGTTCAATTGGTGTCCTGGCCAATAATCATTCTATAACCAACATCTCCAAACTAGATTAACGAATTACTTAGTTCATTGCTGTCTATGGAATCTTATGCGCAAAATGACTTGCGTTTGCTTACATATAACAGTGAATGCACTTCAAAAAACAATGGGGTTAAATTTCTGGCCTCGCTGGGTCCGTACGGAATATGTACAGACCCAGCAAGGCACGGCAAAAGCCGATTTTCGGGGCGCAATGCACATTCACCGAAAACCGACTTTTCCAATCTGTCAAGTTTTGGCTTAACAGATCTTCTGCATCCCCACAGCCAGGACATTCGCATGGGCGAGATTGGACTATTTGTCCAACTCTTGCCCAGCGAATGTCCTTAAAACTCTTGTGCCTAGTAAAAGCAGGCACATAGCCTACTTTTACCAGTGTAAGAGTTTTAAGACATATAAAAATAAAATTTAAATAACATTTTTATGTTACAAACCCTGACCACTAAGGTAAGTTTATTTTAGACCCTATTAAAACACTTAGAAAAAGATTTTGGGGGTGGGGGATTCTTTTTAAAACATTTAATTAACTTTAATTTCAATGAATTTTAATTATGTGAGGTTTTTTATTTTTTATGTTGTGTTTGAGGTGGGAGCAGCGTCGGAGCGGCCTATAAAAGGCCCAGCGGGGGCTCGAGAGTCAGCGGCAGTTGGCGAGAGGTGGGAGCAGCGTCGGAGCGGCCTATAAAAGGCCCAGCGGGAGCTCGAGATTCAGCGGCAGTTGGCGAGAGGTGGGAGCAGCGTCGGAGCGGCCTATAAAAGGCCCAGCGGGAGCTCGAGAGTCAGCGGCAGTTGGCGAGAGGTGGGAGCAGCGTCGGAGCGGCCTATAAAGGCCCAGCGGGAGCTCGAGAGTCAGCGGCAGTTGGCGAGAGGTGGGAGCAGCGTCGGAGCGGCCTATAAAAGGCCCAGCGGGAGCTCGAGAGTCAGCGGCAGTTGGCGAGAGGTGGGAGCAGCGTCGGAGCGGCCTATAAAAGGCCCAGCAGGAGCTCGAGAGTCAGCGGCAGTTGGCGAGAGGTGGGAGCAGCGTCGGAGCGGCCTATAAAAGGCCCAGCGGGAGCTCGAGAGTCAGCGGCAGTTGGCGAGAGGTGGGAGCAGTGTCGGAGCGGCCTATAAAAGGCCCAGCGGGAGCTCGAGAGTCAGCGGCAGTTGGTGAGAGGTGGGAGCAGTGTCGGAGCGGCCTATAAAAGGCCCAGCGGGAGCTCGAGAGTCAGCAGCAGTTGGTGAGAGGTGGGAGCAGCGTCGGAGCGGCCTATAAAAGGCCCAGCGGGAGCTCGAGAGTCAGCAGCAGTTGGTGAGAGGTGGGAGCAGTGTCGGAGCGGCCTATAAAAGGCGTACCGGTGCAGCTACAGCGGGAGAGAAAGCAAAAAAGAAGTAGAAAGGAATCAAAAGGTGACGTCACAGCCAATGGGGTAAGTGATTGGCTGGTGATTGGTGAGTAGCTTTTCTTTTTCTTTTTAAATCAGTAAATAAACTGTAACATTGTTATTACCTATCTAAGGGTTAAGGCATGGCAGGAGAGATCGGTCACGTGATATGCTCCTCCTGTGCCATGTGGGAACTCAGGGACGCTTCCGGTGTCCCTTACGACTACATGTGTAAGAAGTGTATCCGCCTCCATCTCCTGATGGACCGCGTTGCGGAATTGGAGCTGAGGGTGGATTCACTCTGGAGCATCCACGATGCTGAGAATGACATAAGTGGCACGTGTAGTGAGTTGGTCTTACCGCATGAGAAGGATCCACAGCCAGCTAGGGAATGGAAGACCAGCAGGAAGAGTAGTACAAAGAAGGTAGTGCAGGGGTCCCCTGTGGTCATCCCCCTGCAAAACAGATACACTGTTTTGAGTGCTGTTGAGGGAGATGACTCATTAGGGGAGAGCAACAGCAGCCAAGTTCATGGCACCGTGGCTGGCTCTGTTGTACAGGAGGGCATAAAAATGAGTGGGAGAGTGATAGTGATAGGGGATTCAATCATAAGGGGAATAGATAGGCGTTTCTGTGGCCGCAATCGAGAGTCCAGGATGGTATGTTGCCTCCCTGGTGCAAGGGTCAAGGATGTCTCCGAGCGAGTGCAGGACATTCTCAAAAGGGAGGGAGAACAGCCAGTTGTCATGGTGCACATTAGTACCAACGACACAGGTAAAAAAAGGGATAAGGTCCCATGAGATGAATTTAAGGAGCTAGCAGTTAAATTAAAAAGTAGGACCTCAAAAGTAATAATCTCGGGATTGCTACCAGTGCCACGTGCTAGTCAGAGTAGGAATCGCAGGATAGCACAGATGAATACGTGGCTTGAGCAGTGGTGCAGCAGGGAGGGATTCAAATTCGTGGGGCATTGGAACAGGTTCTGGGGGAGGTGGGACCAGTACAAACCGGATGGTCTGCACTTGGGCAGGAACGGAACCAATGTCCTAGGGGGAGTGTTTGCTAGTGCTGTTGGTGAGGAGTTAAACTAATATGGCAGGGGGATGGGAACCAATACAGGGAGACAACGGGAAACAAAAAGGAGACAAAAACAAAAGACAGAAAAGAGATGAGTAAAAGTGGAGGGCAGAGAAACCAAAGGCAAGAAACAAAAAGGACCACTGAATATAAAAGGGCTGCAGGAGGGGTAAAAACTAAAAATCATGGTTTAAAAACTCGGATGAAAACCTAAATGCACACAGCATTAGAAATAAAGTAAATGAGTTGACGGCACAAATCATTACAAATGGGTATGATTTGGTGGCCATTACAGAGACATGGTTGCAAGGTGGCCAGGACTGGGAATTAAACGTACAGGGGTATCTGATGATTCGGAAAGATAGGCAGGAAGGGAAGGGAGGTGGGGTAGCTCTGTTAATAAGGGATGATATCAGGGCAGTTGTGAGGGATGATATTGGCTCCAATGAACAAAATGTTGAATCATTGTGGGTGGAGATTAGAGATAGTAAGGGGAAAAAGTCACTGGTCGGCGTAGTTTATAGGCCCCCAAATAATAACTTCATGGTGGGGCGGGCAATAATCAAGGGAATAATGGAGGCATGTGAAAAAGGAACGGCAGTAGTTATGGGGGATTTTAACCTACATATCGATTGGTCAAATCAAATCGAAAGGGGTAGCCTGGAGGAGGAATTCATAGAATGCATACGGGATTGTTTCTTAGAACAGTATGTAACAGAGCCTACAAGGGAGCAAGCTATTTTGGATCTGGTCCTGTGTAACGAGACAGGAAAAATAAACGATCTCCTCGTAAAAGATCCTCTCGGAATGAGTGATCACAATATGGTTGAATTTGTAATACAGATTGAGGATGAGGAAGTTGTGTCAGAAACGAGAGTACTATGCTTAAACAAAGGGGACTACAGTGGGATGAGGGCAGAGTTGGCTAAAGTAGACTGGAAACACAGACTAAATGGTGGCACAATTGAGGAACAGTGGAGGACTTTTAAGGAGCTCTTTCATAATGCGCAACAAAAATATATTCCAGTGAAAAAGACCAATGCGTATAAGGTGGCCAAGGTTAGTGGGAAACTAGAGGATTGGGAAGATTTTAAGCAACAGCAAAGAATGACTAAAAAAGCAATAAAGAAAGGGAAGATAGATTACGAAGGTAAACTTGCGCAAAACATAAAAACAGATAGTAAAAGCTTTTACAGATATATAAAATGGAAAAGAGTGACTAAAGTAAATGTTGGTCCCTGAGAAGATGAGAAGGGGGATTTACTAATGGGAAATGTGGAAATGGCTGAGACCTTAAACAATTATTTTGCTTCCGTCTTCACAGTGGAAGACACAAAAACCATGGCAAAAATTGCTGGTCATAGGAATGTGGGAAGGGAGGACCTTGAGATGATCACTATCACTAGGGAGGTAGTGCTGGACAGACTAATGGGATTGAAGGTAGACAAGTCCCCTGGTCCTGATGAAATGCATCGCAGGGTATTAAAAGAGATGGCGGAAGTTATAGCAGATGCATTTGTTATAATCTACCAAAATTCTCTGGACTCTGGGGAGGTACCAGCGGATTGGAGAGCAGCTAATGTAACACCTCTGTTTAAAAAAGGGGGCAGGCAAAAGGCAGGTAACTATAGGCCGGTTAGTTTAACATCTGTAGTGGGGGAAAATGTTGGCGGATCTGGGTTCATATCCCACCACAGACACTTGAACAAAATCTAAATGATACTTCAATGCAGAAGAAATGCTGAAACTATCATTAAGGAAGAAATAGCGGGACATCTGGATAGGAATAGTGCAATCAAGCAGACGCAGCATGGATTCATGAAGGGGAAATCATGTTTAACTAACTTACTGGAATTCTTTGAGGATATAACGAGCATGGTGGATAGAGGTGTACCGATGGATGTGGTGTATTTAGATTTCCAAAAGGCATTCGATAAGGTGCCACACAAAAGGTTACTGCAGAAGATAAAGGTACGCGGAGTCAGAGGAAATGTATTAGCATGGATAGAGAATTGGCTGGTGAACAGAAAGCAGAGTGTCGGGATAAATGGGTCCTTTTCCGGTTGGAAATCAGTGGTTAGTGGTGTGCCACAGGGATCAGTGCTGGGACCGCAACTGTTTACAATATACATAGATGACCTAGAGGAGGGGACAGAGTGTAGTGCAACAAAATTTGCAGATGACACTAAGATTAGTGGGAAAGCGGGTTGTGTAGAGGACTCAGAGAGGCTACAAGGAGATTTGGATAGGTTAAGCAAATGGGCTAAGGTTTGGCAGATGGAATACAATGTCGGAAAGTGTGAGGTCATCCACCTTGGGGAAAAAAACAGTAAAAGGGAATATTATTTGAATGGGGAGAAATTACAACATGCTATGGTGCAGAGGGACCTGGGGGTCCTTGTGCATGAATCCCAAAAGGTTAGTTTGCAGGTGCAGCAGGTAATCAGGAAGGCAAATGGAATGTTGGCCTTCATTGCGAAAGGGATGGAGTACAAAAGCAGGGAGGTATGCTGCAACTGTATAAGGTATTGGTAAGGCCGCACCTGGAGTACTACGTGCAGTTTTGGTTACCTTACTTAAGGAAGGATATACTAGCTTTGGAAGGGGTACAGAGACGATTCACTTGGCTGATTCGAGAAATGAGGGGGTTACCTTATGATGATAGATTGAGTAGACTGGGTCTTTACTCCTTGGAGTTCAGAAGGATGAGGGGTGATCTTATGGAAACATTTAAAATAATGAAAGGGATCGACAAGATAGAGGCAGAGAGGTTGTTTCCATTGGTGGGGGAGACTAGAACTAGGTGGCACAGCCTCAAAATACGGAGGAGCCAATTTAAAACCGAGTTGAGAAAGAATTTCTTCTCCCAGAGGGTTGTGAATCTGTGGAATTCTCTGCCCAAGGAAGCAGTTGAGGCTGGCTCATTGAATGTTTTCAAGTCAAAGATAGATAGATTTTTAAGCAATAAGGGAATTAAGGGTTACGGGGAGAGGGCGGGTAAGTGGAGCTGAGTCCACGACCAGATCAGCCATGATCTTGTTGAATGGCGGAGCAGGCTCGAGGGGCTAGATGGCCTACTCCTGTTCCTAATTCTTATGTTCTTATGTTCTTATGTTTAATGTGTTTTGGGGTTTTTTCTCATTGATAGCAATAAGAACTCGGAGATATGGAGTTCTCATTGCTATCAATAAGAATACTGTACCTGATTGGTTGGCCAGTCAGACGTGACTCCACCTTCTTCGTCCAAACCTTGAGGACGGGGGCCAAGCTCTGAAGCGCTGGAAGGGAAGGCCACCCACCACAATTGCAGGCACTTCCGGGACCACCAGATACTTTCGGAAAAAATTCTCGGGTCGGAGGCTTTCGTCCAAAGGAAGCATCCGACCCGAATTTCAGGTCCTATTTGTGTGAAGCGATTCAACATGAAATGGTGCTATATAAATGCAAATTTTTTGTGTTCCTTACTCCATTAATTCTTCAACTACTAATACTTAGCCATCTACTTGTTAAGTGCCTTGGAACGTTTTTTACATTAAAGGTACTATACAAATGCAAATGATTGTTGTTATATGAGGTGTTGGTTCGTCCTTATCTGGAGTACTACCTGCTGTTTAGGTCATCTCTTCACAGGAAGGATATCATTACCCTTGAGAAGGTATGCAGATAATCAATTTATGATGGCTCAGAAACCTAAGTTATGGGAAATCTTGAGCAATTTTGTTTGTTCTCTTCCAAAAGATGAAAAATTGAAGAGGGATGAACTACAGATTTTAATATGCTGGAGGGAACTGGCAAACCTGATTAATGAAGAGCTCACATTCCAAAAGACACTTTTATAAAGTAAGACATTTGGAGTATGAAAGGAAGTCAGATTGAATATTTATACACAAAAGGTAATAGACTTGTGGAATTAATAACTAGAGAAGGCCAGTGAAGCAAACGGTATAAGTAGGCTGAAGTGGCAAATAGATATGGTTCTGAGAGAGAAGAGAGTGAGGAATTAATCCATTGTGTACTATTCAATGTTTGAGTTCTTAACATATATTTGATGTTTTTCCGTTATTTTAAAAGGGAGTTATTTTAAATGGAGCGTAAAATTGGGTGGGGCGCAAAACAGGCATCCAACCCAAACCCTTGATATTCCTGTCAGGTTAGTTAGGTTAAAATTTCTCCAATTTATTTTAAATGAGTTCGTACTTCCATTAAAATAGCAAGCAAAGAAATGTAATCTGAATGTGGTAAACATTTATATGCTGAGAATACTATTTCACCCCAAAAATGATGGGATATATATAAAAGGATGGGCTCATAGGCCAACAATCCTTCTTCTGTTTCTTAAAATACTTATGATCTTGCATTAAAGAAAGAAAGATAGACTTGCATTTATATGTGCCTTTCACGACCTCAGGACACCCTAAAACATTTTACATTCAATTAAGTACTTTTGAAGTTAGTCAGTGTTGTAATGTAGGAAACGTGGCGGCAAATTTGTACACAGCAAGTTCCCACAAACAGCAATGTGATAATGACCAGATCATCTGTTTTTTTAGTGATATTGGTTGAGGGATAAATATTGGCCAGGACACCAGGGAGAGCTCCCTGCTCTCCTTCGAAATAGTGGCAAAGGATCTTTTACATTCACCTGAGAGAGCAGACGGAGCATCAGTTTAACATTTCATCCAAAAGATGGCACCTCCAACAGTGCAGCACTCCCTCAGTGCTTAAGCCTCACGAGTGGGACTTGAACCCACAGCCTTCTGACTCAGAGGTGAGTGCTACCATTGAGCCAAGGCTGACACATTCAGAATACTGGAGAGATGGAAGGGAAATAAGATGAACTAAAAGGTGTTCAGCTAGTGTTATAAGGTGTTACAGTGAAGCTCAAAAGTTGATTAAAAAATTGGACTGCTTGCAGTTCCATATAAGTGATAGATACAGCATTACAGCTGCAATTATTTGAATTTTATTGGGTGTATTGAAAGTGTATCAGCTGCTCTCATCAGTTGGACTGAATCTAATTGGCAGTTTTGGGAAGCAACAGTTTTCTCCAAAAATGCATCAGCATGAATTAACTTCATCATTTGCTTTCGGGATTTGTCCTCTATCTAGATGCAATTATAGAAATTAACAGAGATGAGCAGAGGATGGTAGTCAGAAAGTGTGAAAGGGATTCGAGCCGATAATTCTGGAGCCTTTAGTTATCAAAACACAACAGAACTAATGGAAGCTTGATACAGTTTTGTGGTAATTTCTCAACAATTACTGCTAACTTTTCTCAATCCAAAATGCAGGGATGATCTGTTGTATGTGTGTTTAGGATTATCAGACCTATCACTAAGAAATTACCTTACACCAGCAGTATGGCACACAAGATCATCTTTCAAGCTCAACAGGATTTAAATCTCCATGTGCAGAGTCTGAGGAATACAGTTGCAGTAAGAAATAGTCTAACAAAGTGTACACGTGGTCTGTAGAGAGCGGGTTCAAGACATGTCGAGGAAATTCACAAATGTGTTCTGAAATTAGAAGTGCATCCCTGATGGCTAATTTGGTAAAGCTGATGCATGACTGAGTCATATAGATCAGAAGGACTCAAGGTATATTCCCAATCCGTGGTGAACCAGCTAATCACTGTTGGGCTGTAATTGAAGCACAATAATTAGCCTAAGTGCCTATGGGCTAGGGAAGGGAAAATCAGACAGGGTTCTCACTCTTGGGGCTGGATTTTACCAGCTTCGGCAGGTCTCGGGCTGGCAACCTCTTTGGCGAGACCCGACCACGCAGCTGTGTCGATCCCGGCCTCTGGCATGATTTTACGAAGCTGGGGCTTGTTAAGCCTGCCCTGCATGGTTCCCCGCCAATTAAAAGGAAGTGGGCCTGATGACATCATCTGATGATGTGTCATCAGCCGGTTTCCTTAAAGGGAACCATTTTGACAGTTGTGCTATTAGTGTTCTGCAGCATTGAGGTGCTGCAAACACTGACAAGCACTGCACAAAGGTTCAGGGCTGCACCCAGGCTCTCCCACGACACCTTCCATATACTTATGGCGGGAATCACAGCATGCAGGGAGGTCCTCTTCCCTTCCAATGTGTAGAAAAGATCTCACCAGGACACAAACGCAGCCTGGTTGCAGTTTTCACAGGAGGACACAAGCAGGGATGTCGTCAGGAGAACCAGGCTGCAGTGGCACAAACTTTTCAATGGTCTCAGTAGATCACGAAACGCTACTGCAAAGCCACACTCAACCTTATCTTGCATTTGCCACTCATCACATCTTCATCACTCTGTCGCATCATGTGGCAATATCAAGTAAAGTCAATCTGGCCATGGTGTACCTACCCTGGCCTCCCGGGCAGCAATGTGGTTGGGTACTGATGCCTTGTGTCCTGTGCAGCATCAGGTGATTGTGAAGAAGGTTGGTGTTGTTGTTGGTGATGCTGGTACGCCTGGTGATGTTGGTGATGCGGTTGATCATTGTGGGATTCTGAGGACCAAGGTGAGATTTTTCAAGGACACCGGTGCTGATAGAATAGATGGCAGCTGAAGTTGAGATGACAGAAGCGATCTGTCAATGGTGGGAGAGGTTGCTCCAAGGAGGTGACACTAGATAGAGAGTTCACTGCAAACACTTCAAACCTCCATAAATCTGAAAAGTGTATTACAAATCCTGAAAGCTCCAGGTTCTAAGATTGGAATTTGAACAGCTGTGAAATGGTAGCTTTTATACTATTTTTGCAGCTGTCGACTATTCACAGTAATGGAGAGTCATTGAGAACCCGACACATTTACTTGACGTGATATGCGATCGCCGGGAACCTCGTAAAAAACTTGGAAAATGCTGCTTATATATCTTTAAACAGCTTCTTAAGTACTTCAATTGCCTGACCCGTTGCTTAGTGCCGGGTCTACAAACTGCAGGCAGAGATGGCACTTGGGAAATTAACAAGGAGGTGGGTTCAGATGCTGAAGGCTCAAAACTTCTAAAAGCATTAACTTATAAAATTACCAGACCTGCTTCCAGCGATCCCTTTGCCATGATCTTATTGAATGGTGGTGCAGGCTCGAAGGGCTGAATGGCCTGCTCCTGCACCTAATTTCTATGTTTCTAAGGGCCCAAGTTTCGAGCTGCGCCTAGAACGGCGCAGTCCCGACCTGGATGCCTGTTTTTCGCGCCACAAAGTGCGCCTAAAAAAACCCTCCCGATTCTCCACCTTCCTGCAGGTCCTCTGGCCCTCGGCGCAGCGCAGCACGAGCTGTAGGGGGCGGAGTCAGGTACCTGCGCTGAAAACAGTGCCGGGACCTCTGCACATGTGCGCTACAGTAGCTCCAAGCGCCCGAAACTGTGTGGGAGGGGCCCGAAGCACGCAGCCCCTAACCCTGGCCGAATGGCCTCACTGGGGCTGCGTGAATAAGGCTCCTCTCACGGCCAGCTCCTGCTTCCTCCCGACCCGACTCGACTCCCGCTTCCCTCCTCTGGACCGGACCGACACCGACCTGACTCCAGCTTCCCCCCCCCCCCCATCACCCCCGGACCGGACCCGCTGGAGCGCTCCCCCCCGCCTCCGGAGCCGACCCGACCCGACTCCCGCTTCCCCCCCCCCCCGGACTGGATCCGACCTGACCTCCCTCCCCCCAACCTGACCTCCCTCTCCCTGACCCGAACCGAACCTCCCTCCCTCCCACCACCCCACCGACCCGACCCAACGCCACCTACCTGTAAATCTGGTGCTGGGGACGGGCCCTGCCCGAAGTCTCGGGCCCGGCCCATTCAGCCTCCCTCCCCCTTCTCCTTCCCCCCCCATCTCCTTCCCCCCATCTCCTTTGCCCCCATCTCCTTCCCCCTATCTCCATCTCCCGCCCCATCTCCTTTTCCCCCCCATATCCTTTCACACCCCCCATCTCCTTCCTGCCCCCATCTCCTTTCCCCCCCATCTCCTTCCCTCCCCCATCTCCTTCCCCTCCCATCTCCTTTCCCCCCCATCTCCTTTCCCCCATCTCCTTTCCCCCATCTCCTTTCCCCCCATCTCCTTTCTCCCCCTTCTCCCCTTTATCCCCTTCTCCCCCTCCCCCTTCTCCCCCCTCCTTCTCCCCCCCTCCCTCTTCTCCCCATCCCTCCCCCTTCTCCCCCTTCCCTCCCTCTGCTCCCCCCTCTCTCCCTCTACCCCCCTCCTCCCCCTCCCCTCGCTGTCAGAAACACAGACACTGACAGACAGAGAATGAGAGACACACAGACAGACAGACAGAGAGATAGAGACACTGACAGAGACACACTGGGGGGTGGGGGGCATCCCAGCACGCTGTTGGAGGGCTCCCGGTGCTGCAGTCGGTAAGTAGAAAATGTTTAATTTATTGATTTAAAAAAAATATATTATTTCTTATTAATTTTTTTTGATTGATTTATTCGTTGATTTATTGATGTATTTATCATTTATTATTGATGATGGCTCTTTATTTGTAAAACTGAAGTATTTAATGTTTGTAAACTTCCCTTTAAACCCCCCCCCCACCATTCCCTACGCCTGATTTGTAACCGACGCCTGATTTTCTAAAGTGTAGACAAGGTTTTTTCGAGCGTACAAAAATCTTCACTTACTTCATTCTAAGTTAGTTTGGAGTAAGTTTTCACTGCCGAAACTTTGAAAACAGGTGTAAGTGGCCGGACACGCCCCCTTTTGCAAAAAAAATTCTGTTCCAAAGTGAAACTGTTCTAACTGACTAGAACTGGAGCAAACTAAATGCCGAGAATTCCGATTTCTAAGATACTCCGTTCTACACCAGTTGCTCCTAAAAATCAGGAGCAAATCATGTGGAAACTTGGGGCCATTGTTTCTATATTTAACTGAAATAAAAACAGAAAATGCTGGAAATACTCAACAGGTCAGGCAGCATTTGTGGAGAGAGAAACAGAATTAACGTTTCAGGTCGAAAGATCATTGACTTGAACTGTTCACTCTGTTTCTCGCTTCATAGATGCTGCCTGACCTGCTGAATATTTCCAGCATTTTCTGTTTTTATTTCAGATTCCCAGCATCCACAGTATTTTGCTTTTGCATTACTGACGCTTGTCCTGGAATACCCCTGATTGGGAGCCATGTTATTGATGACCAAAATGGCACTGGGGCCCTCACTAAGTCAATGGGACCCAAATTTGAATGATATAATGTGGCAGGTCCACCTATTTCTAGCAGGAGTACTAGCTGCCTAAATTGAGACCTTGAATTAAGCTGTGGGTGTGCCTAACACAGGAGTTTATTTATGCTATTTTTTTCTTGGTACCATTCCATTCATGCTGAAAAAAAGGGGAGTAGAGATGTTTAAAAAACTAAGGCTATAATCTCTGAAGGCAGAAACATTTAGTTCTCAATGGCTACCCTATTGTTTATATTATATAATTATATTATACTCACCTTAGAGACAGTGCAACGAAGGTTCACTAGATTGATCCCTGGGATGATAAGGTTGTCCTACAAGGAGAGATTGCGTAGATTGGGCCTGTACTCTCTGGAGTTTAGAAGAATGAGAGATGCTCTCATTGAAACATATAAGATACTCAGATGTAACAGATTTTAAGCAAATCTAGGGGCAGAGAAAGGGGGAGGGGAGGAAAGAACAAAAGGGGAAGGTCTGTCACAGACCTGTTACAGTCACAGCTTGTTACATGTTACATCTCTAACTTTTTCCAGTTCTGATGAAATGTCATCGACCTGAAACTTTAACTCTGTTTCTCTTTTGTCAGATTCTGCCTGACCTCCTGAGTATTTCCAGCATTTTTGTTATTATTGGCAGCTGTACCTTCAACTATCTAGGCCCCAACCTTTGAAATTCCCTCCCTGACCTGCTCTGCCTCTTCACCTCACTCTCCTCCTTTAAACTTTGTCTGATTATGCTCCTGTGAAGCGCCTTGGGACGTTTTACTACATTAAAGGCATTATATAAAGACTAGTTGTTGTTGTTTTCAGCGATTCAAAAAAAGACGGTAATTTTCACTATCTGTACAACATTAGCAAAAAAAAGCAGCTGGCCATCCATCTGTATAAGGGTGCTATGAATTTGGATTTGAAGGCCAGGTGCTTGAATTGACATGCTTGACAGGTTGGACTGAGGTCTAGTGAGCACCGATTGGTGTCCTGGGAGTTTGCATTTTAAAGTGCTGTCAATACAAATTGAGCTGCTGGGAATTTGTATTGGAACAAGTTTCACTTGGGAAAACAAGGCCAATTCTATAGATGTGGGTGCAAAGTATCCTTGGAAAACCGATGTGCGCTAATGTTACCATTAAACAGTGGGCAGAGGAATGTCATATGACCATGTTAAGTGTTTGCCTGCTATTATTGACGATGTAATGTCTAGTCTGATTTTCCACTAGATTATATGTGAGAATTCAAACTTGCCTCAGTTTGCAGAATAAAGCTGTGTTTATGCTAATTACCTGATGAGACGCTGGCATCGTCTCACCAGATACCACTGAGATAAAATCAAAGGTTAGAAAGCTAGGAACTAACTCAATAATCTTTGACACCATTTCTGAAATAACATTGGATCATCAGCAGTAGTACTGCTAATATTTACCTGAGGGCTTCATGGCTTTAATTTGAATTCCTGGGTAAGAGGATGAAGAGGGGGATGGGGAGGCAAAGGGGAGAGCAGAGAAACCTAGTTAGAAGCTTATTTTCTAAAGTAATGTGAGATTTAGGAAGGGTATAAAGAGCTAATAATGTTAAGACTTATTTGATGATGACATCATCATAAAACCCTGAGTTGTGCTGTTTATTTCGAAGGAATGAAACCAAATAACAAACTTCTAAATACAGCACAGAGCATATGATCGTTATATACCATGGAATACATTTCTATAATCACACATATACCATTTGAATCTTGATTGTATTTAGGTTTATAAGCAAAAGTTGCAGTCACCTGACTTTACTGAATTTTAAACAAAACTCTATTGGAAACATTTTGTTTTCAGCTATTGTCTACTCTACATTTCCAGAATGTTTGTGTTTCATTTCAGATTTCCAGCATTTGTAATTTTTTTTTGTATCTCTACTAGGAGAATATATATATATGCTCTACTTCCTATGAGTTTGACCTTGAGTATTTAGTTACACTGAAGAAAACATTGAAGTGTTCTTTTTAAAAATCAGTAATTTACACATTTTCCATGATTCCTACAGTAGAAACTACTCGGGATGCTCCTTGACCTTTCTTGCAGAAATCCCCCTTGAATGTAACTTGAAACTGTAATTACAAATAGTTTAGGAGTATTACATTCCAGAAGGCGTGTTATATTTCACTGCCACCTTTACATTTCTATTTAATTCAACAAGATTAATTCTGATACATTTTGCAAACTGAACTCTGATGCAAAACAAAGGGCTTTAGAATTTAAGATGAACAAGAAGGAAGCTAAAATAATACATAACTGTCAAAATTATAATATTCTAACCTTCAATGATAATGATTACATTTAACCCCTCCCATTGATAAATAAATGAACAAATTAAAATCAGGTAATAAAATCTTTTTCTAAAATCTGATTTCTGTGCTAAGTAAAAACAGATATTTTAACTCTGTGCTGGAGGTCAGTGACCTGGGAGAAAAAGCACATTGGTATTTCCTTTGCAAGAAATATGCCATACTTGGTGGAGTGTAATTCACAGTTTTTAACTGTCAGTATGGTAAAAATTAGGAAGCAAGTTTTTTTTGTTATCAGACTTCAGCTTAGTCCCAATATTAACCTAAGTCTTTTAATTAGAATGCACCTCTTTCTACGTTGGAAACTAACATTTTTCTTCAACATTTAACTTAGAAGCATAGAAATCTACAACACCAGGAGAGACCACAGCAGACCATCTAGCCAGTCCCATCATCCAAACAATGCTATTCTTTCTCTTATAACTCAATCATTTTCTCTGCAAAATATTTTTGATTTTGCCAACATAGATCCATGAATTCCTGAAACCGGCCAAAGAATGTCGCCCGCGGTTAGTTAGACATGCCCTTGTCCATTTAATCTCCATGATATTTAACAAGTTGCTAGAAGTGCGAGGTGGAAACGGCACGGTGCCCTCCACATGGCATTTGGGATCTGAGTGAACAGCTGGACATTTCCTTAACTAATCAGATTGAAGGATTGTGAAATGAATCGTGCAAGATCTGAACAAGGATGTGTAAGTTAAAATGGTGAATTCAATGTCAAGTCAGGTACAGAAAGAAAAATAAAGATTGGATTAAGAGAAAGAGAAAAAAGAGACAGAAAGAAAAAGTTAAAAAAATTAATTTAAATTAAAAAAAAATCTCCAACAACAATTAAAATCTGAAATAATGGGACTCCACATTTGTAATAGTTCATTTTCAGCATCAAAGAGGTCGACTAGCAGTAATTAACAATTATCACGTCATTGAAAGGGTACTTACTTGTGAAAAGACTTGACTAAACTTTCTGTGGCGAGTTTATTTTGTAGTTACTGTGCAAGTAAAAAGAAAGAAAGATTTGGATTTACATAGTGCCTTTCACAACCACCAGACATCTCAAAGAACTTTACAGCCAATGAAGTATTTTTGGCATGTAGTCACTTTTGTAATGTGGAAATGTGGGAAACGTGGCAGCCAATGTGCCCACATCAAGCTCCCACAAACAGTAATGTGATAATGATCAGATAATCTGTTTTGTTATGTTGATTGAGGGATAATTATTGGCCAGAACACTAGAAATAACTCCCCTGCAAAATAGTGCCATGAGATCTTTTACATCCACTTGAGAGAGCAGATGGGCTCTCGGTTTAACATCTCATCTGAAAACAGCACTTCCAACAGTGCAGCACTCCCCTAGAGTTTCAACTTAGACTTGTGTGCTCAAGTCCCTAGGGTGAGACTTGAACCTAGAACCTTTGGACTCAGAGACGAGTATGCTGCTCACTGAGCCACAGCTTGAGTACAATAATTTCACACCACTCAATGCATTTAAATGGGGAGCCAGACAGCGAGATGTCGTTTTCACGAAGCTAACGGTAGAGCGGCGCATCACCGACAGAAACGTTTCAATTTCCGCATTTAATCTTCCCTTGCCTGAGGTTGCTGTGGCATTTGCACATAAATAACAGTGACGCTATTAGCCTCGCCATTACTTTGACAGCAATGTTTCAACTCTACTGCCGCCAGAGGCAGCAAGATTGCATGGCCCTGAATTTCCACAGCTCTTTCCAGCACATTCCTATTGTAAATCTGCCAGGAGTGAAGCAGAAGACCCAAAAATTAGGCCGGGTCCCAAATATGCTAGGACCCAACATCCATTTTGAGTTAACGGGATGGGGAGAGCAGGTGAGGGACTGCTTTAGGCAGAATTTCCATCTGTCCCTGTTGTTGGCTGGGAATTTCCTCAGCCCTGGCCTCCAATATGTTGACTAGTCACTTTTGCCAGGAACAAAAACCCACAGATCTTCGGGCCCATGTCCTCTGTATAAAGTAGTTAAATCTAATCTTCATAAATGCAAGAATGTAAGGTATTGAGGTAATGGCACATTACTGGGTCTTCCTCATACATAAAGCTCACTCAGTATTGTGCTCCATGCTCTGTTCTTTTTATCTATGTGCAGAATTATTTTTCAAGTTTATAAAAATTATAAGACAAAAAGAATTGCTCTATTTATGAAGTGTATTTTCCCTTTCAGATCCCATAGTCTTGTTGCCATAAAACGTGCACAATAGAGAGCTAGGAGAACATTTGCTCAGGGACTTAGATTTCACGTTGTGGAATGTAGAGTGGGTAGTCCATCTGCGAGTATTATCTTCACATACGTGTAACGTCACCTCGACTTGCACTATTAGAGACAACAGCCATAGTGAATTTGTAAGAAGTCATGTTATTAGCTTCACAGTACTTAAAGGACTAGGGCTCTGATATTTTATTTTCAAATATTTAATGAAATAGAAGTACCTGAGTTATTTACAAGGCAAAGAAGATTAAGGCCTAGAAATTTGCTCTCCATTAAGGCCAGTTTCTTGAAAGAAAATGGTGGCTGCCTCACTTCTGGCCCACCTCTGCCATGGGACTCGGCGGGCCCAATTTTGGTGAGGGCCATCATACGCAGTCCCTCGGAATCGAGGAAGACTTGCTTCCACTCTTACAATGAGTTCTTAGGTTGCTGTACAGTCCAATATGAGAGCCACAGATTCTGTCACAGGTGGGACAGATAATCATTGAGGGAAGGGGTGGGTGGAACTGGTTTGCCGCACGCTGTTTCCGCTGCCTCCGCTTGATTTCTGCATGCTTTCAGCGAAGAGACTTGAGGTGCTCAGCGCCCTCCCGGATGCTCTTCCTCCACCTAGGGCAGTCTTTGGCCAGGGACTCCCAGGTGTCAATGGGGATGTCGCACTTTATCAGGGAGGCTTTGAGGGTGTCCTGGTAATGCTTCTGCTGCCCACCTTTGGCTCGTTTGTCGTGAAGGAGTTCTGTGCAGAGCACTTGCTTTGGCAGTCTCGTGTCTGGCATGCGAACTATGTGGCCTGCCCAGCGGAGCTGATCAAGTGTGGTCAGTGCTTCAATGCTGGGAATATTGGCCTGGTCGAGGCTGCTAATGTTGGTGCATCTGTCCTCGCAGGGGATTTGTAGGATCTTGCGGAGACATCGTTGGTGGTATTTCTCCAGCAACTTGAGGTGTCTACTGTACATGGTCCATGTCTCTGAGCCACACAGGAGCGCAGTTATTACTAAAGCCCTGTAGACCATGAGCTTGGTGGCAGTTTTGAGGGCCTGGTCTTCAAACACTCTTTTCCTCAGGCGGCCGAAGGCTGCACTGGTGCACTGGAGGCGATGCTGGATCTCATCGTCAATGCCTGCTCTTGTTGATAGGAGGCTCCCGAGATATGGGAAGTGGTCCACATTGTCGTGGATCTTAATGACTGGGGGCGCAGTGCTGTGCAGCAAGGACAGGCTGGTGGAGGACCTTTGTCTTACAGATGTTTAGCGTAAGGCCCATGCTTTCGTATGCCTCAGTAAATAGGTCGACTATGTCCTGGAGTTCAGCCTCTGTATGTGCGCAGAAACAGGCATCGTCCGCGTACTATAGCACAACGACAGAGGTTGGGATGGTCTTGGACCTAGCCTGGAGATGGCGAAGGTTGAATAGGTTCCCACTGGTTCTGTAGTTTAGTTCCACTCCAGCGAGGAGCTTGTTGACTGTGAGGTGGAGCATGGCGGCAAGGAAGATTGAGAAAAGGGTTGGGGCGAAGACGCAGCCCTGTTTGGCCCCAGTCTGGACGTGGATTGGGTCTGTGATGGATCCATTGGTAAGGATCACGGCCTGCATGTCGTCTTGGAGCAGGCAGAGGATGGTGCCGAACTTTTGGGGGCATCCGAAACGGAGGAGGACGCTCCATAGACCCTCGCGGTTGACAGTGTGAAAGGCCTTTGTAAGGTTGAAGAAGGCCATGTATAAGGGCTGACGCTGTTCCCTGCATTTTTCCTGCAGCTGTCCCGCTGTAAAAATCATGTCCGTTGTGCCCCGTAGGGGACGAAATCCACACTGTGATTCCGGGAGGAGCTCCTCGATCACAGGAAGAAGACGGTTGAGGAGAACTCTAGCGATGACTTTCCCAATGGCTGATAGGGAGATACCTTTGTCGTTGCCGCAGTCGGACGTCCCCTTTTTTAAAGATGGTCACGATCACTGCATCTCTGAGATCCCCTGGCATTCTCTCCTCCCTCCAGATGAGAGAGATGAGGTCATGCATTCACACCGACAGTGCCTCTCTGCTATACTTCAGTGCCTCAGCTCCCGTAACCTTGTTGTTTTTTAGCTGTCATGACTTTTTCTACCTCGTGCAGTGTTGGGGTTTCACTGAGGTGGTGACGGATAGCATGCTGCGGGTTGGAGTCGAGAACACTCAAGTCAAAAGCAAAGTCTTGATTGAAGAGATCTTCAAAGTGCTCCTTCCAGCAAACCCTGGCTGCCTTGGTGTCCTTGATGAGTGTTTCCCCATTCTTGGCCAGCAGTGGGGTGGGGCCTTGGGTGTTTGGACCGTAGGTAGCCTTGACTGCGATGAAGAATCCTCGCACGTCATGGCTGTCGGCCAGCTGCTGTATCTCCTGTGCTTTCTCCATCCACCACCTGTTCTTTAGGTCACGGGTTTTTTGTTGTACCTCAGCCTTGAGCCGTCTGTAATGCTGCTTTGTTGCTCCCGAGTTGGGTTGTTGTTTAAGGCTCAGAAATGTCCTGCGCTTATGATCTATTAGCTCTTGGATCCCCTGATCATTCTCATCAAACCAGTCCTGGTGTTTCCTGGTTGAGTGACCAAGCGTCTCTTTGTAGGCATTGGTTATGGAGGCCTGGAGGGCAGATCAAGTGCTGTGGGCATTCTGCATCTCATGGTCATCAAGACGCTCCAGGTTAGCTGTGAGGTGCTGGCTGTATAGGGCTCTCTTAGCTGGGTCCTTAAGTGCCTCGGCATTGACTTTTTTGCGGCACTGCTTCTGCTGCCTCCTCCGCTTTGGGGCTATGTTGATGTCAATGATGGATCTGATTAGGCGGTGGTCCGTCCAGCAGTCGTCAGTTCCTGTCATGGCGTGGGTGATGCGCACATCCTTGCGATCCCTAGCACGGACGATGATATAGTCGAGCGGGTGCCAGTGTTTGGAGCAAGGGTGTTGCCACGATGCCTTGTATTTGTCTCTGGCGGAACAAGATGTCGGTGATGACAAGTTCATGCTCTCGACATTTTGTCAGGAGCAGAGTACCGCTGGAGTTGGCTTTCCCTACCCCCTCTCTGCCAATCATGCCTCCCCAGAGGGCTGTGTCCTTGCCGACCCTGGCATTGAAGTTACCGAGGAGGATCAGTTTGTCGCCCGCGGGGACGCAGGTCAGGGATTTTTCGAGGTTGGAGTAAAAACTCTCTTTGGCCTCATAGCACTGCTGTTTGCAGCACTGGCCCTAGAAATGCAAATCAGCAGAGCGTGACATCAGTCGGCATGTGCCGTCGATTTTACACCAACCTGTGCTGATTTGCATTTCTCGGGCCAGCGCTGCTAATGGCAGTGCTATGGCCCTCACCAAAATGATGGCTGCCGAGTCTCATGTGACGCCGACTTGATGCATGCTCTGCAAACTTCGACTGGCTTGTTGAGCCATTTGTGTTAGTGCTGAAGCACTTCTCCCATTTTTTTTTTAGGTGCGGATGGCAATTCAGCTTTAAGAGCTGAAGACTGCCATTTGGGAATTATTTTCATGTTTATTTTTTTCAGTAGGTAGTTGAGCTCTAAGGGCTTATTAACTGCCTATTTTTAAATTAATTTTATTTTCTTCATTTTAGAAGGCAATTCCCTGTTAAGGGACTGACACTGTTTTCTAAAATGACAGCCTTGCTTTAAGATAACGCTGTTCTTGCTCCAGGGACACTACGGCTATACTACAGTGGGCCTCCTGCTGAGAGTAGCATGGGAAATGAGGTAAGTTTAGCAGCTAATTTAAATTATCAGGCAGCATCAAATACCTGTGCTGCCTGCACTATAAGTTCGGACAATCGTTACTTGCGGTGCGCGGTGGCACCAGCAGGTTTTCGGCGCCCTGGAATTTCTAGGCCTAAAAGTCTCCATGGAATGGCATAAGAAAAATGACATTATTAGATCCAGATAAGAATAGTTTTTTTGGATTACTTCAGATTCTGACCTAAATTATCTTTTTATTTCAATAACATTACATTCCCTAAATTACAACAGCGACTACACTTCAAAAGGTATTTCATTGGCTGAAAAGCGCTTTGGGTGGCCGTGAAAGGCGCTATATAAATGCAAGTCTTTTTTTATAACTTATGTTAATAAAATTTTGTACTAGCCAAGCTGAGGGACTTCAAATGATTTAAAAATTTGGCACAAGAAGTAACAGTAAATATTCTTTCATAGCAGCTGGAAGCTGTTATGATACTGCAGTCTGTAACAGGTACACCTGGCAGTAAATTGGAGGAGGGTGCCTCGGTTTGTCTCTCAATGGAGAGGATGGAGGCAATGTTGAACTGGAGCTCATGTCAATTGGGCGGGGCTGGCGAAAGAACTGAACCATTTTTATGGTTGGGCCTCGTCGAAATATATTGGGTGAACAGTCACCGTCAGCGAACACACATAGGCAGCCTGCCTGGGGAGGGAGGAGGAGGGTCAGGGTAGAGGGAATCTGGCAGGTCCTCTGTGGAACTGAGCCAGGAGTCCGGCCCTGCAGGAGGGGGGAGTGACGTGGGAGGCAATCTGACAGGGGGCAACTGAGTAACCGCAAGTGGGCCTAATAATTTTAGTGGAGCATTCATGGTTGCAGATGTATCATCCTTAGCTGAGGATGGATAGGGAATAGAAAATGAGGATGAAGATTTTTAATTTAATATATCACGGAATGGCGAGTCCGTGTAAAAAGAAAATGAAAGCTGCAAATGCTGCAAATGTGAAATAAAAATCGGCAGTGCTGGAAATACACAGCAAGTCAGTCAGCATCTGTAAAGAGAAAAGACAGGTCATGATGTTTTGGGTGCGTAGCCTTCATCAGAACTAAAGCCAACGTAGGTCAGTGAGGACAGACCTGATGATAGAGAGGAAATGAAAGTTAGAAATTGGGTGGTAATTGAGGATGGTGGGGCTGAGGGTTGTTATTTTGAGGAGGGTGTGATGAAGGAGGCTTTGAAAGAGAAAGAAATTGTGCTAGAGGGAAGGGGTTCTTTATCAATGTCAGCTAGCATGGGAGCCAGGAGAGATAGTTGAGTTGACTGTGTAAGAGATCAAGGGAGCAGGCGGTGGCATTTATGGAAGAAACAAGCTCAGAGAGGGAAGGGAGGAGATGAGAGAGAAAGTGCAGAACCTCCCTTTCCTCTCCTAAGGTCCTCAAATGTGTCACAATCTCCCAGCTGCTTTCCAGCTTGTCCCAAAAACTCACAGTTTGAATCCCTCCACAATCTGTTTTCTACTGGCCTCACAGCATTGAGACTGCATTGGCCAAAATCACATTAGTCGACACCTCAAATCGCTGGAGAAATACCACCAACGATGTCTCCGCAAGATCCTGCAAATCCCCTGGGAGGACAGATGCATCAACGTCAGTGTTCTCAACCAGGCCAACATCCCCAGCATCGAAGCACTGACCACACTCAACCAGCTCCGTTCGGCGGGCCAGATTATCCACATGCCCGACACAAGACACCCAAGGCAAGCGCTCTACTCGGAACTCCTACACGGCAAGCGAGCCCAGGTGGGCAGAGGAAACATTTCAAGGACACCCTCAAAGCCTCCTTGATAAAGTGCAACATCCCCACTGACACCTGGAAATCCTTGGCCAAAGACTTCCCTAAGTGGAGGAGGAGCATCCGGGAGGGCGCCGAGCACCTTGAGTCTCGTCGCCGAGATCATGCAGAAAACAACCGCAGGCAGCGGAAGGAGCGTGCGGCAAACCAGACTCCCACCCACCCTTTCCTTCAACAACTGTCTGTCCCACATGTGACAGAGACTGCAATTCCCGTATTGTACTGTACAGTTACTGAGAACTCACTTTTAGAGTGGAAGCAAGTCTTCCTCGAGGGACTGCCTATGATGATGATGATGGTGCACTAATCATTTTTATCGTCCTCAACCTCTCCACATAGTTTGACATGGATGTCCAACCATCATCTCTCCTCTGCTGTGCAGTTTTGTGGAATTCTGCATGGTTCCACTCCTACCAACCCAATCAAAGCCAGTACAACACCAGCAATGCCTTTTCTTCACTTCCCTGCACTATTTCCAGTGTCCCCCAGACACCCATTCTTCTTCTTCCTCTTCTACATGTTGCTTTTTGGCAACATCATCCACAGGCATGGGATTAGCTTCCACATAAATGGTGATGGCACCCAGCTCTATCTTATCCCCATTTCTCTGAAGAGATTGGTACGAGAGTAGGTGGGAGATTGGGGGGAGGTCAGGAGCAGGGAGGAAAGGAAAGGAAGTAATGGCAGAGGCTGCTGTAAGGAAGATCTCAGAGATGAATAACTCCATGATCTGTTCTCATTTGGTATTGGATATGAGGATGCAGGGGTCAGGGAAAACAGGTTGGAGGAGGTTTAGTCAAGGAGAAAAAAAGTATTTTTTTGTTTTGCCCTCCTGGATAATGCTGGAATAGTAGGTGGGTTTAGCTGAGTTTATTCATTCACAGTAATGCTTGAGAGGGCCAAACCAGATCTGGCAACGAATGAGTAGACCAATTATGTGCCTGGTATGCTCAAGTTGTGGCCTCTGATTAAAGAGGGAGTGAAGATGTACCTGGGGATATTGAAAACAGAAATAAGGGAGCAGTTTAGCAGGTCAACCAGTCTATCAGGGGTGTCAGGATAGGTGAGGGTCAGAGTAGATGGAGTTGGGATTTTGAGTATGAATTAGTTTGGGAATTGGTGGAGAATCTCTTGTATGGGTGGATGGTGAGGGCATTACCGTTTGGGGAAGGTGGTGGAATGTCGGTGGTCAAGGAAAAGATGAAATGATCAGAGATGATTGAGACCTTGAGCACAAAGAAATCAAAAGAGGTGGCAAGGTCAACAGGATAACCAAGGAGGAGATTATGTGAAGGGTGAGATTGGGCAAGGATATGAGGATGGAGAAGTCAGAAGAAAGGGGACTAGGGGAGCTTAAGCATGGGTTGAAGTCATGGATAATGAAGGGTCACCTAGCGCAGAGGCTAAAGGAGGAGAGAAGAGAGGACATCTGAGTAAGGATGTCAGCATAAAGCTTGGGACTACAGTACATAAAAGGGATTTTGAGTGAAAGGCAGGAAAAAAGGAAGAGGGTGAAGTGCCCAGAGGAGGAACAGGTGCCAGAGAGGGAGGAGAAAGGTCAAAATGTGACTTAGTGATATGGGCTATGTCAATGTAACAGCGGTTTAGGTGGGTCAAGCAGGGTTCAGTGAGCAGGGAGAAATCACTACCCATAAGTCCCATTTCTGTCAGCTGTATTCATCCAAGATGAACATGTTGATATCCTGGAGATTACATAAAGATTTGTGACGCAGTGAACTTTCTGGAGGGTGATACAGAGAGAGCTGATGATCGATGATCCACTGGCAGGCTCAGAGGGAGAACTGAGCAAGATAAGGAGGAGGTTAGAGAAATTAACACCTTTTGAATGAACTGGGTGAGATGTAGGTGAGACTTGAAGGCGTAGTTGCTGCTCTGGGAGAACCAGAGATGAATGCCATGGTGGGTACAGTGGACAATATTCGGGGAGGTGCAGAGGGAGGTCATGGGCTCAGTCAAGAGGGAGAAAGTGCTGTGAACATTCATAATCACACATGCACTGAATTCTCTCAAGGCATAAGAGTTAGAGTTTCAGCTAGGAAGTGGAAAGAGGGTACTGTCTGTCTGGAACCCATACTCTGACCGATGATTTGAGGCCCAGTAGCTGCTGTATAAATACAGCTTTGGAGCCACATTTTGTTTTTGAATGTAAAACTGAATTACAATTAAAAAAATCTGTTATCTGCAAGTTTTAATCTACTTGCAGCCTAAACTCACATCTAATTATTGCTCTATTACTGACCACACATGATACATTAAGGGCATTCCCAGTGCACAGACAAAACAACTTGAAAGGGCCACTAAATAACAAGCTTCTAGCAGCACGTCAGAAAGGAGAGGGTGATGAAAAGTATATCTGATAAAGATAGCATACCCTGTGCTTAACAATTGCAGCCAGAATTCTTACTCCCATCTGATTAAAAAAATGTGTTGCATTGTGAGGGCAGTGGGAGTGTAAGCATGCTTTTCCGTGGGTGTACTGTCAGGCATTGGAATAAGAATAAAAGTGTTGATTGAATAACTACCAAGAATTGGCACTGTTGTGCTGAATTATCATGTTGGAGTGAGTGGTTTCTACCTTTGAGAAAACAAGGGTAAAAGCGAAGTAGATCAGTGTTACCAGGTACTGCATATACATAATGCAAAGTTCTAAGTATTCTCAGTTCATCTCGCTTTGAAGTTGCATGTTTGAGTGAAGGACAATGTGCAAAAGGACAATTGTGTGCAATGCTTTAAATTGTTACCTCTCAGATTGTGTCAGAGTTCTCACCTTAGGTTTGGGCCATACTTAACATGGTCTGAGGTCAGTAAAAAGAAATAAAATGTTGGAGTGAGACTTGAATCTACAACCTTCTGACTCAGAGGAGAGAATGCTACCCACTGAGCCCTGGCTGACACTTATCATCATAGGCAGTCCCTCAGAGTCGAGGATGACTTGCTCCCACTCTAAAAGTGAGTTCTCAGGTGGCTGAAGAGTCCAATGCGGGACTTACAGTCACTGTCACAGGTGGGACAGACAGTGATTGAAGGAAAAGGTGGGTGGAGAACCTTGGTTGACGCACGCTCCTTCCGCTGTCTGCGCATGATTTCTGCTTGCTCTCGGTGATGAGACTCGAGGTGCTCAGCACCCTTCCGGGTGCTCTTCCTTCATTTTGGGCAATCTTGGGCCAGGGATTCTCAGGTGCCGGTGGGGATGTTTCACTTTATCAAGGAGGCTTTTGAGGGTGTCCTTGAAGCATTTCCTCTGCCTACCTGGGGCTCGCTTGCTGTGACAAAGCTCCGAGTAGAGCGCTTGCTTTGGGAGTCTCGTGTTGGGCATGCAGATGATGTGGCCCACCCAATGGAGCTGATCGAGCATGATTAGGTGCTTCGATGCTGGGGATGTTGGCCTGAGCGAGAACACTGATGTTAGTGCATCTGTCCTCCCAATAGATTTGCAGGATCTTGTGGAGGCAGTGCTGGTGGTACTTCTCCAACGTTTTGAGATGTCTGCTGTATATAGTCCCGAGCCATATAGGAGGGCGGGTATCACTACTGCCCTGTAGACCATAAGTTTGGTGCCAGATTTGAGGTCCTGGTCTTCAAACACTCTTTTCCTCAGGCGACCGAAGGCTGTGCTGGCACACTGGAGGTGCACTGACCCATGGCTGACAGTTACCTTTTCCTTCCTCAACAAACTTCATCCACAATAGTAGCTTGGTATCAGTAACTTAACTGATAGCATTGATTTGCACAGTAGCCTACCTTCCTACAGCATACTGGAGGCGGGCTTTCAACCCAAAATAAGGACATCTTCCTTTAGCGCACCTCCTGCATCAGCATCTCCAGCATCAAAAGGAACAGTTGTGCCCTAATTTCTCCTTGTCATTCCGAACAATTACTCAGCTTTTTGAAAGCACACTAGTACCTCCCTTTTAATGGTAAGCTATAGCTCTTTAGAAACTGAAGCTTTGCTAGATTTTATCCAAACTGCAAGTCAGCTGTGCCACAGCCAAGCTCTTTGACCATTGTAAAACTCAGCTACCTCTGTGACTACCAGTGTAGATGTATCTGTGGAGCAACTCAGCCCTGATTCAGCCAATCCATCAAAATTAGTACATCTGTCTGTCCCTTGTTTAATGCATCTGTGGAGATTGACTAATCTGGAAGATGCCATTGACAGTGATTTAGAAAGTAGCATGAATGCTTTATGCTACTTCACAACAATAGAAGTTGTTTGCAGGCTAGCTGGGGCAAATGGCATATCTAAGTGGTAGCCTCTGTTGTGAAGTGGAGGCTGTGAAGACAAGTCACCTAGGATAAATCCAGTTAGGAGTGTTAGGGTCTATCAATGACAGTCCTAGGTTGCTGACAGGTTTCAGACATAAAGCCTGAAGCATCATCATACATATATTTGCAGTCCCCGCATGAACCAACCTTCCAAATCTAAATTGTGGAGTGCCTTGAGAATTCCCATTGGAATTCCTATCCTCAACACTGTGTTTCCTTCAACTTCAATTGCAACAGCAAAGAACAGTAAAGAAAGAAAGACTCGCATTTATATAGCACCTTTCACGACCTTAGGATGTCCAAAAGCACTTCACAGCCACAGCCACAGCTGACACAGCCACATGCCTGCATGCATCAAGACCTGCACGACATTCAGGCTTGGGCTGATAAGTGGCAAGTAATATTCATGTCATACAAATGCCAGGCAATGACTATCTCCAACAAAACAGAGTTCAACTACCACCCCTCGACATTCAATGGCATTACCATCGCTGAATCCCCCAGCATCAACAACCTGGGGGTCACTATTGACCAGAAATTTAACTGGACCAGCCACATAAATACTGTGGCTTCAGGAGCAGGTCAGAGGCTGGGTATTCTGCGGCGAGTGTCTCACCTTCTGACCCCCCCAAAGCCTTTCCACCGTCTACAAGTCACAAGTCAAGAGTGTGATGGAATACGCTCCACTTGCCTGGATGAGTGCAGCTCCAATAAAACTCAAGAAGCTCAACACCGTCCAGGACAAAGCAGCCCGCTTGATTGGCACCCCATCCACCACCTTAAACATTCACTCTCTCTATCACCAGTGCACCATGGCTGCAGTGTGTACCATCTATTGCCGCTGGATCAAAATCCTGGAACTCCTTCCCGAACAGCACTGTGGGAGTACATTCACCACATGGACTGCAGCGATTCAAGAAGGCAGCTCATCACCACCTTCTTAAAGTCAATTGGGGATGGGCAATAAATGCTGGCCCACAAAAAAAAACTCCTGAACAATACTGGGGGAAAGTTTTCTAAAAATGACAAAAATAACACCCTCCACAACAACACAAACTAATGCAGGGAGCAAAGTGCAACTAAACATTAATGTTTCTTCAAAAAAAACTTAGTATCAACATTTTATAACAGAAACTAGCTTTAATAATCCGACTTAATAGAGAACACCATTAGATTAGTCAGACACCCATTTTAAATGCACCGGGGCAGAACTTATGCAAAGTTTGTGAACTTTGCATATTAGAATGAGATTGGCACTGTACATCAGTGCAGCCTCACTTTGCTTGACATTTATTCTATACTCAAACCTAATAAGGCTGCACACCAGCATTGGAGACTCACAAAATTGGGGCTACCAAGTCATACACGTGTCTCATGCAAATAGAGCATACTTGATATTAAGTTGTTGATTACAGCCTTTTTTATCTAATTGCAACTATGTTATTCCCAAGCTGTATAATCTCATGGCGCAATCACATATTCAACAATTTCAGAAATGTGTGCAAGCTTTATTCTTAGATTAACTGAATAGATATTCTAATGTAATTTTAGCAAACAATTTGATAAAAATGAGACTGTATGAAAATGTTTCCCACACTGATGTGCAAAGATAAATAGGGATGGATGGAATCTCTGCTGTCTGAATGGATCCACTGTGTTGTGCCCTTCACTCACCAGGGTGCCAGAACAATATTTTCTCAAACATGTTCATTTGTGTGGTCTTTCCAAGGGAAAGCATTGGCCCTTGGTGTCTACTGTACATGTTCCTAGTTTCCCAGGAATCTCTTTTGCATCATGTGGCTAACAGGAAGTAACCTCTCAGGGAATGATTACTTTACCCTGAGGATATGATCCTCATAGAGTACTTTTCAAACACCAGTCAGTTTTAGTCAGCAATATTTGAACCACCCTGATAACATATAAAGTCAAAACAGAAACAAATATTCTTAATGTTACTAGGTTTTCTGTTTGTTAACTCCGGTCTTTGCATTGAGGGTTTATATCCATAGGCCCTGAGTTTCTACAGGTGCCGTCCCGATCCCCCGTCAGAGTTACGGCAGAAGATCAGGGCAAATACTGCAGAAATTCAGGCTTAGACTTTCCATCTCTATCCTTATTTCAAGGTGGCACTATTATTTCTGAAATATGATTTGCAATTTTCTTTATATATATATACTGAACTTAATACTTAATTTTGTGGTATGTTTTGAGTCGAACAGAATAAATCAAAGACTTGTGACAGCTCAATGGTTCTGGGGGCCTAAGGCAGCCCCTGAATCATCACCACATTTGGCTACATCTTTGGCACTTGACTGAATCTTTTCCCTCAGAAAAATGTCCTCAGATTGGAAGGTACACTGCCACTTACATATTGTACCTTACTGTATGACTTAACTTAGATACAAGAAAATTAAACATTCAAAATGACTATTCACTCGTTAAGCCCATGAAAATAAACAATTCATTTATAGCTTTAAAAAATAAGTAGGTACTTTCCTTTTTTGATATAAGACATTTATTTCATTACAGCCATAAAACATGGAAACCTGAGCAGAATGTACAATTCAAATGACATGTGAAAGCACTAAATTCATTACTCCACACAGCAGAATAAAGTTTGACGTTTTTATTTCTTTTCTCTGATAGGTGATGGTAGGTGCCAAAACTCCTGAGGAAATCCCAGAGGTCTCTTCAGATCATATATATTGTGGGATGTATAGGGTCAGGAGGTGAGGTGTGTTTCGCAATCGAGGACTGATGGAAAAGACATTACAGTTTTTGTTGGGCGGGAGGGGGAGGGTGAAGTGGTTGAAATGTAGACCTGTTCTATCAAAACACTGAAGAATTAGGAAGTTGTTCTGACATCAATTCATGTTTTTCTTGGAAGCGATCGTTAAGTCTAAGGCAGAGAGCAAAGGACAACTTTCACATTTAGGTCTAAAAAGTTGATGTTAATTAAAGAGCAGAGCAACAGGCGCATCTCTTGAGACCGAAGGTCATTTGGGTTTGCAATCATCAAATGAGAGGAAGGAATGGGTATTATTTTAATTTTTTTGTTTGCCCTGCAGTGCGTATAAATGTATTATCGGGTTCCATAGAATTCTTTGCTATATTACTGCTTCAGGGTCAGTACGTGTGGCTAAGACAAAAAGCTGTCTGAGCACTTACTCCAGAGCACATGTTCCAGTGTGCCGTAAATTTTAGTAATCATTTGGTTTATATTAACATTTTAAAACGATAAATGAGGATTCATCCCAATAATAAAATTGCTTTAATCAAATATGTAGCGTAAAGAGCCGATTTTCCTTTCCACAAGCACCAACACAATTTTTTATTGTGTCAATTTGTGGTGCAGTCAGCAAGTAAGTACAGAATCAGCTCAAATGTATTGAAGAGATGAACCAATACAATTTTGCATGGCTTGGGTCTGGGGTGTCAGCATTAGCGCTTCATGTTACAAAGCCCTGATTAGAAAACACCTGGAGCACTGTGAGCAGTTCTGGGCACCACATCTTCGGAAGGATATATTGGCCTTGGAGGAAGTGCAACCTAAATTTACCAGAATGATACCTGGATTTCAAGGGTTAAATTACGAGGAGAGTTTACACAAACTAGGGTTGAATTCTCGGGAATTTAGAAGGTTAGGGGTAATTTGATTGCAGTTTTCAAGATATTAAGAGGAACTGATAGGGTAGGTAAAGAGAAATGATTTCCACTGGTTGGGGAATCTAGGACTTGGGGATAAAGTCTAAGGGGCCAAGTTTCGGCCAGAGTTGCTCCTGTTTTTTTGGAGCAACTGGTTTAGAATGGAGTATCTTAGACACTTGAATTCTCGGCATTTAGTTTGCTCCAGTTCTAGTCAGTTAGAACAGTTTCACTTTGGAACAGAATTTTTTTTTCAAAAAGGGGCGTGTCCGGCCACTTATGCCTGTTTTCAAAGTTTAGGCAGTGAAAACTTACTCCAACTGACTTAGAATGGAGTAAGTGAAGGTTTTTGTACGTTCGAAAAAAAAAACCTTGTCTACACTTTAGAAAATCAGGCGTAGGTTACAAATTAGGCGTAGGGAATGGGGGGGGGGGGGTTTAAAGGGAAGTTTACAAACATTAAACACTTCAGTTTTACAAATAAAGAGCCATCTTCAATAATAAATGATAAATACATCAATAAATCAACCAATAAATCAATCAAAAAAAATTAATAAAAAATGAAAAAAATTTAAAAAATCAATAAATAAAACATTTTCTACTTACCGGCTGCAGCACCAGGAGTCCTCCAACAGCGTGCTGGGATGGACCCCCCAGTGTGTCTCTGTCAGTGTCTCTATCTCTCTGTCTGTCTGTGTGTGTGTCTCTCACTCTCTGTCTGTCAGTGTCTGTGTTTCTGACAGCGAGGGGAGGGGGAGAAGGGGGTGGGAGGGGGAGAAATAGGGTGGGAGGGGAAAGGGGAGAATGGGGTGGGGGGGAGAGGGGGAGGAAGGAGGAGGGAGGTAGAGGGGGTGGGGGTGGGGGGGGAGGAGGAGGTGGGGGGGAGGAGGAGGTGGGGGGGAGGAGGTGGGAGGGAGGAGGAGTGGGGTGGGAGGAGGAGGTGGAAGGGAGGAGGAGGTGGAAGGGAGGAGGAGTGGGGGGGAGGAAGAGGGGGTGGAGGAGGAGCGGAGGTGGAGGAGGAGGGGGGTTGGAGGAGGAGGGGGGTGGAGGAGGAGGGGAGGTGGGGGAGGAGGAGGGGGGGAGGAGGTGGGGGGGTGGAAGGAGGAGGAGGAGAGGAGGAGGAGGAGAGGAGGGGTGAGGAGAAGGGGGGAGGAGGAGAAGGGAGAGAGGATGGAGGGAGGGTAGGAGACAGGATGGAGGGAGGGAAGGAGAGAGAATGGAGGGAAGGAGATTGGAGGGAGGGAAGGAGAGAGGAGGGAGGGAAGGAGGGAGGAGGGAGGGAAGGAGAGCGGAGGGAGGGAGGAGAGGAGGGAGGGAGGGAGGGGAGGAGAGAGGAGGGAGGGAGGGGAGGAGAGAGGGAGGGAGGGAAGGAGAGAGGAGGGAGGGGAGGAGGGAAGGAGGGAGGGAGGGAGGGAAGGAGAGAGAGAAGGGAAGGAGAGAGCAGGGAGGGAGGGAGGGAAGCAGAGATGGAGGGAAGGAGAGAGGAGGGAGGGAGGGAAGGAGAGAGGAGGGAGGGAGGGAAGGAGAGAGGAGGAGGGAAGGCCCAAGACTTCAGGCTGGATTTATAGGTAGGTGGCGTCGGGTCTCGGGGGGGGGGGTCGCGGAGGTCTGGAGGGGGGAGCAAAGGTCGGGTCGCCAGGGAGGGGGGTGCGGAGGGAAGCAGAGGTCGAGTCGCAGGGGGGGTGGAAGAGTCGTGGAGGTCCAGCGGGGGGGGGGGGGAGGAGTCGCGGAGGTCCGGGGTGGGGGGGGGGGAGCAGAGGTCGGGTCGCCGGGGTGGGAGGGGGGGTGGCGGAGGTAAGCAGATGTCGAGTCGCGGAGGTCCGGGGGATGGCGGGGGGGGGGGGGGGGGGAAGTGCGGGGGTCGGGTCGGGTCCGGTCGAGTGGGAGGAGCCTTATGCACGCAGCCCCAGTGAGGTCATTCGGCCAGGGCTAGGGGCTGCGTGCTTCGGGCCCCTCCCACAGTTTTGCGCGCCTGGAGCTACTGCACATGCGCGCCCACTGTAGCACGCCTGTGCAGAGGTCCCGGCACTGTTTTCAGTGCAGGGACCTGGCTCCGCCCCCTATAGCTCGTGCTGCTCGTGCCCAGCTCCAGAGGACCTGCAGGGAGCCGGCGAATAGGTAAGTTTTTTTTAGGCGCACTTTCTGGTGTGAAAAACGGGTGTCCAGGTCCGGGCTGCGCCGTTTTAGGCGCGGCCCGAAACTTGGGCCCTATAAATTAGAGCCTTACCTTTTAGGTTGAAGTTAGGAAACATGTCTACATGCAAAGGGTGTAAGGTTGAAGTTTGGAACACTCTTCCAAAAATTGTAATTGTTGCTGGGTCAATTGTTAATTTTAAATCTGAGATTGATAGATTTTTGGGAACCAAAGGTATTAAGGGATATGGAGCAAAGGTGGGAGTTAGGTCACAAATCATCCATGATATTGAATGGCGGAACAGGTTCGAGGGGCTAAATGGTCTACACCCGTTCCTATGTTCCTAATGTTAATGTTTGGGACAAAGCCACTATTTTAGATTAACTAATGGGATGCAGAGGGCACTGCACTAACCTAGAAAAAGTAATTCTTTAATAAATAGGGAAAATTTCCAAAAACATGATTGAGACCTAATACAGAAACTGTTATGAAAAATAAGATATACCTTTGTGTCTGCATCAATTGGGCATTTAAGCAGACACAGTATTGAAGTGCTACTTCCATAGACTGAATTTATGACCGAGAGATATACTTTTACTTTATAATATTACTTTGCTTAAACAATTACCATGTAATTCTTGTTAACGGACACAATAGACTCACCCTGGCGGCATTTTCAAGGACAGAAGTTAATTAGATTTGTTTAAATCTACATTCATGTCAAGGAACCTTTGTTATGTTTTATGAGGGCAGTCCAATTGTTTATATCTGTAATAAGAAGTTCCTATTTCAGCAGGATATCTACAACTAATTAGAGTAAACATTGGATTTAAGAGCTCACTATCCAATATTAATAGCTGACAGGTCTCTTGTTAAAATATTAGTAAAAATCTTAACACTACTTCCTAACGTTGATTGCCAACACAATTGTTACTTCTCTCTTTTTCTGTATGAATAGTTCCATTGGATGAAGTCATGATTTCAACAGGTATTGCCAAAATAACAGACTCAATATATATCATAAGTGGAACAGTCCATTCACAACAGAGGGAGCAACACTTACATAAAGCTGAAAGTTCATTTTTTTTAAACTTTAAATATTAATAATCTATGATGGGAATTTACTGTTAGATGTAACTGTTTCATACTAGGTTGATCTCTGTAAAAGGCACATTTCATATATAAAAATGTCTTGCATACTTCTATGACAGCTTCCAGTACATTTTACGAACGCTACATGAAGGAGAAAGTTGATCTTACATGGATGGGTCTTACATTAAAATGTCAGCGTAACGTGATCAGGAACACTGATATTCCAATTAAACCCCATATAAAGGAGTAATGGTGCCCGAAGTGTGTTCTTTCTGAGTATAACAGGAGTCAAGAATATTCTTAACTGAGAGCTCTGAGCAATCTTCTGGTGGGGTGGTAGGGAAGGGTGACGATCAAGATAACATCATGACCACTCTTTTCAGCTGCTTTTTTAAAATTATCATTATCTAACTTAGCCCTTTAAAAAAAATATATACTGTGCAAATCGTGCGACAATTTTATCCCCATTGCTGCAATGTTGATAGATATTACTAGTACACTTAGAAACTACTATACACTTTCATAGTATCAGGCATAAGAACATAAGAACATAAGAAATAGAAGCAGGAGAAGGCCATATGGCCCCTTGAGCCTGCTCTGCCATTTAAAACGATCATGGATGATCCCATCATGGACTCGTCCACTTCCCTGCCTGCTCTCTATAACCCCTTATTCCCTTATTGGTTAAGAAACTGTCTATTTCTGACATGTTAGATATCTAGAAGCACAGTATCATTAGTTGACAAACTTCTTCCTCCCACTCCAGAAATTAGAGCACAAAAAATCTAGGGTGACACTCTAGTGCAGTGCTGGGGGAGTGCTGCACTGTCAGAGATGCCATCTTATGGATGAGATGTTAAACTGAGGGCCCGTCTGCCTTCACAGGTTGATGTAAATGATCCCATGGCACTATTTTGAAGAAGAGCAGGGGAGCTATCCCCGGCGTCTTGGCCAATATTTATCCCTCTATCAACATCACTAAAAAAAAGATTATCTGGTCATTACCACATTGCTATTTGTGAGAGATTGCTGTGTGTAAATTGGCAGCTGCGTTTCCTAACTTACAACAGTGACTACGCATCAAAAAGTACTTCATTGGCTTCAAAGCACATTGGAACATCCTGAGGTTGTGAAAGGCACTACATAAATGGAACACTTTCTTTCTTTCCTTCTTTCAAACACACTTTGAATCTAATATTGAAGTCCTGAAAATCGCAACCGTTAGCCAACTTTCAGCGGCTTTGATCTAACAGTAATTTTCAGTGATGCATCCTCGGATGACTTGACTATTGTGTTGTGGCACCAACATGGACCACTTCCCATACCTCGGGAGCCTCTTGTCAACAAAGGCAGACATTGATGCGGAGATTCAACATCGCCTCCAGTGCGCCAGTGCAGCCTTCGGCCGCCTGAGGAAAAGAGTGTTCGAAAACCAGGCCCTCAAACCTACCACCAAGCTCATGGTCTACAGGGCTGTAGTAATACCCGCCCTCCTGTATGGATTGGTGGCATGGACGATGTACAGAAGACATATCAAGTCGCTGGAGATATATCACCAACGATGTCGTCACAAGATCCTGCAAATCCTGTGAGGATAGACGCACCAACTTCAGTGTCCTCACCCAGGCTAACATCCCCAGTATTGAAGCACTGACCACATTCGATCAGCTTCGCTGGGCAGGCCACTTAGTCTGCATGCCAGGCACAAGACTCCCTAAGCAATTGCTCTACGCGGAGCTCCTTCATGGCAAACGAGCCAAAGATGGACAGTGTAAACATTACAAGGACATCCTCAAAGCCTCCCTGGTGAAGTGCGACATCACACTGACACCTGGGAGACCCTGGCTGAAGACTGCCCTAGGTGGAGAAAATGCATCCAGGAGGGCGATGAGCTCTTCGAATCTCAACACTGCCAGCGTGAAGAGGCCAGGCGCACGCAGCGGAAGGAGCGTGCATCAAATCAGTCCCACCCCACCTTCTCCCGACGATTATCTGTCCCACCTGTGACAGGGTCTGTGGCTCTCATGTTGGACTATTCAGCTATCAAAGAACTCACTTTAGAAGTGGAAGCAAGTCTTCCTTGATTCCGAGGGACTGCCTGTGATGATGATGATGTGGCACTTATGATACATGTGGCTTTGCCAATCACATTGGAGTAGTGAGGGAAAGTATAACTGATACATCTTTTCCTCTTCTAATTCCACTGGAAGGGTGCCATCACTGTTGATGCCTGGAACCTTTCTCACTCAGTGCCCCCCCACACACACACACACACAGTTCCAGTTAGGATCATTAGATATTGATTAGAATGGGAATACCGGACAACTTATCCCCATCCAAGTTTGCAGACACTAAAATCAATTTTTGGTCTCCAACCAACACTTTGGCTGAGATCAGCCAGTTAATCGCAGAGCGGGGACTGAACCTAAGATCTTCCCAGTTTATCTGAGTTTGTATGATGATGCATTTACAAAATGAGCCATCAAGGTATTGTAACATAAGCATTCTCATAAAATATATTTTCTCTGAAATCACCATTCATATATCCATATGGGGAAAAAAGTCTTAGTTGTGCTTAATACCACATTTAGTGCATGATTTTTAATGGATTTTCACAATAAGTGTGAGTTTTCAAGTAATGGTACATCTATGTAACTATGGTGTTTCTGAAGCCAGGATAGGAGCAACTACAACACAAGAGTGGACTTTAAAGGAGTCCTGTAGTTTACATAACCTTGTGTCCTTTAACTTACTTGTGTTAGACATAGATTTCAAAGTTATAATAATAAATCTCTCAAATCTGGCCAGTTTTTACTTTAAACTCCCTTTGCTGCTGTTCCAGCCTGTCTCTGTTGCCACCAAGCAGCTTGTGTCTGGTGCCTTGATGATTGACTGTGTGGACATAGGCCAAAACAAAACTCACAATGGATCTTAAAACATCTTGCCAAGGACTGCGAATAAGAACACTGATTGCACCATAATACTGAATACCATAATGCACAATGTATATGAAGGATAAGTGCAGAGTTCCTAAAAGTAAAAGTAGCAGAATATTTTCCTTTAAATTTATAAAAGTCTCACCATCAACATTTCTTTTAATATTCAATTAAAAGACATTAGGACTAATTTTAATGTCATTTTCATTTATCTGTGTTTATTTTGGGAATATCCACTCCATCACAAAGATTGCTTACTTCCATCTCTACAGTATCATCCATCTCTGCCCTTAACTCAGTTTATATGCTGCAAAAAACAACATTCATGCTTTTGCCATCTCCAGATGTTATTGCATCCAGGCTCTCCTGGTCGGCCTCCCATCCTGCACTCTCTATAAACTTCAGTTCATCCAAAATCTTCTGCTCGCATCTTATCCACACCAAGTCTTGCTCGCCCATCAGCTCTATCCTCACTGACCTACATTGGATCCTGGTACCCCATCACCTCAGATTTAAAATTCTCACTCTTGTCTTTAATCCCTCCATGGGCTCACCTCTCCCTACTTTTTAAAACTTTGTCCAACACTTCAACTGCAACACTACAACACCCCCTCCTCTGAACTCTCCATTCACTGATTCCAGCCTCTTGTGCATACCCACCTCCCTTTGTTTGACTATTGGCAATCGTGTCATCAGTTGTTAGACTTCGTGATCCTGAATTCCTTCTTTAAGATTCTTCTTAAAACCCACCTTTTTGACCAAGTTTTTTTAATTTGTTGCTATGATGTGGGTGTCCCAGCATTTATTGCCCATCCCAAATCGCCCTTGAGAAGGTGGTGGTGAGCTGCCTTCTTGAACTGCTGCAGTCCGTCTGGTGAAGGTACTCTCATAGTGCTGTTAAGATGGGAGTCCCAGGATTTTGACCCAGCGCCGATGAAGGACCAGTGATATATTTCCAATTCAGGAGGTATGTTCCCATGCGCCTGCTTCTCTTGTCCTTCTAGTTGATAGAGGATGCGGGTTCGAGAGGAGTTATTAAAGAAGCCTTGGCATGTTGCTGCAGTGCATCTTTTAGATGGTACACACTGCAGCCATGTGCACTGGTGGTGGAGGGCGGTTTAGGGTGGTGGATGGGGTGCTAATCAAGCGGGACGTATCTGGGCAGTTTTCCACATTGTTGGGTAGATGCCAGTGTTGTAGCTCTACTGGAACAGCCTGGTTAGAGGCACGGCTAGTTCTGGAGCACAAGTTATCTCTCCTAATATTTCCTTCTTTCGGTCAGCATCTTTTTTTCCTTGTACATTTTAAAATACCTTGGAATGTTTTTCTATGTCAAATGCACTATATAAGTATAAATTGTTGCGATTGTTGTGATGAAGATTGGATGGTACTGAGCCATTTTAGTGGTATAATAGGGGTATGGTCAATTTTGATCACAGAGGCCAGATGCTTACAGCTAGGAAGGTAAAATGTTGAAGGGAGTATCATGCCCAGTCATTCTTGCACACCTTCATGTGACCAGGTACAATACAGCATTAGCAAATGGCTGCCATGTCCTTATGCATGATGTAGAAAGACTTACTAGTGGAGACTTGGACATGAGAAAATAGGGAGAAAACCTAAATAAAACTGCACAAATGTGCATGCACAGCAAAACTTAATCAAAATTGTCTTTAGTTGAAAATGGATTCTGTGATTGCAATTTTTTTAAAGAAACCAGCCAAGATTTTCATGGGGTTTCTCCTGATCAGCTGCCGTAAATTCGATGGAAAATCTGGATAGGTGTGTCAATGGGGTTTTTGCCGATCTTCTGCCAAACGTATGTCAGCCAATCGGGAGAAGCCCCCAATGAAATTCCCAGTGAGATTCTTTATACAGGTTGGAGCAATTTAAACTCAGGCTTCAATTGCCAGTTTAAATTTGCTGAATTCTGTGCTCTGAACTGGTCCCAACATAAAGTCCAGTGACATCTGGTGTCAGGAACAATTTAATTTGTTATCTTATGCTCCATATTCCACCTGCTGCACTTGATCTGCTCTTCCTGCCGTAACTGTTTGGTTCTTACTGCCTTGTCCACTTTGTTCAGCTGACCTGCTTTGTCTCATAATCGCTGTTCCACGTCATCTGCTCTGTTCTATCTGCCTCGCCAATTCTGTTCCTCCTGCCTCATCTGCTTTATTTTATCTGTCTCGTCATTTCTGTTCTGTCTCATCTGATTTATTTTACTGCATCTTCTCTTTTCTGTCTACTTCATCCATCCTGTGCTGCCTAATTCACCCTGTCTTCCACCACTCCCGGTTCGCGTCATCTGTTCTGTTCTCATTTACAAATCCACCATAGCCTCTCTTCACTCTACTGTCTAAAACCTCCTCCAACCCTACTTTCCTGCTTATAGCCTCTTCCTTTCCAACTCTGATCTGCTTTACACTCCTCCATCCTTCTGCTGTACCACTCCTCCTTATTACCACTTCTCTTACAACTCTTGCTAATAAAGCTGTCAGGCGTCTTGCCCCAACACTCTGGAATTTTCTCCCTAAACCTTTCCGTCTTGTTCCATCCTTCACCACCTTTAACCTCCTCCATTAAAACCTCCACTCTGACCTTACTTCTGCTTGGGTCAGGTGCCATCTGTGAAACTACTTGATGCATTTCGCTATGTTAAAGGCATCCTTCAGAGATGGGGAGGGGTGAGGCCATGAGGGATTTGAAGACAGGGATGAGAGTCTTGCAATGGTGGCATTACCAAACTGCCTGGTGGAAGTTTTTATTTCAAAATCGAGTGCAAACTGCCGCCGCTCACTCGCTCAACCATCCATTTGATGTGTGCTTGAGTCACAATGTGATTTTATGTCAATGGCACAAGCCTGCCAAACCAGCTCTGCACATTTAGCAGGCCACTGCGAGGAGGAGTTTGAAGTTTAGTCAACCGATTGGAGGATTTATGAAAGAGTGGGTCTCCGGTCCCATTGGGCAGAAGTTGGTAAATTTACATTTCTGTACATAGAAACATAAAACATAGAAAATAGGTGCAGGAGTAGGCCATTCGGCCCTTCGAGCCTGCATCGCCATTCAATGAGTTCATGGCTGAACATGCAACTTTACTACCCCATTCCTGCTTTCTCGCCATACCCCTTGACCCCCCCTAGTAGTAAGGACTACATCTAACTCCTTCTTGAATATATTTAGTGAATTGGCCTCAACAACTTTCTGTGGTAGAGAATTCCATATCAAGGTGAAGAAGTTTCTCCTCATCTCGGTCCTAAATGGCTTACCCCTTATCCTTAGGCTGTGACCCCTGGTTCTGGACTTCCCCAACATTGGGAACATTCTTCCTGCATCTACCCTGTCTAAACCCATCAGAATTTTAAACGTTTCTATGAGATCCCCTCTCATTCATCTGAACTCCAGTGAATACAAGCCCAGCTGATCCAGTCTTTCTTGATATGTCAGTCCCGCCATCCCGGGAATCAGTCTGGTGAACCTTCGCTGCACTCCCTCAATAGCAAGAACGTCCTTCCTCAAGTTAGGAGACCAAAACTGTACACAATACTCCAGGTGTGGCCTCACCAAAGCCCTGTACAGCTGTAGTAACACCTCCCTGTCCCTGTACTCAAATCCCCTCGCTATGAAGGCCAACATGCCATTTGCTTTCTTAACCGCCTGCTGTACCTGCATGCCAACGATAGTGGTGAGACTGTGGAACTCACTACCACATGGAGTAATTGAGGCATATAGGTAGCATAGATGCATTTGTGGGAAGATAGATAGATATATGAGGGAGAAGGAAATAGAAGGATATCATGATAGGATAAGATGAAGTAAAGTGGGTAGGAGGCTCATGTAGAGCATAAACACCAGTTGGACTGAATGGTCTGTTTCTGTGCTGTAAATTCTATGTAATATAAATGTAAGTTATTGTTCTTCTTTAGTCAGAGTGACTGTTTAATATCTTGATCATAGTCTTTTGCTCAACTCCAACCACTGGAGCATGTGTTTTGCAGATTCTCACTGCATCAAAATCAGTCTGTATTCAAGATGCAACTTCCATCTGTAAAAACCATGATATGTTATACATTGTCATTGTTCAACAGAGAAAAAAAGCAGTTTTAAACAGGATGTATGTGGGATAAATTGAAGCTTTAAACTGCAATAACAAGAAGTTTTAAGTAAATCAGACACTGTGAAGTAATTGCACAATACCTTGGAAAGGAACCAAGTTCAGTGGCTCCTAAACATACTCTCTGTGGATAAATGTAGCAGCCACCTTTCCAGTGAACAATTACAATATTCCCCAGACAGCTCAAAGCAGTGGACTTAAAACAATTTTCTCTTCTGATAAGCAACTTGTGGAAAAATACAGACTGATTAATGTTTTTTAAAAATGCATTGTTATTGTTCAAAACAGTGTAAAATATCAGAATTTAAGCCTATCTGTATACATATAAAAACAATACATCTACTTTGTATGTGTTTTTGCCCATCATAATTTGGGTGTCACACTTGCAAATAAATTTCGATATCCAGCCTGCATATTCATTACATATTCATGAAGTACATATTCATGAAGTACAACTGAACAAATAGGAAATATACCAAACAACAAATAGTAATCAGGAGTGCTGCTACCAGTCATGAAGTTCAGAAAACTATGAACTAAAAATGAACCAGCAGTGATAGCCACCTATACAAATTGTGAACCAATCAAACTCGTTTTTGAAAATCCATTAAGCCACAATCTTTAACTGTCGGCTAAGTTGTGCACTTATTATTGGAAATAAAAATTGTTACATAATAAAGATTTTAAAAATTCCACAAAATAATCTTGTCAATAAGATAGCATTTTCAGCGTTAGAAATTCCTGTGACAAAGTTTTCAAATTACTTTTTTATTATTATTCGTCAATGGGATGTGAGCGTTGCTGGCAAGGTCAGCATTTATTGCTCATCCCTATTTGCCCTTGAGAAGGCGGTGGTGACTTGCCTTGTTGAACCACTGCAGTCTGTGTGATGAAGGTACTCCCATAGTGCTGTTAGGTAGGGTGTTCCAGGATTTTGATACAGTAACAATGAAGGAACAACGATATATTTCCAAGTCAGGATGATGATGTTCCCATGTTTAAGAGCCTGCTGGCCTTGTCCTTCTATCAATCGTTGTCTTGAATGTACTCAACAACTCAGCATCCACAGTTCTTTGGGGAAGAAAATTCAAAAGATTCACAACCCTCTGAGTGAAGAATTTTCTCCTCATCTCAGTCTTACAAGGCCAATCCCTAATCCCAAGACTATGCCCCCCCCCCAGTTCGAGACTCTGCAGCCAGGGGAAACAACCTCACAGCATCTATCCTCTCAATACCCCTCAGAATCTTATATGTTTTAATAAGATCGCCTCTCATTCTTCTAAACTCTAGAAAGTATGGGCCACTTCTACTCAATCTCTCCTCACAGGACAACCCTCACATTGGGGAATAAATCTAGTGAACCTTTGTTGCAATGCCTCTGAGGTGCATATATCCTTCCTTAAATAAGGAGACCAAAATTGCGGTCTCACCAAAGCCCTGTACAAATACTCCAACCCTTTAGCAATAAAGGCCAACATGCCATTTGCCATCCTAATTGTTTGTTGTACCTGCATGCTAATTCTCTGGGCTAAAAATTTGCCAACCTTGCGCCCGGTTTTTGGGTGATATTTCGCCGTTTTGGGCAAAAAATGGTGAACCGGGAAATTAGAGGTCTTGGGCCGCAGTTTTTAAGTACCGCTGGGGAGCGGACCGCCCGTGTGCAAGATTTGAAATTGCGCTTTCGCCAAAAAATTGGCTCTCAGCGCACCCGTCATTAGGATAAAAAAAAATGCCCGGGAAAAACCTGGCCCCGCCACACAGCACTGCCCCCAAGTCATCAAGATCCACAATGCGACCCTGGACAACGTGAACCACTTTCCATACCTCGGGAGCCTATTATCAGCAAGGGCAGACATCGACGACAAGATTCAACAATGCCTCCAGTGTGCCAGTGCAGCCTTCGGCCATCTGAGGAAAAGAGTGTTCGAAGATCAGGCTCTCAAATCAGCCACCAAGCTCATGGTCTACAAGGCTGTACTGATACCCGCCCTCCTGTATGGCTCAGGGACGTGGACCACATACAATTGCTGGAGAAATACCACCAACGATGTCTCCACAAGATCCTGCAAAACCCCTGGGAGGACAGATGCACCAACAGTAGTGTCCTCGATCAGGCCAACATCCCCAGCATTGAAGCACTGACCACACTCGACCAGCTCCATTGGGCGGGCCACAATGTTCGCATGCCTGACACAAGATTCCCAAAGCAAGCGCTCTACTCGGAACTCCTACACGGCAAGCGAGTCCAAGGTGAGGAAACGTTTCAAGGACACCCTCAAAGCTTCCTTGCTAAAATGCAACATCCCCACCGACATCTGGGAGTCCCTTGCCAAGACCGCTCTAAGTGGAGGAAGTGCATCCGGGAGGTCGCTGAGCAGCTCGAGTCTCATCGCTGAGAGCATGCAGAAAACAAGTGCAGGCAGCAGAAGGAGCGTGCGGCAAACTAGTCCCACGCACCCTTTCCTTCAACCACTGTCTGTCCCACCTGTGACAGGGACTGTAGTTCCTGTATTGGACTGTTCAGTCACCGAAGAACTCACTTTTAGAGTGGAAGCAAGTCTTCCGCTTTAGCTAGTGACTAGTGGGTGCCGCAGGGCTCAGTGCTGGGACCCCAGCTATTTACAATATACATCAATGATTTGAATGAAGGAATTGAGTGTAATATCTCTAAGTTTTCAGATGACACTAAACTAGATGGCGGTGTGAGCTGTGAGGAGGATGCTAAGAGGCTGCAGGGTGACTTGGACAGGTTAGGTGAGTGGGCAAATTCATGGCAGATACAGTATAATGTGGATAAATGTGAGGTTATCCACTTTGGGGGCAAAAACACAAAGGCAGAATATTATCTGAATGGTGGCAGATTAGGAAAAGGGGAGGTGCAACAAGACCTGGGTGTCATGGTTCATCAGTCATTGAAAGTTGGCATTCAGGTACAGCAGGCGGTGAAGAAGGCAAATGGTATGTTGGCTTTCATAGCTAGGTGATTTGAGTATAGGAGCAGGGAGGTCTTACTGCAGTTGTGAGGCCTCACCTGGTATATTGTGTTTAGTTTTTGTCTTCTAATCTGAGGAAGGACTTTCTTGCAATTGAGGGAGTGCAGCGAAGGTTCACCAGACTGATTTCCGGGATAGCTGGACTGACATATGAGGAGAGACTGGATCGACTTGGCCTTTATTCACTGGAGTTTAGAAGGATGAGAGGGAATCTCATAGAAACATATAAAATTCTGAAGGGACTGGACAGGTTAGATGCAGGAAGAATTTTCCCGATGTTGGGGAAGTCTAGAACCAGGGGACACAGTCTAAGGATAAGGGGTAAGCCATTTAGGACTGAGATGAGGAGCAACTTCTTCACTCAGAGAGTTGTTAACCTGTGGAATTCTGTACCGCAGAGAGTTGTTGATGCCAGTTTGTTGGATATATTCAAGAGGGAGTTAGATATGGCCCTGACGGCTAAAGGGATCAAGGGGTATGGAGAGAAAGCGGGAAAGGGGTACTGAGGTGAATGATCAGCCATGATCTTATTGAATGATGGTGCAGGCTCGAAGGGCCGAATGGCCCACTCCTGAACCTATTTTCTATGTTTCTATGTTTCCTCAATTTTGAGGGACTGCCTATGATGAGGTATGAAGACCTGCAAAAAAGATGTTAAATATTTTATTTTTTAATCCTTTTGCAGCGATTCGATAGCTAAGTGTCTTGTGAATGCTTTGTGATTTTTTTTTGTTTTTTGAAATTTTTCTTTTGTGTTTTCCCCCTCCCTAGGCCCAACTCGCAGTGGTATCGGCCTCGGAGAAAAGTTGCAGCAAATTCGTGGTCTGCGCCATGAATCCTTGTGCAACGCCGATTTTTACCGCTAGTGCATTTATCCCGAATGCTGGGCCTCGGAGACGTAGAGCCATAGCAGTATTTTTGGTGGAAAAATTACCACTATCACCAAAAAACAAATTTTATTGTGTTTTTTGTACTTGACACCCAAATCTCTCTGAACGCCAACATTTAATAGTTTCTCACCATTTTAAAAATATTCTGTTTTTCTATTCTTCCTACCAAAGTGAATAACCTCACATTTCCCCTCATTATACTCCATCTGCCAACTCTTTGCTCACTTGCTTAACCTGTCTATATCCCTTTGCAGCTTTTTGCGTCCTCTGCACAGCTTACTTTCCAACCTAGCTTTGTATCATCAGCAAATGTGGATACATAGCCATCGGCCCCTTCATCTAAGTCATTGATATGGATTGTAAGTAGCTGGGGTCTAAGCACTGAACCTTGCGGCACCCAACTAGTTACAGCCTGCCAGCCTAAAAATGGCCCACTTATCCTTACTCTCTGTTCTCTGTCCATTAACCAATCCTCTATCCCTACTAATACACTACACACAACCCCATGTGTCCCTATCTTGCGTAACAACGTTTTATGTGGCACCTTATCAAATGTTTTGTGGAAGTCACTCTCACCTCACCTCTGGAATTCAGCTCTTTTGCCCATGTTTAGACCAAGGCTGTAATGAGGTCTGGAACAGAGTGTTCCTGGTTGAACCCAAACTGAGCATCGGTGAGCAGGTTATTGGCGAGTAAGTGCCACTTGATAGCTCTGTCGGCGACACCTTCCATCACTTTGCTGATGATTGAAAGTAGACTGATGGGACAGTAATTGGCCAGATTGGATTCGTCCTGCTTTTTATGGACAGGACATACCTGGACAACTTTTAACATTTTCAGGAAGCTGTCAGTCTTGTAGCTGTACTGGAACAGCTTGGCTAGAGGTGTGGCTAGTTCTGGAGCACAAGTCTTCAGCATGATAGTCGGGACTATTGTCGGGACCAATAGCCTTTCCTGTATCCAATGTGCTCAGCGGTTTCTTGATATCATGTGGAGTGAATCAAATTGGCTGAAGACTGGCTTCTGTGATGGTGGGGACCTCAAGAGGAGGATCATACACTCAGCACCTCTGGCTGGAAATGGTCGCCTTAGCTTTTGCACTCACATGCTGAGCTCTGCTAGCATTGAGGATGGGGATGTTCATGAAGCCTCCTCCTCCCATTTGTTGTGTAATGGTCCACCACCATTCACATTTGGATGTGGCAGAACTGAAGAGCTTTGATCTGATCTGTTGGTTGTGGGATTGCTTCGCTTTGTCAATAGCATGCTGTTTGCACTGTTTAGCATGTATTGCAGCTGGGTAGTAGTTTCACCAGGTTTGCACCTCATTTTTAGATAAGCCTGGTGCTGCTCCTGGCATGCTCTTCTACACTCCTCATTGAACCAGGGTTGGTTTCCTGGCTTGATGGTAATGGTAGAGTGAAGGATATACTGGGCCATGAGGTTATAGATTGTGGTGGAATACAATTCTGCTGCTGATGGTCCACAGCACCTCATGGATGCCCAGTTTTGAGCTGCTCTATCTGTTCTGAATCTATCACATTTAGCACGGTGGTCATACAACACAACGCAATGGAGAGTGTCCTCAGTATGAAATGCGACTTCGACTCTACAAGGACTGATGAATCAGTACTCTTCCATATTGCAATACTGTGACAGATAGATTGGTGAGAACCAGGTCAATTAGATTTTTCCTGCTTGTTGGTTCTCTCACTACCTGCCGTAGATCCAGTCTGGAAGCTATGTCCTTCAGGACTCGGCCAGCTTGGTCAGTGGTGTTACCGGGCCACTCTTGATGATGGACATTGAAGTTCCCCACCCAGAGTACGTTCTGTGCCCTTGCTACACTCAGTGCTTTGTCTTGTGGTGTACAATATGGAGGAATACTGGTTGATCAGTTGAAGGAGGGCAGTAGGTGGGTACTCGCTCAGTATTGCACTTGAGTCTGCACTGTTAACCGTGAGGGAATATGGAGTGTCCTCCTCAAATTCGGCTTCCCTCAAAAGTTGGTAACAATCCTCCACCTGCTTCATGATGACATGCAAGCCGTGATCCTGACCAATGGATCCACTACATATCCAATACATGTGTGGACCGGGGTCAAGCAAGGCTGTGTCATCGCACCATTGCTCTTCTCGATCTTCCTTGCTGCAATGCTCCATCTCATCCTCAATAAGCTCCCTGCCGGAGTGGAGCTAATCTACATCACAAATGGGAAATTGTTCAACCTCCGTCACCTCCAGTCCAGATCCAAGGTTGCCCCATCCTCTGTCATTGAATTACAATATGCAGACTGTCGTGTATCCTACATGGTTACTGCTTGCACTATTACAAGGTGTGCCACAGAGGGCACCGCAGTGGGAGACTTGCAGGTTACCTTTACAGGTGTGCCTGGCCTAGTATAAAAGGCAGGCCACCATGTGTGATCTTCACTCTGGAGTTATCAATAAAGGACTAAGGTCACTACAGTTCAAGTAAAACACATTGCCTCGTGGAGTCATTATCAAAGACATAACAATTGGCGATGAGATTACAGATTTTCACGCGAAAATGGCTACCCTTGATATGTTGCAGCAGTTCGCCGATAGTGATGATTGGGATGCCTTTGTGGAGAGGCTTGACCATTTCTTCACAGCAAACGATCTGGCAGGCGACAACCCGGCCACACTGGCTGATAAGCGCAGAGCTATCCTGCTAACCAGTTGTGGGCCCACCGTCTATGGCCTCGTCAGGGACTTGCAGGCACCAGTGAAGACAACGACCAAGACGTTGAGTTGCTCGTAACGCTGATCCAAGAGCAACTCAAGCCCAAGGAGAGCATCTTCACAGCCAGATACCGGTTCTACACCCACCGACGGCCCGAAGGCCAGGAAATCGCGAAATATGCTGCAGACCTCAGGAGGCTGGCGGCACCGTGTGATTTCAGCAACCACCTCACCAAAGCGCTGCGGGACATTTTTGTCATTGGAATCGCCATGAGGGTCTTCTTCATAAGCTACTGTCTGCGGATACTACAGTCACACTGCAGAAAGCCATCTCTGTGAGCCAGGCATTCATGAACTCGACCTATGGCTCTAGGCAGTGACTCATCCTCAGGACTCAAACCCGGCAAGTACTGTGCACAGAGTCACACCTTTTAGAGACTGGACTGTAGAACGCGAACCTTCTCAGGGAAGAGAGAACAAGCCCCTGAGTCCCTTAACTCTGAGTCCGCCGAGGGGGGCTAGTCGAGTAGCTCCATGCTAGCGCTGTGGAGGGAATCATAGGGCTCACCAGTGCCGCTTTAAAGACTATGTGTGTAAAGCTGCAGCACAAAGGGCCACCTCCAGGGTATGTGTGTGAGATATATAACTCACTGTGTTGATTAAGAGTCTGCAGATGACCATGAATCCAGCGCAGATTATGAAACGATAGGCAGAGAGGCAGCTCAGCCCATGATGAGGTATATAGCATGTTTACCTGCACCACCAAGTGTTCCCCATTGAGGATGGAAGTTGAGATAGATAGCGTTCCAGTCTTCATAGAAGTGGGCACGGGGGCGAGCCAGTCAGTAATAAATCAAGAAGCCTTTGAGAGGCTATGGGACAATCAAGCTGAACAACCCAAGTTGGTCCCGGTTCAGGCAAAGCTGCGCACCTACAATGATGAACTTATCCCAGTTGTTGGTAGTGCGGATGTTAAGGTACACCATGATGGCGCGGTGCACAGGTTACCTCTGTGGATTGTTGCAGGTGATGGACCAACGCTACTCGAAAGAAGGTGGATGGAGAAGATCCATTGGAGTGAGGAAGATTTCACCCCTCCAGCGATCGACGTCCTCCGCACTCAGAGGCAAAACAAGCCCTCACCTGAGGTTGGATCTGGCACCAGAGAGCAGACCAGCACAGCACCTGAGGCACAGACCGCTCAGCACGACTGCGTGGAGATGATCCGGCAGGACTCCGGAGGAAGAAAATCGGATCCAAAGGCGACTTCCCAGCTTCGGTGGCAGAACCCGGGGAGAAGAGGATCACCGCAGTCGACATCATGGATGGAGGAAAGATGGCACCCAAACCACGAGCTGATGCGCTGAAGAAAAAGATGGTGGCGGCCAGACCACGAGGTGCAGCGCTGATGGAGCAACACGTGGCACCAAACGGAGAAGAGGATTGGGGTAAAGAAAGCAAGGCTCTCTTAAAGGAGGCCTGCAACCCATCACACTTAAAGGGACAGTTTCACATTTTCAAACAATGTCAGAGCAACTATGAGTTAGATGTAAAATGTGCAGTTGATAATCAGAGTTGTGTGCATGCAATAAGCAAAGAAGAGTCTCAGTGTAATAGCAATTGTGAGCCAGATGTAAATGTGAAATTGATGATCAGCGTTGTGTACATGCAATAAGCAAAGAAAAGGGGCGCGATCGTGATCGGAGCTACAGGTTATTTACAATGAGTAATGAAACGTGCAATGTAGGATTTCAACTGCATTCAGTCAATGCAACGGCAACATCCCCGAGAGCAGGCAACTTGAGCCAACCGGGGTTCCCACTGCCAGTACTGGGCACCGCGCCGCCACCAGACTGCCTGGACACCATCCAGCAGTTCTGGAACTATCTTATCCTTACGCACTGGTTACCAATCCCCAGTACATATCGATAATGTATCTCACCAGTTGAATATACTTGCCTCACAACTGAACCACAAATGTAATGCAAACTTTTTTTTCTGGACTTGAATGTATATGAATGTATTGAGCCTCCGGCATAATCTATATGTGGGGGGAGGGGGGGGTGAGAGAATGGAGTGGTCATGGACACACACAAACAGTAACCACCAGCACTCTACTGCCAACGAAATGCCAACCACTCACCCAAGATGGAAACGACCCACCAAGGGTCAACCAGATAGAGCTACTCCCAGAGCACAGTCAATGCAGAGACGATTTGCACTAAAGGCCTTCAGTGTGCCAGTGCAGCCTTCGGTCACCTGTGGAAGAGAGTGTTTGAAGACCAGGACCTCAAACCCGGCACCAAGCTCACGGTCTACAGAGCAGTAGTGATACCTGCCCTCCTATATGCTTCAGAGACATGGACTATGTACAACAGGCACCTCAAAGCACTGGAGAAGTAGAACCAATGCTGCCTCTGCAAGATCCTGCAAATCCATTGGCAAGATAGGCGCACCAACGTCAGTGTTCTTGCTCAGGCTAACATTCCCAGCATTGACCACGCTCGATCAACTCCGATGGACGAGCCACATTGTCCACATGCCCGACACTAGATTCCCAAAACAAGCTCTCTACTCGGAGCTCTGACATTGCAAGCGAGTCCTAGGTGGACAGAGGAAATGCTTTAAGGACACCCTCTAAGCCTCCTTGAAAAAGTGCAACATCCCCACCGACACCTGGGAATCCCTGGCCGAAGACCGCTCAAAGTGGAGGAGAAGCATCCGGGAATGTGCCGAACACTTCAAATCTCTGTCGGGATCAAGCAGAAGCCAAGCGCAAACAGTGGAAGGAGCGCACGACAACCCAAGCACTCCTCCCACCCATCCCTCCAATCACCATCTGCCCCACCTGTGACAGAGACTGTAGGTCCCGCATTGGACTCATCAGTCATCAGTTATATTAGTGTGGAAGCAAGTCATCCTCGACTCCGAGGGACTGCCTAAGAAGAAGACTTGAGTGTTAGATTTTTGTGCTCAAGTTTCTGGAGTGGCACTTGAACCCACAACCTTGTGACTCAGAGGCGAGAGTGCTTCCAACTGAACCATGGTTGACAGCAGGTCAATAGGTGGTAAACAGAGGAGGCTTCCTTGCCCATGTTTGACCTGATGCCATGAGGTCTGGAGACAATGTTGAGGACTCCCAGGGCCACTCCCTCCTGACTATATACCAGTGTTCCGCCACCTCTCGTGGGTCTGTCCCGCTGGTGGGACAGGACATGCCTAGGGGTGGTGATGGATGAGTCTGGGATGTTGGCTAAAAGGTATGATTCTGTGACTATGACTATGTCAGGCAGTTGGTGACTAGTCTGTGTGACAGGGTCGATTGGTTTGGGAGCGCCTTTGTCGTGTCCGGTGCCTAGGTTTTATTCTTTGTATGCTTCTTTGTCAGCCATGCCTTAGTTGGAAGCACCCTCGCCTCTGAGTATTGAGGGAGTGCTGCCCTGTTAGAGGGTCTGCCTGTCTTTTGGATGAGGCGTTAAACCAAGGCCCCGTCTGCTCTCTCAGGTTTATGTAAAGGATCATGTGAGACATGTTTTTCCAACTTATTTCATTGGAGATATAGTCAGTTTCTTAGTAAATGTAAACAATATTTAAAAGCTTTTAAAGGGTGCCTATTAGTGCTCTTATGCCTAAAGAAATCATTAATTTTAAGAGCCTCCTTGAAGGCCCACAAACGGGCACAATGAGTGGGAACTAGCCATGGTGATTATTTCGATCTGGGGGCAAGGCCATTTTTAATTGGCGAGGCCGGCTTCCAGTGCTATGTTTTTTAAACAAGCGCAAAAGATTGTGTAAACTCTATTCGTGCTGGATGTAATTTGTGTTTGACATTTCTTAATCTTTTGTGCTGTTTTGCCCAATTGGACAAATTGCACTGGAAATACCAGCGTAACCTAACAGAAACTCTACCCCAATGTGTTTATGATATTACCAGAAATACTGAATGGGGGAAATCTTCCAAAGTGCATTTATAATGCCACCACGGGAAATCTTACCCCGTGGTACCTAAATATCCAGATACACATACAGAGTTAACAAGAGAAACGTGCTTGCAGTGACAGTTACCATTGCCAAGAGTGACACAGACTGCAAATCCACATGGAGCAGTGTATTTATTCCATCAGTGCACCATAGTATCTTTGCATAATAATGTAAAGTTTGGTATTCATTGAGTATCGTATTCACTTTGGTATTCCACGGGCAACAGTGTAGACTGAGGTATTCTATTATTAGTAGTGTGGTATTTCATTAACAGTAATGGCCGTGAATTTCCTCGGAGCTGATCCCATTTCACTGTCGCAACTTTGCTAGAAGTGCGGCAGAAATCTCTCTTATGTAGGTAAACAGGTTTCCATCAAAGTTACACTGGCAGAGCGGGAGAAGTTCTGAGGAAATTCACCCCTTATAATATTTGATTAGTAATAATGTAGACTGCAGTATTCTATTAGCAGTAGTGTATATTCTGGTATTCTATTAATAATAGTGTACGCTGTGATATTTCACAGGTAGTAATGTATACTATAATATTATGTGCATAGTAGCGTACACTACAGTAATCTATTAGTGCTCTACGAGTACTAATGTGCGCTGTGATATTCTATTAGTATTAGTGTCGTCTGTGGTATTCTATGAGTTGTAGTTTTGACTGGTATTCTACTAGTGCTAGTGTAACTGAGGTATTCTATTGATAATAGTATACATCATGGCATTCCTTAGGCAGTAGCATACATTGTGGCAGTCTATGTATGGGCTACTTCTTATTTCATTGGCTGTCACTGACTGATTTGGAGATTGCTCGGCTGTGTGTTCAATCCAAGATTATTATGAAGACAGAGGAAGAGACCATGAGAGACATAACCTCAACTGATTATATTTTGATTTATTTTCATCAGGTCTGGAAAAATAAATATTCTTCTGAAAGGGATTGTGGAATAAGATCACTTTCACTCTTATTCCTATATTTTCTTGTTCTGGTATATACAAAGATTCATGATTAGAACAAAAGTTTGTGAACTTGTATTCTTGGCACAGAGCTTTACTCACCAGGAATGTACATTTGTAAATGATTGATTTCCTTAAAAATATAAATATTAGTGAGGCATCCCAAACTTTGACATTTTATATAATATGCTCAGCAGCATGAGACAAGACCATTTGGCTCATCAGGCCCACTTCTTCAGAGATCATGTGCAATTTACTTTGTTGCTATCAAACTATCCCTCCTCGTCTGTCTTGACTTGTCTGCAGCCTTTGACACGGTTGACCACTCTATCCTTCTCCAATGCCTCTCCACGTCGTCCAGCAGGGTGGGACTGCACTTGCCTGGTTCCATTCTTACCTAGCTAACGATAGCCAGAGAATCACCTGCAATGGTTTCTCTTTCCACCACAGCATCATTACCTCTGGTGTCCCGCAAGGATCTATCCTTGGCCCCCTCCTATTTCTCATCTACATGTTTCTCCTTGGCGACATCATCCGAAAACACAGCATCAGTTTCCACATGGACGCTAATGACACCTAGCTCTACCTCAATACCGCTTCTCTCGACCCCTTCGTGGTCTCTAAATTGTCAGACTGTTTGTCCGACATCCAGTTCTGTATGAGCAGAAATTTTCTCCAATCAAAGCCATTGTTTTCAGTCCCCACCACAAACTCCGTTCCCTAGCCATTGACTCCATCCCTCTCCCCAACTTCTGTCTGAGGCTGAACCAGATTGATCGCAACCGTGGTGTCATATTTGACCCTGAAATTAGCTTTTGACCACATATCTGCAGCAATACTAAGACCACCTATTTACACCTCCATAACATTGCCCATCTCCGGCCTTGCCTCAGCTCATCCGCTGCTGAAGCCCTCATCCATGCCTTTGTTACCTCTAGACTTGACTATTCCAATACACTCCAGGCTGGCCTCCCACATTCTACCCTACATAAACTAGAGGTGATCCAAAACTTGGCTGCCCATGTCCTAACTGGCACCAAGTCCCATTCACCCATCACTCCTGTGCTCGCTGACCCACGATAGCTTCCGGTAAGCAACGCCTCGATTTCAAAATTATCATCCTTATTTTCAAATCCCTCCATGGCTCGCTCCATCCTATCTCTGTAATCTTCAGCCCCACGATCTCCAGAGATGTGATTGCACTCGAGAGGGTGCAGAGGAGATTTACGAGGATGCTGCCTGGAATGAAGAATCTTAGTTATGAGGACAGATTGGATAGGCTGGGTTTGTTCTCATTGGAACAGAGGAGGTTGAGAGGAGACCTCATTGAGGTGTACAAAATATTGAGGGGCCTGACATGGTGGACAGTAAGGGCCTATTTCCATTGGTGGAAGGGTCTATAATGAGGGGGCATAGTTTTAAGGTGGTTGGTGGAAGATTTAGAGGGGATTTGAGGGGGGGGGGCTTCTTTATGCAGAGGGTTGTGGGGATCTGAACTCGTTGCCTGGAAGAGTGGTGGATGCAGAAACCCTCACCACTTTTAAGAGATGGTTGGATGGACACTTAAAGTGCAGTAACCTGCAGGGTTACGGACCTTGAGCTGGTAATTGGGATTAGACTGGATGACCTTTTGTTGGACGGCGCAGGTATAATGGTAAGTACTGCAGGGAATAGAATACGGCCAGCATGATCTCCTGGACTAGTTTCGATTGCCTGGATGGGTCGGAGAGGAATTTTCCCAGATCTTTTCTCCCTAAATTGGCCTGGGTTTGTATCTGTTTTTTGCCTCTCCCAGGAGATCACATGGCTCCGGTTGGGGTGGAGTGTAGAATGTTTCAGTATAAGGGGTGTCGCAGTTGTGTGAGGCGGACTGGTTGGGCTGGGTGCTCTTTGCCTTTCTGTCATTGTCCATAGGTTTATATGTAACCTTTAGGGCTGTTGACCAAGGGCCGTGCGGCTCTTTGTCGGCCGGCGTGGACACGATGGGCCGAAATGGCCTCCTTTTGCGCTGTAAATTTCTATGTTTCTATGTTTTTATGTCTACGCTCCTCTAATTCTGCCCTCTTGAGCATCCCTGATTTTCATCACTCAAACATTGGTGGCTGTGCCTTCTGTTGCCTAGTGCCCAAGCTCTGGAACTCCCTGCCTAACCCTCGCCGCCTCTCTACCTCTCTTTCCTCATTCAAGACGCTCCTAAAAACCTACCTCTTTGACCAAGCTTTTGGTCACCTGCACTAATTTCTACTTATGCAACTCGGTGTCAAATTTCTTTGTCATCCTACTCCTGTGAAGTGCCTTGGGACGTTTCACTACATTAACGTGCTATATAAATACAAGTTGTTGTTGTTGTTAGAAACTCTATAGCTCAATCATTTTATCTCTGAGAAAAGGTTTTACTGAAATACTTCCACATTCCCAGATAAAACTCCAGATTATCAATTATTCCTGCAGGAGCATGACCATTAAAACTTGGGTGTGTCACTACTCCTTGCAGACCATGCTGATTTAGTTTGAATATTTAGGCCATGTCTATATTCGAAGAGATTGACTAGCCAAGGGACTGTGCAACGTTTGTTTTGGCTTTATAAAAATCCTGCAAAAGAATAGTAATCTTTTGTATATTTAGGAGGAAACAGTAGAGCAACTTTACTGGAAAGGGCTCTTTCTTGCACCCATTTTGCAGTTGTTCCTTTCAGGTGCTTCCTCCAATATGCCGACATAAGCAGCACAGATGTTGGCCACATTTCTATTTTATGAAGGTGCTTCTTTTAAAATATATATATTTTCCTTGCCAATTTTTTCATCTGTACTGAAGGTGGTGAAAAGTTCACTGGGTAGTGATTGCCCTTCAGGATCATGCCTCAGTGGTTATTTTTGTAGGCTCTTCAGTCTTGGGGAGCATCACAGCAGAGCCCAATCCTGTCCCCACCTGTCGTCCATACAATTTCCACCAGAGGCTGTTGAGTAGCAATAAGAAGTGTGAACATAGCATAATATTCTCCTCTCTAATTTAGGGGTGCTGCAGTCCATCGTGATGCTTTTGCTGTCATCCTGGCTAGTGTCAATTCACTGATCACAGATTAAGGATCAAATCTTGGACAATCGTGGTTTGTATGCGTCAGCGTCTCACTGGCTAAACTCATTGAGCCTTCTCAACTTCTTCTGCCACCTTCAAAGACTTCTGTGCATACAGCCCCAGGTCTTTGTTCCTGCACCCCCTTTAAAATTGTTGAAATTCAAATAGTGGTTTACATCAAGCTGACTTGATTAAAAATCATTGACATGAGGCCCAATATCTTGTAGAGTGTATTTTTACAGTCAATAAGCATGCTGCACAATTAACAAAATGTAGAGTACAGGGATAAAAAGGCCCTTTCTTTTGGTCAGATGGAAATTGATCATCATGTTTAATCAAACCAAACTACTGAGAAATTCACTTACGTAGAATTTTGTTTCAGTCCTGAAATGATGGAACAGACACCAACACAATGGAGCCCAGTGTACAGGTCTCTGGCCTTTTTTCTTCTTCCAAAGCCTCGGATACTGGCACACACAGAGCCATGTAAGGCTGCAGGAAGTCTGCTCCATAGTCTGTAATCACAGATTAATGAAGACACATTGATATTGTCCCCTTCTTTAGTCCAAGTTTGATAGTGGGCAAATTTCTTTTTCACATATATATTTAAGGCCAAGAAAGGATATTGCTGAGTCTTTTATGAATTCCTGTGAGGTAAAGACATAATTTGTTGATGGTGTCTTTTGTGCGCATGTATTGGGAGACAATTGTGCCCAACTAAATAGTTAGATTATCCTGCAGGGAGGACTGAAATTTGAAAACTATTTACTAATCATAGAATGATACAGCACAGAAAGAGGCCATTTGGCCCATTGTGCCTGTGCCGGCTCTTAGAAAGAGATATTCAATTAGTCCCACTCCCCTGCTCTTTCCCCATAACCCAGCAAATTTGTCCCATTCAAATATTTGCCCTATTAGCCTGTCGGGAGCAGCGGCCGGAGGTGGAGCGAGCAGCGGTCTATAAAGGCCCAGCGGGAGTCCGGGGACCGGTGACAGTCGGGAGCAGCGGCCGGAGGTGGAGCGAGCAGCGGTCTATAAAGGCCCAGCGGGAGTCCAGGGAGTAACGGCAGTCGAGCAGCTAGCTGCAGCTGGGTCAGAAGTAAGAAAGAAGTAAAAAGTAATCGAAGGATGATGTTACAGCCAAGAGGGAAAGTGATTGGCTGGTTGAGTGATAGCAGTTTTCTTTTTATTTATTTTTTTTCTTGTTCTTAGCAGTAAGAAACCTTTGGCATTGTTGCCAATTAAGCAATTTAAGGGTTAAGTCATGGCAGGAGAGCCCAGACCCATGACAGGCTCCTCCTATGCTAAGTGGGAAGTCAGGTACACTTCCAGTGTCCCTGATGACTACATGTGCCGCATTGCGGCACTGGAGCTGCACATGGATTCATTCTGGAGCATCCGCAATGCTGAGGATGTCGTGAATAGCACGTTTAGTGAGTTGGTCACACTGCAGGTAAAGGTTACACAGACAGATAGGGAATGGATGACCATCACGCAGAGCAATGGAAGGAAGGTAGTGCAGGGGTCCTCTGCAGTCATCTCCCTCCAAAACAGATACACCATCTTGGGTATTGTTGGGGGAGATGACTCATTAGGGGAAGGCAGCAGCAGCCAAGTCCATGACACCAGGAAAAAGAGTGGGAGAGCTATAGTGATAGGGGATTGTATTGTAAGGGGAATAGATAGGCGTTTCTGCGGCCACAAACGAGACTCGAGGATGGTATGTTGCCTCCCTGGTGCAAGAGTCAAGGATGTCTCAGGGCGGCTGCAACACATTCTGGAGGGGGGGGGGGGTGAATAGCCAGCTGACGTGGTACGTATAGGTACCAACGATATCGGTAAAAAATGGGATGAGATCTTACATGCTGAGTTTAGGGAGCTAGGAGTTAAATTAAAAAATAGGAACTCAAAGGTAGTAATCTCAGGATCGTTACCAGTGCCATGTGCTAGTCAGAGTAGGAATGGCAGGATAGCTAAGATGAATACGTAGCTTGAGGAGTGGTGCAGGAGCAAGGGATTCAAATTCCTGGGACATTGGAACCGGTTCTGGGGGAGATGGGACCAGTACAAACCGAATGGTCTGCACCTGGGCAGGACCGGAACCAATGTCCTCGGGGGAGTGTTTGCTCGTGCTGTTGGGGAGGAGTTAAACTAATATGGCAGGGGGATGGGAACCTATGCAGTGAAACAGAGGGAAGTAAAATGGGGGCAGAAGCAAAAGATAGAAAGAAGAAAAGTAAAAGTGGAGGGCAGAGAAACCCAAGGCAAAAATCAAAAAGGGCCACATTACAGCAAAATTCTAAAGGGACTAAGTGTATTAAAAAGACAAACCTGAAGGCTCTGTGCCTCATTGCGAGGAGTACTGGTAATAAGGTGGATGAATTAACTGCGCAGGCAGCTATTAACGAATATGATATAATTGGGATTACGGAGACATGGCTCCAGGGTGACCAAGGCTGGGAACTCAACATCCAGGGGTATTCAACATTCAGGAAGGATAGACAAAAAGGAAAAGGAGGAGGGGTAGCGTTGCTGGATAAAGAGGAAATTAACGCAATACTAAGGAAGGGCATTAGCTTGGATGATGTGGAATCTGTATGGGTAGAGCTGCGGAATACCAAAGGGCAGAGAAAACGCTTGTGAGAGTTGTGTACAGACTACCAAACAGTAGTAGTGAGGTTGGGGACAGCATCAAACAAGAAATTAGGAATGCGTGCAATAAAGGTACAACAGTTATCATGGGCAACTTTAATCTACATATAGATTGGGCTAACCAAACGGGTAGCAATACGGTGGAGGAGGATTTCCTGGAGTATATTAGGGATGGTTTTCTAGACCAATATGTCAAGGAACCAACTAGAGGGCTGGCCATCCTAGACTGGGTGGTGTGCAATGAGAAAGGACTAATTAGCAATCTTGCTGTGTGAGGCCCCTTGGGGAAGAGTGACCATAACATGGTAGAATTCTTTATTGAGATGGAAAATGACACAGTTAATTCAGAAACTAGGGTCCTGAACTTAAGGAAAGGTAACTTCGATGATATGAGATGTGAATTGGCTAGAATAGACTGGCGAATGATACTTAAAGGGTTGACAGTGGATCGGCAATGGCAAACATTTAAAGATCACATGGGTGAACTTCAACAATTGTACATCCCAGTCTGGAGTAAAAATAAAACGGGGAAGGTGGCTCAACCGTGGCTAACAAGGGAAATTAGGGATAGTGTTAAATCCAAGGAAGAGGCATATAAATTGACCAGAAAAAGCAGCAAACCTGAGGACTGGGAGAAATTTAGAATTCAGCAGAGGAGGACAAAGGGTTTAATTAGGAGGGGGAAAATAGAGTATGAGAGGAAGCTTGCCGGGAAGATAAAAACTGACTGCAAAAGCTTCTATGGATATGTGAAGAGAAAAAGATTAGTGAAGACAAATGTAAATCCCTTGCAGTCAGAATCAGGTGACTCTATAATGGGGCACAAAGAAATGGCAGACCAATTGAACAAATACTTTGGTTCTGTCTTCACGAAGGAAGATACATATAACCTCCCGAAAGTACTAGGGGACCGAGGGTCTAGCGAGAAGCAGGAACTGAAGGAAATCCTTATTAGTTAGGAAATTGTGTTGGGGAAATTGATGGGATTGAAGGCCGATAAATCCCCAGGGCCTGATAGTCTGCATCCCAGAGTACTTAAGGAAGTGGCCCTAGAAATAGTGGATGCATTGGTGATCATTTTCCAACAGTCTATCAACTCTGGATCAGTTCCTATGGACTGGAGGACAGCTAATGTAACATCACTTTTTAAAAAAGGAGGGAGAGAGAAAACGGGGAATTATAGACCGGTTAGCCTGACATCAGTGGTGGGGAAAATGTTGGAATCAATTATTAAAGATGAAATAGCAGCGCATTTGGAAAGCAGTGACGGGATCAGTCCAAGTCAGCACGGATTTATGAAAGGGAAATCATGCTTGACAAATCTTCCAGAATTTTTTGAGGATGTAACTAGTAGAGTGGACAAGGGGAACCAGTGGATGTGGTGTATTTGGAATTTCAAAAAGCTTTTGACAAGGTCCCACACAAGAGATTAGTGTGCAAGGTTAAAGCACATGGTATTGGGGGTAATGTACTGACGTGGATAGAGAGCTGGTTGGCAGACAGGAAGCAGAGTGTAGAAATAAATGGGTCCTTCTCAGAATGGCAGGCAGTGGCTAGTGGGGTGCCACAAGGCTCAGTGCTGGGACCCCAGCTATTTACAATATACATTAATGATTTAGATGAAGGAATTGAGTGTAATATCTCCAAGTTTGCAGATGACACTAATCTGGGTGGCAATGTGGGCTGTGAGGAGGATGCTAAGAGGCTGCAGGGTGACTTGGACAGGTTAGGTGAGTGGGCAAATGCATGGCAGATGCAGTATAATGTGGATAAATGTGAGGTTATCCACTTTGCTGGCAAAAACACGAAGGCAGAATATTATCTGAATGGTGGCAGATTAGGAAAAGGGGAGGTGCAACGAGACCTGGGTGTCATGGTACATCAGGCATTGAAAGTTAGCATGCAGGTACAGCAGGCGGTGAAAAAGGCAAATGGCATGTTGGCCTTCATAGCTAGTGGATTTGAATATAGGAGCAGGGAGGTCTTAATGCAGTTGTAAAGTGCCTTGGTGAGGCCTCACCTGGAATATTGTGGTATGTTTTGGTCTCCTAATCTGAGGAAGGACGTTCTTGCTATTGAGGGAGTGCAATGAAGGTTCACCAGACTGGATGGTGGGACTGTCATATGAGGAGAGACTGGATCTACTGGGCCTGTATTCACTGGAGTTTAGAAGAATGAGAGGGGATCTCATAGAAACATATAAAATTCTGAAGGGACTGGACAGGTTAGATGCAGGAAGAACGTTCCCAATGTTGGGGAAGTTCAGAACCAGGGGTCACAATGTAAGGATAAGGGGCAAGCCATTTAGGACAAAGATGCGGAGAAACTTCTTCACTCAGAGAGTTGTTAACCTGTGGAATTCTCTATCGCAGAGAGTTGTTGATGCCAGTTCATTAGATATATTCAAAGGGAGTTAGATATGGCCCTGATGGCTAAAGAGATCAAGGGGTATGGAGAGAAAGCAGGAAAGGAGTACTGAGATTGAATGATCAACCATGATCTTATTGAATGGTGGTGCAGGCTCGAAGGGCCGAATGGCCTACTCCTGCACCTACTTTCTATGTTTCTATGTTAAAGTTATGATTGAATCTGCTTCTACCACTTTTTTACAAAGTCCATTCCAGATCATAATAATTTGCTGTGTAATTTTATTTCCTCATATCGCCTCTGATTATTTTGCCACTTACTGTAAATCTGTGCTCTCTGGTTACCGACACTTCTGCCAATAGAAACAGTTTATCCTTATTTACTTTATCAAAACCTTTTATGATTTTGAACAACTCTATAATATCTTCCCTTAACATTCTCTACTCTAAGGAGAAAAACCCTAGTTTCTCTAGTCTCTCCACATAACTGAAGACTTTCATCCCTGATACCATTCTCGCAAATTTCCTCTATGCCCTCTCTAATGCCTTGACATCCTCCCTAAAATGAAGTGCCCAGAATTGGCCGCAAAAGTCCAGCTGAGGCCTAACCAGTGTTTTATAAAGGTTTAGCAATACCTTCCTTGCTTTTGTACTCTGTGCCGCTATTTATAAAGCCAACGATCCTGTATGCCTTTACTAACAGCCTTCTCAATTTCTCCTACCACCTTCAAAGACTTGTGCACATAAAGCCTCAGGTCTGTCTGTTCCTGCACCCCCTTTAAAATTGTACCATTTTGTTTCTATTGTCTCTTCTCAATCTTCCTACTGAAATGAATCACATCACATTCTTTGAGTTAAATTTCATCTGCCAAGTGTCTGCCCATTTCCCCAGTCTATCGATGTCCTTCTAAAGTCTGCTACTATCCTCCTCATGTTTATTACATTTCTGAGTTTTGTGTCATCTGAAAACTTTGAAATTATATCCTGTATACCCAAGTCCAGGTCAATAATATATATCAAAAATATAAGTGGTCCCAACACCAATCCCTGGGGCATACCACTGTATATTTCCCTCAAGTCTGACAAACAACTTTTCACCACTACTCTCTGCTTTTTGTCCCTTAGCCAATTTGATATCGACAGCCACTGCCCCTTTAATTCCACGGGCTTAAATTTTGCTCACAAGTCTATTATGTGGTACTTTTGAAGCACCTTTTGAAAGTCCATATACACAACATCAACCACACTACCCTCATCCACCCTCTCTGTTACTTCGTCAAAGAACTCAATCAATTTAGTCAAACATGATTTGTTTTTAACAAATCCATGCTGGCTTTCATTTATTAAACCATAATTTTCCAAGTACCAATTAATTTTGTCCCAGATTAATATCACTGTAAGTTTCCCCATCACCAACGTTGGTGCCATCCCCAAATGGAAAACTATAAATTCAACATTACTGAACACAGCAGCACATGATTGCTCGGAGTTGGCAGAGCATTCTGATGTGAGTAAACTATTGAAATATTGTTTTTAATGAGGGTAGTATTTCCTCTTTAATTTTCCAGTTTTAGTCTACAAGTTCCTATGGGCTAGAAATTGGCCAAAATAGCGTTATCGCCTTTTTTTGGCGCTAATCACATATAATGTCGCTTTTTATCACTACACGTTTAAAAAAATCCACACATAGGCATCTTCCACCCCTTCAACTGGAGTTCAGGACTGGAATATTGAGTCCTTCATTGAAACATCTGTGAACTCATGTGGAAGCAAGTCATCCTCATTCGAGGGAACGCCTATGATGATGATGTGAAGCGCCTGAGTCGTTTTACTACGTTAAAGGCGCTATATAAATAAAAGTTATCATTATTATTATTGTTAATAATAATTTACTGGTGCGCCTGTCGCAGTAAGTCAGGCCTGGAAAACTTGTTGGCTGCAAGTTGGAAAATTGAGTAAGCCAGCAGCTCATAAACGGCCATTCTTCACTTTTAAAGGAGGGTCTCCAGCAACTTTTCTCCTGGAGGAAGAAATAGATTTATGTTCAATGTGTATGGAGTGAGGGCGCTGTTAAAGACTGCAACCTTCAGTAATGGCTTTTTGGAGGTGTTGCTGCAGGTAATGCAGCAGAGGAGAGATGTCTTGTTTGGAGCTGAAGGGCACCCACCTGTAACATTCCAGTACATGGGTGCAAGCTGCATGGTTTATAAAGGCTGCTCCCTCATTTGTGGATTTTGATTAATAAAGGAAAAGCATTTTCTACACCTGTAGGCCTGGATACATTTAAGAGCTGGAAGTCCAAAGCTGCTGAAATCCAATATGCGTTCAACACAAAGACTATAAGAACCTTACTGAGTGAATGATAGCAGTGTCCCCGGTCTGCTATCCCAGAGAACAAACGAGGAAGAAGTTATGTCGCATTAGAAGTGCCAAGCTAAGTGTGCCCACCTTTGTATGCATGTATACTTTTCCTCCAAACAAGGTATGACAAATTCTATGGTACCGTTAAAAAGACAGAACTTGCATTTTTATATTGCCTTTCATGACCTTCCAAAGCACTTTACAGTCCACCTGTGAGGGCAGGCATGCCCTCGGTTTAACGTCTTGTCTGAAAGATGGAAAACAGAGGCAAAACTAGCTTTGTGTATAAATATAAATTAATATGTACTCTGAATAAACACAAAGCTTATGCTGAGGAAGCTCTAAGATGAGTGCCTGCCTCCAGTATGTTTGGTTTCCAAAAGGAGGCTTTTGTTTTCGACTTCCATACAGAGTGTCCAAGAGGCCAAATACAGCCTACGAGCTCCTTTGATCTGCCCCTGAAGCTCCTGCCAGTTCCTATCCTGACCTCAGCAGCTTAAAGTTCCCACGCCTGGAGGACTGGAAAAGACTGTTTATGGTTTGATCAAAATTCACCAACCAGAGGGCAGCCTTTTCCAGTCCTGCAGCTCTGGGAACTTTAATGAGTGGAATCTTCTAGGGAATATATTTTCATCTTCAGTGCCTGGGTGTTAATTTAGTGCGACAGATCTCCTGTCCTTTCTAGAACCCATCCAATTTTCAATGCATTAATTTCAATGGGATGAAAATTAGACAGGTTCCATAAAGCATGGGCAATCTGCCCCCTCCCCCCAGATTACTGACCAAGTGGAGAAGCTGAAAATCTAACCCTAACTTTTCAGGTTGAGGAGGAGCAGTAGAATGACAGGGCAAAGAACCATGGGGCCTTCATTTTTGTATACGTGGGGATCTATCTTTGTATGCTTGGAGGTCTCACTTCTGGGGAGTCTTTATGTGTGTGCAGGGGTCTTGCTTTTTTCATAGAGGGATCTTGCTTTTTTGCGTGCATGATGTTCTCACTTCATCGGTGTAGAGAGAGGCACACTTTTTTCATCGAGGTTATGCTTGATCTGCATGGGGTCTCCTTTTTGAGTGCGCATGTTTCACCTTTTTGTGTATAGCTGCAAGAGTTATTGAAAATAATATGCGGTGCAATCATTGGTTTTGCCACATTTATCTGGGCCCCAGTTCCATTATGTTGGATGTGCCTGGCATATAGCATTCATGTATTAATTAAACCTGGAAAACCTCTTTTGAATGATGTGAATGACATCCATCTGGATCATTCAAACTGGAAATGGGACTGTCAGAGGAAACAGGCATTTTAAAGCTTAATGGATCATTTTACCCTCTGGTCTGAGAGACTGAACCAAAAAGCGTGGGAACCAGTGTGGTTCTGAGTGAAATAGAGTATGCTGGAGCATGTATACAGTCTGGTGATAATGAGACTCTCTATGTTCAATGCCATCAGGAGCAATGTGTAGTTCTAAAAAGTAAAAGGCCATTAAAATTTGTTGCCATTGCACCATGCTCCTGCCAGCATTTTGGTGGTAATCTGCGAGAACAGTCAGGAATAAGCTGGGACCTTAGATCCTGCCACCAGGATTCGGCTCCATTACGCTAGGACGGTGAAATTCCAAGGCTTAAAAATTGGTTTGCCCCTAGAAATGGGCAAAGGAATCGTGATGCGCTCGCAACCCATGTCCGTTTGAAGGACTGCAGACAGCACTTTAAAACTAGCTTAAAGGTAGTCTGCCTGAACATCATCATTCAACTGGCTGAGGAAGACTGTGCAAAAGCTCAAATAATGATGGCACAATGGGCGAGAGCATGCACAAAGGTTCTCCGATGCAGCACTGGAGGCCGTGATGCAGGAGGTCAATTCGAGTAGGGTGGTCTACTTTTCACAGGGACCAAGAGTGCAATGGTAGCAGATAGCCAATGTGGTGAATGCTAGCAGTGTTGTCCGAGGACATGGATGTAAGGTCAGTGAATTCATCTTCAAATGCTATATCGCATGATCTGCACAGCCTCGCACCCACATCTCACAGCTTGCGCACAGTGCCAGCTATTCAACCATGACAGGTATATGACCCAAACACAGCGTACCACATTCACTGACATACTTCCCTTTCGCTTGCAGGAAAAAGGTGTTGCACTACTACTAACTGGTGGGGGCAGGCTCGCCTGCATCATCTCACATCCTTGGAGGAGAGAGTGCCGGCCATTCTTGGGAGAGATATGGCTGTGCAGGGCTGTAAGAGTATAGGATGCCAGTATCCTCATATGTTATCTGCCTTCTCACATCCTACTTCCTCCTTATCCCACAATCTCTTCTTATTTATAATCTACACATGGTGTAAGCATGCACCTCTTGCTTTTCCCCCACTCCCCTCACCACAACCCTATCCTTGCGCCTTTCTCATTTCAGACACCCAAATAATCCAACCTGCCCAGCCACTGGTTGTACAAGAAGAGGAACAGGAGAGTGATGAAGAACACCATCATTTGATCTGACACTTGCAGCCACAAGCTCAGATATTGGCTCTGCTTAGAGTTTAGAGGGTAGTTTTGAGGTGGGATCGGCATGTGGTGAGTCACTGAGCATGAGTAGGCTGCAGCCAGGACAGGGGAAAACATCGCAGGTGCCAACTTACTGGAGGGCAAAGTCGCAAACGGGTTCTGCTGCAGAGCACTCTGATGAGAACTTCAATGGGGCGGCCTATAGAAGAACGCTGATGGGTATGCACAACAAAATGCTTGATGCATTGGCAGGCCTGCCAGGAAGCCTGAATCCAATGTCAAGGAGCATGGAGGAGTCCAGCACCAACCTAGCACAGGGCCTTGTTCAGAGCTTGGAGATTTGCTCTCAGAAGACCCTTGGTAGGTAAAGCCTCTTGCTGTGAGTCCTTCTCCCCCATCTCCCTCTGTGAGAAGCTTCTCCCTCTTCTTCGCTGCCTCTGCTCCATCTCCCTGTCATGCTGCAGGCCAAGTGGGATGACAACGAGAGCACCCTTAACTGGGAGTTAATAGTCTGACCGGAACCCTTGCAGCACCACTCCCTGTCACCTCAGCAACTTCAAACAACTCTGGAAAGCTCCAAACACTTCCACAAAGTTACACAGAGCCAGAGAGTGATTGGTGATTCATTTAAGTATCGCTGGTAGGGTTCCTTGCAGCTGTTGAATGCATGGTCAGCTGTGTGAGGTTAAAACAGGTCGTTAGTTCCAGTGTTGAGGTTGAAAAGTGTTGCACGCTGATTGACGCCATGATTTGCCTACTCTACATACTTCTGGCGCATGCTCCCAGCGCTGATGCTAATGCCCTCACCAAGATGGCGTCCGGCATGGCCCGCACCAGAATTATGCGCGTGTGGCTCGGGCGCCATTTTCGATCCAGAACGGTACCCATAGCATCAAAACAATGGGCACCAAGCAATCGAATTTCTAGGCCCAGAGTTGAAAGGAAGAGGGCAAATATTGCGTCCACTCCCGAAGTCAAAGTTTTGTGTCTGGGCGTGTTCTCAGACTATTCTTGAAATTCTACCCAGTACATCCTTGACAGTCATGAGCAGAACTCTCACCAGCTAAAAACTGGCATGAATCCCACTGTAGCTCCAGGAAAGGATCAAGAACCTTTGCAGCCAAAGGTAATTGATCCTGGAATGGATCACGTACCTTAACATTAGTGGCCAGGGCTACCTTAGGATAAATCTTTACATTTTTGGTCTCACCAGCTTCAGTCCTTCCCGATCCATCATGGAAGTGGTATGATGACTTTCTTGCCCTCTGTCAAGTTGGGAACTGCTGATGCACTGTTACCGGTGCACGCCCCTGACCTAACCATGCAAATAATCCCAGCCCCATGTCTAGAAACAGGATCTGCTTGTCTTCTGGACATCAGCAAAGCTGCTAGATCAGAATTTTGGCCCTATGGAATTTAAAAGGCAACTGCAATTAAATTCGATGGCCCCAACTTAAATTGAAATAAAAGTTGCAAAACTTGGTTAGTTGTCTCCAAGACAGGGACCAAGCCACATAATTCAAACATAAATAATACTGCAGTTGGCTCAGTTTTATGAATGACCGACAGCTCTGTTCTTCATTTAATTGACTGACAATTTAATTCAGAGCTATTTAAGTAAATTTGTTGTTCAAATCAGAAAATCGGATGCAAACTTCAAAAGTTAGGTCTGGCATTGCAACTCCCACAGTGGTCAAATATATGAGAACCAAATCACTATATGTATAAAATGTTAATGTAAAAAAAATATAGAGATTATTAAAATTTGTTATTTTTCTTTTGAGGATCTATATGGTATGATTTCCATTGCAAATATGTATGTGCTATCTTGCTGTTATTTACTACTTATCTATTGATAAATAAATTCACTTGATAGTCAAAATCTGATGTGTGATGCTCTACTGCTTTTCATTAATGAGAAAAAAATTCCAGTGAAAGCATATAATAAATTATGTAACTAAAGTTATTAATAGAAAAGTTTTTTCTGTTTGCTATCCTGGGCATCCTAAAGTTTACACGTGGTGATGCATTTGGATGTCATAGGGAGTCAGCACTCACCTATGAGAGTAATCTAAGATATGGAATCCTAAAAACCTAGAGTAAGAAAGGGAGAAAAGTCCTAAAAATGTAACAGCTTTGTAGGAAAATCAGTGAACAATATGTAGTAAATCCGGGAAAAGTTAGGAGAACTAAAAGAAGTAAATTTTGAAAAACTTTTGAAGATGGGGAGTGAAGTAACAAGGTGAAGAGTTTTTGCAAGAGAAATCCAGAGTGCAGGGGCACTGTGGCTGAAGGCACTGATGGTGGAATTGAGAGAGTTGTAGTAGAATAAAATAAACTTCTGATGAAAGGTCATCGACCTGAAACGTTAATTCTGTTTCTCTCTCCACAGATGCTTCCTGATCTGTTGAGCATTTCCAGCATGTTCTGCTTTTATTTCAGATTTCCAGCATCCGCAGTACTGCGATTGGTGGGGGTGGGCCGGGGGGAGGGGTGAAACCTAAAGAAAACCTCACAAAAACATTCCTAAAAAATTCTAGAAGATTTGTCAAGCATGATTTCCCTTTCATAAATCCATGCTGACTTGGACCGATCCGGTCACTGCTTTACAAATGTGCTGCTATTACATCTTTAATAATTGACTCCAGCATTTTCCCCACCACCGATGTCAGACTAACCGGTCTATAATTCCCTGTGTTCTCTCTCCCTTCTTTTTTAAAAAGTGAGGTAACATTAGCTGCCCTCCAATCCATAGGAACTGATCCAGAGTCCATGGAATGTTGGAAAATGGCCACCAATGTATCTACTATTTCTGGGGCCACTTCCTTAAGTACTCTGGGATGCAGACTATCAGGCCCTGGGGATTTATCGGCCTTCAGTCACTTCAATTTCCCGAACACCATTTCCTGACCAGTAAGGATTTCCCTCAGTTCCCCCTTCTCGCTAGACCCTCGGTCCCCTAAGACTTTCGGGAGGTTATTCGTGTCCTTAGTGAAGACAGAACCAAAGTATTTGTTCAATTGGTCTGCATTTCCTTGTTCCCCATTATGAATTCACCTGATTTTGACTGCAAGGGACCTACATTAGTCTTCACGAATCTTTTTCTCTTCACATATCTATAGAAGCTTTTGAAGTCAGTTTTTATGTTTCCAGCAAGCTTCCTCTCATATTCTATTTTCCCCCTCCTAATTAAACCCTTAGTCCTCCTCTGCTGAATTCTAAATTTCTCCCAGTCCTCAGGTTTGCTGCTTTTTCTGGACAATTTATATGTCTTTTCTTTGGATTTAACACTTTCCCTAATTTCCCTTGTTAGCCACAGTTGAGCCACCTTCCCTTTTTTATTCTTACGCCACACAGGGATGTACAATTGTTGTAGTTCATCCATGTGATAGTTAAATGTCTGCCATTGCCTATCCACCGTCAACCCTTTAAGTCAACCTCAACGCCGCCTTTCACGCCGCTCCGGGGTGAAACCCAGAGGGCAAAGGACCGGAAAATCCAGCCCAAAACTTCCAGGTTTTCACACGGTGTTGCAAAGGATTAATTTTTGAGGCACTATTGTTTCTCCTGGATTACTTTCTATCATCTGAAGGGGTTAGACAGAATTTTTCCAGAGTTTTTTTTTCTTTTACTGACCTTGGCTTTTAGCTCTGTACTTTTTTATGCCTCTCCCAAGAGATTCCGGGGGTTAAATGGGCTTCCTTTTTTGGCACGACAAGGCCTCCTAAAGATCAAACATAGCATCTGCGATGCGCGTGCACCCTTCCAACATGAAATAGACCGGACACCATATTTGTAAAGAGGTTTGCACGCGCGTGCCTGGCGCATGCCGGCGGCATGCAGAGCAGACAGATTATGACATCAATCAGTGTGCAATGCTGATTTGATGCCAGCGCTGCCATTCTCAAGCTCCACACTGCAGCCTTAACTTTGCACAGCTGAACATGACGTTAAACAGCGCGATTTAAAGGGATCAATACGGTTAATTGCTGGATTATTTCTTCTGGCTGTTGGTGCAATTCTACACATTTTCAGAGCTTTTCCATACTTGTCTAAAGTTTCAATAGTCTACAGGGAGTTTTCTGGTTGCTGCTGAATGCATTTTTGGTGACTTAAAGGCTGGTGCAGAAAGCAGTTGCTTCCAGACATGGGTGCCCAAGTAAGCCTTCCTCTTGGAATTGAGCATGACTGGGAGAATGACGAAAGGCCATGCAGAGCAGCACAAACTGCGAGATGAAGGAGGGAGAGGAGGGGCAGAAGGGCTTTCAGCAGAAGGTCATATCTGCTCAGGGTTTTAAGGAGCAATTCTCCTACCTCAACTTCAGCGAGGATCAATGCTTAAGATGTCGATGCTTCGCTAAGGAGGTCGTCACTGAACTCTACCACCTGCTGCATGCACAACTCCAATCTCAGGGCAGGGCAAGAACCACATTGTCAGTGGCTGTGAAGGTGACTTTAGCTATGAACTTTTATGCATCTGGCTCCATCCAGGCTGGAGCTGGAGATATTTGCAACATCTCACAGTGCGCAGTACACTGCTGCATAAGGGAGGTCACTGAGGCTCTCTTTACAAGCAAGACAGATTTATCTCATTCCCTCTTGCCGGGGACAAGAGGTGGAATGAAAACGAGGGTTTGCATGGATTGCAGGCTACCCCATTGTGCAGGGTTCCATTGACTGCACGCACTGTGCTTTGCGTGCACCTCAAGTCAATTCTGCCATTTTCCAGAACTAAAATGGATTCTGTTATATATGTGGACTTGTATTTACTCTGTACAGCCACCAGAGGGCTCATCCCCTGAAGTCCCAAGGGATCCCATAATCTCTTGGAAGCACAGGTATTTCAGAGTGCTTCACAGATTGGAGAGGCACTCTGGAGACCTGCAATAAAAGACTACAGTCACACTTTACTTTGAGCTCACAGTGTTCAGTCTGACTCTTTCTCCATACATAACAACTGGCAACGAGATACAGATAGCGAACCCAAAGATGCAGAGAACAGTGGACATCCTGGAGAAATTTTCAGAGGGAGATGATTGGGAAACTTTTGTGGAGTGACTCGACCAATACTTCGTGGCCAACGAGCTAGATGGGGAAGAGAGCGCTGCCAAACGAAGGGCGATCCTCCTCACCCTCTGTGGGGCACCAACGTATGGCTTCATGAAGAATCTGCTCACTTCAACGAAAGCCACGGAGAAATCGTATGACGATTTGCGCACACTGGTCCGAGAGCATTTGAACCCAAAGGAAAGCATTCTGATGGCGAGGTACCGATTCTACACCTACAAAAGGTCTGAAGGCCAGGAAGTGGCGAGTTATGTCGCCGAGCTAAGACGCCTTGCAGGACATTGCGAATTTGAAGGACATTTGGAGCACATGCTCAGAGACTTTTTCGTAGTTGGCATTGGCCACGAAACTATACTTCGCAAACTTTTGACTGTAGAGACCCCAACCTTGAGTAAGGCTATAGCGCTAGCCCAGGTGTTCATTGCCAGCAGTGACAATATGAAACAAATCTCTCAGCACACAAGTGCTGCTACAAGTACTGTGAACAAAGTGATGTTGTTTTTGAATCGTAACGTACAGGGCAGGTCACACATACCTGCAGCTGCATGTCTGCAGATGACTCAGACTCCACCATCAAGGGTGATGAATGTAAAGCCATTAACACCTTGTTGGCGCTGCGGGGGTGATCATTGTTTCCACTCATGCCGAGTCAAAGAGTACGTTTGCAAGGGCTGTAGAAAAATGGGACACCTCCAACGAGTGTGAAGGCGAGGTGCTAAGCCTGTTAAACCTGCAAACCACCATGTTGCAGAGGAGGACAGATCCAAGGAGGATCACGAAGAACCAGAGCCTCAGATAGAAGAGTACATGGGGTGTACACATTCACCACGAATTGTCCCCGATAATGCTGAATGCTGAACGAAATGGATTCCCGATGTCAATGGAGCTGGACACGGGCGCAAGCCAGCCCATCATGGGCAAAAATACTTTCGAAAGGTTGTGGTGCAACAAGGCCAGTTTTAACTCCAGTTCGCACGAAACTAAGAACTTAAATGAAAGAACTGATTCCTGTAATCGGCAGTGCTACCGTAAAGTCTCCTACGATGGAGCGGTGCACAAGCTACCACTCTCGGTGGTACTGGGCGATGGTCCCACGCTGCTCGGCAGGAGCTGGCTGGGAAAGATACGCTGGAACTGGGATGACGTCCAAGCGCTATCGCCCGCTGATGACACTTCGTGTGCCCAGGTCTTAAACAATTTCCTTTGCTGTTCGAACCAGTCATCGGGAAATTCCAAGGAGCAAAAGTGCAGATCCTCCTAATTCCGGGGGCACGACCCATCCATCACAAGGCGAGAGCAGTACCGTACATAATGAGAGAAAGGGTAGAGATCGAGCTAGACCGGCTGCAATGAGAGGGCATCATTTCACCGATCGAGTTCAGCGAGTGGACCAGTCCTATTGTTTCAGTCCTCAAGGGAGACGGCACCGTCAGAATCTGTGGCGATTACAAAGTAACTATCAATCGTTTCTCCCTGCAGGACCAATACCCACCACCAAAGGCCGACGATAACTTTGCAACGCTGGCGGGAGGAAAGACGTTCGCGAAGCTGGACCTGACTTCAGCCTACATAACGCAGGAACGGGAGGAATCATTGAAGGCCCTCACCTGCATCAACACGCACAAGGGTCTTTTTGTTTATAACAGATGCCCGTTTGGAATCTGATCAGCGGCGGCGATATTCCAATGAAACATAGAAAGTTTACTGAAGTCAGTCCTGCACACCGTGATCTTCCAGGATGACCTCTTGGTCACAGGTCGGAACACAATCGAGTACCTGCAGAACCTGGAGGAGGTTCTTAGTCGACTCAACCGCATGGGGCTCAGGTTAAAACGCTCAAAGTGCGTTTTCCTGGCGCCTGAAGTGGAGTTCTTGGGAAGGAGGATTGCGGCGGATGGCATCAGGCCACCAACGCGAAGACAGAGGCAATTGAGAACGCACTGAGGCCATAGAACGTGACGGAGCTGCGGTCGTTTCTGGGGCTCTTGAACTACTTTGGTAACTTCTTACCGGGTCTCAGCACACTGCTAGAACCACTGCATGTCTTACTATGAAAAGGGGGCGAATGGGTTTGGGGCAAAAGCCAAGAAAATGCCTTTGTAAAAGCGAGAAAAATGTTATGCTCAAACAAATTGCTTGTGTTGTATGATCCAAGTAAGCGTTTGGTACTAGCATGTGATACGTCGTCATATGGCGTCGGGTGTGTATTGCAACAAGCTAATGATTTCGGGAAACTGCAACTGGTTGCTTATGCATCCAGGAGTCTGTCTAAGGCTGAGAGAGCCTACAGCATGATTGAAAAAGAAGCGTTAGCATGTGTCTATGAGGTAAAGAAAATGTATCAATACCTGTTTGGGCTAAAATTCGAATTGGAAACTGACCATAAGCCAGTCATATCCCTGTTTTCCGAGAGTAAAGGGATAAATACCAACGCAACGGCCGGCATCTAGAGATGGGCGCTTACCTTGTCTGCATACAACTACGCCATCCGCCACAGGCCAGGCACAGAAAACTGCGCCGAGCTCTCAGTAGGCTGCCATTGCCCACCACGGGGGTGGAAATGGCGCAGCCCACAGACCTAACCATGGTTATGGAAGCATTTGAGAGTGACCAATCACCCATCACTGCCCGGCAGATCAAAACCTGGACGAGCCAGGAACCCTTACGATCCCGAGTCAAAAGCCGTGTGCTTCACGGGAGCTGGTCCAGTGACACAGTGGAAATGCAGGAAGAGATAAAGCCGTTCCAGTGGCGTAAAGATGAAATGTCTATACAGACAGACTGCCTTCTGTGGGGCAAGTGAGTAGTGGTCCCCAAGAAGGGCAGAGACACCTTCATCAATGACCTCTACAGTACCCACCCAGGCATCATAATGATGAAAGCGATAGCTAGATCCCACATGTGGTGGCCCGGTATCGATGCAGACTTAGAGTCCTGCGTTCACAGATGTAATACATGCTCGCAGTTAAGCAATGCACCCAGGGAGGCGCCGCTAAGTTTATGGTCTTGGCCCTCCAAACCGTGGTCTCAGGTACACGTCAACTATGCAGGCCCATTCTTGGGTAAAATGTTCCTTGTGGTTGTAGACGCATACTCAAAGTGGATTGAATGTGAGATAATGTCGGCTAGCACGTCCGCTGCCACTACTGAAAGCCTGTGGGCCATGTTTGCCACTCACGGCTTACCCAATGTCCTGGTGAGCGACAATGGGCCATGTTTTACCAGTGCAGAGTTTAAAGAATTCATGACCCGTAACAGGATCAAACATGTCACATCGGACCTGTTTAAACCAGCGTCCAATGGTCAGGCAGAGAGAGCAGTGCAAACCATCAAGCAAGGCTTGGAGAGGGTAACTGAAGGCTCACCGCAGACTCGCCTATCCCGAGTCCTGCTTAGCTGCCGCATGAGACCCCACTCGCTCACTGGGATCCCACCTGCTGAACTGCTCATGAAAAGAGCACTTAAGACAAGGCTCTCGTTAGTTCACCCTGATCTACATGAACAGTTAGAGAGCAGGCAGTTTCAATAAAGTGCATACCATGATAGCGCAAATGTGTCACGCGAGATTGAAATCAATGATCCTGTATTTGTATTAAATTATGGACAAGGTCCCAAGTGGCTTCCTGACTCTGTCGTGGCCAAAGAGGGGAGCAGGGTGTTTTGGGTTTCAAATGGACTAATTTACTGGAAACACTTGGACCAAATCAAACTCAGATTCATGGACTATCCTGAGCAACCCACCTAGGTCCCTAACTTTTTGATCCCCCAACATACACACCAGTGGCAACCGGCACCACGGTTGATCACGAAGCAGAACCCATCATCCACAGCAGCCTTGCAGAGCCCAACACACCAGGCAGCCCAGCAAGGCCAGCTGCACAATCGAGGGCCCAACAAATGATTCAACAACACCAGCTTTCACACTGAGACGATCAACCAGAGCAGGAAGTGCCCCAGATCGACTCACATTGTAAATAGTTTCACGATTGACTTTGTGGGGGTGTGTTGTTATATTTGTGGACTTGTATTGACCCTGTACAGCCAGCAGAGGGTTCATCCCTTGGAGTCCCAAGGGATCCCATAATCCCTTAGAATCACAGGTATTTAAGGAGGCTTCACAGGTTGGAGAGGCACTCTGGAGACCTGCAATAAAAGACTAAGGTCACACTTTACTCCATACACCACAGATTCCACTCCCTCAATGTGCAGCTGGTGTGCGACCACAGGCAGCACATCATGCAGGTCAATTCATTCATTCTGTACCAGTCCTCTCTGACAGCTGTATTTGAACTACCATGGCAAATCAAAGGTTGGCTGCTGGGTGATAAGGGTTATCCCCTCATGACATGGCTCATGACCCCAGCCTGGAACCCATGCACATGTGCACAGCAGACATACATTAAGAGCCATGCTGCCACAATGAATATTATAGAGCAGACCACCGGCATCCTCAAAGTAATGCTTCTGCTGCCCAGACCGCTCTGGAGGAGCCCTGCAGTACACAGCTGAGTGGATCTCAAGATTTGTGGTGGTATGCTGTGTGCTGCACAGTCTTGCCATTATGAGGGCACAGCCCTTGCCACCACTTATCAAGTGAGAAGCTGAGGGGCAGGAGCACAAGGAGGAGGAGGTGGAAGTGGAGGAACAGGAAGAGGAAGAAGTAGAAGTGGAGGAATAGGAAGAGGAAGGAAGACTGCAATGTTGAGAGCACCTTTCTGCCCACGCTCTACTTGATTAAGTAATTCTTAAGCAATGCCAGTAACCTTAACTACAACTCCCCATTCACCAGCAGTTCTATATTCCTTACCTTTCCTCTGTCAATTACGATCACATCATCCTATTTCACACAATGCAAAAAAACCCACAAAATATACATTCCCATCCAAATTCATGAATTAAAACGTGACTTTATGCATACAAAAAATAAACTAATCACCCTTGTGCCTTCCCTTAGTGCCTCTTCCATGTGCCTCTGCCTCTCCTAGTGCTCCTACAAGGTGTGTCCCTGGTGGCTACAGCATGGCTGGTGGAAGGCTGATGACCTTCAGTTGAGAGAGCTGCAGATGGCCTTGGAAAGTGACCCCGAGCAGCTCTGGGCCTAAAAGGCCCAGCTTCAGACTGCACCATCTCGGCCTGGGCTGCAGCAGTTTGGGCTGGGTGGCTGACAGGCATCAGCAAGGGCACTGACAGATTGGCAGAGTTGGGAGCATGAATGCTGCCATCCTGAGAGAGGACAGCAGATTCGTGCTCCACAAAGCCACTGCCATTCTCCTTTGACGGCGCCTCAGCAATCCTCGTAATCTGTTGGAGAGCAGATTGCTGGAGTGCTGTGAACCTCTGGAAGCCCTTTCAACAATGGTATCCAGAGCCATGATGGCAGCAGTCTGAGCTTGTGTGGTAGCAGTCTGAGCTTCCACTGCAGCACTCAGAACTTTGGTGGAAGCTGCTTGTGCTGCAATGGAAACTGAGACATTGGACACTGCATCATGGTTGGTTCCAGAGCTGTGCTGAAGAAGGTGACCACCCGTTCCACATTAGAAAGGATGGGCTCCAAGCTCTGTGCAAAGCCCTGTACCAAGTTGGTGCTGGTCTCCTCCATGCTCCTTGACATTGAGTGCAGGTTTTCCAGCAGCGTTTGCAGTGCACCAAGCATTTGGATCTGTACACCCCATTACAGTGATTTTTTTGCATATGTTGTTAACATTTTTGCATATATGCTGTATCTCTCGTAATATCCATGCCTTGTGTTTTCCTTATGTTCTATACTTCTTGCGGACTTTCCGTTGAATCATTGAGACTACATTCACTCTTTGAGTGGTATATTGGCATGTGTGTTGCCTCGATTGCATAGTTACAGCCATCCTTCCCAACCAAAACTAGTATATTTGTAGCCCAGTCGGTAAAATAAGTATTTCACAATTTCTCTTCAAAATGATGCACTACACTGTTGAACTTTTCAATATGTATACTGCTTAAGTGGCTTGTTAGTTGATTGAGAAGTGTTAAAGTGCCCCACTACCATTGTTTTCTGATCCCCTTAAGGATCTCTTACCCTACTTCTCCTGAAAAACAATACTAGAAATATCTCCATAACCCTCAGTCCTCTTCAATAGATATCAATCCAGCTCCCTTTTAATTATGTCAATTGAACACTAAACAATTACCTTCCAAAATCATATTAATTACTGAGTATACCTACCATTATTTCGATTAAATCATCATTGGCTGCTTTTGTTAGCTACAAATGAAATCATATTCTCTGGAATTGTAGTACAACTCTGAGTTTCCATTAGCAGGTCATAAATTATGATGAAAACAGGTATCTAACTCATTTTTCAATAAAAGAGCCTTAAATGGTTTTAGCTGAGGGAAAAAATCATGTTTGACTTTGATTATGTCCAAAGTTGAATAGCCTGCCAACACTCACCTTTAAGCTTCATACAAAAGGAATACTCAATTAGGTGTGACACCATAGAAGTGCTGCCACCTATGGATTCTCTCACAGCATCTGTTGATGCTTTCAGAAGAGGAAGAGAAAAGAAAAAAGAATTAAAGTTATTTTACTAATGGAGGCCAAGCAGAATCAAAACATTTTAATAAGGTGTACATAACCAGCATGTTAATTATAACGTTGAACCAGTGACAAAGAGGCAGAAATCCAGCCTTCTCCCACTAGGAAGGAGTGAAAGCTGAACGAGAGTGGAGCGACATAAATAGCATGGTGACAGGAGACCCAAGACCAGAAAGAGTGGACCTGAGTGGCGGGGAGGGATCCGGTAAGCGTAAATTTAAAAAGTCAAAGTGAAAGGAGAAGGCAAAAGTGCAGGGTAGTGCTGGGGGTAATGATAACCAGAGTGTAGCAGGAAGGAACAGAGCATAAATACATAAGAGTGCATCAGAAAGTGGGGTCAAAGTAGGGAAAAATTGGTAAAAAGACAAAATTAAAAGCTCTTGATCTGAATGCACGCAGCATTCGTAACAAGATAAATGAGTTGACGCCACAAATTGAAATAAATGGGAATGATCTGATAGCTATTACAGAGACATGGGGCTAGATTTTCCATTATCTTTGCATGCATAATGCGCACTTAACATCCATTTTACCGCTGAAATGAGGTGTAACACCTAGATATTGCCCATTTAGCCACAAAATGAAAACTGACGTCCATTTTTCGTACACTTACCGCCGAGCGTTACTTTCGCCATGTGCGTAACACCTTGGAAAAAATAATACCGCCCGTCTACTTTTTTTGGGCAGAATCATCAGAATGGGCTAAACTAACGCCCCTAATATCGCACGTAATGAATGCCGGGATTTAATAATACCGACCGCCCACTTTTTTTTGTCGTAAAGATCACATTTGGCGAAACTAACGCCGAGGAGATCGCCCAGCGTCACTTTCACCATCTCGCACACATTTCGTCCACAATATCACTTGCCCAAAACACCGCTCTGAAAAAGTGGAACTGTTCTAAATGAATCACAGTGGTGTGGGCGCCATTTTTCAAATTGCAGGTCGCTTCATTGAAAAGGCTGCTTCAACTTCGGGGGTGTTTGGATTGACTCAAGAGTTCTTCTCAGGAGAAGCGACCATCTCAACAGACATATAATCAGACTCTGGACAATTGGGTTTTGCTGTAGGTGTCTTTTAGTCTGGAAATTATTGCTTCTGATCAATCGATATTATACTTTCATTGCAATGGCACCAGCCATTTCTCAGCCTGCGTCGATTAATACGCAGATGCTGCAGAGTGCAAATGGCACAATGTCTAATGCACATCATTATGTGCCTAATCTAAGATGTGCCAGAATGAGGAGGAGGTCCAGACCATACACACCCCGCACTTACAGGGCGAAGAGGTGTTACCTCGACGTGTCCGAGCACACCTGTCTTTGGAGACTGCGCTTCCACAAGATGGTGATCACTGAAATATGCCAGCTCATCAGGCCATATATGCAGCTTGCCATCAGGACATCACTGCTGGTCGAGGTCAAGGTCACCGCGGCACTGTCTTTCTATGCGTCCGGTTCCTTTCGGGCTTCCGCGGTCGAGATTTCCCCTCTGTCTCACCATGCCACATATCGCTGCATTAGGCAAGTCACGGAGGCCTTGTCTGCATGTAGGATGGACTTTATCAGCTTCCCCATGGCCACGGAGGCTTAGACTGACAGGGCTGGAGCATTCTACTGCATTGCTAAGTTCCCCAGAGTGCAGGGAGCAATACAGTGCACTCACATCACCATGCGGGCACCTTCTCAGGACCCAGAGCTTTTTCGTAACAGAAAAGGATTTCACTCTCTGAAGTTGTCGACCACAACTCGATAGTAATGGCAGTGAATGCCAAATGTCTGGGCAGCTTCGATGAGGCTCGCATCCTACGTGAGAGCGCTGTCTCTGACATGTTTAAGAGTCAGCCACAAGGACAATGCTGGATGCTTGGTGACAACCGATATAGCCTAGCCACCTGGCTGATGACCCTCCTGCGAGACACCCACACCGAGGCAGACAAGCGATACAACCAGAGCCACAGAGACACACACAATGTGGTCTAGAAAACAATAACTGTGCTTAAGCAGCGCTTTAGATGCCTGGAGCACTCAGGAGGGGAGCTACAATACAACCCTGAGCAAGTAGCTAAATTCCTGGTCATGTGCTCCATGCTGCACAATCTGGCTATCAGGAGGGGACAAGAATTGCCAGAAGGGACTGATGGTCCACCTCAGGAGAGAGAGGAAGAGGAGGACGAGGGGCTGGACGCTGAGCTAGGGCCAGACAATCAGGCTGGTTATGCAACCATGCCCACGCCTTCCTCCAGACCGCAGGAAAGGACCCGTGGTGGCTACATAGTTGCAAGACTCTTACGTCAGGAGCTCATATCTGAACGATATGCCTGAAAGAACGTTGCTGTGATTGACAACGCTATCACACTGCTGTGTGTGTGCAGCTCAGACATCAATGGTGGGCATCACCTTGATGCCAGTTAAAGTTTAAGTTGATTCAAGTTAAGTTTTATTTAACGCTTTTATGTTAAGGAATCACCAGTGTGTAACGGTCAAGCTATCTGAGACAATGCGCAACAAGGTTATGTTGAATAAAAAACATTTTATACGACCATTGGTCTGAAATCATAAGTATCACGGGCAAAAACACCCCACCCCCACCCCACTTTTTTGACCATTGACATCAATCAAATGGTTAACGTGTCCAGCAACACAGAATACAAATGCAAAGCAGTAGGGTGGCCCCCTCCTCGCATTACAACAAATTGCATACACCCAATGGAGATATAACACGGCCATCACCTGCAGACATGCAGCTCACTTTCCTTCCCCCCTCCCCTTCCCCTCCTCGCTCCTTGCCGCCTGGCTGAAGAGCTCCTCAGGCGGTGCCTCATTGGGGGTGGATGAAGGCAGAGGCGGTGGTTGCACCGGTTCAGGAGCGGGGGGTGCCGAGGTGGAAACATTCTCTGATGCAGAAGCAGGATCTTGGTCCTGCCTCTCATGTGTCATTTGCAGCGGAACCTAGGGTTGGAGTGCCGTGCTCCGGGACCTCTGGGAGGCCTGTGCCAGCAGTGTTCCTGGCTATCGCCTCCAGGGCCTCCGCTATTCACGGAACGTACTCAGTCATGCTGGTCAGCTGTCGGGATATGCCCCCCCAATGCATTGAGGATCTGGTCACCAATGTCTACAGTCCTCCTGGACAACTGTACCATCTCTCCGCTCTCACGTGGCGCTCGTGGACCAGACCTGCCGCGTCCACGAAACCTCCGCGGGGTCAGCGCCGTCCATGGGGACAAATGTGGTGCCCTGTGGTGAGGTGCTTGGGCCTGGTACCTCCAGAGTGGAGGCGGGAATGGCCGGAGGAGGACTAGATGGCTTTGGGGTGGAATGCCTTCTGGAGTCTGGTGATGCAGGTTCCTCGAAGTCCGCGCTCTCATCCGTAGAGAACAGACCCAGCGGATTGACGGGTGAGAATCGGAGTTCCTCAGCAGATGTAGGATCATCCACCGAGTCCGGCCCCGGCTCTCACCTTCTGGCCTCTGTGTTCTTGCCTTGGGATGTGCTGCTGGCTGAGCTGCAAAACACAAATGAGGTTATTAGAAGAGAAGGGGGTGCTAGGCTTACAAGGTGATTCCAGCGCTACACACAGCATATGCACGACAAAAGCACCACCACTATCAAAATCATTACAGGCATCATATTTCATGACCATCAACACATTTTGCATTGCAATGATTTTCATTAGGCCAGCATTATTTCTAGGACAATTTTAGAAATCATCTATCATATATGATTGTTCGGATATGAGTGGGTGTGGCATCTATTGACTTTACATCACGCAATGGTGTAAACTTTACGCGTGTGGCATCACTTCAGGGTCTGCAGATGCTTGCGTGGCCATCCGGGGGTGCTTCCCCACGAGTGCGAGCACCCACTCCTCCGTGTCAATGATGTCGATGGTGACTGGTGGCCCATCACCCGTTCGCCTCTGCACGACCTGGTAACAGGACGACATGGCATGAGATCATTGCATGATATGATTGCTAGGTACTGTCACATAGACTGATACAACACATAACCGACAGATGTAATCATGATTATTATGATAATTGTCATTCTTTACCTAAAGACGTGCACCGTGACCGCAGGCTTTGAGTACAACATTCCCGGTAAAAGTGAAAGACCTCACATCTAATGATAGTCACTCATGACTCTTACAAATCAAATTATATAAATACATAAGTACGTGTAAATAAATGTAATACTTACACTTGCAGATCCAACAAGGTCGTTCCATCGTTTGCAGCATTGGTTGCCCTCACGCTCCTTGTTGGTCGCCAACGAGATCACCTCTGCTATCTCGGCCCATATCTTCTGATAGGCCTTTGGGGTGGGCTTCCCACACCCTCCCTGGGTCAAATCACTCCAGCATAATTCGACATACTGCAGGAAGGAGGCATTTGCCTCGGTTGAAAACCTCCTCGCTCTTTTACGCCCATCAATGTGTTCTTCCCCCAGCTCACTACTCTCACCAGCATCAGTCTACACAGTGTGCTGTGTCGCCTCCTCCTCGCCCTCCATTATAGGCACCAAATTCGGGCAGATGTGGTAACAGCTATTTTTTTCCCCTATTATCTCTAATGCTCTAAACGCTCCCTTCTTCCTCCCAAAGCAGCCACACCACACCCACACATGCCTTCACTCCCTCTCAGCTCCCTCTCTCGCTGTCTCCTCTTATACGCATGTCATGATGACCTTTGACCTCCTGAATCACTGTGGTACTTTACGTCAGAAGGTCAGAGAGATTTAACGCTACCGCCCATTTCATATCACTTGCGGTAACGCCCAATTTCAAAAATGGAGACTTGGCGCTTTGAGAATGGGCGACAAGCTGGCAATCTGAAAACCCATTTTTACCGCCCACACCGGAAATAATGCCCAATTTTTGGGCGATCTGCACCAAAGTGTAAAATTTAGCCCCTGGTTGCAAGATGACCAAGGCTGGGAACTGAATATTCAGGGGCATTTGCCATTTTGGAAGGAAAGGCAGAAATGAAAAGGAGGTGGCTAGCACTGTTAATAAAGGATGAGATCAGTGCAGTAGTGAGAAATGATATTGGTTCACAGGAACATGATGTGGAATCAGTTTGGGTGGAGATAAGAAATAATAAGGTAAAGAAGTCACTGGTGGGAGCAGTCTGCAGGACCCCCAACAGTAGCCATACAGTAGGACAGAGGATAAATCAAGAAATAATAGAGGCCTGTAAGAAAGGCAATCTTCATATTGATTGGACAAATCAAATTGGAAAAGGTAGCCTTGAGGAAGAGTTCATAGAGTGTATGCGGGATAGTTTCTTAGAATAATACTTTGTGGAACCAACCATGGAGCAGACTATTTTAGATCTGATAATGTGTAATGAGTCTGAATTAATTAATGATCTCATACTGAAGGATAATAGCATGGTAGAATTTCAAATTCAGTTTGAGGGTGAGAAAGTTAGGTCTCAAGTTAGTGTCCTGAACTTAAAAAAGGCAATTACAAAGGTATGAAGGAAGAATTGGCTAAAGTGGACTGGGAAAAAAGATTAAAGGGTAGGATGGTAGATACGCAGTGGCAAACATTTAAGGAGATATAACATACATCTCAGCATAGATATATTCCAGAGGGAACGAAAGACTCTAAGAGAAGGATGAACCATCCATGGCTAACTAATGAAGTAAAGGATGGTATTAAATTGAAAGCAAAGGAATACAATGTTGCAAAGAATAGTGGAAGGCCAGAGGATTGGGAAATTTTTAGAAATCAACAAAGGACGGATAAAAAAATGATAAAGGGAGAGAAGATAGTAAACTAGGAAGAAATATAAAAACAGACAGTAAGAACTTCTACAGTATATAAAAAGGAAAAGAGTAGCTAAAGTCAACATTCGTCGCTAAGAGGATGAGATTGGGAATTAATAATGGGAAACAGGATAATGACAGAGACGTTGTTATGTATGCAACCCCAGGCAACCTGTATAATACCACCACCAGAGGGCTTACCTGATGGAGTCCCAAGGGATCCCAGCATCCCTTGGGAGCACTGTATATAAGCAGGCCTCCCACGCTGTACCAGCACTCTGGAGTCTGATTAAAGGAGCTAAGGTCACACTTACTTATTATCTACAGTACTCGGCTGCATTACCTTATTATAAGCATAACAGATAGAGTATTAGTAAACTAACAGAAAACAGAGAGTCGGGATAAATGGATCATTTTCCGGTTGGAAAACTGTAACTAGTGGGGTGCCACAGAGATCAGTGCTGGGGCCTCAACTATTTACAATCTATATTAATGACTTGCATGAAGGGACTGAGTATAATGTAGCCAAATTTGCTGATGATACAAAGCTGGTGGGAAAGCAAGTTGTGAGGAGAATGCAATGAATCTGCAAAGGGATATAGACAGCTAAATGAGTGGGCAAAAATTTGCCAAATGGAATATGATGTGGGAAATGTGAAGTTATTGACTTTGGTAGGAAAAATAAAAAAATCTAATTATTATTTAAATGGGGAGAGATTACAAAATGCTGCGGTACAGAGGGATCTGGGGGTCCTTGTACATGAAACACAAAAAGTTAGCATGCAGGTACAGCAAGTGATTAGGATAGCAATTGGAATATTGGCCTTTATTGCAAGGGCGATGGAGTATAAAAGTAGGGAAGTCCTACTACAACTGATTGGTGAGACCACATCTGGAGTACTGCATACAATTTTGGACCCCTTATTTAAGGAGGGATACACTTGCATTGGAGACAGTTCAGAGAAGGTTCACTAGGTTGATTCCTGAGATGAAGGGGTTGTCATATGAAGAAAGATTGAGCAGGTTGAGCCGATAATCATTGGAGTTTCGAAGACTGAGAAGTGATCGTACTGAAATGTATAAGATTCTGAGGGGACTTGACAGGGTAGATGCAGAGAGGATGTTTCCCCTCGTGGGGGAATCCAGAACGAGGGAGCCTAGTTTCAGAATAAGAGGTCGCACATTTAAAATGGAAATGAGGAAGAATTTCTTCTCTCAGACGGTCGTGAATCTTTGGAATTCTCTACCCCAGAGAGCTGTGAAGGCTGGGTCATTAAATATATTTAAGGTGGAGATTGACAGATTTTTGAAAGATTAGGGAGTCAAGGATTATGGGGACAGGGCAGGGAAGTGGAGTTGAGGACAAGATCAGATCAGCCATGATCGTATTGAATGGCAGAGTAGGCTTGAGGAGCCAGATGGCCTAATCCTGCTCCTATTTCTTATGTTCTTATGTTTTTATGTAAAACGGAGCTTGGAGCAACTCAACACAGGAAGAATTTGAAAGAGTGATGTCAGAGTAAAAAAAACTAAAGAGACATAAGCACAAGGGAAGGAGCTTATTGGTGAGTAGCTGCTGAGGGTTTTTTTAAGTCTTAGGTTAATTTCTGCTAAGTTAGTTTAGTAGTATATTAAAGAGAGGCATGGCAGGGCTCCTCAGTCCCGTGGAATGCACATCTTGTGCCTTGTGAGAAATGTCATGGACAACCACATGTGCAGGAAGTGTCATCAGCTGGAGGAGCTCAAGCTCTGGGTTTCAGAGCTTGGGCAGCAGCTGGGGTCACTGCGGTGCATCCGTGAGGCTGAGCTATGTAGATAGCATGTTTCAGGAAGTGGTCACTGCAGCTTAAGAGTGTGCAGGCACAGAGGGAATGGGTGACTGCCAGAAAGAAAAAGAGGACAGGCAGGTAGTGCAGGAGTCCCTGAGTGCATCTCGCTCGCTAACTGGAATACTGGTGCGGGCAATGGCTCTTTTGGGGAGTACAGCCAGAACCAAATCCACAGCACCACGGAGGAACCACCATCGGGGAAGCAATAGTGATAGGAGTTTCAATAGTTAGGAGAACAGACAGGCATTTCTGTGGCCACAGGCGTGACTCCAGGATGTTATATTACCTCTCTATTGCCAGGGTCAAGGATGTCACTGAGCGGCTGCAGAACATTCTGAGGGGGGAGGGTGAACAGTCCATATCGGTATCAATGACAGAGGTAGATCAATGCAGACAGATTTTAGGGAGCTAGGAATGCGATTAAAAAGCAGGACCTCAAAGGTAATAATCTCTGGATTACTCCCAGTGCCACATGCTTGTGAGTTTAGAAATAGGAGGATAGAGCATCTGAAAGCGTGGCTAATGAGATGGTTTAGGAGTGCGGGCTTTATATTCCTGGGACATTGGGACTGGTTCTGGGAGAAGTAGGATTTGTACAGGCTGGACTTGTTGTACCTTAACAGAGCCGGGACCAATATCCTCATGGGGAGCGGGGGCTGGGGGGTGGGGGGTGGGGGGTGGCGGTTGCTAGTGCTGTTGGAGAGGGTTTAAACTAATTTTGCAGGGGAATGGACACCAGAATGTAGCATTAGAAAGGTGCAACAAGGTGCACAAAAGAGTGAGAGATACAGAGAACACTAGAATAAGAGATAGTATGGTATTAGAGGTCAGGCTAAGAGAAAATACAAGAAGGTCTAAGATAGTTTATAATGCATGTATGTAAACACATAAAGCATGGTAAATAAGATTGATGGGCTGCAGGTGCAAATATCCACATGGGAATATGATGTTGTGGCGATAACGGAGACCTGGTTCAAAAAAGGGCAGGATTGGGTACTAAATATTCCTGGATATAAGGGCCTGAATCTTCCCAGTCCTGCGAGTGCAGGCTTGGAGGCCGGCCCATTGTCAAAATGGCCCTGGTTGATAGTGGGTCGGGATCCTGCTCTAAACCCGCCTCCGTATGAGTTTCTCAGCTATCAGGTCTGCGTGCAGCAGGACAGGTAATTTACGTAATTATAATATGCTTTAATGGTAGTTAAGATGGTTAAAGAAACAAAGACTTGGATTTATATAGCGTCTTTCATGACCACCGGACATCTCAAAGCCAATGAAGTACTTCTGGAGTGTAGTCACTGTTGTAATGTGGGGAATGCGGCAGCCAACTTGCACACAAGCAAGCTCTCACAAACAACAATGTGATAATGACCAGATAATCTGTTTTTTTGTTATGTTGATTGAGGGATAAATATTGGCCAAGGCACCAGGGATAATTCCCCTGCTCTTTTTCGAAATAGTGCAATGGGATCTTTTACATCCTCTTGAAAGAGAAGTTGGTTTAACATCTCATCCAAAAGACAGCACCTCCAACAGTGCTGACACCCTCAGCACTGCACTGGAGTGTCAGCCTAGATTATTTTGCACTTTAGTCTCTGTGGGATTTGAACCCACAACCTTCTGACTCAGAGGCAGCTGTGCTACCTACTGAGCCACAGCTGACAACGTAAAGTAGGTGCTAACATAGAAACATAGAAAATAGGTGCAGGAGTAGGCCATTCGGCCCTTCTAGCCTGCACCGCCATTCAATGAGTTCATGGCTGAACATGCAACTTCAGTACCCCATTCCTGCTTTCTCACCATACCCCTTGATTCCCCTAGTAGTAAGGACTTCATCTAACTCCTTTTTGAATATATTTAGTGAATTGGCCTCAACAACTTTCTATGGTAGAGAATTCCACAGGTTCACCACTCTCTGGGTGAAGAAATTCCTCCTCATCTTGGTCCTAAATGGCTTCCCCCTTATCCTTAGACTGTGTCCCCTGGTTCTGGACTTCCCCAACATTGGGAACATTCTTCCTGCATCTAACCTGTCTAACCCCGTCAGAATTTTAAACGTTTCTATGAGGTCCCCTCTCATTCTTCTGAACTCCAGTGAATACAAGCCCAGTTGATCCAGTCTTTCTTGATAGGTCAGTCCTGCCATCCCGGGAATCAGTCTGGTGAACCTTCGCTGCACTCCCTCAATAGCAAGAATGTCCTTCCTCAGGTTAGGAGACCAAAACTGTACACAATACTCCAGGTGTGGCCTCACCAAGGCCCTGTATAAATGTAGCAACACCTCCCTGCCCTTGTACTCAAATCCCCTCGCTATGAAGGCCAACATGCCATTTGCTTTCTTAACCGCCTGCTGTACCTGCATGCCAACCTTCAATGACTGATGTAACATGACACCCAGGTCTCTTTGCACCTCCCCTTTTCCTAATCTGTCACCATTCAGATAATAGTCTGTCTCTCTGTTTTTACCACCAAAGTGGATAACCTCACATTTATCCACATTATACTTCATCTGCCATGCATTTGCCCACTCACCTAACCTATCCAAATCGCTCTGCAGCCTCATAGAATCCTCCTTGCAGCTCACACTGCCACCCAACTTAGTGTCATCCGCAAATTTGGAGATACTACATTTAATCCCCTCGTCTAAATCATTAATGTACAGTGTAAACAGCTGGGGCCCCAGCACAGAACCTTGTGGTACCCGACTAGTCACTGCCTGCCATTCTGAAAAGTCCCCATTTACTCCTACTCTTTGCTTCCTGTCGGACAACCAGTTCTCAATCCATGTCAGCACACTACCCCCAATCCCATGTGCTTTAACTTTGCACATTAATCTCTTGTGTGGGACCTTGTCGAAAGCCTTCTGAAAGTCCAAATATACCACATCAACTGGTTCTCCCTTGTCCACTCTACTGGAAACATCCTCAAAAAATTCTCAATTTTATCTACCTTTTGATGGGTTTGGCGTGCTTTGGGTTTTATGCCAGGTAAGTGCAGTAGTGTTCTCAATGACTCTTCATTGCTTTGGCTAGTTGACAGCTGCAGAACTTGTATAAAAGCTACCATTTCACAACTGTTCACTTTTAAATGTCAGAAGCTAAAGCCTTCAGGTGTTGAAAGAGATTTTTGAGCAGCATGCAGTTTGCAGTGAAGTTTCTATTCACTGTCACCTCCTTGGAGCAACATCTCATCATTGACAGGGCGCTTCGATCATCTCAACCTCACCTGCCATCTATTCCAGCAGCATCGGTGTCCTTGAAAAAATCTCACTTTGGTCCTTAGAATCCCACCACAATCAGCCCCAACACCAACATCACTAAACACACCAGCATCATCAACAACAAAACCAACCTTCTCTGCACAGTACACAGGGCATCAACACCCGACCACATTGCTGCCCGGGAGGTCAGTGATGGCCTCACCATGGCTACATTTACTTCACTTCATGCGATACACCCTGACTGCCACATAATATGTCAGGTTGGGACCACTCAACAACCAGTAAATTATCCCTGCAATGTCCAACCCATTCGTTTCACACTCATCATCATTATGAGGGGTTACTCATTGTGCCACTGCAGCCTGGTCCTCCTGACGATGCCCCTGCTTGTGCCCTCCTGTGCAACCAGGCTGCATTGGTGTCCTGGGGAGGTCTCTCTCACCCATGGAAGGGAAAAGGCCCTCCCTGCATGCTGTGACTCCCTCCATAAGCATCTGGAGGGAGTCATGGGACAGCCTGAGTGCAGCCGTGCACCTTTGTGCAGTGATTGTCAATGTGTAAAATTAGGATCACAGGTCACGCAGAGATACCCAAAGGATCTTCGGAGTTATAAGGCATTTTATGAAGGGAGCGGTAGTTCAAATATAGTCAAACACAACACACAATTAGGATAGACATAGTAGACATACGACCATGACTGTAGCTGTTATTCGATCCAATCGGACAGACGGCTGGTGGCACGAACAGTTCTTACCTTCACCGTCTGCGCTGAAAAGCACTTTTGACATCCCTTTTATTGCGTTTTTAGGGGTGGGCCTGATGGCAGGACATTTAACCTATGATATGTCGGGTTCTTTCTATCAACTCTTCGGTAAAACCTTCCTCTTCAAATCCTCCCAAGGTTGAAGTCAAACATGCCATTCTTGGCCTTCAGATGTTTGGAGCTGCATGTGGTCAGTTATTTATGTTCACACTGTTTAAGTAGCTTTAGCTATTGTGCCATGGAATTAATCATTCAATTCTAACACCAGTCTCAAGAGAGTTTTTGGTCTCAAGTTATTCCTTCCAATTCACGATTTCTTACAAGTGTTTGCAGCACCACAATGCAGCAGGACACTTACAGAAGAACTGTCAAAATCATTGTGGGCATGGTCCCTTTAAGAAACCGGCTGATGACGCGTCAACAAATGATGTCATCAGGCCAGCTTCCTCTTAATTGGCCGGGAAGCCCACAGAACGGGTTTAACAAGCCTAATCATCAGAAGATTCGGGACAGGGAGCAGGCTCGAGTCGGGAGCGCACTCTCCACTCTCCTTTGACCCCGGCCGCTCCGATCTCGCTGCCTGTGGAGAAATCACGGCCAAGGTGTTCAAAAAAGATAGGAAAGGAAAGAAAGGATGTGGGGTGGCAGTTTTGATTAAGGAGAAAATTACAGTGCTGGAGAGAGAAGATATCCTGGAGGCTTCAAGGACAGAATCTAATTGGTTAGAGTTAAGAAACAATAGAGGTGCCATTACACTACTAGATTTAGTACCTATGAGTACCTATTTCCCACCTTTAGTGGGAAGGATATAGAGGAGCAAATTTGCAGGGAAATTACAGAGAGGTGCAAGAACAATAGAATAGTGATAATGGGGGACTTCAATTTATCTTAATATAGACTGAGATAGTAATGGTGTAAAGGGCAGAGAGGGGGAAGAATTTCTGGTGTGTTCAAGAGAACTTTCTTGATCAGTACATTTCTGGCCCAACGAGGAAGGAGGCATTGCCGGATCTAGTTCTGGGGAATGGGATAGGTCAGGTGGATTAAGTTTCAGTAGGGGAACATTTAGAGAAAAGTGATCACAGTATCATAAGGGTTAGGTTAGCTGTAGAAAAGGACAAAGCGCAATCTAGAGTCAAAACACTTACTTGGAGGAGGGCCAATTTCAATGGGTTGAGAACGGACCTAGCCCAGGTATATTGGATTCAAAGATTGGCAGGCAAAACTGTGAAACAGACTGGATTTACTGAGGTCAGGTTGAGAATACAAGTGAGGCTGAATACAGAAAGTTCAGAGGGGAAGTGAAAAAGAAAATAAGAGGATCAAAGGGAGAGAATGAGAATAGTTTAGCAACTAACATAAAAGGGAATTCAAAAGTCTTCTATAGGCATATAAATAATAAACGGGTAGTAAAAGGAGGGATGGGGCCGATTAGGGACCAAAAAGGAGACCTATGCATTAAGGCAGATGGCATGGCTGAGGTATTAAATGAGTACTTTGCATCTGTCTTTACCAAGGAAGAAGATACTGCCAAAGTCATAGCAAAAGAGGAGGAAGTTGAGATATTGGATGAGATAAAAATTGATAAAGAGGAGGTACTAGAAAGGCTGGCTGTACTTAAAGTAGATAATTCACCAGGACTGGATGGGATGCATCCAAGGATGCTGAAGGAAGTAAAGGTGGAAATTGCAGAGGTACTGACCATAATCTTCCAATCTTCCTTGGATATGGGTTGGTGCAGAGGACTGGAAAATTGCAAATATTACATCCGTGTTTAAAAAAGGGTGTAAGGATAAGCCTAGCAACTACAGGCCAGTCAGCTTAACCCCAGTGGTGGGCAAACTTTTAGAAACAACAATCAAGGGCAAAATTAAGAGTTATTTGGACAAGTGTGGATTAATTAAGGGAAGCCAGCACAAATTTGTGAAAGGCAAATCGTGTTTAACTAACTTGATTAAATTTTGTGATGAGGTAACAGAGAGCGTTGATGTAGTGTATATGGACGTCCAAAAGGCATTTGATAAAGTGCCACATAATAGGTATGCCAGCAAAGTTGATGCCCATGGAATAAAAGGGACAGTGGTAGCATGGATATGAAATTGGCTAAGTGACAGGAAACAGAAAGTAGTGGTGAATAGCAGCAGATAACAGGAGGGAGAGAAATACCATCAGTATAGGTGTCATTACAAACCCTCCACTAGTTTGAATTAGTGTAAGCAGTGTTTGTATAGTTGAAGAAAAAAAGAAAAAACTTTCATTTATATAGAGCCTTTCACAACCTCTGGATGTCCCAGAACACTTCACAACCAATGTAGTACTTCTTGACGTGTAGTTACTGTTGTAATGTAGAGAAACATAATATAGGTAGGCTTACTTGAACATTTTGACCATGGCTTATTTAATGGTTTACTAATGGTGCAGCCTTAAGGACAAATGGTACAATGATGTCTTAGATCAGTGGGTACGCTATGTTGAAAGAAGAAAAGTGCCTGTAAGAAAAACAATGAATGTATATGGTGAACTTAATGCAATTAAAATGAATGGGAGGAAATATGTACATGGACCAAATATGGTGTTTTTTTTCTCTTTTGTATATTAGGTAACATGGCAACAGGGAGCAGTTGAAGGCAACTATTACAAACATGGAATTGACCCAAGTGATTACTGAAAGTACAGAAAGCTCCAGATAGTCTAGTACCTCCCTGTGACCTAATATGCACTCCAACCTTAGTTCAGCCTTTGGAACAGAATCCAGGCAGCAACATTGTGTAGTTGAATTTTTTTTGGCAAGAAAACACATGGCAGCTGCAAACTTGCTGGGTTGGTACAAAATATTAAGGAGTTAAGTATACATGGCTGACTGTGACTGGAACTGCAATTACACTACAGATATAGCCTCACATCAGTAGCTGATAAGTGCGACCCTCAGTGAAGCAGACTGGATTTATTGAGGTCAGTGACAAAGGTTCCCAGGGTTTGGATGTGTGCACAGAGCTCTAGTAGGCCTTCAGCTCATTTTTAATGTAAGGAGAGAATGGGTGGGAGTGCCCATACACTTTTAAAGTGTGGTTTTGCACCGGATTGAAGTTAAACAGCAAAAGCTTTAATAATCAAACAGTTCATGCCCGCATGCAGCAAGAGCTGAACAATATTCAGGCTTGGGCTGATTAGTGGCAAGTAACATTTGCGCCACACAAGTGCCAGGCAATGACTATCTCCAACAAGAGGGAGTCTAACCACCACCCCTTGACATTCAACGGCATTACCATTGCTGAATCTCCTATCATCCGCATCCTGGTGGTCACCATTGACCAGAAATTTAGGACCAGACACATAAATACTGTGGCTTCAAGAGCAGGTCAGAGGCTGGCTATTCTGCGGTGAGTGTCTCAGATCCTGACTCCAAAAGCCTTTCCACCATCTATAAGGCACAGGTCTGGATTATGATGGAACACTTTCCACTTGCCTGAATTAGTGCAGCTCCAACAACATTCAAGAAGCTCCACACCATCGATGACAAAACAGCCCACTTGATTGGCACCCCTTCCACCACCTTAAACATTCACTCCCTCAACCGCTGGCACACCGTAGCTGCAGTGTGTACCATCTTCAAGATGCACTGCAGCAACTCACCAAGATTTCTTCGACCACATCTCCCATACCCGCGACCTCTGCTACCTGGAAGGACAAGGCCAGCAGGCGCATGGGAACACCATCACCTCCAAGTTCCCCTCCAAGTCACACACCATTCTGACTTGGCAATATATCACCGTTCCTTTATCATCGTTGGGTCAAAATCCTGGAACTCACTCCCTAACAGTACTATGGGAGTACCTTCACCACACGGCTGCAACAGTCCAAGAAGGCGGCTCACCACCACCTTCTTGAGGGCAATTAGAGGTGGGCAATAAATGCTGGCATATCCCTTAAAAAATTAAAGAAAAGCTGTAAAGTCAAACTGTTGTGAGATGGACTTGGTCTCATACCTCCCAGCTTGAGTGAATTTAGGAGTCAGATTACTGTCCTAACTCCCATGTTACAGCGAAACTTTAGTGGCATTGCATACCCTAAATCACTTTGAATTAACATGAAAATTACAGTTTAACTTTTCCATTAGGTAACATTCAACTACTGTGCTTACCTAGCCTAAGACCAAGGACGCAAAATTGGGATCCACTGGTCTCATCAGTCTGCTGTGGTAACTCCAGGGGACCCTGCAGAAAATGACCCAGTTGTATGGGACTCTGCTATGTCCAGAATTTTTCAAGATGCCTTTTAAGGGTTGGAACACCACCCTCTTTTTATAAGGCAAATGTCATCAGGGAAAGGCAGAAGCAGGGGCAGAGACTACCTGCAATTGGAGTTCTCATTAAGCTGGCTCATTCAGGATCTGGTGTAATCTGGAGGCTGGTACACCAGGTGGGTTGAGGTGTACTGGCCTCCAAATGGGAAAAATGGGATTTTATTGGTGGGTTTAGGCAAATGATAAGGGAAATTTCCTTTTGCAAATATTTCTGATCTCTCCCCTTATAATGTTGGTTAAGAAGGCCGCAGCTGGTGTTGGGGAGGTGTGCCTGGGAAATTCCTACCTCAATGATGTGCGAGTGCCAGATTTTCCAGATACATGAGGCAGGTAGACACCGGAGATGCACCTGTAATGGCGTCCCATGTAAATTAGGTGACCTGCAACTGACACGCGAACTCTGGCGGGGTCAGTACTGGAAGGAATTGGTGGGCATGATTCTGACGTAACTGCCAGGATCAGGGCCATGGAATTTTGGTGCCTAATTCTTTTTTATCAAAGAAAAAATGCTCCCAACATAGATTTTAAATTTTTCTGATTGTGACTTGTTTTAATTGATACATTACATTTATGGTTATCCCCCCTCCACTGAGGGCAGTCTTTGGCCAGGGACTCCCAGGTGTCGGTGGGGATGTTGTACTTTATCAGGGAGGCTTTGAGGATGTCCTTGTAACATTTCCTCTGCCCACCTTTGGCTCGTTTGCCGTGAAGGCGTTCCGAGTAGAGCGCTTGCTTGCGGACAATGTGGCCTGCCCAGCGGAGCTGATCAAGTGTGGTCAATGCTTCAATGCTGGGCATGTTGGACTGGTCAAGGACGCTAATGTTTGTGCATCTGTGGGCGCTGAGCACCTCGAGTTTCATCGCCGAGAGCATGCAGAAATCAAGCGCAGGCAGTGGAAAGAGCGTGCGGCAAATCTGATCACCTTCCCTTGCTCTCAACGACTATCTGTCCCACCTGTGACAGGGACTGTGGCTCTCGTATTGGACTGTTCAGCCACCTAAGGACTCGTTTTAAGAGTGGAAGCAAGTCTTCCTCGATTCCGAGGGATTGTCTATGATGATGATGAAAGATAGTTATAGTAATAATTTTGGTTTGAGACTGATATCTACTTACAATGATACAGAACTGGCAGCCTTGTCTTATACTGCTGAGAATGCATCAATTTCTGGCTATGGAAAACAGAAGACTGTTCATTAGTGTTTATATTAATTCACAAAGTGCTGCTCACTTTGGTTAAATGTTAATGTTAGGAAACAGCCAGCAGGGCAGTTGGACAGTACTAACTTTTTAAAAGTTACACAATATGTTTAAAAGCCTCACTTAATAATGGTTGCAGTCATACTGCAATTAGCTGAAGCAGGATAAAGATTAATTTTGTATGATGTAATGAAGGTGACAGTGACTACCCTTGAAAAGTAATTCATTGGCAGTAAGGCGCTTTGGGGCGTCCTGAGGTTGGGAAAGTTTCTATATAAATGCAAGTTCTTTATTTACTGGTATCTGTAGAGTGCAACATACAATTGGCAGACCTGAATTATGCTGTTAGTGTCAAGTATACTTCAGACTGAACGTTGTAACAAAAAGAGCTCTGCACATGCAAACAAAAGCACAGTTTGGATAGTCGTGAGAGCTAATGGTAGAGCCCAGGCTAAAAAAGTTACCAAGCAGTGTGTTATTTGAGCCTATCTGCATTGTTGTTTGATTTTGTTGACAATGTCACTCCATAATTATAATCCAAATGTATGTTTATTTTGTCCAATAAATTGTGTGAAGTTGTAGTGAACGTACTAATCTCAGGACACATTTTATTCCCATGGTGGGAAATAAAAGCTGGGGGGCCCCAACTGCCCAAGACATGGTTTGCACTGACGAAAATGATGTGCACTCCAAAGTAAAATCACAGATTCTCGGGAATTCATTTCAGGTACTGTGCTGAATCTGCGTTTATAGCCCAACTTTAGAATATAAAAGCATCCTTTATTACATACTAAAAGACGATTCAGAATTCTCAGTTTAGTGTGTTCACGATTCAGATTGCCAAACTTGAATTATACTCCGCTGCTGTGTCGAAATGCACCCAAAGCAACTTTGATTCATAGAAGTAGATAGAATTTATAACACAGAAACTGCCCATTTAGCCCAACAGATCTACCACAGGTATGGTAGCATAGTGGTTATGTTACTGGACTAAAGATCCAGAGACATGAGTTCAATTACCACCACAGCAGCTGGGGAATTTAAATTCAGTTACTTAAATAATTCTGGAATACAAATCTAGTATTAGTAATGGTGACAATTAAACTAGCGAATTGTTGTAAAAATCCATCTACTTCACTAATAACTTTTCAGGAAGATAATCTACTGTCCTTACTGTTCTGGCCTACATGCGACTCCAGACCCACAGCAATGTGGTTGACTCTTAACTACCCTCTGCAAAGGCCGTTGGTGAATGGCTGAAGATTAGCAACAAAGACTTTGAGAGGGGTCAATGTTCGCAACATTTGTTGCCATGAGGAGAAGTGGATTCATTCACAGCTGCCACTGTTTGTATAATGCCATGGGCAGCGTGGAGGCCCCGACCTGTGAGGGAACATCAGCGGCAGGTTGGAGCCATAAAAGGAGTGGCGAGCGACGGCCATGGGCAGCATGGAGGCAGGCCACTACAAGGTACAGCGTGAGCTGGTGCAAGAGGGCAATGGCTGTGAAGAGTGACATCATCAAGATCCAGGTTGGTGATTGGAGCATGAGCAGATGCAGTAGGAGCAGCGAGATTGGGGCGAAGGAGCTGCGAGAGATTGTGGAGGGATGTGATCGGGGCCCAGGGACCCAGGGGCAGCACGGATCAGCCCACACTGCGATATGTGTGCGCACTAGGTCCGTGCAGCAGAGCTGGTCTCCAGTTGTCTTGGGTAATCCTTGCCACTGGACCAAGACCTAGCTCTGTCAAGCTGGTGTGCAATGGCCATTCCACGTTAAAAAAATTCCCGCACAGACATCTTCCACGCTTCAGGATGTAGTTCGGGTCCTTCATTGAAACACCTGTGAACTCGTCCTTTTTTTGGCGTGGAAGCAAGTCATCCTCGTTTTGAGGGACCGTCTATGAATGACCGAGCAAGCCATTTAGTTGTACCAAACTGCTACGAAAAACAATTATAAGAATAAAACCAGATAGAATACCTGACATCAACCTCAGCACTGGCTTCAAACACGGTAACTGCACATCCAGCCCAGTCGAACCTGGAAAGTCCTCCTCTTTAGCATCTGGGGACTTGTGCCAAAATTGGGAGAGCTGTGCCACAAACTAGTCAAACAAAGTCATACGCACAGAATCATACCTTTCAGCCGATGTCGCATCACCATCCTTGGGTGTGTCCTGCCCTACCAGGAGGAAAGACCCACCCCCAGAGGTGGTGACACAGTGGTATATAGTCGGGAGGGAGTGGCCCTGGGAATCCTCAACATTGACTCCAGACTCCATGATGTCTCATGGCTTCAGGTCAAGCATGGGCAAGGAAACCTCCTGCTGATTATCACCTACCAACATCCATCAGCTGATGAATCAGTACTTCATGTTGAACAATATTGGAAGAAACATTGAGGGTAGCAAGGGCACAGAATGTACACTGGGTGGGAGACGTCAATGTCCATCAACAAGAGCACCACTACTGACAGAGATGGCAGAGTCCTGAATTTTGATTCAGCGCTGACCCCTGACCTGTGAGGAAGCACCAACCGGCGGTGGAGCACAAAAGCAGCAACAATAGCCAACCACTGCAGGGAGCAGCGAGAGCAGATAAGAGAGGGCAACAAAGGAGAATAGGGCGACTACATTTAACGTAACACGAAAGCAGAGAAGTGATTGGTTGGTGAGTTTTTCTCTCTCTTTTCATTTCTTGCTTTAAATTAAGGGCCTTAAATTAGGGGCTGAGAATAAAAACTAAATCTAATTGATTAAATACATTATAGATGGCAGTGCAGGCAATGTGTCACTGCTGCAACATGTGGGAGCTAGTGGACACCAGTGTCTGCAGCTCGAGAAACTTTGGCTCCGCGTTGATGAGCTGGAATCCGAGATTCAGACACTACGACACATCAGGGAGGGGGATAGTTATCTGGACGCCATGATTCAGGACTGGGGGGCAGTGCTGGTGTCTTACGGATGTTTACCGTAAGGCCCATGCTTTCGTACACCTCAGTAAATACGTCGACTATATCCTGGAGTTCAGCCTTTGTATGTGCGCAGACGCAGACGTCGTCCACGTACTGTAGCTCGACGACAGAGGTTGGGGTGGTCTTGGATCTGGCCTGGAGACGGCACAGGTTGAACAGGTTCCCACTGGTTCTATAGTTTTGTTCCACTCCAGCAGGGAGCTTGTTGACTATGAGGTGGAGCATGGCGGCGAGAAAGATTGAGAAGAGGGTAGGGGTGATAACGCAGCCCTGTTTGACCCCGGTCCGGACGTGGATTGAGTCTGTGATGGATCCGTTGGTAAGGATCACGGCCTGCATGTCGTTGTGGAGCAGGAGGAGGATGGTGACGAACTTTTGGGGGCATCCAAAACGGAGGAGGATGCTCCATAGACTTTCGCGGTTGACAGTGACTAAAATCCTTTCTCAGATTGAAGAAGGCCATGTATAAGGGTTGGCGCTGTTCCCTGCATTTTTCCTGTAGCTGTCGCGCTGCAAAAATCATGTCTGTTGTGCTCTGTAGGGGACGAAATCCGCACTGTAACTCTGGGAGGAGCTCCTCGACCACGGGAAGAAGTCGGTTGAGGAGGACACTCGCGATGACTTACCCAGTGGCTGATAGCAAGGAGATTCCTCTGTAGTTGCCACAGTCGGACTTGTCCCCTTTTTTAAAGATGGTCACAATTACTGCATTTCTGAGATCCCCCGGAATGCTCTCCTCCCTCCAGATGAGAGAGATGAGGTCGTGTATTCGTGCCAGCAGTGCCTCTCCGCCATACTTTAATGCCTCAACAGGGATTCAGTCTGCATCCGTAGCCTTAACTCGGGAGCCTCATATCAACAAGAGCAGGCTTCGACGACGAGATCCAACACTGCCTCCAGTGTGCCAGTGCAGCCTTCGGCAGCCTGAGGAAAAAAGTGTTTGAAGACCAGGCCCTCAATACTGCCACCAAGCTCATGGTCTACAGGGCTGTAGTAATACCTGCCCTCCTGTATGGCTCAAAGACATGGACCATGTACAGTAGACACCTCAACTAGTGGAGTGTCGCATGGCTCAGTGCTCGGACCCCAGCTCTTTACAATATACATTAACGATTTAGATGAAGGAATTGAGTGTAATATCTCCAAGTTTGCAGATTACACTAAACTAGGTGGCAGTGTGAGCTGTGAGGAGGATGCCAAGAGGCTGCAGGGTGACTTGGACAGGTTAGGTGAGTGGGCAAATGCATGGCAGATGCAGTATAATGTGGATAAATGTGAGGTTATCCATCTTGGGGGCAAAAAAACGAAGGCAGAATATTATCTGAATGGCGGCAGATTAGGAAAAGGAGAGGTGCAACGAGACCTGGGTGTCATGGTTCATCAGTCATTGAAAGTTGGCATGCAGGTACAGCAGGCGGTGAAGAAGGCAAATGGTATGTTGGCCTTCATAGCTAGGGGATTTGAGTATAGGAGCAGGGAGGTCTTGCTGCAGTTGTACAGGGCCTTGGTGAGGCCTCACCTGGAATATTGTGTTCAGTTTTGGTCTCCTAATCTGAGGAAGGACGTTCTTGCAATTGAGAGAGTGCAGCGAAGTTCACCAGACTGATTGCAGGGATGGCTGAACTGTCATATGAGGAGAGACTGGATCAACTGGGCCTTTATTCACTGGAGTTTAGAAGGATGAGAGGGGATCTCATGGAAACATATAAGATTCTGATGGGACTGGACAGGTTAGATGCGGGAAGAATGTTCCCGATGTTGGGGAAGTCCAGAACCAGGGGACATAGTCTTAGGATAAGGGGTGGTCCATTTAGGGCTGAGATGAGCAGAAACTTCTTCACTCAGAGAGTTGTTAACCTGTGGAATTCCCTGCCGCAAAAAGTTGCTGATGACAGTTCATTGGATATATTCAAGAGGGAGTTAGATATGGCCCTTACGGCTAAGGGGATCAAGGGGTATGGAGAGAAAGCAGGAAAGGGGTACTGAGGGAGTGATCAGCCATGATCTTATTGAATGGTGGTGCATGCTCGAAGGGCTGAATGGCTACTTCTGCACCTATTTTCTATGTTTCTATGTTTCTATGCTTCTATGTTTCTCAAGTTGCTGGAGAAATATCACCAACGATGTCTCCGCAAGATCTTACAAATCCCCGGGGAGGACAGGTGCACCAACATCAGCATCCTCATTCAGGCTAACATCCCCAGCATTGAAGCAGTGACCACACTTGATCAGCTCCGCTGGGCAGGCCACATAGCTTGCATGCTAGACATGAGACTCCCAAAGCAAGTGCTCTACTCAGAGCTCCTTCACAGCAAACGAGCCAAAGGTGGACAGCGGAAACGCTACAAGGACACCCTCAAAGCCTCCTTGATAAAGTGCGACATCCCCACTGACACCTGGGAGTCCCTGGCCCAAGGCCGCCCTAAGTGGAGGAAGTGCATCCAAGAGGGCGCTGAGCACCTCGAGTCTGACGCCGCGAGCGTACAGAAATGAAGCGCAGGCAGCGGAAAGAGCATGCGACAAACCAGTCCCACCCACCCATTCCCTCAATGACTATTTGTCCCATCTGTGACAGAGTCTGTGGCTCTCGTATTGGACTGTTCAGCCACCAAAGAACTCACTTCAGGAGTGGAAGCAAGTCTTCCTCGATTCCAAGGGACTGCCTATGATGATATGATGATGATGATTCAGATGCTAGTCACACCAATTAGATTAATTAATTCAAATTCAATCCGTGGTCAGGAACAGGAGGGTGTGACTACAAGTGAGGAAGGTATGGGGACTCAGCATGGAGTGATGGAGGAGCCTCAGCCCTTGCTCTTGTCCAACAGGATCGAGGCTCTTACTCCCTGTGTGGACGAGAGCAGGGACTACAGGGAGGATGAGAAAACTGACCACAGCACTGTGGTACAGGGGGCCATTCAAGTGGGGGGAGTATAAAGAAATGTTGTAGTGGTAGGCAACAGAATCATTAGGGGGTTAGATACTGTCCTCTGCAGCTGAGAGCGTGAGACCCGCAGGCTGTGTTGCCTGCCTGGTGCAGGGTTAAGGACATCTCCTCAGGGCTGGAGAAGAACTTGGAATGGGAGGGGGAAGATCCAGTTGCCGTAGTCCATGTGGGTACCAATGACATAGATAGGACAAACAAAGAGGTTCTGCTGAGGGAGTATGAGCAGCTAGGGACCAAATTAAAAAGCAGATCCACAAAGATAATAATCTCTGGATTACTACTTGAGCCATGAGCAAATTTGCATAGAGTAAATAAGATCAGAGAGTTAAACATGTGGCTCAAAGACTGATGTGGGAGAAATGGGTTTTGGTTCAATGGACACTGGCACTAGTACTGGGGTAAGAGGGAGCTGTTCCGTTGGGGCGGGCTCCACTTAGATCATGCTGGGCCTAGGGTCCTGGCGAATCGAATAACTAGAGCTGTAGAGAGGGCTTTAAACTAATTAGTGGGGGTAGGGGTTGGGGAGGGGGGTGTTCAGGTGAACGAAAATGTAAAAAGTCAAAGAATAAGGAGAAGGCAATACAGCAGGGTAGCACTGGGGGAATTCAAAACCAGAGCATGACAGGAAGGGACAAAATGTATAAACATAATCAGAAAGGGGGGTCAAAACAGGAAAAAATGGTAAAAAAAACAAATTTAAAAGCTCTTTATCTGAATACACACAGCATTCATAACAAAATAGATGAGTTGACGGCACAAATAGATACAAATGGGTATGATCTGATAGCCATTACAGAGATATGGTTGCAAGGTGACCAGGACTCGGAACTAAATATTCAGAGGTATTTGACAATTCGGAAGGACAGACAGAAAGGAAAAGGAGGTGGGGTAGCACTGTTAATAAAAGATGAGATCAGTGTGTTAGTGAGAAACGCCTGCTGGGCAGCCCCTGGCCTGCGAGCACCATCGGAGGAGGCCTATGAGTGGAAGGAGCGGCGTGGAGGCCTGGCCCAGCAGGCTGAGCAGCCCCTGGCCTGCGAGCACCATCGGAGCAGGCCGTGGAGAGGAAGGAGCAGCGTGGAGGCATAGCACTCCAGGGAGCAGCACATGCACATGGCAGTGAAAAGGGACATCACCAAAGTCCAGGTCGGTAAGTAAAGCATGGGCAGGTACAGCAGGAGCGGCAAGGTCAGGGCGAAGGAGCAGCGACAGATTGTAGAGGGACATGATCGGGCCCAGGAGAGGCACGAGTTCGGGGCCCAGGAAAGGCTAGGGCCCAGGGGCAGCACGGGCCAGCCCACACTGCGATATGTGTGCGTACTCGGTCCATGCAGGAGAGCTGGTCTCCAGTCGTCTTGGTTAATCCTTGCTACTGGACCAAGACTTAGCTCTGTCAAGCCCGTGTGGTGGCTGGTGTGCAACGGCCACCACACGTTAAAAAAATCCACGCACAGGCATCTTCCATCCTTCAAGATTTAGTTCAGGACCTGGAACTTTAGGTCCTTCATTGAAACATCTGTGAACTTTTTGACGTGGAAGAAAGTCATCCTCGATTTGAGGGACTGCCTATGATGATGATGATGAGTGAGAAACAATATTGGCTCAGATGATCAAGATGTTGAATCAGTTTGGGTAGATATAAGGAATAATAAGGGAAAAAAGTTGCTGGTGGGCGTAGTCTATAGGCCCCCTAACAGTATCTACACTGTTGGACGGAGTATAAACAAGAAATAATGGAAGCTTGTAAAAAAGGAATGCCAATAATCATAGAAACATAGAAACATAGAAAATAGGTGTAGGAGTAGGCCATTCGGCTCTTCGAGCCTGCACCGCCATTCAATGAGTTCATGGCTGAACATGCAACTTCAGTACCCTATTCCTGCTTTCTCGCCATACCCCTTGATTCCCCTAGTAGTAAGGACTACATCTAACTCATTTTTGAATATATTTAGTGAATTGGCCTCAACAACTTTCTGTGGTAGAGAATTCCACAGGTTCACCACTCTCTGGGTGAAGAAGTTTCTCCTCATCTCGGTCCTAAATGGCGTACCCCTTATCCTTAGACTGTGATCCCTGGTCCTGGATTTCCCCAACATTGGGAATATTCTTCCTGCATCTACCCTGTCTAAACCCATCAGAATTTTAGACGTTTCTATGAGATCCCCTTTCATTCTGCTGAACTCCAGTGAATACAAGCCCAGTTGATCCAGTCTCTCTTGATATGTCAGTCCCGCCATCCCGGGAATCATGAGCGATTTTAACCTTCATATTGATTGGACAAAGCAAATTGGCCAGGGTAGCCTTGAGGAAGAGGTCATAGAGTGTATCCGAGATAGTTTCCTTGAACAGTACATTGTGGAATCAACCAGGGAGCAGGCTATCTTAGATCTGGTACTGTGTAATGAGATAGGATTAATAAACGATCTCCTAGTAAATGATCCTCCAGGAATGAGTGACCATAACACGGTTGAATTTCAAATTGAGTTGGAGGATGAGAAAGTTGGACCTCAAACCTGTGTCCTAAGCTTAAATAAAGGAAACTACAAAGGTATGAAGGCAGAAGTGGCTAAAGTGGACTGGGAAAAGAGATTAAACTGCAGGGCAGTTAAAGAGCAGTGGCAGACATATAAGGAAATATTTCATAACTCTCAACAAAAATATATCCCAATGAGAAGTAAGGACTGTAAAAGAAGGGATAACCATCTGTGGCTAACTAAGGAAATAAGGGATCGTGTAAAATTGAAAACAAGGGCATACAATGTGGCCAAGACTAGTGGAAGGCCAGAGAATTGGGAAACTTTTAAAAGCCAGCAAAGAACGACAAAAAAATAATAAAGGGAGAGAAGATAGATTATGAAAGTAAACTAGCACGAAATATAAAAACAGATAGTAAAAGTTTCTACAGGTACATAAAAAGGCAAAGAATGGCTAAAGTAAATGATGGTTCCCTCGAGGACGAGACTGGGGAATTAATAATGAGGAACAGGAAAATGGCAGAGACTTTGAACAAATATTTTGTATCGGTCTTCACGGGAGAAGACACTAAAAACGTCCCAATGGTGGAAAATCTAGGGGCTATAGGGAGGGAGGAACTTAATACAATCACTATCACTAAAGAAGTAGTACTTGGTAAAATAACGGTACTAAAGGCGGACAAATCTTCTGGACTTGATGGCTTGCATCCTAGGGTCTTAAAAGAAGTGGCTACAGAGATAGTGGATGCATTAGTTGTAATCTACCAAAATTCCGTGGATTCTGGGGAGGTCCCAGTGGATTGGAAAACTGCAAATATAACGTCCCTATTTAAAAAAGGAAAAAAGGAGGCAGACAGAAAGCAGGAAACTATAGACCAGTTAGACTAACATCTGTCGTTGGGAAAATACTGGACTCCATTATTAAGGAAGCAGTAGCAGGACATTTGGAAAAGCATAATTCAATCAAGCAGAGTCAGCATGGTTTTATGAAAGGGACAAATTTGCTGGAGTTCTTTGAGGATTTAATGAGTAGGGTGATTAAGGGAGAGCCAGTGGATTTGTGTATTTGGATTTCCAGAAGGCATTCAATAAGGTGCCACATGAAAGGTTACTGCACAAGTTAAAATTCATGGGGTTGGGGGTAATATATTAGCATGGACAGAGAATTGGCTAACTAACAGAAAACAGAGAGTCGGGATAAATGGGTCATTTTCCGGATGACAAAAAGTAACTAGTGGGGTGCGGCAGGGATCGGTACTGGGGCCTCAACTATTTATAATCTATATTAATAACATGGATGAAGGGACCGAATATAATGTAGCTATGTTTACTGATGATACAAAGATGGATGGGAAAGTAAATTGTGAGGAGGATACAAAAATTCTGGAAAGGGATATAGGCAGTGAGTGAGCAAACATTTGGCAGATGGAGTATAATGTGGGAAAATGTGAGGTTATCCACTTTGGCAGAAATAATAGAAAAGCAAATTATAATTTAAATGGAGAAAAATTGCAAAGTGCTGCAGTACAGAGAGACCTGGGGGTCCTTGTGCATGAAACACAAAAAGTTAGTATGCAGGTACAGCAAGTAATCAGGAAGGCAAATGGAATGTTGGCCTTTATTGCAAGGGGGATGGAGTATAAAAGTAGAGAAGTCCTGCTACAACTGTACAGGGTATTGGTGAGGCCACACCTGGAGTACTGCGTACAGTTTTGGTCTCTGTATTTAAGGAAGGATATACTTGCGTTGGAGGCGATTCAGAGAAGGTTCACTAGGTTGATTCTGGAGATGAGGGGGTTGACTTATGAAGATAGGTTGAGAAGGTTTGGCCTATACTCATTGGTGTTCAGAAGAATGAGAGGTGATCTTCTTGAAACATAGAAGATAATGAGGGGGCTTGACAAGGTGGATGCAGAGAAGATATTTCCACTCCTAGGAGAAACTAAAACTAGGGGACATAGTCTCAGAATAACGGGCCGACAATTTAAAACTGAGATGAGGAGGAATTTCTTCTCTCAGAGGTTTTAAATCTGTGGAATTCTCTGCCTCAGAGAGCTGTGGAGGCTGGGTCATTGAATATATTTAAGGCGGAGATAGACAGATTTTTGAGCGATAAGGGAATAAAGGGTTATGGGGAGCAGGCAGGAAAGTGGTGCTAAGTCCATGATCAGACCAACCATGATCTTATTAAATGGGGGAGCAGGCTGAGGGGCCAAATGGCCTACTCCTGCTCCTATTTATTATGTTCTTATGTTCTTATGACACAGTTGCCAGATTAGGCCTGCAGCAGATTGTAAGAGAGCCAACACGAGAGAAAAACCTACTTGACCTCATCCTCACCATTCTACAGATGCATCTCTCCATGACAGTATCGGTAGCAATGACCACCACACAGTCCTTCTGGAGACAAAGTGTTGTATGGCACTAACACCGTGCTAAATGGGATGGATTCAGAACAGATCTAGCAGCTCTAAACTGGGCATCCAGAAGGCACTGTGGGCCATCAGCTGCAGCAGAATTGTATTCCATCACATTCTGTAACCTCACGGCTGGCATATCCCTCACTCTACCTTTACCATCAAGCCAGGGGACCAACCCTGGTTCAATAAGGAATGCAGAAGAGCATACCAGGAACAGCACCAGCCATACCTAAAAATGAGGTGCCAACTTGGGGACTACATGCATGCTAAACAGCAGAAGCTGCATTCTATAGACAAAGCTATGCAATCCCACAACCAGCGGATCAGATCAAAGCTCTGCAGTCCTGCCTCATTCAATTGTACATAGTGGTGGACAATTAAACAACTAATAGGAGGAGGACGCTCCATAAATATCCCATCCTCAATGATGGCAGAGCCCAGCACGCAAGTGCAAAAGTCAAGGCTGAAGCGTTTGCAACCATCTTCAGCCAGAAGTGCTGAGTCGATGAACTATCTTGGCCTCTTTCTGAGGTCCCCACCATCACAGAAGCCAGTCTCCAGCCAATTCAATTCACTCCACGTGATATCAAGAAATGGCTGAGCACATTGGATACAGCAAAGGTTATGGGTCTCGACAACATCCCGGTTGTTGTGCTGAAGACTTGTGCTCCAGAACTAACTGTGCCTCTAGCAAGCAGCTCCAACACTGGCATCTACTTGACAATGTGGAAAATTGCCCATGCATGTCCTGTCCACAAAAACCAGGACAAATCTAACAAATTATCACCCCATCAGTCTACTGTCAATCATCAGCAAAGTGATGGAAGGTGTCGCTTACCACTTCTATCAAGCGGCACTTACTCAACAAAACCAGCTCACCAATGCTTAGTTTGGGTTCCGCTGGGACCACTCAGCTCCAGACCTCATTACAGCCTTGGTCCAAACATGGACAAAAGAGATGAATTCCAATGGTGAAGTGAGAGTGACTTCAAAGAAGTTTTTGACCAAGTGTGGCATCAAGGAGCCCTAGTAAAATTGAAGTCAGTGGGAATCAGGGGGAAAACTCCACTGACTGGAGTCATACCTAGCACAAAGGAAGATGATTGTGATTGTTGAAGGCCAATCATCTAAGCCCCAGAACATCACTGCAGGAATTTCTCAGGGCAGTGTCCAAGGCCCAAACATCTTCAGCTGCTTCATCAATGACTTTCCCTCCATCATAAGTCCAGTAGTGGAAATGTTCGGTGATGATTGCAGAGTGTTCCATTCCATTTGCAACTCCTCAGATAATGAAGCAGTCCATGCATGCATGCAACAAAACCTGGACAACATTCAAGCTTGGGCTGATAAGTGGCAAGTAACATTCATGCCACAGGAGTGCCAATAACTATCTCCAGCTAAATAGTCGACGTATTTACTGAGGCTTATGAAAGCATGGGCCTTACACTAAACATCTGTAAGACAAAGGTCCTCCACCAGCCTGTCCTTGCTGCACAGCACTGTCCCCCAGTCATCATGATCCACGGCGTGGCCCTGGACACTGTGGACCACTGCCCATATCTCAGGAGCCTCCTATCAACAAGAGCAGGCATCGATGACGAGATTCAACACCACCTCCAGTGCGCCAGTGCAACCTTCAGCCACCTGAGGAAAAGAGTGTTTGAAGACCAGGCCCTCAAAACTGCCACCAAGCTCATGGTCTACTGGGCTGTAGTAATACCCGCCCTCCCGTATGGCTCAGAGACATGGACCATGTGCAGTAGACACCTCAAGTCACTGGAGAAATATCACTAACGATGTCTCCGCAAGATATTACAAATCCCCTGGGGGGATAGATGCACCACACCAACATCAGCGTCCTTGTCCAGGCTAACTCCCCAGCATTGAAACACTGACCACACTCATCAGCTTCGCTTGGCAGGCCACAAAGTTCGCATGCCAGATACGAGATTCCAAAGCAAGTGCTCTACCCGGAGCTCCTTCACGGCAAACGAGCCAAAGGTGGGCAGTGGAAACGTTACAAGGACACCCTCAAAGCCTCCCTGATAAAGTGTGACATCCCCACTGACACCTGGGAGTCCCTGGCCAAAGACCGCCCTAAGTGGAGAATGTGCATCCGGGAGGGCGCTAAGCATCTCGAGTCTTAACGCCAAGAGCGGGCAGAATTCAAGCGCAGGCCGTGGAAAGAGCATGCGGCAAACCTGTCCCACCCATCCTTTCTCTAAACGACTATCTGTCCCACCTGTGACAGAGTCTGTGGCTCTCATATTGGACTGTTCAGCCACCAAAGAACTCACATCAGGAGTGGAAGCAAGTCTTCTTCGATTCCGAGGGACTGCCTATGATGATGATCTCCAACAAGAGAGAGAATCTAACCACTGCTTCTTGACATTCAACGGCTTTACCATCACCGAATCCACCAGCATCATCATCATGGGGGGTCACCATTGACCAGAAGCATAATTGGACTAGACACATAATTACTGTGGCTATAATAGCAGGTCAGAGGCTGACTATTCTGCAATGAGTGTCTTAGCTCCTGACTCCCCAAATCCTTGTCACCAGCTACATGGCACAAGTCAGGAGTGTGAGGCAATACTCTCCATTTGCCTGGATGACTGCAGCTCCAACAACACTCAAGAAGCTCAACACTGTCCAGGACAAAGCAGCCCGCTTGATTTACATCCCATCCACCACCTTAAACATTCACTCCCTCCACCACTGGCGCATTGTGGCTGCAGTCTGTACCATCTACAAGATGCACTGCAGCAACTCAACAAGGCTTCTTCGACAGCTCCTCCTAAACCCACGACCTCTACCAATTAGAAGGACAAGGGCAGCAAGTGCATAGGAACATCGCCACCTCCAAGTTCCCCTTCAAGTCCCACATCGTCCTGACTTGGAAGTATTTCGCTGTTCCTTCATCGTAGCTGAATCAAAATCCTGGAACTCCCCAACAATTCTATGGAAATACCTTCACCACACGGACTGCAGTAGTTCAAGAAGACGACTCACCACCACCTTCTCAACGGCAATTAAGGATGGGCAATAAATGCTGGCCTTGCCAATGATGCCCACATCCCAGGAACAAATAACAAAATGTGTTGATGCTTATGCTCCAAGAGAGCCTCTCCTAATTTCATCTAATCCTATCAATATATCCTCTCCTCTCAGGTCCTTATCTAACTTATGCTTAACTTCACACCCAAATTCAACCACATTTTACAAAACCAAAACCACATTGCACGCAAAATGTGGTCTATAAACATAAATTAAGATTCTTAATAAGGCCAGTTACTATTTAATATTAACGTCTATCGATGGCCTGCCAGGCCAGCTTGTCTTTTAAAATTTAGTTCGTTAAAATGACTTTTCCACCTTTTTTGGAAATAATTTTTAAACTGGATTAATGGTATGGAATTCCAATTTACAGTCTTAGCGCTGATGGCTGGGTTTGGACTGTGGTTACACCGCAGTTGGAATCTTGTGGCAAAAACTAGTGTAATGTTTAAAAAAAACACCTGCCAGGGGACAAAAACGGAATTAGTTCAATAATATAAGTCCATAAATCTTAACATCGAAAGGAATACAAAAACAATTTATAACGCCAGCATTTCTTTAAATTAATTTAAAATATTTGTTTTATTTAATTCTGTGGTCACAGGGAGAGCGGGACAGCGAGGTCACATAATGGATTTGGTTGTTAATGACTCCGTAAGGGCACAATGAACTTTCCCGATTCATTGCAGCATTTTGGCTCATTTACTTGTGAATTTCTACATGTACAGTTGACATCGCTACTAGGCCGTTGGATCGGGTGAAGAGCGTAAATTTTATTGCCAAATCGAGATTAGTCAAAATGGAATGTAAACAAACCCTTATGCAGACAAGACAATAAATTGGGATAATAGTGAGATGCTATCAAAATAATTTTATTTGATCTCTGTAAACCTCGAATATTGAAAGTACTAGGGCGAGTACTTGTGGAACTTGTAAGCGACCTAATAGCAGAATTTACTCTGTTTCAGTGTGCGGTTGAAGTAAGGAAGTAATTTACACACTGGACAAGCATTACATTCAGAATTCATCAAAAACCTCCTGCATACCTCGCCATTTGTACAAATTCTACAAGGAATTATACAAGTTAATTTCCGTGTTGTATTGTGTCCAATTCTGGGCACCACACTTCAGGAAGGACGTGAAGGCTTTGGAGAGGGTATAGACGAGATTTATTAGATAAGGGAATACAGTTATGATGATATATTAGAGAAGCTGGGGTTCTCCTTGGAGCAGAGAAGACTAAGAAGAGATTTGATAGGTGTTCAAAATCATGATGAATTTAGAGAAGAGTAAATAAAGAGAAACCGTTTCCAATGGCTGACCAGTCGATAACAAGAGGGCACAGATTTTAGGTGATTGGCAAAAGAACCAGAGGTGACATGAGGAAAAGCACACAACAAATGGCCAGGGTGGTGGATACAGATTCGATTGTAGCCTTCAAAAGGGAATTAGATAAATACTTGGGAGAAAAAATTGCAGAGATATGGGGCAAGAGCGGGGGAGTGGGACTAACTGGATTGCTCTTCGAAAGTGCTAGTGTAGACTCGATGGGCTGAATGGCCTCCTTCTGTGCTATGTTATGATGTTTTTGTATTCTCCAGTCAAGTTAGCCATTTGAATATGGCCAGGTTAAAAAAAAGACAAAACCCAAGACTCGAATTACACTTGGGTGATACGATCTAACTGCTAGCAAATGTTATATATATAATGCATGTATATAAATCGATTTTATACTATGTTGTGACTCATCTTCCTGGCCTCCTTCAGAACTGTCGATTATGCTGCAAACATTTTTTAGATGTTGACAAACTTTTAAGAACCAGCTGGTGAGCTTTAAATAGTGAATTTGACCAGCTGACCCTCGCGTCAGGCCGATTGGGGAGGGGTTGGAGGAGAGGGATACGTATTCCTCGGAATACAGCAGCTCATTTGAATGATCTCTGCTAATAACCATGAATCCGTGTCTACTTTCACGTAGCATTAGGCAGTAAGGATTAATAATCAGAACTAATGGTGAATGAGAAATGATCTGGCGTTGATTTTTTGCGCCTAATCTAATAAACAAATCGGTTCAATAAATTGAATTAATTTCATGGTGGACAGCTTTTCGATGTATAGGAGTAATTTCGTTTGTTTCTCCGTACAACCTTAAACATCAGTGTTCAAATGATAGCGGATGCATTTTTACAAATATTCGAGCATTAAAATTTAAAAAGGATTGATCCGAACTGGTTGTGTGTGTGTGGATAGAAAACTAGCGGTCAAACAAGCGGCCTTGGCATTTCATGTACCCCGTAACCATAAGACTTGGACTGACAGAATAGCGCGTCCCCTTCGGCAATTAAAATCTTAAATAATACACTTGCAAAACACACTTTATATCGGAAGTTCAGTTTAAAAGCAGCCGCGCAGCCTTTTACTAGAAAGCACGCCTTTTCCTGAGGTTGTGCCCTATCTTTTTTTTTAGTTGTACGTTTAAATGCCGGGAAACGAGGATTCCCGGAGCTATTGTTTGACATCCACTGGGTATCGACGACCTCATTGGTATCCTTATATAACTATTGTAAAAACGTTAAAGGTTGTGATCCGATTACAAATGCAGACGCTGAAACTTAAAATTTTAAAACTTTATTAGCTAGTAATAAAAAGTGCAAAAAAATACAAAAAACATTCTCATTTCAATAAGAAATTAAATATTTACATAATGATTGCTGAGCAATTCTCGTCTAGTACAAACTGCGGCACGCTGCTTGTGGAAGACACTGGTTCCACAAATCTCCCCATTATTAAAAAATAAAATTCCAAGAGATAAAATAGTACAATGTTTTAAGGTCATTGTAATTTTGAAAGACACAAACTAAAAACAGGCCCCCATAGTATTAATCTGAAGCACAAATGAAAGCAAAGATACTTTAAATATACAACCTTAAATAGAGTTATTTTCTATCAGGCAACATTTTGCAAAACACCCTGAGGACAATTACAATTTAAGAAAAGCATTTTTGTTTTTTAATACTGTCGATAGTTTTGCCTAGTCCTTTTAAAAACACAAAAATTTAGTTTCCTAGGCCGAAGTGAAGTTGGAGTAGTACATGGCACTGCTGGCGTCGGAAAGGACAGAGGAAATCAGATTGCTCTCTGCAGAAGTCAGTCCATTTGGATTTGCTTCTGGCGTAGTATTGTAGGGAAGTCCTGCCAGATCAGATCGCGAAACCGACGTGAGGTATTGCTCGAATTCATTGCGATCCACGTCCGCCAGAAGATCGTTCTGGCTGAGATGCTCCAGGTTGTCCACATGGTGCGGTTCAGGTGGTGGAGAGAGTTGTCCTACATGCATATGCTGGGGCCGCTGGCTGTTTGACGAGCACATCTGGCTGTAATACATTGCTACCACGTTGTGGCAAGAGTTGAGCATCCCATGGAAACCACCATCGTGTCCCATCTGATCCTCCGGGGAAAGTACCAGCTCAGCTCTGTGCCTTCGGAACATGGCTACCTGGTTTTCCTGGGCAGAGTAATCGGGATGTTGGTGATGGTGGTAGTGGTAGCCAGGGTTGTTCCCGTAAGGCATCATTTGGCAATCTTCCTGCAAATGCGGGGGGAAAAACATAGAATTTGCCTCCAGAACGTCCAAAGGAGAGGTCTCCGGGGTTGGCAAGCCGAAGCTGTCCACACTGGTTGCCATGGTTTGCGCTTCCCTGTAGTGGCTGAGCTGAGGAATCTGGTTTTGGATACAGTAACCAGTGTCGTGGTAGGTCAGGTTGATGTTTTGGCTGCAAACGCGCCCCTCATTGGCCAGCTGCTGCTCGGAGATGCTGTGCATCAGGAGGCCGGTGTCTACCCGCTTAATTCTCTTGATCTGCTTTCTCCGCCGGGGCCGATATTTGTAGTTGGGATGCTCTTTCATGTGCTGGACCCGAAGTCTCTCTGCCTCCTCCACAAAGGGCCGTTTTTCTGCCAAGGAGAGTCCTCTCCAGGATTTACCTGCACGTACACAATACAGGTAAACGATAAACACATTATCGAGCAAACTCCACATACCAGGGCAGAATAATCACATTTATATGGCAATTATGACTTTAGTTCACACCTTTAACTTATTAGTCCTTGTTTTGCCACACTTTTATAAAGTTTATACACTGTATAGGGATGGTGGGCTATTTTGTATATAGAAGCACATTTATATTAGTCACGGATGCGTCAGTTTGAAATATCTTCCAGACGTGTACTTGGGACAAACTAAAAACAGTACAGTCCAGTTCTATTTAGAGGCGGGCTTCCCCCAGCCCTGGCACTTACCCAGCATCTTGCTAAGTTCGGCGTTGTGCAGGTCCGGGTTTTGCTGAGCAAGTCTCTTTCGCTCGTCTTTTGCCCAGACCATGAAGGCGTTCATGGGCCGGCGGATGCGGTTTTCAGACTTGGATCGGTTGCCGGGATTATTCGCCTGATCGGCACCGCTGCCAATCTTGGCATCCCCGAGAGAACTCATGGATTCAGCCCACTGGCAGGATCCCATCGCCGGCAACATCCCCGCCATGTTGCACTTACTCTGAACCTGGTCGTCACTGGCGTAACCAGCATCAGGGCTGCTCATTCCTGGTAGAGTGGAGTCGTGTCTGGATGGTGAAGTAAAAGGATCTGACTGGGTTTCTCCACACTGGTCGGATGGGATGAGGTTGGATAGGCTCGGCTTAATTTGGCTCGGCTCGGCTCGGCTCGGGAGCGAGCACACACACACACCTCACTCGCTAACTCAAATTCTCCGCTTAGGATGTTGCAAACTTTTTGACAAGCAGGCTTGATAAATACAACGGCGACCAATCAGGAGCCAGGGGCGGGGCTTTTCCGGGAAAGGCTCGAGGAGGCGGGACCTGAAACCCCCACACACCACCCACTCTTCCGGAACCTCACACCCCAACACATTAATAATGATTACTTATAGAGATTTCCAAATGTTTTTCACGCTGTTAATAAGCAACTTTTACCAACAACGTACATTCATGGCTGGCTAAAGAGAATGTGATTCAAAACAGTCAAGGAAAAAAAATCACAGAAGTTTAAGACCCAGTCTGTTGAAATAAGCACTTGCAACTTGGATTATGTTAAAATATAAATCGTCAATAGGCATTGTAAAAAAAAGAGTTTTACTTTTGATGAAATGTGGCAAATTTGTATCTTCGACCTGAACTAATGCAAATATACTGTATTAATTTCTGTGCTGACTGACCTGCTGAGTGTTTCCAACGCTTGGTCGGCTTTGGAGTGATGTACTTGTTATATAGCCCAGGGAAAGTAATGTATTTTCTTTAAATAAATTGTTCCTTTCTATTTCAGGGCTACCCCTTCCCCCCCCCCCCCCCCCCCCTTTCTAAGTGTTTCATTAATTATGAACATTTTTTTGCTAAACACAACGATTGCGTCGTTGTACCATTAAGAATCATGTCCCCACTGGACTCGGCTCCGTTTATATAATTGAGCTATCCTTTTAAATTAAACCTTCCGAAGGCCTAATGCTGATCCAAAGTAAAGTTTCAATGTAAATGTTCCAAGGATTAATCGGCCACCTTTGATCGAAAGTAAATAATACTGTCAGTGTGTCCTGTACAATGTCATAGGAATCGGGGCCCTTTCTGGGACCCACTCTGCTTTATTCAGTGTCCTCAATCCGCACCTATCCTTGTTGCTCTACCTGGAACAACGGTCAGAGGCTTTTACTTTCAATGGAAACGTTTCGATTGAAGATTGTATTTTTATGTTAACATCTTAAATTGTTTTGATTCTATCTGAACGTTAACTACATCTTATTTTCGTTCAGATAGAATCAAAACAATGTTGTTGATTCGTAGAGTTAAAAGTGTTTAGCAAATTAAATGTCTGATGAGATCAAAGGCTTTCCCTCTACAATACATTTAAGCTAATTAATCAGATGTTCTGTTTAAAATTGATGAGTAAAGTGTTAGTTGTGAAGATGTAAATTATTTTTGTTGCTGTTAAGTATTTGAATCGAAAATGGAATGATATATCGATTAAAAAAAATTGTTGTGCCGAGTTTGCTTTAAACAATACATTTTGTACGAGAAAAATGAAAATATGAATTAAATAAAGATCACCGTCTAAACCTAATAAATTAATTGGGTAATTAACTCAATCTGCTACAAGCTGGAAATCGGTACCGCTAGGAATTGTCAGATGGGTGCACTTCCAACAAGCTTTATCTTTTAATTGTAAAATAGACCTAGAAACAGACTATAGTGTCCACTAACATGCAGGAATCGAGTTTTTTTTAAGGCATTTGTAACTATTGACGTGTTTATGATAGAAGTAATATACTATGTAAAAAGGTAAGAATGGATGCAAATACCGCCGATCACTGTTGGCAGCGCGCCCTGTATTATTACCTTTTGTACCATAGTTCTGTTTTACTTGCTTCAAAACCTAATGTCGACTTTTAAAATGTAAAATGTTTTGCGAACTTGTTACGAAACAGATATGAACATTTGTTTAAATATCTTAACTACCGTTGGAAGACAGTGTGCTCGGAAATAAAATACATCGCGCTCATAAAAATAGGAGATCACACAAGCCGGTGCCTAGCAAATGTAAAATACAGGGCACCTGTACAAACGAACCTTTAAATAATTACTTTTTGGAATATAAAAGTAAGTTGGATTTTAATTAGACGCACCCTGGATATATTGCCAAACTTATCTTATTAAATATGACAGCGTTGCGTGTGTGTATACGTGAGGGAGGGGGAAGTTATACAAAGCAAAAATGGAAAGCCTTGTGTGAGAATGCCAATATTTTTCAGCACTGAAAATCTGATATGATTTCCTGTCATGTCGTCAAGGTTTTGGCTGAAGTTATATACCAAGTTTGACCTCTTAATTTACATCTCTTTGAGGAGTCACGTGTAAAGTATAAATAATGTTATTAGAATACAAATGTTTACCGAGAGTGGTTGTTACGCAAACATTTCCAGGCTATGTTGCATAGACACGAGTTTCATGTTTATTTTTAATAGACTGATTTCATTTGTGATTTTGTTTGCTTTAAAATGAATGACTTGTCATATGCTCAAGGCGACAGAACGGTAGCAAAAATAAGTCGGATTTTATTGCGATCAGATCTAATAAAATACAACATTGACGGAATGAGTGAACAGCCCTACATTTCCAAACTCCTTTCCACAAACCGGACTGAAAGTGGTATCAAAATAAATATACTTGCTTGTTTGACTTAACGCAACCCAAGAAAATATTCAGAACAACGTTTTCAGTTTTATTGTTATCAACTTGTAAGACGTGTTATCCGTACACTGTAATTGTGGGAACCTTTCAATCACATTGTTATTTTCTTTTAAAAATATCGAATTGTTCCCCAGCAGAGTTAGGTGGAAGTGTTCCAAGTCGTGGAAGAACTTCAACAATAATAACTATTACTCCCATTAATGTCAAGCCTTTAACACAGAAAACATCACACGGCGCTGTAAGGCTGGGGCGGGGGTGAGTAGCGAAAAAGGAAGGAAAACCAAACAAGGTTTGAGAGCTAGGAGAAACGATGAAAGTCTGAGCTTTCGGAAGGCTTTTAAAAGATAGAACGAGAATTGGGAAGGTGGAGAGGTTTAAAGAGTAAGGCCGAGGCACTGTCCCCGATGATGGAGCAAAGAGTGCAGAAAAAAAGGACAACGTTGAAGGGGCAATGGTGCGGAAGATGGAGGATATTGCAGCGCTAGTAGTAGGATAGCAGAAAGTAAATGCTAGGAATCGAAGACTCGGATAAGAATTTAAATTTAATGGGTTGGTTGAGCTAATGAAAGTCCTCGGAGATGGCAGCGATGCGCGAGCAGGTCTTGGTGGGGTTGACTGTTGAACAAGAGTAACCGTGGCATGGGCATGGGTTTCATCAGCGGTAAATAAGAATGGAGATTGACAGTGTTGTGCAAATGGAAGTCAGTAGTCTCGCTGGTGGACTGTGGGGATTGAGGTATCTACTGTATATGGTCCATGGCTCTGAGCCATACAGGAGGGTGGATATCACTACTGCCCTGTAGACCATGAGCTTAGTGACAGATCTTCCTCAGGTGGCCGAAGGCTGAGCTAGCACACTAGAGGCGGCGTTGGACCTAGTCATCGATGTCTGCCCTTGCATGCCCCTCCCAAGGTATGGAAAATGGTCCACGTTGTCCAAGGCCGCGCGGTGGATTTTGATGACTGGGGGGCAGTGCCTTGTGGCGGGGTCAGGTTGGTGGAGGACCCTTGTCTTATGGATGTTTAGTGCAAGGCCTATGCTTTCGTATGCCTCAGTGAAGATGTTGACGATAACTTGCAGAGTTCGGCCTCTGAATGTGTGCAGACACAATCGTCGTCCACGTACTGTAGTTCAATGGCAGAGGATGGGACAACCTTGGATCTGGCCTGGAGGCAATGAAGGGTGAACAGGTTCCCATTGGTTCAATAGTTTAGTTCCACTCCAGTGGGGAGCTTGTTGAGTCCACATGCTTGAAAAGAGACTCCCAAAGCAAGCGCTCTACTCAGAACTCCTACATGGCAGATGAGCTCCAGGTGGACAGTGGAAACGTTTCAAGGACACCCTCAAAGCCTCATTGATAAAGTGCAACATTCCCACTGCACCTGGGAATTCCTACCCCAAGACCACCCTAAGTGGAGAAAGAGCATCCGGGCGTTGAGCACCTCGAGTCTGCATGCAGAAACCAAGCGCAGACAGCAGAAGGAGAGTGTGGCAAATCAGACTCCCCACCCACCCTTTCCTTCAACCACTGTCTGCCCCACCTGTTACAGAGACTGTAATTCCCATATTGGACTGTTCAGTCACCTGAGAACTCACTTTTAGAGTGGAAGCAAGTCTTCCTCGATTCCGAGGGACTGCTTATGATAGTGGGCTTGAAACTCGGCTCAGGAAGCACCAGCAAGTGGTCGTGGTGGAGTGGGGCAGGATCAATCGGTACGAAGGAGTGGAGCTTTCGGTGGGTGCCTGAAACATTGGCTTCCGTCTTACCCATGTTTGAAGACATTTTGATCATCCAGAACTGAACTCGGAGACAGGTAGACAGGCCGCACGGAAGTGGTCACGTGGCCGTTTGAGACTAATAGTAATAACAGATTGCTATTATTACTGACAACTAACGAACATTTAACTATACCAGGGTAGTTATTTAGAAAATAAACGAACAGGAAAAAGCTGGAAATACTCAACATGTTCGACAATATCTGTGGAGAGACAATCAGTAGGTCGTTGTTTCAGGTCTAAGACGCTTTGTTTTGCTTTTCAGATTTCCAGCATCTGCATTATTTTGATTTTTGTTTATTCCTGATTTATAACTTCGAATTTATTCTAAACAAAAAGTGAAAAGTTTCTCTTAAACATTGTATTAAATTAAGGAGACTAATGTAAACACGAGACTTTCTTTCCAGTTTCCTTAAGATCAAAGACTGAATTTTGCTTTCGATCAAAGCGGGATTTAAGAGTCTGCTAACTGGTATTAGTAATGTATTCGGTGTAACTATGAGTTTTATGTGGTGTCGAGTAAAACATTGCCCTTACTGTATTTAATTATGTAAATCGTGCTGGTCGCCAAAGAAGCTCAAGCGGACCACTTTAGACAATTGAAGATGATAAGAAATACGTTTTACCTGATAACACTATCTTACACCTTCCATATCAGACAACCCCCGCCAAACGTAATACATTCAAATCGGGTTAGAAACCACAATCATTTTCTTTTTAAATATCTCTTTGACTTTTCTGCCCCTTTCGTTAATCTGTATACAGAAAGTAATACTTTTCCAATTTTCTTTTGCACGACATTCTCTCACTTTATTTACTACCTCCTTGAGTTCGCTTTTATATCTCGATATATTTCTGTATGCCACGAACTTCATTCGCGGTTTCCGTAGAGGCAGTCAACACTCATATTTAAACAATGAAGTATAATTTGAAATTGTCCGTTTCTAAAAAGATTATTTTCTAAATTATCGTCGGTAAAACCATCTAAAATGGGACTTACTGTTAAGAGACCTGTTACATTGTGGTGAAACATGTAATTTACCTTCAGTATCCGGGTTCAATCGATATATTATATATGTGTACAGTAATCTGCTCCTTCAAATGGCCTTTATAAAAACGGTGGGATAGTGGACGGTAATTTTCACTTACCCAGGTCATTGGTAAGTGATGTGTTTTGGATGAAAATCAAAGGTTTGTATAGGAGGCAGGCTGCTGGTTGTGCCCAAAGCGGCTACCCCTACCCGTCTCTATTTACTTCCATTTTTTTAAATATGCAAAAGTTTAAAACTAATAGCAATACACCGCGTGATTTTGTTCAAAGTTCGTGTAATGTAATCGAGTTTTCAAATGAAACATTTCAAACTATTATATACTAACGGTAGCACAACCTTTGACGAGCCGATGACTTTTTGTTAAATAGAACCCCTCCCTAAGCCAGTTTAAAACAATTGTCTGCGAGCAAAGAATTGATTTGGCCTGAGAACTTGTATGTGTAAAACATTACAATAGCGCGGGCCTGCCCTTTTCCAAATAGAGCAATGCGCTAAACACAAGCTTACATTGTAAAGCGCTTCAATTCCAACACAGATTCGGCCACATATGTTGGGCGATGAGATGGCACAGGACTGGGATAGAAAGGCAAAGAGCAAGAGCTTTGGAAGTGGGCTTGGTGATAGTCTTCTGGTGTTCACTAGGTAGGCACATGATTACATTCAGGGGAATGCTTTATGTTGATGCATAACACCAGATTGATGTTCTCAGTGCCAGCTCCAGCCGTTCTAAATTAAGTCAGCCTATCTGTATTCTGAGTCACCGATTGGGTAAATGTTTACAACTGAAATCTTTCCCCCTTAGTCACCGAGTTATTTATTTACCTGTTTATTGCAGGTGCTCACATGTTTAGATAGTTTTTTTTAGAAGAAAGCTTTAACTATGATACAGGTACCGTTGCACTTTGGTGTTGACGTGAACGTGCAATTGTAGGTAGTAAAACACAAAGGCTGTACTGGCAAATTCAGATGCATTCGTTTCCCCCGGATTTTTACTGGGTTAACTGATTGAGGTTCAATAACCTATAAAACGATAATAAAATCATGTATTCGCTCAGGTATTGCTTACCTGACATGCATAGGTGGCTAATTCAAACATACGCTTGGTTAATGAAAGCTAATTACATTGCATTTTATAGTTTTCTTGCTGAAACGAACGGCATGTCATTTGGTGATTGATTTAACACGTAAATTCTCAGTTATACCTGCGGGCGATGTTCCCGTGTGATCGCTAACAATTTATTGACTTGATATAACGGACCTGATCGAACATGCAACAACATTACGAGAAGTAGCAAGCTTTTCTTTAGGCTGGAATAGCAAACGGCGATACCTGGGTCGGATTAATATGTTCGATTAAAAGAATCCTAACGCCAATTAATGAATGTATTAGACTAACATTCACGTGAAAAGCTGCAGACAATGTCAGGCTCTTTATACATCCCACATAACCTTGATAAATGCACGACTTGTAACGCAGATAAGCTCTTCCGGATCCTAGGATAATTGTGTTGTACTAAAATCTATTTGATTTTTTTTACTCAATACCTGTACACACACACACACACACAAACAAACGCACTCTGTCCTTAGTAAAACGAACCAGTTTTTGTCACTTCAAAAATGTCAGTCAGTCAACCCACACACGGCAGTATAGGACAACTCTTCAGCGGGCTAAGCTGGTAGATGTGGAGACTGAAAGTCCATTGGAAAAGATTACTTTACCCGTGTTGGTACACCAGCTCCGAAACATTTTCGAAAGGACTTCAGGAGGTTCCACGAAATTCTACTAATTCTCTCATGGGGCGAGTTGGGACCCATCTCAATTAAGGGTCCTGGACAGTGATGGGGATCTTTTTCAGGAAAATTAGATCAATTGAGATAAATTGTAGGTGTTACCTTTTATTGTTATAAAAACGATATGTACGTACCCAACCAGCTTCCTAACAAGCCCTCCGAGAAATACTAATGTTGACTTCAAAGGCAATGCAATGCAGTGTAATGGGGCAGTTACAATTAATAATCGGCCATTTGGATTGACTTCTAGGCAAAATACATCCCAAAATAAAAGCGAACTGAAGCAAGCATTTTTTTTCTTTGATGGGAAGCCAAGGATAGGCTTTTTCACTATTTATCTTTACTTTCAGTTAAGTACAGGAAAGCTTCAAAGCAATGTGGGGAGTCATTAGGAATGGATCTAGGATAAAACCATTGGGCCTTTGACCACAAGGAAGAGGGAACAAAAGATGTATGCTTATCAAATATGTAGCGAAGTGAAATTCTTAGCACTCTTGCTTTGCGTTTTCAATTTGATTTTCTAAAATTCTACACTTTAAAACTATGAGCTCCGAATCTGATAAAATAAGCACAGTTGAGCCATAACGCACAGTATAATTTGTGGTTGTAATACAGAAATATTAATTGTATTGAACACAGTGCACTGCGGGTAAATGTGCACACGGGCCTGCCATCGAAGCTTGTGACTTTCTTTAGTGTTATCGTCTTCATTGATTACATAAACGAAACGATTATCTATGCTAAAATGTGACTGTAGACTTTGCGTTGCTGAACGCCAGCCCATGGAAAGCCGGAAAGTCGCTTTAAACTCTCTTTAAAAGTTCAGGAATCGCCACGCCAAGGTTATACAGTGTCAGAATGTAGTCCACCATTCCGAATGCGGCTCGATATGTTACATTACAGAGGATATATGGCACAGAAATAGGCCATTCGGCCCAACCAGTCCATGCCAGCGTTTATGCTTCTAACTCTATCAACATAACCCTCTATCTCCTTCTCCCTCATGTGCCTGTCTAGCCTCCCCTTAAAAGCATCTATACTATTCGATTCGACCACTCCCTGAGGTAACCAGTTCCACATTCTCACCACTTTTTGGGTGAAGAATTTTCTTCTGAATTCATTATTGGATTTCTTAAGGACTATCTTATATTGATGGCCTCTCGGTATGCTCTTCCCCACAAGGGGAAACATTCTCTCTGTATCCACTCTATTAAAGTCTTTCATAATTTTAAATACCTCTATTAGTTCACCTCTCAGCCTTTTTTCAAGAGAAAAGAGACCCAGCCTGTCCATACTTTCCTGTATACCCTCGCATTTCTGGTATCATCCTTGTAAATCTTCTCTGCACCCTCTCCAGTGCCTCTATATCCTTTTTATAATATGGTGATCAGAATTGTACACAGTACTCTAAGTGTGGTCTAAGTGTTATTAGATTTTAGTCATCACTTCTTGCTTTACAGTGATCAGTTGGTTTTGGAGTCAGATTATTGTCATATGCTTTTGTTAGAGTTTCTACCTGTCTCATTTTCGGGTATCCTATGTGTGTTTCTTTTTTAATTTTTTCTGGGGATGTGGGCAATCCTAGCAAGGATGCATTTATTGTCCATCCCTATTTATACCAAGAAGATGCTGGGCATCTTCTTGAGTGCAACTGAATGGCTTGCCAGGCCACTCTAGATATGTCAAGAAATATCTTGAATTTATATAACCTTTTGTCAGGACAACCCAAAGCACTTTACTTCAAATGAAGAACTTTTGAAATGTTGTCATGGTTATAATGTAGAAAACACAAAACCAATTTATGCACAGCAAGGTCCCTTAAACAGCAATGAGATGATGACCTGATGGCCAGATAATCTGTTTTAGTGATGTTGATTGCAGGATAAATATTGGCCAGGACACTGGGAGAACTCCCTGCCTCTTCTTCGAATAGGATCTTTTGCATCCATTCGAGGTGGCAGACGGGGCCTCGGTTTAATGTCTTATCTGAAAGACGGCACCTACAATAGTGCAGTCTCAGGCGTGGGACTTGAACCCACAACCCTCTGATCTAGAAAATGAGATGCTGCCACTGAGCCAACGCTGACACCTTAGACCAGACCAAATAGAGATCACAGGCTCTCCTCCCAAAGGAAAGTAGTGCACCAGTTGGGTTTCTGCAACAATTCAGTAGCTTCCATGTTCATTTTCTTTTGCTTGGTGCCAGCCCACAATTTGCTAAATTCACAACTTAGTATGGTGGGATTTGAATTTACAACCTTTGGGTTACTAGTCCAGTACAATGACACCCCACTACTTACCTTTCTACAAACATCAACTGTGATATATCAGAGGTCTTGTTCTTGAATCTACCTGTTAGGATCCCAGATCAGGAGCTTAGAGAGTATTTGTTTTAGTTCTGTGAGTACAACAATGAAAACTATCAATGTGTGCTAATATGTATTTCAAGTTATCTAATTGACATTATCTTATGCTGCATTTATGGGTACAATTACAACACATTCACATGTCAGCAATTGAACTCGGAGTGAAACACTCTCGAGTTTGCTTTGGGTTGAGATGGCTGACTAACACTGGCATTTACAAGCTCCATTCTAATTTTGTCAGAATTTTTTTGTATGGTAACATCATGATGTATTCCAAAAAAACTGTTTAATTAATTTTGGTGACATTATAATATTTTTAACTTCATGCTCAGGAATGGTTTTAGATATGATCTGAATTTTGTCCTCTATAGCCCCGCTTAACTTTGCCCTTTGGGACCTGAACTGCTGAAGTCAGTATTTACACTGTGGTCTTAGACATTCAGCTCTTATCTTAAACCATAGGTTTAACTTTTGGGTCTGCAGATTGATTGGATCCAACATCAACCATGTTGATGCATAATTTTTAGCACTGCAGCTAAAACTGCTTAACTCTGAAATAAGGACGATGTGTGAATGCACCCAAGATTGTAATTACTGGGCTGAGAGAGTTTAGGGCTCCATTCTGCTGCCCAGAAGAAAGCTCCCAGAGCTTCTTTCTGAGCAATCGAATTTTAAAGATTGACAGTATAAGCAGCAGCATCGGCATGGTCTAAACATTTTACATAGAAACATAGAAACATAGAAACATAGAAATTAGGTGCAGGAGCAGGCCATTCGGCCCTTTGAGCCTGCACTGCCATTCAATAAGATCATGGCTGATAATTCAACCTCAGTACCCCTTTCCTGTTTTCTCTCCATACCCCTTGATCCCTTTGGCCGTAAGGGCCATATCTAACTCCCTTTTGAATATATCTAACAAATTGGCCTCAACAACTTTCTGCAGTAGATAATTCCACAGGTTAACCACTCTCTGAGTGAAGAAGTTTCTCCTCATCTCGGTCCTAAATGGCTTACCCCTTATTCTTAGACTGTGACCCCTGGTTCTGGAACTTCCCAGCAAAGGGAACATTCTTCCTGCCTCTAACCTGTCCAGTCCCGTCAGAATTTTATATGTTTCTATGAGATCCCCTCTCATTCTTCTAAACTCCAGTGGATATAAGCCCAGTTTATCCAGTCTCTCCTCATATCTCAGTCCTGCCATCCCGGGAATCAGTCTGGTGAACCTTCGCTGTACTCCCTCAATAGCAAGAATGTCCTTCCTCAGACTAGGAGACCAAAACTGAACACAATATTCTAGGTGTGGTCTCACCAAGGTTCTGTACAACTGCAGTAAGACCTCCCTGCTCCTATACTCAAATCCTCTAGCTTTAAGGCCAACATGCCATTGGCATTCTTCACCGCCTGCTGTACCTGCATGCCAACCTTCAATGACTGATGTACCATGTCACCCAGATCTCGTTGCACTTCCCCTTTTCCTAATCTGTCACCATTCAGATAATATTCTGTCTTCCTGTTTTTGCCACCAAAGTGGATGACCTCACATTTATCCATATTATACTACATCTGCCATGCATTTCCCCACTCACCTAACCGGTCCAAATCACCCTGCAGCCTCTTAGCATCCTCCTCACAGCTCACACCACCACCCAGCTTAGTGTCATTTACAAACTTGGAGATATTACATTCAATTCCTTCATCTAAATCATTGATGTATATTGTAAATAACTGGGGTCCCAGCACTGAACCCTGTGGCATCCCACTGGTCACTGCCTGCCATTCTGAAAAGGTCCCATTTATCCAGACTCTCTGCTTCCTGTCTGCCAACCAGTTTTCTATCCACGTCAATATATTACCCCCAATACCATGTGCTTTAATTTTTCATACTATTCTCTTGTGTGGGACATTGTCAAAAGCCTTTTGAAAGTCCAAATACACCACATCCACTGGTTCTCCCTTGTCCACTCTACTAGTTACATCCTCATAAAATTCTAGAAGATTTGCCAAGCATGATTTCCCTTTCATAAATCCATGCTGACTTGGACCGATCCTGTCATTGCTTTCCAAATGCGCTGCTATTATATCTTTAATAATTGATTCCAACAATTTCCCCACCACCGATGTAAGGCTAACTGGTCTATAATTCCCTGTTTTCTTTCCCTCCTTTTTTAATAAGTGGTGTTACATTAGCTACCCTCCAGTCCATAGGAACTGATCTAGAGTCAATAGAGTTAGAAAATGATGACCAATGCATCCACTATTTCTAGGGCCACTTCCTTAAGTACTCTGGGATGCAGCCTATCAGGCCCTGGGGATTTATTAGCCTTCAATCCCATCACTTTCCCTAACAAAATTTCCTGAGTAATAAGGATTTCCTTCAGGTCCTCCTTTTCGCTAGACCCTTGAACCCCCTAGTATTTCCTGAAGGTTATTTGTGTCTTCCTTAGTGAAGACAGATCCAAAGTATTTGTTCAATTGGTCTGCCATTTCTTTGTTCCCCATTATAAATTCACCTGATTCTGACTGCAAAGGACCTACGTTAGTCTTCACTAATCTTTTTCTCTTCACATATCTATAGAAACTTTTGCAGTCAGTTTTTATGCTCCCTGCAAGCTTCCTCTCATCCTCGATTTTCCCCTTCCTAATTAGACCCTTTGTCCTCCTCTGCTGAATTCTAAATTTCTCCAAGTCCTCAGGTTTGCTGCTTTTTCTGGCCAATTTATATATCACTTCCTTGGATTTAACACTATCCCTAATTTCCCTTGTTAGCCACAGTTGAGCTACCTGCCCCATTTTATTTTTACTCCAGACAGGGATGTACAATTGTTGAAGTTTATCCATGTGATCTATAAATGTCTGCCATTGCCTATCCACCGTCAACCCTTTAAATATTATTTGTCAGTCTATCCTAGCCAATTCACGTCACATACCATCGAAATTACCTTTCCTTAAGTTCAGGACCCTAGTGTCTGAATTAACACTGTCACTCTCTATCTTAATAAAGAATTCTACCATATTATGGTCACTCTTCCCCAGGGGGCCTCGCACAACAAGATTGCAGATATGTTTAAAAAATGCCCAGAGGTCCAAGGTACCACTGGACACTTCCATAGAATAATAGAATTTTACAACAAGCAACAACTTCTAATTATATAGCACCTTTAATGCAGCAAAACATCCCAACGTGCTTCACAAAGCCAGAAAAGGAGAAATTATGGCAGATGACCAAAAGCTTGCTCAAAGAGGTAGGTGTCATGTATGTAACCTTCATGTAATTGTAACCTTCATGTAACAACACTGTACACTGTATACACCTAAGTAATGCACACCTTGACCACAGGGGGTGAACTTGTGGGAGACACTCCTCACCTGGTCATCCAGGTATATAAAGGGAGGTCCCACTCAGGGTCATCACTTCTTGGTCCTGTGAATAAAGGTACAGGTCACAGAGTGACCTTGTCTCCAGCATGTGCCTCGTGTTGATTTACAGAAGAGTGTAAGGACACAACAGTAGGTTTTAAGGAGTGTCTTAAAGGAGGAAAGAGAGGTACAGAGATAGAAAAGTTTAAGCAGGGAATTCCAGAGCTTAGGGATTAGGCAACTAAAGGCACGGCCACCAATGGTGGAGCGATTATAATCAGGGATGCTCAAGAGGGCAGAATTAGAGGAGCGCAGAAATCCAGGGGTGGGGTGGTGGGTGGGTGGGGGTGGCAGGGGTGGTTGTGGGGCTGGAGGAGATTACAGAGATGTGGGGGTAAGGCCATGGAGTGATTTGAAAATAAGGACGAGAATTTTGAAATCGAGGCATTGTTTAACTGCGAGGCAATGTAGCTCAGTGAGCATAGGGGTGATGGGTGAACGGTACTTGGTGCGAGTTCGGAAACAGGCAGCCGAGTTTTGGATTACCTCAAGTTTACATCGGTTAGAACATCGGAGGCCAGCCAGCAGTGCGTTGGGATAGTCAAGTCTAGAGATATCAAAGGCATGCATGAGCGGTTGAGCTGAGGCAAGGTTGGAGACGGACAATGTCATGGAGGTGGAAATAGGCGGTCTTAGTGATGCTGCGGATATGTGATCGAAACTCAGTTCAGGGTCAAATATGACACCAACGTTGCAAACCGTGTGGTTCAGCCTCAGACAGATGTTAGGGAGAGAGCTGGAGTCAGTGGCTAGAGAGTGGAGTTTGTGGCAGGGATTGAAACCAATGGCTTTGGTCTTCCCAATATTCAATTGGAGAACATCTTTGCTCATCCAGTAGTGTTTAGAATTCGTTTCAGGATGTGGGCATCGCTGGGAAGGTCAGCATATATTGCCCATCCTTAATTACCGTTGCTGGAAGCTCATTTCAGGGTCAAATATGACACCTAGATTGCGAACAGTCTGTTTCAGCCTCAAGCAGATGCTAGGGCGAGAGATGGAGTCGGTGGCTAGGGAACGCAGTTTGTGGCGGGGACCAAAGACATTGGCCCTGAAATTCTGGCCTCCCCGGGTCCGTATGGAGTGTGTATGGATCCGAGAAGGCATTGGAAAAGTCACTTTTCAGCACACAGTGCTGGAGCTTGATAGATCCTCTGCATCCGGGAGCAAGGACATTTGCAAGGGCAAGATTGCGGTATTTACCCACATCTTGCCCAGCAAATGTCCTCAAAACTCTTGCGGCAGACAAAAGCAGGCGCATAGCCTACTTTTACAGGAGTAAGAATTTTAAAACACACGAAAACATTGTACAAAAAATTTTAAAAACACATTTTATTGTTAAAAAACCCTCCCCACTACAGTAAGTTTATTTTAAACAATAATTAAAAAACTTTTTTAAAAATTGGAAAAATATATATTTTTTAAATACATAAATAATTTAAATTTAAATTAATAAAGATACGTTGTGCATTTTTTCTATCTTTTATTATCGGTTATGTGTGTTTTGGGGGCTGTTTCTCATTCAGTTCCCATTATTATGAATGAGAATATACTATACCTGATTGGCTGCCCAGAGCCATGTGACTCCAGCTCCAGGTCTGCACATGTCCCAACGTGCACGCGCTGCGATGTGCAGCCAGGGGAGGCCTCAAGAGCGGGATCTCGCGTGGGCACAGCAGCTTCAGGTAGGTACTCTTCTTTTTTCTAGAATCCAGTCAAATGCCTGCGGGAAGGAGAAACCAGGTTTCTGGACCAATGGCTTCGGTCTTCCCAATATTTAATTGGAGAGAATTTCTGCTCATCCAGTAGTCTGACAATTTAGAGACCATGGACGCATTGAGAGAAGTGGTGGTGAGGTAGAGCTGGGTGTCGTCAGCGTACATGTGGAAACTGGCGCTGTGTTTTCAGATGATGTCGCCAAGGGGCAGCATATAGATGAGAAATAGGAGGGGGCCAAGGAAAGATCCTTGGGGGACACCAGAGGTAATGATGCGGGAGTGGGAAGAGAAGCCATTGCAGGTGATTTTCTGGCTATGATTAGAGAGGTAAGAATAGAACCAGCTGAGTGCAGTCCCACCCAGCTGGACAGTGGTGGAGAGGCATTGGAGGACAATGGAGTGGTCAACTGTGTCAAAAGCTGCAGATAGGTCTAATGAAAAGAGCTCCATTTTCTTTAGTTAATCCTCATAACTAAAGCTTCTAATCTCTGGCATCATCCTACTGAATTTATTCGGCACCCTCTCCATGGCCCTTACATATTTCTTAAAGTAAGGCACTCCAAAATTGGACACAATAGTCTAACTGCAACCTAGCCAATGATTCGTGTGGGTTTAGCATTACCTCTTGACTTTTGTACTTTATACTCCTATTTTTAAAACCCATTATCCCAGAACTTGTTTCAACAGCTTATGCAACTTGTCCTTTCACTTTTAAAGACTTGTGTATCTGAATCTTTCCAGTCGTGGTTTGACAATGCACTGGAGTTACACTCCCTGTGGTGTCAAACTGAAATAATGTGAGACTATCTGCTTCAGGGAGTCTTACACTACCTCTCCCTGGTGTCTGGTTGGGCTCCAAATTTTATTGGTGAAAAGTCGAAACACTGTCATAACAATGCTAAAATTGTAGTGTAAATCGTTGCTTTACACTACATTTTTCCCTCTTTGCCATAAGACTAAAAATGATGCATAAACACGGTTGACATTGAATCCAGTCACTCTGCACCTGCTGCTCAGGGAGCAGTAACTGCTGTAGTACTGTCTGGCTAGAATTGCTATTCATCCATTCAAAAGGGAGCACTGCACATCAATGCTTGCGTGCATGAACAAAGCTGTCCTTTGCAAGCAGAGAGCACGAGAGAGTCCAGAGAATGCTGTAGCAATATCTGCATTATCTAATTATTAAATTAAATGCACATCATCTTCAAAAGTACCTAGCAGGGTTAAAGGGAATTCTTGGCAACTTTTGTAAACCCAGCTTGACACCATCTCCATGCAGCATCAATTCCAAGCAGAGTAAGACCGCTTACTCCAGGAATTCTCGCAGCGTTACTCTCTGGAATCAGGTGGGGTCAAGAATCCAGAGTTATTTCAACACCAGTTGTTGTTATGCTGCAACTTTAGCATTGCTGCAAAGTGGAAACTGTTTTTGCAGGGACACTACAGTTGCAATATAAGCACACTTTTAGGAAACTCACAGCTATAGAAATATTGCATTGGTGTTAAAAGGCCAGCAGTACGCAGCAAAGACAAGAAAAGGGGACTACATTAAAAAGACTGAATCAAGGCAAAGTAAGTTGAAAGATGTGATAGATTTATTTTTAAAGTACAATCTTATTATATATGCTTTCTGTTTTTTAAACTGTATGGAATTAGTATGGTTTTAATACTGCAGAGATTGATTTTGAAGTTGGTGTAGCCATGAAAATCTTTATGTCCATGATTTAAAATTTAGCAAAGCAACCTTATGAATTTTTGTAACATATGCTTTCATGCTTTTTTAAAATTGGAAAATAAAATTTTAGTTTACTGTAATATGCTATTTAAGTTGATTAATGTTTACCCCTGCCTTCTGTTTTCTACCCTTTACGTCTTGTTCTTGAGATGCTGTCTTCCTGCAGCTTGGGGACAAGAAAATCTGACTCACGTGTTTCATCACAGTTGTATGAACACTGCTTGTTAATGATTGATAGGACGTGCTGTTCTTGGGTGGGATTGGTCTCCGTAATGATTTTCCTCCTGCGAAAGATGTAGTGACTACCTAACTTCAAAGAATTAGGAACATAGGAACAGAAGTAGGCCTTTCAGCCCCTTACGCCTGCTCTGCCATTCAATTAGATCATGGCTGATCTGTACCTCAACTCTATTTAGCTCCATGATCCCTTGGTACTCTTACTCAATAAAAGTCATGGATACAACTCTTTCAAGTTTCCCTCGCATCTACCCATGGATAGGCAGCTGGACCCTTTTTGGCACTTCCTGAAATCAACATGGCTGATATTGGAAACTCAGTAGCGTGGTGGTTCAAACATATATTCCACTACTCCCAACATGCTGCACCACTATATTTATACAATGAAAAGAAGGTTTATTTAGATTTTTTCATGTTTATAAGGAGTTTTGGCATCAGCACTAGAAGGTACAATGTGTGCACTTATTTGGATAAATAATTCTACTGGTTGCCATTGGCATTAATCATTAGTGTACTTATTACAACATGTATTTTGTATTGTAGAATTAAGTATGCTTGTAAATATTCTATTTGAATAGGAAATTGTTATCACTGGAAAATTATTGGCAAAACTTCCTAACTATGTTTGTATATAGGGCACATGCTAACATCCTACTAGTCTTGAAGATGTCATTAGCTTTCCAGAAATAACACAGGATTACCAAAACATCATTGTGTATGCTATCATCCTGACAAAGTGACAGTGAACATTTCTGGGTTACGTCCCTCTTCAAAATGAAGGATTATTTCCTCTTCGAGTCTGAGGGAAAGCAAATATGTAGCAAACCCACCTGGAACAATTACAGACACACAGTGAGCTATCACTTCTCTGGAATGGTTTATTTTTTAGCAAATAGTTTCAATTTTTTCAATGCACTGTATTAAAATAGACCATACCAGCCAAAAATACATAGATTAATAAAATTTAATTTGTAAAACTTATTAAAGCAAAATGCCTTGAACACCCACAAAAATCATGTCACCAAAAGATGACACTGTGATCCAAACCAAAATGGGATCTTATCCTATTATCACACTATGATGGGTGGAAATAACACAGGTTTTTAATATTATGATATAAAAGCATATTGTAATATTATCCTATGTTAACTTATCAATTAGTTAAAACCACCTTAAAGAAAGACACATAAGGAATTGTATTGCTAAGTCTGATTACAGATTTTTTTTAATAGTGCTAGATTCCATTATTTGACTACTTCCAGCTCATTATCTGTATTTGTTGGTCATCAGATTCTACAGTGTTCACCTTGTAGATCTTTCTACTACAAGTTGGATGATTTAAAAAAATTGGGTAACTAGCATTAAGATACAAGAAAAACGGTTATTTTAAAGAGGCATTGTCTTTATGATAAAATAATGTTTGAGAAAACCTTTTCTTTCATTTCAAGAGGTATAAAAAAAAGTAAAACAGCCACGTGTCATTTCCATCTTGATAGGATCATGTGCAAATGCTACATTCTGATACAAATTAAGGTTTGCAAAACCTTTTCCCATGAAGACAGTAGACCTTTAACTGTTGATTTCATTTCTGCAGACAGTCATTTGGTGTGCTCAGTGACTGTATTCAGTGCAATATACAAATAATGCTGCTTTGGTGGTGGAGACAAAGGAGGTGTAAAGATACCAATCTAGTGCATTGGTGTAACTCTCACTACTGGTTAGCTTGGACATTTAATTTCCTCAAACAATAAGGGCACCCTGCAGATCTAAACAAAATACTGCTCAGTAAGAAAAGCAAAAAGGTGTAGTTTTCTTGGAGATTGTGGGGTAGATCTTAACTTTGTGCGATCGTGTAAAATGGGTGATAGCAAGTCGGCAGCCCGTTTTACATCTCTCAGTTTTTATTTTCGTTGACTTCAATAGAAATAGAAAGTGGGAGAGATGTAAAAGGGGCTGCCAATTCGCTATCACCCAATTTATATTACTGCACAAAATCAAGATCTATCCCTGTGTCTCAAGTAAATTAATTTGTAATTTAAAGTCTAAATGTACATTTATAAATCAACAAAAATTATGGAATTGAATACTATAACAAAGCTGATCAATATATGTTGTGAATTATAAATGAGAATGATCATTTTCAATTTTGTGGTACATTGGAACACCTTCACATGTGACTATGGAGTAAATGCAGCATACACTCAATCCCAATCCAATGCATTCCTGATCTCAGCTTCAGAGTGACATAGAATGGAAGATAGGCATCTCTCTCAGTGTAATGGAAAAATTGGACCATTAACTGCTTTTGTGTCCAGAATAGCACCTGCAATAGGAGATGTATGGCTCACAGGAACCTGCAAGGGAAGAAACTGGGGAAAAATAGTATGGATTTGTAGGAAAGCAGTATTGTCAAGCACATTATATGGAGTGAAATCCCAATGTGTTATATAAGAAATAAACATATTAAAGTACCATTTCAAGTTCCTGTATTTACTGTTTTCACAAAGGAAGTAATCCAGTAAAAATAAATAGGTTAACACCTTGATTAAAATTGCAGCCAAAAGAATTTCATATTAATGTGCCAATGAGTTCTTTACTCATATCACACAGTGCAATTTCGACCCACCAGGTTTTTAAATTTTTTTGTAGAAAAATACTTGGGTCATCATAAGAATGTGGAAGAGAAACATTTTTGCAATTTTATTCTCATCATATTTGAGTAAGAGTGCAGAATACATAAGACCATCAGAAAATAAAGAATGGGAAAAGGCTGTTCATGTCCTTCAAGCTCATTCCATCCGCAGAGATTTACAACTTGCTCTTTTACAGACTTTACCTAATTTAGTTCATATCCTGAGGCATATAACTGTAATCAAATCTTACAGGAAGATAGCACTTCTTGAAATTTCTCCAAGGTATCCCAGTATGACGTAACAAAAAACTCTCTAGAATATCAATCCAGCATTTCAACCTCCATTTTTCAATGCTGACCAATTACATTCCACAGATGACTTTTCCATGGTCTCAGTAACACAGGAAACATTCTGTTTCATGACATATTTGATCATCTATGTTTATAGTTATCCTAATAGCCTCCAGACCCATTCGTACCCGAATATTTACCTAACTCTTTATAAAGAGATTAATCAACACAACATTAATTGTTATTGATTGGAGTCTATGCCACATAACTGCCATTATGTGAAAGAAAAAAATTCTTCAAGTCTTACAAAAAATTTGTTAATTGTGTACTCGCATTCTCTCAACCTGTGATCACTGTTTAGCTCTTGGACTGTAAGTGCAGGCCAATAGCTGCCTCCCTCAGCCAGTTGGATTCGAACATTTTAGCTCACATTGTGATGCTGAAACAAACACTGATAATAATGAAGAAACAAAAATGCTCAAAAGCCAGAAGTTCTATTACGGTAATATCAACCTTAAATCTGCAAAAATAACCATACAAAATTGAAATTCAAGTATCAAAATGAATGATTTACTTCTGCTTGATCTGTCTTCTTTTTTACCATTTCATTTTCTCTTCTATCCTATTCTCTTATTTTTTTTTTCCTGATATACTATAATTCATCTATTCTAGCCTTTCTTTATTTTTTCATCTACATTTTTAACTACTGTCCATCATCTGCATTCTTGCTCCAACTACCCTTAGCAATGATAAAAATGATTGTCATTTGATTGTCTAAAAACTAGCTCCAAAGTCCAATTTTCCAACCAAATGAATGGCAAAGGGGCAAAGAGGTTTTGAATCAGGAAGGACTGCCATCAAGCAAACATATTAGCAGCTCACAGAAGATGAGCATAAACCAGACAAGTAAATTACTTTGCTGTATTTTTAAGATACAAAGATAAGTACAAATTACATCATGACATTGTATCAGAATTTCAGGCTATAGACAGTGAGTACATACCAGGGAGCAATGGATTCTTAAAATTAAGTGGAAAAGTGTGTGAGCCACCTAACTCACAAGGTGCTGCAAATCCACTGGGAGGATAGATGCTTCAACATCAATGTTCTCGCTCAGGCCAACATCTCCAGCATCGAAGCACTGACTACACTCGACCAGTTCCGTTGGGCAGGCCACATCGTCTGCATGCCTGACACGAGACACCCTAAGCAAGCGCTCTACTTGGAACTCCTACACGGCAAGCAAGCCCTAGGCGGGCAGAGAAAACATTTAAAGGTCACCTTCAAAGCCTCCTTGATAAAGTGCAATATCCCCACCGGCACCTGGAAAATCCCTGGTCCAAGACCGCCCAAAGTGGATGAAAAGCATCCAGGAGGACGTTGAGCACCTCGAGTCTCATCGCTGAGAGCATGCAGAAATCAAGCGCAGACAGTGGAAGGAGCATGCGGCAAACCAAACTCCGCATCCACCCTTTCCTTCAACCACCGTCTGCCCCACCTGTTACAGAGACTGTAATTCTCGCATTGTACTGTATAGTCATCTGACAACTCACTTTTAGAATGGAAGCAAGTCTTCCTCGATTTTGAGGGACAGCTAATGATGATGGAGTACTGTAGTACTTTTGAGTTTGAATTTTTTAAGCTATAAACTTTATTTTTACATTGTCTTTGTCACTTCCTGAGTGACTTACCTCGCCGGTGTAGTGACAAGTTGTGGCGTGATATTTTATAATATGTTAAATGACACGAAAGTGGTGAAAATATTTGTCAAAATTAAATTAAACTTAAAAAAACTCAACAACAACAACTTGCATTTATATAGTTCCTTTTAAACATCACAAGGTGCTTCACAGGAGCATTAATACTGAGGCACATAGGAAGATATTAGGCAGGTGACCGAAAGCTTGATCAAAGTGGTAGGTTTTAAGGAGCGTCGTAAAGGAGGAGAGAGAGGTCGAGAGGCAGAGAGGTTTAGGCAGGGAGTTCCCGAGCTTAAGAACTCCAACGTATTATAGATACAGAACACATTTGTGTTATTGGAAGGTTTGTGAACATAAACTATTTGTGTTACATAGGTGCAGGAGTAGGCCTTTTTTTTTAAAAGCAGTTCTGCAATTGGTTTGGTGGAAGGATAAACAATTAAGTGTTAAATACTACAATGAGCCAAAGTTATATTGTATGAAATAAAATTCTATTGTATGAAATTCAAGTTAGATCAGTGGCTTAAAGCAGAATAACACTAATCCAAACTCATCGTCAATGTAGATTTGATCACAGCCACAAAGCATTTATTGTAAAGGGGTGGCCTGAATTAGGGATAAAAGTCTGTTTTCATACACAAATGTATGTCTTTGTTATCTCCAGTGATGAGATTCAGATCAATTCTATGATTTTGAGGCATTAGGGTCTCTCTTTATTCCTGGTTTTACTCAATATACTAGGTTCCCAACAAATCATGTTGTAAATGTGTAGATTTTATACCACAAGTGACTAATTCAATGTTTAACACTATTAAACAGGAATAACATTCTGTGATTAATACAGGAAGTTATTTTGTATTCAGCTGTATTTATTGGCAGAGGGAGAATTGGAAGCATTAACCTAGTAAAACTATTTGACCAGCCGAGCTACATATGTACTTGACACGGGTCATGTTTGTTGATTTCGGATCCTAGAGATGTGATTGATAGGAGTAGATTGAGGCTGGGATTTGCTCAGAGATCACAGTGCTTGACCAATGCTGTATCAAAACTGAGATGAACAATCTATCAGAAGATCAATTATTTCTCTTAATGTTATGCTGTTGCAAATAAAGTTGCTTTCATAATATATACATTTGTACTTATCATCAAGCATCCCCAGATGCAAACTAAGGCTTGTCTCCTCCCAATGTAAGAGCCATTGTTCTCAGTGTGAAATTCTCATACCAGCTGCCTTATGGCTTCCATTTTGGTGGAAGCTGCTGCTGAATTCTGTGGATCACGCCCACAGGAAACTGGCTTGAAACTGCTTAAGAAGAAGAACAACAACTTGTATTTATATAACGCCTTTAACATAGTGAAACATCCCAAGGCGTTTCACAGGAGTATTATGAGATAAAACATTTGACACCGAGTCATACAAATAGAAATGAGTACAGGTGACCAAAAGCTTGGTCAAAGAGGTAGGTTTTAAGAGAGACTTGAAGGAGGAAAGAGAAGTAGCGAGGTGCAGAGGTTTAGGCAGGGAGTTTGCTTAACGCTGTCTCTTTGCTGCACCCACTGCATTAAGATTTTTGGTGTAATGATGTCAAAAAATCAGGGTCGGTATCAGAGTAAGCAACAGCATCTCTGAAAGGTGGTTCAGCTTCATTTTTATTTTGCACGAGAAGCAATAGATGCTCAGACTGCTGCTTGTTCACCTGCAGGTCGCATTTTTTCCACTGAACTTGATTTTTTTTTACATTAAAACAGGATTAAAAAAATCAAGTAAGATTTTCATTGTTTTCAATAAAATGGTGAAAAACTGGCAGACTCAGAAAAAAATCGGTAAGATTTGGGATCATTATTAATCCCCCTCCCTCCCACCTCCCACGATGAGTGGGAGAGGGACGAGGGCGTGAAGGGTTAAAATTTAAAAATCATGAAATGCATCCCCAAACCCCGACACTTAGGGTGCGGGTTGTGTGGCGTGCCTGTGTCCCGTTTTGGAGGATGGGGGGCGGGGCAGGGTAGTGGGGGGGCACTTCATTGTAATATTTTAATCAGGCTCACACAATGCAATTGTGTGCTTGATTTAAGTTTAATGGTTGCCGGGCACATTTTCATGGGCTCAGGAAACACGGCAGCAAAATGGAGACGGGAGCTGCTGGCTGCAGAAGGCAAGTGCTTTTTCAAACATTGCTTGTGAGCCAGGAGGGCCCCGCAAGCAAACCATCTGCTAATTGCAGCATTGCTTTACTTCCACGATCGCACAACCCCCCTACCCATCTCCGATCCCGGGCCTCCTTCTCCACGATCGACCAACGCCGGCTCCCCGATCCCGAGTCTCCTGCCCCACGATCGGTCGACACCCCTCACCACCCCCGATCCCGAGCCTCCTGCCCCACGATCAGTCGACACCCCTCCCCACCCCCGATCCTGAGCCTTCTGCTCCACCATCTGCTGACACCCCTCCCCACCCCCAATCCCGAGCCTCCTGCCCCACGATCGGTCGACACCCCTCACCACCCCCGATCCCGAGTCTCCTGCTCCACCATCTGCTGACACCCACTCCCCACCTCCGATCCCGAGTCTCCTGCCCCACGATCGGCCAATCCCTGATCCTCCTGCCCCAAGATCGCGATCCTCCTGTCCCAAGATCGGCTGATCCCCTCCCCACCCCCGATCCCGATCCTCCTGTCTCAAGATCGGACGATCCCCTCCCCACCCCCGATCCCGAGCCTCCTGAGCCACTCCTGATTGCAACCCTCCAACCCCCGATCTTTCCCGATTGCTGGGGCTGACTCACAGTGGTCCGTGGCTGCAGCCTTCTATCCGCTGGATTTCCCACCCGGTAGCTGGACAGCCTGCCAACCTAGCCAGCTGCTGGGCAGAACAAAATTTAAAAATGATAATGAGGTCCTGCCGTTAACTTCAGTAGGGCCCCCACATTCCCGTGATTTCAGGGCTACCCCCCCCCCCCCCCGCCAAATGTTCTCTCCCTGTTCCCTTCCCGCATCCCTGTAAATATCAGGGCCTTTATGTCTGGTACTGTTATCTAAGTATAGACATTTTGAGATCGAAATTGCCCTCCGCCCGAAACGGGGTGGTCGCATCACCATTGGCCATCCGTTACCACCAATATGATTGCGGTGGTAATAAGATCGAAATTGCCCTTTTTTGTCATAAACGGAGCGGTTGTAAAGGCTGTTTTCAGTGGTGTGGTGTTTGCACTGAGAAATTCCCCTCATCCATTTGATGCAAAACCATCATGTTTATGATGCAGCTGCTCCCTGCCCTTCTTAAAGGGCAGCTGTGTCTTCAGTTTGTCTTGACCTTTCTTTGCACAGTATGGCCGTTGCCCTGGAAGCTCAGAATGCTCCCATGCACTTTGGGCAACAGGGCACCTGGAAGCCTCTGATGGCTTCCAGAGTGTGGCTGCTGTCACGCAGTGCCAACTGCAGCCTGGTGCTGCCCAGCATCTGGCTCCACTGCAGGCTTCCTCCTGGGCTGCTCGGCCATTATCTGCTGGAGGGGGTCGGCGAACCTGACTCTCCTCCTTGGGGTGGCCCTTGCCGAGGGGCTTCGTGTGCCAGCTCTCCTGCTCGCCCTCTGTGGCCAATTCCCTGGCCCTCTCCATCATGCTCCCTAATGATGCCTGCAGCCCTTGCCCGCTGCCTCTACATCCCTTCCCTCCGTGCCTCGGTGGCATGCACAATGTGCAGGAGGCGTTGGCCTGCAAGTACTGCCCCATCGCAAGACCCTCCACAAGTACAGCATCCTCGAGGTGAACTCCCTCTTCTACAGCTGAAAGGCACCTCCAGCACGTGGCAAACAGTGCACACTGAGGACAGCAGAGCAAATTTATAGAAAACAAACGATTTTAAAAGGAGGAAAAAGCTCCTCAGGCTGATTAATAATTCGACGTAGAGAGATACTTAAAAAAAAAGGTGTGAACCCACTCCAGTGGTCTTTCCACGCCCCCCCTCCCCCCCCAGCTGGCATGAACTTCTGTTAAATCAACAAGTCTTTAAGAGGCTTCGGCGGTGTGCATCTGCAACGATGCAACACCGGAAAAAACCAACTCTTCGCACCGCCGAGTGGCCGTACGACTTTAGAAGGGGAATCTCGCTTCCTTCCCGGGACCTCGGCGGTGCGTGGCATGATGACGCACTGGAAGTGAAGGAGAAGAGGTGTGGAGCTGCAGATTGCTGCAAGACCGCCTCGGGGGAATTCTGATGTTGGCCATTTGACAGGAGCTCGGCAGCCACTGGATTCTGCAGCGTGATGCAAACGGACATTTCTCAGAGGGGTAATTTTGGCCCCTTCCTGTTTTAGACCTGGTGGATGTGAAATTGGTTTTCGGCGAGAGCGCAAAATGGGCGATTGCAAATCAGCAAACTTATTTTAAACTCGCCTGATGTAAAATGGACTGCCGATTCTCTTTGATCTGCTTTGCGCTACTGCACAAGACTAATTTCACCACCAGTGTTTGTAACTGGCCTGCATCACTTATGAAATGCATACTTGAAGATGGTTTTTCAGTTACCTTATAAAATTGTTCACTGAACTAGGCGGCCTCAACTAAGGCCTGCATGGCCTGCTCCCGTTCCTCTGAATTCAAAATTGTCTGTTTTTTTTGTAGTTTTAAAAACTTCTTTGTTTAAAAAAAACTATTTGAGAACAGCGAGCCGTGCTTCAATCTCTATCTAAGTAAAAGAGCAACATGTCTCATAGGTGAGCTGTGACTGGACCGTGTAACCATAGCTCTCTTGCATTGCTGTCGAAATGCTGCTCATATTGGAGCAGAGTGAAGCCAACACTGCCATCTATTAGTCTGTGCTGGACAGAGTTAAAGGGCCTGATCTTACCCACTAACCATTCAAGTACTCTAAGATCTTTGTAATGCTCAAAAAATGAATGCTTTGAGTTAGCCGTCTGACATCAATATTATCTTTGGTCAAGTAGGTTCAGACCGGGTCCTCTCCATTGATGATGTCAGCAGTGCTCTTTGGTAATTCCAAGGGAGGGGTAATCTCTGAATGGAACAAGAAGAAATTTCCCAATGGCTTACTTTCCCTCCATCTACCAGACACAATGGAAGCCTGACAAACTTCCTTTCCCCTCAAATACAAATGTTGAGTGAAGATTTGAGCTTGGGCCTGTTATGTGTGGCCAATTCTATAATATAGCGAACTAAACATCATCAAGCATTTTGAAAGTGATGGAGGTCAGATACAGACACAAGTTATAACAAGAAAATATTTGTATTTGTACAACTGCGCTAGAGTATTACTGACTTTTGGTGAACTTCACAGTTTGGCAAAATCTCATCGAACCTAATGAAAATCTTATTTGATGTCCTTTTTTAAAAATTTGTAAATAATGTAATATCTTTGCATCTGTAGTACATCATTGACTGCATTTTGCAATCTGATCATTTTTATTCATGTATGAAATTCAGCAAATTCAGTGCAAAAAATCACCTGCAGGTGAACACCGTTTGAACAGTTTGTGCCTCCAAATGTTTGTAGGGTGTGTATAAAGTGGGGGCAGGGTCAAGGCTTGGGCCACCTTGTCCTATAATCTCACAGAAATTTAATTCTAGAACTTGGCATCCCCGGGCATTCTGAGATGAAAAGCTGTCTGTCATCCTACTGCACTGTAAGAAACAAGATAACAACAAGGTACTGGACTGCATTGCTTCCTTGTAGAACTGTAAAATAAGATTCTTGCAACAGCCTTACAGGATGGGCTCAGAATTTCATGATTTCTATAAACAAAGTGAATAAAGTTAACCACGTGATTCCACAAGGAAGTCGAGTGGCCAGAGGATAGGAAACTGGTTGACCTCATTGTTACCATTACAGTTTTATTTCAGTCATTATTTTACTGTTGAGCAGTATCCAACCGAAAGTTAACTAAGGCTAAGATTCATTCAAACTTCCATTTTGTTTAGCACTCTGCTTTGTCTCATCATCATCATCATTATAGGAAGTCCTTCGTAATCGAGGAAGACTTGCTTCCATTCTAAAAGTGAGTTCTCAGGTGGCTGTATAGTCCAACGCGGGAATTACAGTCTCTGTTAGAGGTGGGACAGACAGTGGTTGAAGGAAAGGGTGGGTGGGGAGCCTGGTTTGCCACATGCTCCTTCCGCTCTCTACCCTTGCTTTCTGCATGCTCTCGGCGTCGAAACTCAAGGTGCTCAGCACCCTCCCGGATGCTCTTCCTCCATTTTGAGTGGTCTTGGGCCAGGAATCCCAGGTGCCAGTGGGAATGTTGCACTTTATCAAGGAGGCTTTGGGGGTGTCCTTGAAATGTTTCCTCTGCCCACCTGGGGTTCGCTTGCCGTGTAGGAGTTCCGAGTAGAGTGCTTGCTTAGGGAGTCTCGTGTCGGGCATGCGGACGATGTGGCCCGCCCAACGGAGCTTGTCGAGTGTGGTCAGTGCTTCGATGCTGGGGATGTTGGCCTGAGCGAGAACACTGATATTGGTGTGTCTATCCTCCTAGGGGATTTTCAGGTTCTTGCAGGAATCTTCCTCTACTTTATCTCCATCATCATAGGCAGACCCTTGGAATCGAGAAACACTTGCTTCCACTCTTGAAGTGAATTCTTTGGTGGCTGAACAGTCCAATATGAGAGCCACAGACTCTGTCATAGGTGGGACAGATAGTCGTTGAGGGAAGGGGTGGGTGGGATTGGTTTGCCACATGCTCTTTCTGCTGTCTGCGCTTGATTTTTGCATGCTCTCGGCGTTGAGACTCGAGGTGCTCAGCGCCCTCTCGGATGCACTTCCTCCACTTAGGGCGGTCTTGGGCTAGGGACTCCCAGGTATCAGCGGGAATGTTGCACTTTATCAGGGAGGTTTTGAGGATGTCCTTGTAGTGTTTCTGCTGCCCACCTTTGGCTCGTTTGCCATGAAGGAGCTCCGAGTTGAGCACTTGCTTTGGGAATCTCGTGTCTGGCATGCGAACTATATGGCCTGCCCAGCGGAGCTCATCGAGTGTGGTCAGTGTTTCAATGCTGGGGATGTTAGTCTGAGTGAGGACGCTGATGTTGGTGCACCTATCCTCCCAGGGGATTTGTAGTATCTTGCGGAGACATCATTGGTGTTGAGGTGTCTACTGTACATGGTCCATGTCTCTGTGCCACACAGGAGGGCATGTATTACTACAGCCCTGTAGACCATGAGCTTGGTGGTAGTTTTGAGGACCTGGTCTTCAAACACACTTTTCCTCAGGCGACCGAAGGCTGCACTGGCGCACTGGAGGTGGTGTTGGATCTTGTCGTTGATGCCTGCTCTTGTTGCTAGGAGGCTCCCGAGATATGGGAAGTGGTCCACGGTGTCCAGGGCTGCGCCTTGATGACTGGGGGGCAATGCTGTGCGGTGAAGACAGGCTGGTTGAGGACCTTTGTCTTACAGATGTTTAGTGTAAGGCCCATGCTTTCGTATGCCTGAATAAATACGTTGACTATGTCCTGGAGTGCGGCCTCTGTATGTGCGCAGACGCTGACGTCATCCACGTACTGTAGCTCAATGACAGAGGTTGGGGTGGTCTTGGATCTGGCCTGGAGACAGCACAGATTGAACAGGTTCCCACTGGTTCTGTAGTTTAGTTCCACTCCAGCGAGAGCTTGTTGACTGTGAAGTGGAGCATGGCGGCAGGAAAGATTGAGAAGAAGGTTGGGGCGATGACGCAGCCCTGTTTGACCCCGGTCTGGACGTGAATTGGGTCTGTGATGGATCCGTTGGTAAGGATCACGGCCTGCATGTCGTCGTGGAGCAGGCGGAGAATGGTGACGAACTTTTGGGGGCATCCGAAACGGAGGAGGACATTCCATAGACCCTCGCGGTTGATAGTGTCGAAGGCCTTCGATGCTGGGGATGTTGACCTGAGGGAGAACACTGATGTTGGTGCGTCTATCCTCCCAGTGGATTTGCAGGATCTTTCAAGAATCATTGCAGGAATCCTCCTCTACTTTGTCTAATACAGCATTGAATGTACAATCACCCAGGATTTTGTTAAAGCGACCTGACTTTCAACAATGGAGTCGAATATAGTTATTCCAAATCTTTTAAGCCTTTGATACTGTTAAGTTTAGTTCTTAGTGGAAATTTGTGCTTCAGCCATGAGTTTAGTGGTTTAGCCTACCCTAGGAGCAAGTGGAACTTTGTTTTCCACGCTCTGTAGTATTTTTAAACACTGGCGTCAATTTGAAACCAAATCACCTCAACACATGACGCCTTGATTCAGAATTTTCATACAGAAAATCAACATTTGTGAACTGGAGCATGGAGGACTAAAATAAGCTTCTCATAGAGGGCCAAAAACAGATTTATAGCTGTACATTCTTATTATAATGGGCATAAATCTATGGAGAAAAAGGCAGTTTTTACATGGAAGAAATATGACCGAAAGGGAAAGCAAGAAGAATTCAGGGAGGCAGCAAATATCTTTGGAACTGTAGCAAAATCAGTTAAATTTGCATTTTAATATTTACATTGGAAGCAATTTTATCCTTGGCACAAATTTCATTTTAGATGTTGGCAAATATTGCACGAAGACCAAGCTGTTGAAAAAGCCACATTTAGGCCTAGAAATTTGATTGCATAGTGCCCATTGTTTGGGCTCTATTGGTGCTATTTTGGATTGAAAATGGCATCTGAGCAGTGCACGCACAATTCTAGTGTGGGCCGCATCAGAGGCCATCTTGGTGAGAAAGGTAGCATTGGCATAGGGAGCATGCAGAGTAGGCAGATCATGACATCAAGCAGTGTACAATACTGATTTGACAGCAGCACTGTCATTTTCATCATCATTACTGGAAGTAATGCCCTGTGTTCACCTTGCACAGCTGAACATATGATATTTAAAGGAATCATCAACCATTGTCATGTCAGTTGCTGATTAATTTTTACAGGCACTGTGTAAGTTTATGGAAGTGTTTGGAGCTTTCCAGAGTTGTTTGAAGTTGGTGAGGTGACGGAGTGGTGCTGCAAGTGGAGAAGGCCTGGGTTCTGATTTCAAGGATTCTGGTCAGACCACATGCTCCCAGTTATGGGAGGTTTAGTTGACATCCTCTTTGGCCTGTAGAATGACAGGGAGATGGAGCAGAGGCAGCAAAGAAGAAGACAACCTGCTCACAGAGGGAGGAGGAAGAGGGAGGAGAAGGGCTCTCAGCAGGAGGCCTTACTCACCAAGGGTTTTCCGAGAGCAAATCTCTTACCTCAACCTGAGCCAGGGGCAGTGTGTGAGGCATCCGTGCTTTACAAAGGAGGTGCTCACAGAACTCTGCCACCTCTTGTAACCAGACCTGCAGCCTCACTGCATGGCAAGGACAGCACTGCAACTGTCTGTGAAGGTGCCCACGGCCTGAATTTCTTTGTGTCGAGATCCTTCCAGCAGGCGACCTCTGTAACCTCTCCCAGTTCGCCGTCCACTGCTGCATAAGTGAGGCGACAGAAGCTCTTTATGCCAGGAGAGGGAACTTCATTGCCTTCTCTCTGACCCGAGAGAAGCAGACGGTGTGTGCACACGGCTTTGCCAGGATAGTGGGCTTCCCCATCGTGCATCATCATCATCATAGGTGGTTCTTCGAAATGAGGATGACTTGGTTCCATGCCAAAAAAGGATGAGTTCACAGGTGTTCGAATGAAGGACCCGAACTACATCCTCAAGGGTGGAAGATGCCTGTGCGTGGATTTTTTTAATGTGTGGTGTCCGTTGCATACCAGCCTCCGCATGGGCTTGACAGAGCTAGGTCTTGGTCCAGTGACAAGGAATACCCAAGACGACCGGAGACCAGCTCTGCTGCACGGACCTAGTGCGCACATATATCGCAGTGTGGGCTGGCCCGTGCTGCCCCTGTTCGGGCCCAGGGGCCCATGGTGCAGGGCACCATCAACTGCACGCACATGGCTTTGCGTGCACCGTATATAACTGCTGAGCTGTACCGCAACCGTAAAGGTTACCAGTCGCTAAATGTGCAGTTGGTGTGTGACCATGCTCAGCACAATATGATGGTGAATGCCCGGTATCCTGGCAGCAGTCATGATGCTTTTATTCTGCGCCAGTCCGCTGTTCCCTCAGTCTTTGAGCCACAAAGACAAATAACTTCTGAGGGACAGTATAAATCTTCATTTAGAAAGACACAGATTAATCAAGGACAGTCAGCATGGATTTGTTAAGGGAAGGTCATGTCTGATAAACTTGATTGAGTTCCTTGAGGAGGAAACAAGGAGGGTCAATGAGGGCAATTCGTTTGATGTAGTTTACATGGATTTTAGCAAGGTTCTTGACAAGGTTCCACAAGGCAAAGTGGCAAATTGGATCTAAAATTGGCTCAGTGGTAGGAAGCAAAAGGTAATGGTTGAGGGGAGTTTGTGTGACTGGAAGGCTGTTTCCAGTGGGGTTCCACAGGGCTAAATACTCGGTCCCTTACTTTCTGTAGTATATATTAATGATTTAGTCTTAAATGAAGGGGGTATGATAAAGAAATTTTCAGACGATACATAAATTGACTGAGTGGTTGACAGTGAGCAGGAAAGCTCCAAACTGCAGGAAGATATCGATGAACTGGTCAATTGTGCAGAAAAATGGCAAATGGAATTCAATCTGAAAAAGTGTAAGATAATGCATTTGGGGTGGCTCAACAAGGCAAAGTAATACACAATAAATGAGAGGATACTGAGAGGTGTGGAGGAACAAACGGACCTTGGAGTATATGTCCACAGATCCTTAAAGGTAGCAGGACAGGTAGTTAAAAAGGCACACGGAATGCTTTCCTTTATTAGCCGTGCTATAGAATATAAGAGCAGGGAAGTTATGCTAGAACTGTATACAACGCTAGTTAGGCCACAGCCTGAGTACTGTGTGCAGTTCTTGTCACCACATTACAGGAAGGACGTGATGGCACTAGAAAGGGTGCAAAAACCAGGGGGCATAGATTTAAAGTAATTGGTAAAAGGATGAGAGGAAATGAGGAAACTTCATCGAGGGTGATGGTAGTCTGGAACTCACTGTCTGAAAGATGTGGGACAGGCAGAAACACTCATCACATTTAAAAAGTACTTGGATGTGCACTTAAAAAGCCGTGACCTACAGAGCTACGGACCTAGTGCTGGAGGGTGGGATTAGGCTGGGTAGCTCTTTTTCGAACAGCATGGACACGATGGGCCGAATGGCCTCCTTCTGGTCGTAATATTTCTATGTTTTTATTCTATGAAACCAGAGACTGGCTACTGGGTGACAAGGGGTATCTGCTGACCACCTGGTTCATGTCTCCACACCGCAACCCAACCACACGTGGCAGCATGCATACAATGAGAGCCATGTTGCTATATGGAATTTAATAGAACAGACCATTGGTGTCTTTAAATATTGCCTGGACTGCTCTGGAAGAGCCCTACAGTATGCACTAGATTGCGACTCAAGATTTATCGTGGTCTGCTGTCTCCTCCACAACCTCGCCATCATGAGGGCCCAGCCCTTACCAACAGGCATAGGGTGACCAGCTGAGGAGGAGGAAGCAGAAGAGGAGGAGGAATCAGAAAAGGAGGAAGTAGAAGAGGAGGAAGCAGAAGGGAGGAGGAAACCCAGACAGCCCCTTTCTTCCCAGGCTATCCATGAGTGACTCATCTGCCTGTGGTACGAGTGAACACAACCCCAATTCCTCAATCAACAATAGTCCTCCACTTTACTTTCCCTCTGTTACTGACCATCACAGCATCCTCTTGGCCACTATGCTGAAATGAATTCCATCACATTCCAATCCAACATTATCAATTAATCCATCCAATATAACCTAACAAAGTCAACTAATCACCCTTTTGCATTCCCTCAGTGCATGTCTTCAATGTGCCTTTGCCTGTCCTAGTGCGCCTACGAAGTGCTACCCCAGTAGGTGCAGCATGGCTGGTGGAACACCACTGACTTTCAGTGGAGGTGACTGAAGATGACCTTACAGGACGACCTCGAGCACCTCTGGGCCTAGAAGACCCGGCTGCAGCACTTTGGCGGCAGCAGTCTGGGCTGGGTGGCTGACAAGCAACATCAAGAGCACTGACAGGGCGGCAGTGGGAGCATGAATGGTGTCATCCTGAGAGAGGACAGCAGGTTCATCTTCCCAGGTGCTACTGCCACTCCCCCGGGGTGGTACCTCAGCATTCCTATCTGTTGGAGGACAGATTGTTGGAATGCTGTGAGACCTTGCAAGCCCCTTTCCACATTGGTAAACCCAATCACTATGGCAGTGGTCTGAGCTTGCGTGGCAGCAAGCTGAGCCTGCATGACTTCAGTCTGAGCTGCACTCAGACGTAGGGTGGTTTGTGCTGCAATGGAAGGTGACGCATCAGATGCTGCATGATGGTTGGGCCCACATGTGTGCGAATGGATCTGCCCACCCCTTCCATGCTGGAAAGGATGGGCTCCAAGCTCTGCCAAAGCCCTGTACAAGGTTGGTGCCGGACTCCTCCATGCTCCTTGACATTGCACTCAGGCTTTCTGGCAGGCCTGCCAATGCACCAAGCATTTCATTGTGCATACCCATCAGGATTCTTTTGTTGGGCGGTCCTTCGACGTTCTCATCTGAGACCTCTGCGGCAGAACTCATGTGTGACCTCACCCTCCGGGGAGCTGGCACCTGTGCTACCCTTTCCCCCTGCCCTGGCTGTAGCTCACTCATGCCCAGTGACTCACCATGTGCAAATCACGCCTCTAAGCTACCCCCTATTCTCCACGCAGTGCCAGTATCTGAGTTGAAGTCAGATCGAGTGACAGTGTTTCTTCTTCATCACTCTCCTCTCTCGCTTCTTGTACAACCACTGGCCGGGCAGGTTGGATTTCTTAGTATCTGAAAGGAGAAAGGCACAAGGATAGGGTTGTGGTGAGGGGAGTAGGGGTGGGTGGTGGTAAAGCAAAATGTGCATGCTTACATCATGTGAAGATTATGAATCAGAAGATATTGTGTGATGAGGGGGAAGTAGAATGTGGGAAAGAGGATAATGTATGAGGATACCGGCATCTCGTACTCTTTCAGCCCCGCCACTGGCCACGGGCTCAGCCATGCCCCTCCAAAGAATGGACAGCACCGTCTCCTCCAAGGAGGTGAGGTGATGCAGGCGAGCCTGTCCCCTGCTAGTAGGTTCTGCTGGTGATGGTTATGCCCAATGTTTTCCTGCAAGAGAAAGGGAAGTCTGTCAATGAGTGTGATGCAATGTGTTTGGGTGATGTGCCTGTCCTAGTTGGATAGCTGACAGTGTGTGCAAGCTGTGCAATGTGGGTGTGAGGCATGTAGCAGTGATAAATGTGTAAGGGTGAGGTGAAGCTATGAGTGTGAGGTATGAGTCATGTTTGGTAGAGATTGTTGGTAGGTGAGTGATGGGTATGGGGAGAATTAACCAGTCTGTGAGGCTGTTGGTACAGATGGTGGGATATGGCCTTTGAAGATGAATTCACAGACGTTGAGCACTCGTGTGAGGTAATTAAACGTCTTCCTGCACTGTGTCCACATCCTTGGGGCAACACTACTGGCATTTACCACATTGGCTGTGGTTCCCATTGCACTTTTGTCTGTTGCCTGGTGGGCCTCCTAGGCCCCTTTGGAAAGAATACCTCTCTCCTTGAATTGAGACCTCCAGTGCTGCAGTGGAGAACTTTGGTGCACATTCTCTCCCCTGTTGCACCATCATTAATAGATTTTTTCCAGTCTCTTGCCAAGCCAGTTCAATAAACTGCTGCAGGCAGAATTCACCTCTTTCAGAGGTGCAGGCTAGTTTTAATTGGTGCTAGCCTCACACAAACTTGGGCCCCCTGCTGAGCGTTCAACCACTCAGCAGTGTGTTCAGTGCTGGGTTGAATGCCGCAAAAATGCGTTACGTGCTACCTGCAGTCCTCCGAACGGGTGCGGGTTGGTAAAGCATCACAATCCCCGCGCTTGTTTTTGGGGGCAAACCGATTTCTAGGCCTTAGTCTTAACATAATCACACTGGGAACACAGGTTGGAAAATGGATCTTCATCTGGAAACATGGGCAGCTTTACAGGAAAAGCAGCAGTGGTGCACTGAAAACCAACAATATTCATGGAGCATGGATTCAGAACTGGCTAAAAGCCACAGACAGAAAATAGTTGTAGATGGATTTGGATCTGCGTGGCATCCTGCAGGTATCGGTGTTGGAACCGTTGCTATTTAATATTTTCATGAATGATCTAGATATAGGTGTTGGGGGGGTTTGCAGATATTACCAAGATATTGTGAGAGTAGAACTGTAAACGATGCTTGATTACTGCAAGCAGATTTCGAAGTGTCTCCTCACATGGTGGGTGACATTGAGGCTTTGAAACAGGAGGGACACAAGATTAAATCCCAGTTTAAAGCATTTAGTTCCCAAGATTGGCTCAAAGAGCTTGTCTCTACCTTTAGAAAAGTGTAGACATAGGGATGATTTAATCAAGGCTCATATGATGATGAAGGGATTAGATTTTGTTTGTGTAGATAATTTGTTTTAACTAAATCGGTTAGGGAGGCTCAGGGGTCCCAAGTCCCAAGAAAAGGCAGAACTCGGTTACATGTTAGGAGGTGGTTCTTTTCCTAGAGAATAGTGAATCTGTGGAGCAAGCTGCCAGCTCCTGTGGCGGACACCTATTTGCTGAATTCCTTCAAATGAGAGCTGGATCTGTTTCTAGCTGGGGTAGCGATCCCCTTGTACAAAACATAGGTATCGTATAGCATTAATCAGTGCCAGAGTAGTCTCCTGGACCAATTTTGATTGCCTGAGGGGATCGGAGAAGAATTTTCCAGATTATTTTCTTTAATTGGCTGGGCTTTGAATCTGTTTTTTCCCCTATCCTAGGAGATAACATGGCTTCTGGGCAGGGTGAGGACTGTATGTCTTATACAGCAACAACAACTTGTATTTATATAGTGCCTGCAACGTAGTAAAACATCCCAAGGTGCTTCACAGGAATGTTATAAGACAAAAAAAAATTGACACCAAGTAACATAAGAAGAAATTACGGCAGATGACCAAAAGCTTGGTCAAAGAGGTAGGTTTTAAGGAGGGTCTTAAAGGAGGAAAGAGATGTAGAGCGGCAGATAGGTTTAGAGAGGGAGTTCCAGAGCTTGGGGCCTAGGCAGCTGAAGGCACGGCCACCGATGGTTGAGCGATTATAATCAGGGATGCTAAAGAGGGCAGAATTTGAGGAGTGCAGATATCCCAGGGGGTTGTGAGGCTGAAGGAGATTACAGAGATAGGAAGGGGCAAGGCAAAGGAGGGATTTGTAAACAAGGATGAGAATTTTGAAATCTATGCGTTGTTTAATTGGGAGACAATGTAGGTCAGCGAGCACAGGGGTGATGGGTGAGCGGGACGGTGCGGATTAGGACACGGGCTGCACAACACATCACAATTATATGGGACAGATTCGGAGGACCAGTAGATCACTCCCTGTCCATCAATTTTCATCTGTTTCATATTGTCTGTATAACTATAAAAACGAAATTGATTTTTTGATTGTGAGAGATTGACAGTTAAATTTCCTTGCTATTCAATGCTCACTGTTTATACTTTGAGAGTGGTGCTAAACATAATACTGTGTCATATCATGTAGATAGAGCTGGTTGTCACTATCATTAGGTGACTTTAAGAAGCCTAACTCTGTTGTACTCACTGGGTGACATTCAACATGTCTCAGAAACACTTACTTTCTACCTCCACAACCAATCAATTTTCTCTCTTGCCTACTGAGAAGTGTGGACTCTTTTCTGGCATGGTTCTAAGGGAACTAGCTGGACTTCAATGCCTTGTTCTAGAGATGTTTTCATTTGTGAGCCTAGACAGTGCATGTTGTCAGGCATTGCAACTGTATGGGACATTGCAGTTGAAACTGCCCCTTGCCTCACTTGATATTTATTGTTGTTGTATCTATTCAAGAACATTTCCTAACAGAATTCACTGGCTAATAATACAGAGTAGGAAACCAGGCTATGTTTCAGTTGCCTAGCCCACAAGTGATAAGGATAATTATAGGCCACATATGGTCAGCACAGCCTAGAGATTGAACCTGGGACGCCTCGTCTGTAGAGTGGAGTTACATACAGACTTTACCAAAGCTCATTCACAATCCTTCTGGGGTAATCTGCATAACTTCAGTGGGATTGCACAGTAACGGCTCGAAAGTAGGTCAGATTGTGGGTACACTGGGCCCTGGCCTTGCATTGAAGTTCCACTATGGCCTGTTGGGGTGAAGCCTTCACCTGCCCTAAATGTTGCTATTGTCATAGGAGGGTGGGGTCTCTAATAATCCTGCTGCAGACTTATCAATTTTGTACTTTTCATATGCTAATTTTGGAAAATTTGCTATTGGGAAAGAGCAACAACAACTTGTATTTATATAGTGCTTTTAACATAGTAAATCATCCCAAGGTGCTTCACAGGAGTGTTATAAAACAAAAATTTGATATCGAGCCACATAAGGAGAAATTAGGACAGGAAAGAGGTAGGTTTTAAGAAGCCTCTTAAAGAAGGAAAGAGAGTTAGAGAGGTGGAGAGTTTAGGGAGGGAATTCCAGAGCTTTGGGCCTAGGCAGCTATTGCCACGGCCAACAATGGTTGAGCAATTAAAATCAGGGGTACTTAAGAGGCCAGAATTAGAGGAGCACAGATACCTTGGGGTGTTGTAGGGCTGGAGGAGATTACAGAGATAGGGGGAGGGTGAGGCCATGGAGGGATTTGTAAACAAGGATGAGAATTTTAAAATCAAGATAGGGGAGTGGGACTAATTGGATTGCTCTTTCAAAGAGCTGGCACAGGCACAGTGGGCGAAATTGCATCCTTCTGTGCAGTATGATTCTATGATTCGATTATCTTAGCTTCATTCTTTGGTCTGTTTTGACTAATTTTAGTTGGTATGTTAGGAAGGGTGTCCATGTCCCTGGGTTGGGACGGGAAAACTGAATCCAGGTTCCAAAAACTGGTAGAAAAAAGACAATATTTTGCCACTACAGTTAAAACTAAGACAAGATACAATGATGTCTTGTAATTAATTATTTATTATTCCTTTTTAAAAGTATTTTTGATATTTCACTTTATAGCAGTCATTTCTAGAAGAATACAGTAAATCATTCTTGATAATAGCATGAGTTAAAGAAGGTACAGGGACTGTGAAAATAGAAAACCTTTCAGTACCAACAAGCAACTTTGTAGGAACAAGATTAAACCAATTTAACCTATCCAGCTCAGCAGTTTCCCAGAATCCTGGTCTGGCCCTGATGTTTACACTAGTAATATCAACGCAATCCGGGTGGAATTGGCTGAACCAGCGCAAAAGATCGGGGAATTTTAAACGTAAGTGAGTTATGGCGAAAACCATTTATGTTCGTGTCTTCCGCGATCTGTTATGCTGGTTCAAGGTTCAATTCAGCCGGATCAGGCCCACCCACAAAACTGGCCATGCCCCCAGGTCAAAATTGCGAGATTCCACCGATTATACTGGTTTGGGAAGGCTCTTCAAATTCCATTCATTTTCGTAGGTGCATAGACAGTAGTAGGCATGCTTTCAAAAAATATTTGATTTACTAAGGAACTGTCTAGTGTATACCAATGAAACTATGAAATGGTTCAACTGATTTTTAAAGTAATTTTCAGTGATTTTAAATCAGGTTACTCACAGGTGGAGGACTGGAACTCTTATTAAAAATGCTTATTTTTGATGATAAACACATTTTTAGCTGTACTAATACTGTACCACTCTTAAAAAATATCAATGAATACTTTTTAATGAAAAAATAAACAAATATTTTTTGCCCGATTGCGCTGGTTCAAGGAAGATTTTACATTTGTGATTATACAAATGAATTTTTAGCAGAAACTGGATCTGTAACTTAACCAGCACAATTTCAGAGGCATGTTGGATGCAATTTCCCGATTGTACTCAAATCGGAAACTCTACCCCATATATTTAAGCAATGGAAAATAATTTCCTACAGAATGCATAAATTTTACTTCATTTTCTTTGACGTTTATTGTACACAACAAATATATTCTACAGAAACTTTGTAAAAGTCTTGATTAATAATGCTTCACATTTAAAAAAAATACATATTTTCTTGCACAGCTACAGAAAATAACTGCAACTCCTCACTTTTTTCTTGAAGATTGAGCATTCATCATTAAAGATGCATTCACAACACTGCAGGGTCTGCAGTGTTGTCATTGTTTTATAACTTCACGGTTAGCCACCTTTAATTTATGACATACTATCCTCACAAACACAAGATTAGCATTGAATAACCATTTGCACAATCTCCTCCCTGGAGTTGTAAAGACTCAAACAGGTGCATACTAGTCCCACAGAGTAGTTCTAATCCAAATCTTCAATACTGACTATGTGGGAAAAAAAAGCAGAGTGAGATGTGGAGGGAAGAATTTCCCCCATCGAGAGTTGTTGGTACAAGGCAGATGAAATGATTTTTTTTTTGCCAATTAGCAGTAAATTCACATAGTTTCAGTACAGTAATTACGCAGAATAATCTCTCTATTTTATCACAGCATGAGGTCAGCTTCATTGATAATCTAAAATAGAGATAGTGGGTTGTGGTCAGCACTTCTAGATTGTAATCAGTGGACAGGAATTTCACAATGTCACTGAAAAGGATTCTATGCCAAATGTTTGCTTCCGAGGTGCCTTTCACCAGCAGTTTTAAAATATAATTAAAGAGCAATAGAGAAAGCCGGACAGACAGTATTAAATGCACACATATCTCCTTTCCTGACATTTAAAGCAATATAGCAACTAATATGGAGTATATTTAAAGGGATGCATTTTCCAGCTAGTGCTGTTCAGTTAGTGGCTTGCAAAAAAACACATAGAGGGAATTAGTATGAGCAGTGATTGGAACATATAGTCTTTTATACCATTCGATTAATATTGCTAAAATTTTAATTATTCAATGTTCACATTCTGCCTGAACAATCTTTTTCTTCTACAGTAATTTTTTTGAAATAACAGTTTTTTTAATTGGCTGTAACAATGCCAGGACTATCATTTTGATAAGATAAAGTCACCTTTTTCTGGTGAAATGAATTTCTTTTCAGTGGATGTGGATCCATCATACAAAACTCTGCAATTCAGCACAAGCTGGTAGGAGATTGGCAATCATGGTCAGAGGGACCCAAGAGTGACTGGTGTGGAAACTGAAAATATTCTCATTGGAGCATTAAGGAATATGCTTCGGAAGTTGGGGTTAAGGCATGTTGTCACCACCAGACTAGACTATTCCAATGCTTTCCATGTCAGGCTCCTATACGCCACCCTCCATAAAATTCAGCTCATTAAGGACTCTGCTGCCTATATCCTTTCCCACACCAAGTTGCGTTCACCCATCTCCCCTCTCCTCACTGACCTACTACATAAGAACATAAGAAATAGGAACAGGAGTAGGCCATACGGCCCCTCGAGCTTGCTCTGCCATTCAATAAGATCATGGCTGATCTGATCATGGACTCAGCTCCACTTCCCCGCCCGCTCCCCATAACCCCTTATCCCCTTATCGTTTAAGAAACTGTCTATTTCTGTCTTAAATTTATTCAATGTCCCAGCTTCCACAGCTCTCTGAGGCAGGGAATTCCACAGATTTACAAACCTCTGAGAGAAGAAATTCCTCCTCATCTTTGTTTTAAATGGGCGGCCCCTTATTCTAAGATCATGCCCTCTAGTTCTAGTCTCCCCCATCAGTGGAAACATCCTCTCTGCAACCACCTTGTCAAGCCCCCTCAGAATCTTATACATTTCGATAAAATCACCTCTCATTCTTCTGAATTCTAATGAGTAGAGGCCCAACCTACTCAACCTTTCCTCATAAGTCAACCCCCTCATCCCCGGAATCAACCTAGTGAATCTTCTCTGAACTGCCTCCAAAGTAAGTGTATCCTTTCGTAAATATGGAAACCAAAACTGCACGCAGTATTCCAGGTGTGGCCTCACCAATACCTTATATAACTGTAGCAAGACTTCCCTGCTTTTATACTCCATCCCCTTTGCAATAAAGGCTAAGATACCATTGGCCTTCCTGATCACTTGCTGTACCTGTATACTATCCTTTTGTGTTTCATGCACAAGTACCCCCAGGTCCCGCAGTACTGCGGCACTTTGCAATCTTTCTCCATTTAAATAATAACTTGTTCTTTGATTTTTTTTCTGCCAAAGTGTATGACCTCACACTTTCCAACATTATACTCCATCTGCCAAATTTTTGCCCACTCACTTAGCCTGTCTATGTCCTTTTACAGATTTTTTGTGTCCTCCTCACACATTGCTTTTCCTCCCATCTGCGTATCGTCAGCAAACTTGGCTACGTTACACTCAGTCTCTTCTTCCAAGTTGTTAATATAGATTGTAAATAGTTGGGGTCCCAGCACTGATCCCTGCGGCACTCCACGAGTTACTGATTGCCAACCAGAGAATTAACCATTTATCCCAATTCTCTGTTCTCTGTTAGTTAGCCAATCCTCCATCCATGCTAATAAATTATCCCCAACCCTGTGAACTTTTATCTTGTGCAGTAACCTTTTATGTGGCATCTTGTCAAATGTCTTCTGGAAGTCCAAATACACCACATCCACTGGTTTCCCTTTATCCATCCTGTTTGTTACATCCTCAAAGAACTCCAGCAAATTTGTCAATCATGACTTCTCCCTCATAAATCCATGCTGACTCTGCCTGACCAAATTTTGCTTTTCCAAATGTCCTGCTAGTGCTTCTTTAATAATGGACTCCAACATTTTCCCAACCACAGATATTAGGCTAACTGGCTTATAGTTTGCTGCTTTTTGTCTGCCTCCTTTTTTAAATAGGGGCGTTACATTTGCAGTTTTCCAATCTGCTGGGACCCTCCCAGAATCCAGGGAATTTTGGTAAATTACAACCAATGCATCCACAATCCCTGTCGCTACTCCTCTTAAGGCGCTAGGATGCAAGCCATCAGGTCCTTGTCCCCCAATGCCTCAAATATAAAATTTTCATCCATAGGTTTATGTCCCTCCATGGCTTTACTCCTCCGTATCTCTCTAACTTCTTCCAGTGCTACCACCCCAACCTTAAACACTGCTTCCTCCAACTCTGGCCACATGAATCCCCAATCCCTTAACCCCACTTTTGGAGGTCGTACCTTCAGCCCACATTCCCTAAACCACTCTGCCTCTCCACCTCCCCCTGTTCCTTTAAGGATCCCCTTACAACAAAACTCTTTGACTAAGCTTTTGGTCATCCTCCTAATGTTTGCTTCTTTACGCTCAGCATCAATTATTTTGATAATGCCTCGTTGAAATGCCTTTTCTTTTTTTTCTACATTAAAGACTCAATATAAATTAACGTTGTTGCACCAGAGTTCTTGGTTGCAAATTGCTAACGTTTGCCAATTCCCGGGGTGTCCTGGATTGGTGAGATGCTGGGGGGAGGGGTAGAATGGAGGCGATACAGGTGAATGTGGTTTCTGCAATAAAGAGGTCATCCTCCCAGAAGAGGAAGAAACCTTGAACACCTCGAAGAAGTTTGCCAAGTTAAATAACTGCTGTACTTGTCGCTTTACAGTGTACTGCAGTGGCATGCTTCCAAAAGACACACACACACAAAACCACAGACTTTCCCCATAGCCAGCTGCTTATTCACGAGATGTTTCATTATCTTTACACACCATTTTGTTCTTTCTAACACGAGTGTAAGGCAACCCATATTCAGGCATGACGCACTTTTCATCTTCCCTGTAAGCCTTTCACTGCACTCCCTGATGGAGGGTGGTACTATGACACACTCCCCAAATATACACTTGGATGCTGCATGTTCTTGCACTCCTGTTTAGAGAAGCACGGTGGCAATTGCATAGCCATCGGAGGCCTCAGGAAACAGTCAATATTTCAACAATGTCTACATAATTATAGGCAAAGGAAGCCCACAACCGAAGGGGAAGGCTGAAAAATGAAGGAGGACCAAAAATCTTCAGCAGTAAACGCAGCTCATAGTACTGACCCGGGACATAGTGGGCTGCCATCATTCAGATGACAAACCTGTATCTGTAGTGTAGTACTTATTTTTCCAACTATCTCTTCCCTCTAGGAATTACTCCTCCAGTCACACATTCTACCAATAGAGAGGCTTCCTGATCTGACCATATCATATGGGTGGCGACTGATATGTGCTCCAAGAAGTATCTTCCAGTTTCCAATTTATTCCTTTTCCCATGGTGTTTCTGTAAGACCATCTGAGGAGCAACAGCTTGCCGGACAGATGATTCACCCACATCCCACAACATTATGACACTCACTCCACCTGCTGAAAGCACCAGCCTTGAAATACACACTTTGGCCATGATTTCACCAACAGTGGCAAGTTCAGTGAGGCTGGCATTGGTGTTGTGCAGGAAACTGCTCCCGACTCTATCCCGCCCTCTCAACAGAATCTTCCATTGATGGGGCTTGTTAAGCTTGTCCTGCAAGATTCCCAGCTAATTAACAGGAAGCGGGTCTGTTGATGTCAACTGATGACGCGTCATCAGCTGATTTCCTTAAAGGGACCATTGCCAACTTTTTTTTGTCAGTTCTCCTGTCAGTGTTCTGCAGTGTCCTTACATGCTGCAAATACTGACAAGCATTGCACAAAGTTGTATGTCTGCACTCAGGCACTCCCATGGCTCCCTCCAGATACTTATGGAGGGAGTCACAGCATGCAGGGAGGTTCTCTTCCCTTCCAATGGGCAGAAGAGACCACCACAGGACACCAACGCAGCCTAGTTGCACATTTCACAGGAGGGCACAAGCAGGGATGTCGTCAGGAGGACCAGGCTGAAGTGGCGCAAACCTTTCAATGATTTCAGTAGATCATGAAACGTTACTGCAAAGCGACAATCAGCCTCATCCTGCTGTGCCACTCTTTGCCTTCCCTAATCCTTCTCCTGCACATCCTTACTCACACCCACTTACCTTGCACCTCCAACCATCCCTCTCTCTCTTTCTATCTACATTATGACTTCCCCATCTCACTAGCCACCCCTCACACTCACCCTCATCCTTGTCCAATCGTACCAACTGACAACACACAAGGGTTGGCACTTGGGTGTTTTACCCAATGTTCATGTAGACTTTTTGCTACATTGAAATCTTTATTTCGAACACTTTGTGTCCTTGGACAGATTTGTGTGCACCTTTTACAGTGGGTTGTAGTGAATGCTCCAATATAAGGGTACCCCACTCTGGTGATGAGTGTCAAAGAAACATAACATAATAAGAACATAAGAAATAGGAGCAGGAGTAGGCCATATGGCCCATCAAGCCTTCTCCGTCATTTAATAAGATCATGGCTGATCTGATCTTGGGCTCAGCTCCACTTCCCTGCCCATTCCCCATAACCCTTCCCTCCCTTATCATTCAAAAATCTGTCTATCTCCACCGTAAATATATTCAATGACCCAGCCTCCACAGATCTCTCGGGCAGAGAATTCCACAGACTTATGACCCTCTGAGATAAGAAATTCCTCCTCATCTCAGTTCTAAATGGGCAGCCCCTTATTCTTAAACTATACCCCCTAGTTCTAGATTCCTCCTCAAGGGGAAACATCTTCTCTGCATGTACCTTGTCGAGCCCCCGCAGTATCGTTTATATGTTTCAATAGGCCCAACTTACTCAACCTTTCTTCATAATCAACCCCTTCATCTCCAGAATCAACCTAGTAAACGTTCTCTGAACTGCCTCCAATGCAAGTATATCGTCCTTAAATAAGGAGACCAAAATTGCACGCAGTACTCTAGGTGTGGTTTCACCAATACCCTGTACAGTTGTAGCAGGGTAATCCCCCCCCCACCCTTGCAATAAAGGCCAACTTTCTATTTGCCTTCTTGATTACTTGCTGTACCTGCATACTAACATTTTGTGTTCGTGCACAAGGACTCCCAGGTCCCTCTGTAGTGCAGCATTTTGTAATCTCTCTCTATTTAAATAATAATTTGCTTTTTTATTTTTCCTGCCAAAATGGATAATCTCACACTGTACCACATTATAATCCATCTGCCAAATGTTTGCCCACTCACTTAGCCTGTCTATATCCCTTTGCAGACTCTTTGGGCCCAAGTTTCCACATGATAAAAAATGGGCGCCCCTCCAAGCTGGGCGCCCGTTTTTCGCGCCTAAAACGGCGCCTAAAAAAAACCTTGCGATTCTGGAGCGTTCTGCAGCTCCTTGTCTGCCTGGTGCGGTGCCCAGGGGGGCGGAGCCTACACTCGCGCCGATTTTGTAAGTGGGAGGGGGCGGGTACTATTTAAATTAACGCTGCGCGTGCGCGTTGAAGCGTTCGCGCACGCGCAGTGTGAAAAAAACATTGGCACTCGGCCATTTTTGTAGTTCTTTGTAGCTGTTTAATTTTTGAACATTTTTTTAATAAAAGCACATTGCCATCAGCACATCAGCACTTGCAGCCTTCTCACTGTCTCCTTCCGCCCCCCCCCCCCCGCGGGAAGAACGGGCGCCTCCTCTCCCCCCCCCCCCCCCCCCGCGGGAAAGAACGGGCGCCTCCTCCTCCCCCCCCCCCCTGCGGGAAGAACGGGCGCCTCAGGCTGACTGCAGCATTCTCTGTGCCTTCACACAGGTAGGAAGATGGTTTATTTAATCTTTTCTTTGCTTATAAATGTTTATTCAGGTTGGATTTATTTGTATAATATTTGTAGAAGTATAAATAAGGATTTATTGTAGAATTTAATGACTTCCCTCTCCCCCCACCTCGTTCTGAACACCTAATTTGTAACCTGCGCCTGATTTTTTAATGTGTAGAACAGGTTTTTTCAGTTCTACAAAAATCTTCACTTGCTCCATTCTAACTTAGTTTGGAGTACGATTTCACTGTGGAAACTTTGAAATCAGACGTCAGTGGCCGGACACGCCCCCTTTTGAAGAAAAATTTCTGTTCCAAACTAGAACTGTTCTACCTGACTAGAACTGCAGAAAAAAAAATGTGGAGAATTGCGATTTCTAAAATAGTCCGTTCTCCACCAGTTGCTCCTAAAAATCAGGCGCAAATCATGTGGAAACTTGGGCCCAATGTGTCCTCTTCACAACTTTCCCACCTATCTGTATCATTAGCAATTTTGGCTTCATTACACTCGGTCCCTTCATCCAAGTCATTAATATAGAAAGGAATGGCTTGGGCATTGCAGGGATGCTTTATGGTGCTGGTGTGAGGTGGTGCCAACCTGCACATGATGTGTCAGCCAGGGTACACAGCGCCAAGTGAAGTAAATGTAGCCATGGTGAGGCCATCCCTGGCCTCCCGGGCAGCAATGTGGTCAGGTGCATATGCCCTGTGTCCTGTGCAGCATCAGGTGATTGTGGAGAAGGTTGGTATTGCTACTGGAAGGTTGGTGATGCTGGTGTGTTTAGTGATGTTGGTGTTGGGGCTGATCGTGGTGGGATTCTGAGGACGAAAGTGAGATTTTTTCAAGGGCACCGATGCTGCTGGAATAGATGGCAGGCGAGGTTGAGATGACAGAAGCGATCTGTCAATGGTGAGAGAAGGTGCTCATTTACGTCACGACCTATAGGGTCAATGCTGCTGCTAAAAGCCAAATGAAGTTCCTGGTTGGCGCTAAATTTTCCATGCCTGAGTGCTAACAGGCGGCGCTAATGTAATGAATTATTAGCCTTAAGTACCTTGGTAAAAATCCTTTTAAATACCTTTAAATTATCTCTTAAGCATCTTAATTGACTGGCGTGCTGCTTGTTGTCGGTTCTGCAATCTGTATGCAGACTCGACCATTGAGAAACTGACACGGAGGTGGGTTCAGAGTGGACTTCAGCCCCCCTGTCAGTCAGGGCCATTTTGACAGCAGGCCCACCAACAAACTCGCACTTGCAGGGCCGAAAAGATATAGAATTAGAGTTAGAATATCATCATAGGCAGTCCCTCGGAATCGAGAAAGACTTGCTTCCACTCTAAAAATGAGTCCTTGGGTGGCTGAACAGTCCAATACGAGAACCACAGTTCCTGTCACAGGTGGGACAGATAGTCATTGAGGGAAAGGGTGGGTGGGACTGGTTTGCTGCACGCTCTTTCCGCTGCCTGTGCTTGATTTCTGTATGCTCTTGGCGTTGAGAATATGTAGCACTAGGTGAAACACAGAGCATGAGTGAGAAGGAGCAAGAGAAGGTGGCAGAAGAGGAACAGCAGGAAATAAGCCGGGAGCTTTTGATTTGCTATCACATATACTGTCACTATCATCCAAGATCAATTATACTCTCAGTGTCTTTTATGGTGAGGATGCAGAAGTTCAATTGAAACCAAGCAAAATGGAAGTAGTTAACGATCCAGTCAAAAGAAACTAATAATAGTGCAAAGAAACCAAAAATGGACCATTAATGTCTAAAGCTAAATTTAATGTGTAAGATGGGACAACTTTAAGGCCTAGAAATTTGGTATCGCCCCATTTGGGGGCGGTAACAATCAGGAGGCGCGAGACATCAGGTGCGGAAGTCTCGCTCCTCTTGGGAAGGAAATGGAGTGCTAACTCAAGTGCTCCACTTCCTTCCTGGGGCAGTAACGGGGCGCGCACCTCAGCAGCACTATGCACTTGGCCGCATAGCACTGCCACGTGCGACGGGCTCTTCCCTCAATTAAAGGTAAGAGCCACGCTGCCGACTCTGCAAAAGAAGAAGGCACCTACCTGGACTACCGGGGAGTGGGGGTGCCATGCGATCAGCCCAGCGCTCAAGTAGAGTGCCGGGTTGAGCAATCGCAGCCACGACCCCGTGAAGAAACCGCATCAAGAGCGGCAAGGAAAAGGTGAGGTTTTTTTTCAGCAATCGTTCTAGAATGTAGGGAATTTTGGAAGATCGCAACCACTGCATTCACTAACTCTGCAGCCACTTCTTTTAGAACCCGAGGATGGAGGCCATCAAGTCCATGGGACTTGTCAGCTTTTATTCCCATTAGTTTCTCGAGTACTTTTTCTCCACTGATATTAATTTCTTTAAGTTCATTACTCTTATTAGCCCCTTGGTTCCCCATTATTTTTGGTATGCTTTCTGTTTCTTCTACTGTGAAGACAGATACAAATTATTTGTTTAAAGTCATTGCCATTTCCTAATTCCTTGTTATAATTTCAGCTACCTTAGCCTCGAAGGGATCAATGCTTATTTTTGCTACTCTCCTCCTTTTTACATACTTGTAGAAGCTCTTACACTCTGTTTTTATATTTCTTGCTAGTTTAATCTCGTATTCTATTTTCTCCAGTTTAATCAATTTTTTGGTGATCCTTTGCTGATTTCTGAAGCTCTCCCAATATTAGTAAGCTCCCAAGGTATGGAAAATGGTCCGCGTTATCCAAAGCCGAGCCGTGGATTTTGATGGACTGCCTATGAAATCGAGGAAGACTTGCTTCCACTCTATAAAAGTGAGTTCTCAGGTGGCTGTACAGTCCAATGTGGGAATTACAGTTTCTGTCACAGGTGGGGCAGAGTAATTGAAGAAACGGATGGGTGGGGAGCCTGGTTTGCCGCACTCTCCTTTCGCTGTCTGTGCTTGCTTTCTGCATGCTCTCGGTGATGAAACTCGAGGTGCTTAGTGCCCTCCCGATGCTCTTCCTCCATTTTGGGCGGTCTTGGGCCAGGGATTCCCAAGTGCCGGTGGGGATGTTGCACTTTATCAAGAAGGCTTTGAGGGTGTTTCCTCTGCCCACCTGGGGCTCACTTGCCGTGTAGGATGACATGCAAGCTGTGATCCTGACCAACGCATCCACTACAGACCCAACCCACGTCCGGACCGAGGTCAAGCAGGGTTGCGTCATCACACCAACACTTTTCTCGATCTTCCTTGCTGCAATGCTCCATCTCACTCTCAACAAGCTCCCCGCTGGAATGGAACTAAACTATAGAACCAATGGGAACCTGTTCAACCTTCGCCACCTCCAGGCTAGATCCAAGGTCGTCCCATCCTCTGTCATCGAACTACGCTGACGATGATTGAGTCTGCATACACTCGGAGGCCGAACTCCAAGCCACCATCAACACCTTCATCGAGGCATACGAAAGCATGGACCTTACACTAAATATCCGTAAGACAAAGGTCCTCCACCAACCTGACCCCACCACACAGCACTGGTCCCCAGTCATCAAAATCCATTTTCCATACCTCGGGATGACGTTGATACTGTGAATATTACTTGTCAGCAGGCCAGTGGAATAAGAAAACATTAATAGGAATTAATAAAAAGTAAATTTATAACATCTTAGAAAATAATTCTTTGATCAAAGAATCTACCAAGCAATGGAATGGAGCTCAAGCTGAAATTGAGTGATAGATTGGCTGATTTTTAATCCGAGAGGGACGAGTTTAATGAGCCGAAAAGACTTTCCTCATAATTGAGCTTTCCTTATATTCTTAGGAGGGAAATTGCACAGCTCCCCGTTTGGGGGCGGTAACAGCCGCAAGGCGGGATATCCTGCGCCAGGTGGGGAAGTCCCGCCCCGCGACCTAAATTTGGGTTACTGCCCCTGAGAGCAAGTGAAGCATAAAATATCATGTTCCACTTGCTCTGTGGGGAGTGAGCAGGGTGGAAGGGATCAGTGAGGTGCGCAGCACAGTGTGGTGGGACGCGTAGCGCTGCCGCGTAGACAGGGCCCTCCCCTTCACTAAAGGGGAGGGCCAAGCTGCCTACTCTGTGATGGGGTGATGGGTCACTCCCTGGACCACCGGGGAATGGGCTGCCGTGGCATCAGCCCAGTACACAAGCACAGTCAACATCCAGCAGGCCGCGAATGGTAAGTCAGCCATTTATTTTCAAATCGCCATTAAATTTCACCCCACCAGTGGCCTACAGCCTGGTTTGCGCCCCCTGAAGCTGTCGTTGGCACTGCCCAGAGCAATTTCAGGGACGCTACTGAATTTTCGCTCTGGGGTGAAAATGGGTAGCTGCGCACAGTGATGATGTCGTCATTGCCGGCGCAGCGGAATAGGGCGCTTTCGGTTGCCGCTGCCGCTAAACTCCCGCGGAATTTCAGAGCAGTTGTTAGCGACGCCTTGCCTGGGTGAAAAGTCGTTTGCGGCCCGTTAGTGCCCGGGAGGCGCAGGCACGCCGAATTTCTCCCCCTAATTCCTTGTGTTACAGACTGTGTTCCTGTCTGTCACAAATATATAGACTGAATATTTCTGTTCAATGATACTTGTGATCAGAGAAACAATAAAGATACCAGAACCTAGAAATTACTGGTGGACAAATACTTAGCAGGTCCATATGGCATCAGTTTGACCACTATTTTAACAAAGGTGTTAAAATAAATGGGTTAGTGCTGACGTTGAAATGGAGGTCAGAGATGGTGTAATTTCTAGTCTCTGATGTTTGCTGCCAACACTTTTGTTTGTTTAGATTTGCTGCTTTGCTGCCAAGCTGTTTGCCCTAAGTCTCCAAATAAAGTTCAGGGAACTTTCAACTGATTGAAGTGGAAATTTCCCAGCTTTGTGTGTATTCCACCTGTCTTTGTAGCAGCACATTGTCTGTTCACTGCTGACCAATCAACTTGCTATAAAATGGATCACAGTTACTGTTGAAATGGAATCATCAACAAGATAGTAATGAGAAGGAAATTACAAATCATTAAACCATTCTGAAAACTCATGGTGAACTATATAATAAAATCAGGTCCATTTAGATTAATATTGGTCTGGGCATATCACTTATATCCCTAAAATCTATTTCAGTGACGTGGGACAGTTCAATCAACCCAGACATCAAGAAATGTTGGTAAACAGACCTCAAAACCTTCCGCTCTTTCAGTGAACTTCCCTTGTACTTTTTGTGCACATCAAAACAAGTAATGTCAGTGCTAACATTTCTCCACATCCGGTCAAGTATTCATAAAATAAGGTATAGCACATCTTTCTGCAGACCTCTCTTCACTCTGTCCAAAAATGGGAATTAATTTCTGCTCTTGTGTGCCAGTGACTAGCTGGGTGCAAGGCAAGATGGGAAATTAGGGAGAGAGACTGAGCGCCTGATTTGCACTTAACCAGGTTTTTTGATGGATCAGCACTAGGGGAAGCAGAAAGCTGTGTAATGCAAGCCACATTAAGGCCACCAATATTTCATGGTGTACTGTGTTGCCCCAGATATTCTAGCAGATCACATCATTGGTATGATGTCATCATTATAAGCCAGTAAGATCAGGACCACAGCACACTCCTGTAGGTGCAGAGTCAGTGGATTCATATAGACTTAGGGGGAGAAATTGAGCTACTTTGTAACTTTGTAACTCCCATTTGCACCCCCGAGGGGTTCTAAAGGGGTGGGAGCTGTTAACAGAGCCATGCATGGTCGCAAATGAGTTTGTGACCACGCATGGCTCTGTTAACAACTCCCACCATATTGGGCAGGAGTTTAGCGGTGATGCCACAGGGTTACGCCCCGATCTCCTGAGCCCGGAGATTGTGACATCATCGCTGTGTGCATCATCCCATTAGTGCCCCGGACCTGAAATTGGCTTTCACCCCCTGCAGCTGCGCCAGGTGATAACAGCGACAGCTTCAAGGGTCGCGTATCAGGCAGCCAGCCTACGGCCACCGACATGGCTTACAGCCTTTCTCTCTTCACGACGCCTTGCTAGAGCATGTAGAATGCGATGCAGGTGAACTAGTAATGCCCCCATTAAAGTTCTACAACTTACAATCGCAACTGGTATGTCTGAATGCCGTTGCAAACTCGGAGACTCACCACCGTGCTTTGTGTAAACGTTGCACTGACTGTGACCTCCGAGGGAAGTGCTTCCTTATCCCTTTAAGTAGTCCCCAGTTAATGATTCTGCAAGTCTGTACTGACTGCTTTTCCAGACGTTGCTCTAGGCGGTCACTAAATGAGGTGGCCGCACCTAATTTACCGACCGGGGCGCAAGTGTCGGCATTGCATCAGGACTGACATCAGGATTGCATTGATCATCAGCAGCCAGGCGCTAATGGTTTGTGTCCCCGGTGAGCATCTAATGAATTTCCCGTTGGGGTGCTAAAAGCTGTGCACCCGGTCGATAACCTCTTACACTCCCATTAACGCCCCCTCTGGTCGCTAACTGGGCGATAGACAACCGAAAATCCAGCCCAATATTTTTTAAATGGTGAGAAACTATTCAATGTTGGTGTTCAGAGAAATTTAGGTGTCTTCGTGCAGGAAACACAGAAAGCTAGCATGCAGGTACAGCAAGCAATTTGGAAGGCAAATGACATGTTAGTCTTTATTGCAAAGGGGCTGGAATCCAACAGCAAGGAAATGTTACTACAATTGTACAGGGCTTTGGTGAAACCACATCTGGCGTACTGTGCACAGTTTTGGCCTCCTTCTCTGAGAAAGGACATATATGCCTTAGAGGCGGAGCAATGAAGGTTCACTAGATTGATCCCTAGGATGAGCAGGTTGTCCTATGAGGAGTGGTTGAGTAGATTGGGTCTATACACTCTGGAGTTTAAAAGAATGAGAGGTGGTCTCATTGAAATATATGAGATTCTGAGGAAGGTAGATGCTGAGAGGTTGCTTCCCCTGGCTGAAGAGTCTCGAAGTAGAGGGCACAGTCTCAGGATAAAGGGTAGGCCATTTAAGACTGAGATGGGAGGAATTTCTTCACTCAGGGGGTTGTGAATCTTTGGAATTCTCTACCCCAAAGGGATGTGGATGCTGAATCAATAAAATTCAAGGCTGAGATAGATAGATTTTTGGACTCTAAGGGAATGAAGAGATATGGGGATTGGGCAGGAAAGGCGAGTTGAGATCGAAGATCAGCCATGATCTTATTGAATGGCAGAGCAGGCTTGACGGGCTGTGTGGTCTAGTCCTACTTCTAATTCATATGTTCTTATGGTCTTATTCATCAACAACATCAACAACTTGTATTTATATAGTGCCTTTAATGTAGTGAAATGTTCCAAGGCACTTCACAGGAGTATTATGAGATAAAAATTTGACACCAAGCCACATAAGTAGAAATAGCGCAGATGACCAAAAGCTTAGTCAAAAAGGAATATTTTAAGGAGGAAAGAGAGGTAAAGGAGCGGAGAGGTTTACGCAGGGAGTTCTAGAGCTTGGGGCCTAGGCAACAGAAGGCACGGCCACCAATGGTTGAGTGATTATAATCAGGGATGCTCAAGAGGGCAGAATTAGAGGAGCGCAGACATCTCGAGTAGTTGTGGGCCTGGAAGAGATTACAGAGATAGGGAGGGGTGAGGCCATGGAGGGATTTGAAAATAAGGATGAGAATTTTGAAATCGAGGCATTGCTTAACTGGAAGCCAATGCAGGTCAGCGAGCACAGTGGTGATGGGTGAGCGGGACTTGGTGCGAGTTAGGACACAGGCAATCAAGTTTTGATTCACCTCTAATTTACATAGGATAGAATGTGGGAGGCCAGCCAGGAGTGCATTGGAAAAATCAAGTCTAGAGGTAACAAAGGCATGGATGAGGGCTACAGCAGCAGGTGAGCTGAGGCAGGGACGGAGATGTGCAATGTGATGGAGGTGGAAATAGGCGGTCTTAGTTATGCTGCGGATATGTGGTCAAAAGCTCATTTCTGGTTCAAATATGATACCAAGGATTTCTAATGTATGTATGTCCCTTTTGAAGTATGGCATACAATATTTAAGTGTGGTTTGAACAGTACATTATGAAGCCTCAGCATAAACATTGTAGGCTTTTACTCCATTGTTCAAGCTGAGTGTTTCCCAATTTTCTATTTGGTTTTTTTTCTTCTTGTCTTGATATTGAAAATAGTGGCCCAGAAATTCGGGCACAACCAATTTTGGGCACACAGGGGACACAGGTTACGATCCCTGCGCCTGAATGGTGAGGCCTGAGACACCTTGATACTGGACTTCAGGACTCATTTCCATCATGCTGGCGAGATGTTGGTGAAGTCTAATTGGAGCTCATAGCTGTCCTCAGGTAAGTGAGGAAGGGAGGCGACCAGGTCGGTAAGGGTGGGCGATTGGGTCCAGAGGTAATAGTGGCCAGTATCCTGCTCTTCCCAGCTCCGCATTCAGCTAAGTATATTTTTTAAACTTACCTTGATGGTTATGGCCTAACTGGTGATTCCTTTAAGAACCACCTGTTGCACTACATGCAAACCTGGTGCACCTGAATGCATGCAGAGCTGGTACCAGCTGCCTCAGGTCAAACCAATTTTGCAGTGGGCGCCTCAAACAGACGTTAGGCCCTTTATTTGCATATGCAAGGTGCCTAATGCTGTTTTAGGTGTGGGCACTGCATGGCATTTTTTGGCCTTTACCAAAATGGCAGCCAGTGCACTTCTGCCTAGTAATAAGCATGTGCTTCCTGCCCGCCATTTTGGAGGCTTAGGAGGCCATACACCAGCCAAATTTCTGGGCCTATTAATCTATTTTCACTTTCAAGTCATTTTCACCATCGCTCTGTGCTAATTTCTTTGCATATGTTGTTCATTCTTTCTTCCAATATGTATTTGTTAGTGTTACATTTTGTTTGCTATTTATATGCTTAATTGTAGAACATATTTACATCCTCCTGCAAAATCTTAACTGGATCCTGCATTGTCTAATTGAGTGTTGTCTGCAAAATTAGCAAGCATACAATAGGTTTCTGCATCCAGGTGATAGGAAGGAACATAGGAACATGAATAGGCTATTCAGCCCCACAAATCTCTTCCACCATTCAATTCGATCATGGTAATGTATTGTAATTTATCAATTAAGTAGTTAAAAACAACAAGAGTACAAGCACTAACCCATGTAATACTTCACTTAGTACTCCCTTTCCCCAGTCTGACACTATGGCTTGGATTGCCTCTGAATTCCTACCCGATTTTGGGTGTTAAAAAAGCTGTCACGAAGAAACTGCACCTGAATTCCCCTCCCCACAAAAAATAGAGCAGGGCTTAAAAGGTTCAATTATAAGGACAGGTTAAATAAACTTGGTTTATATTCCCTATAGTTTAGAAGGATTAGGGGTGATTTAATCAACATTTTTTTAATACTAAAGGGATTCAATAGGGTTGATGCAGAGAAACTATTTCCTCTGGTGGAGAAATCCAGAGAAGGGGGCAGAATCTTACAATTAGAGGTAGGCAATTTAGGAGTGAAATCAGGAAGCACTTTTTTCACAAAAATAGTAGAAATCTGGACCTCTCTCCCCCAAATGGATGGGGGTTTTAGAACAATTGAACTTTTTTAACCTGACCTTTTTGGTCCAAATTCACACCCAAAAAATGATGTGACAAGATCCAATCCTAGCCCACCCTCCCACAGGATCATCTTCCATTTCATCATAATTTCATGCAATGAACATGATACCAGTAAAGGAGAATTCTAAAATAGGATCGAAAACGCATGTTGGAGAAATTTGTCCGAACTTCCTCCTTTCACTGAGTTCTGTAAAATAAATAATCGAATGTGATTAAGTATTTGGAAACCACAGAGGCAATTACTCTGCCAAAGCAGCATGACAATAGAGTAAGAAGTACCAATTTTAACTTGGGATGGGAATCAGGGTGTTGTGGAGACCAAAGCGGGTGATGAACCATCCAGACCCCCGGAGCGGGAGGCCCAGGTGATTCTAACTCCTGGGCCTCATGTACATGCCCTAACACTGACTGCCACCCAAAGCCGGCGGGAATGACTGGGAGTCAATGTTCTTGGTGGGTCAGGCAGCCATCGTGGACCCACAGAAATCGGCCCCAGCAAGGCAAGTAAGTAATAGGGAGGGAATCAGGGAGGTAGAAAAGCTCAGAGCAGAGAAGACCCAAGCTATCCTTGTGCGACAAGAAGAAGCACTCCTGCTCCTCCTGACCCTCAAACCTGTAAACATATTAAAAAATCTGACTTCCCTTGCCACGTGTGGCAGGATTCTGGTTTCTGCCAGCTTTCTATGGCGGGTTTGTGACCATTGGGGCCTTGGTCGAGCAAGATGTCATTGGGACACAACTTTGCCATTGAAAACAGGCACCCATTCCAATGGGATAGGCGGCCTTCCAGTGCCTGAATTCAGGCAAGTAAAAGTGGTGGGGGCGGGGGGGGGAGGCAGGAGTGTCTCTGGAACATTCGCAAACCCCTTTGCCATCTTAACATCCCCTCCCACACCGTTCCCACTGGGTGGTTAAAATTATCTCATCAGTCTATTCAGAAATACTCACTGAGCTAAATATTCGCCAACCGTACGACGTTTTTTGGGCGATATTTCACCATTTTTGGCGAAAAACGGTGCGGTGGGAAATTCGGAGAAGTCTTGCGGCGACGGGTTTTAAGTAGTGCCGCTGTGCAAAACTCGAAATATTGCTTTTGCCAAAAATTTTGGCTCACAACGCACCTGTATTTACGGCGAAAAAAAACACCAGTTAAAAAGCTGCATTGCAGCCCTTGGAACAGCAGTAAGTATGAAGATCTGCAATAAGGTTAAGTTAAAGTTTTTATTAATTCTTTTGCAGCGATTCGCTAGTTAAATGTCTTGTGAATGTTTTGTGATGTTTTATTTTTTGTTTTTTGCCATTTTTTTTTTGTGTTTTCCCCCTCCCAAAGCCCCTCTCGCAACAGTATTGGCCTCGGAGTAAAGTTGCAGAAAATTTGCGGTTTGAATCATGAATACTCGTGCAATGCTGATATTTACCACTGCGCAAATTGAAGTTTGAATTTTAGGCCTCATAACGGTAGCGGAGCGAAAGCGTTATTTTTGGCAAAAAAAATAACGTTTTCGCCAAAAAAAATAATTTCTAGCCAACAGGGCTTTTTTTGAGTTTCTTGCACTTCAGTCTGAAATATGTTGTGATACATAATACGACGTTCAAAAAAAGTGGATATTTTGAAAGCTACAAATATAATGCAACACCATAAGGGTGAAAATGTTGCCTGGTCCAAAGACTGCTTTTACCTCAACACAAAAGCAAAATACTGCGGATGCTGGAAATCTGAAATAAAACTAGAAAGTGCTGGAAATACTCAGCAGGTCAGGCAGCATCTGTGGAGAGAGAAACAGCGTTAACGTTTCAGGTCGATGACCTTTCGTAAGAACTGGAAAAAGTTGGAGATGTAATAGATTGTAAGCAAGTGCAGGGGCAGGGAAAAGGGGGAAGAGGAGGAAAAAAACAAAAGGGAGGGCCTGTGATAGGGTGGAAGGCTGAAGTGATTAAATGACAAAGGTATCCTAGTACAAAGCAAAAGGCAATCAGGGCAGTGGGACAGCTCGGGGCAGCGGAGGCCCAAGCTATCCTTGTGAGACCAGAGCATTCTTGCTCCTCCTGGCTCACAAAGAACCTATAAACATATTAAAAACCCTGGTTTTATTTCTTCTGTATTATATTTAATACTTGATTCTCAATCATATATTAAATCACAATTTGATTGATGTCAATGATGTAGTTAGTTAACCAAGCAGAAGAAAGCCTTTGGTAGACTCATTAGGAATGGTTAGAGTGGAATCACTAATTGCAGGGATGGCTGATCTTAGAAACATAGAAAATAGGTGCAGGAGTAGGCCATTCGGCCCTTCGAGCCTGCACCGCCATTCAATGAGTTCATGGCTGAACATGCAGCTTCAGTACCCCATTCCTGCTTTCTCACCATACCTCTTGATCCCCCTAGTAGTAAGGACGACATCGAAGTCCTTTTTGAATATATTTAGTGAATTGGCCTCAACAACTTTCTGTGGTAGAGAATTCTACAGGTTCACCACTCTCTGGGTGAAGAAGTTTCTCCTCATCTCGGTCCTAAATGGCTTACCCCTTATCCTTTAGACTGTGACCCCTGGTTCTGGACTGCCCCAAAATTGGGAAAATTCTTCCTGCATCTAACCTGTCGAAACCCACCAGAATTTTAAATGGTTCTATGAGATCCCCTCTCATTCTTCTGAACTCCAGTGAATACAAGCCCAGTTGATCCAGTCTTTCTTGATATGTCAGTCCCGCCATCCCGGGAATCAGTCTGGTGAACCTTCGCTGCACTCCCTCAATAGCAAGAATGTCCTTCCTCAAGTTAGGAGACCAAAACTGTACACAATACTCCAGGTGTGGCCTCACCAAGTCCCTGTACAACTGTAGTAACATCTCCCTGCCCCTGTACTCAAATCCCGTCGCTATGAAGGCCAACATGCTATTTGCTTTCTTAACCGCCTGCTGTACCTGCATGCCAACCTTCAATGACTGATCTCGTTGCACCTCCCCTTTTCCTAATCTGTCACCATTCAGATAATAGTCTGTCTCCCTGTTTTTACCACCAAAGTGGATAACCTCACATTTATCCACGTTATACTTCATCTGCCATGCATTTGCCCACTCACCTAACCTATCCAAGTCACTCTGCAGCCTCATAGCATCCTCCTCGCAGCTCACACTGCCACCCAACTTAGTGTCATCCGCAAATTTGGAGATACTACATTTAATCCCCTCGTCTAAATCATTAATATACAATGTAAACAGCTGGGGCCCCAGCACAGAACCTTGCGGTACCCCACTATTCACTGCCTGCCATTCTGAAAAGTACCCATTTACTCCTACTCTTTGCTTCCTGTCTGCCAACCAGTTTTCAATCCACGTCAGCACACTACCCCCCAATCCCATGTGCTTTAACTTTGCACATTAATCTCTTGTGTGGGACCTTGTCGAAAGCCTTCTGAAAGTCCAAATACACCACATCAACTCCCTTGTCCACTCTACTGGTAACATCCTCATAAAATTCCAGAAGATTTGTCAAGCATGATTTCCCTTTCACAAATCCATGCTGACTTGGACCTATCATGTCACTGCTTTCCAAATGCGCTGCTGTGACATCCTTAATAATTGATTCCATCATTTTACCCACTACCGATGTCAGGCTGACCGGCCTATAATTCCCTGTTTTCTCTCTCCCTCCTTTTTTAAAAAGTGGGGTTACATTGGCTACCCTCCACTCCATAGGAACTGATCCAGAGTCTATGGAATGTTGGAAAATGACTGTCAATGCATCCGCTATTTCCAAGGTTGTTTGTGTCCTCAGTGAATACCGAACCAAAGTACTTGTTCAATTGGTCTGTCATTTCTTTGTTCCCCGTTATGACTTCCCCTGATTCTGACTGCAGGGGACCTACATTTGTCTTTACTAACATTTTTCTCTTTACATATCTATTGAAGCTTTTGCAGTCTGTCTTAATGTTCCCTGCAAGCTTCCTTTCGTACTCTATTTTCCCTGGCCTAATCAAACCCTTTGTCCTCCTCTGCTGAGTTTTAAATTTCTCCCAGTCCCTGGGTTCGCTGCTATTTCTGGCCAATTTGTATGCCACTTCCTTGGCTTTAATACTATCCCTGATTTCCCTTGATAGCCACGGTTGAGCCACCTTCCCTTTTTTATTTTTACGCCAGACAGGGATGTACAATTGTTGCAGTTCATCCATGCAGTCTCTAAATGTTTGCCATTGCCCATCCACTGTCAACCCCTTAAGAATCATTCGCCACCTATCCTAGCCAATTCACGCCTCATACCTTCAAAGTTACCCTTCTTTAAGTTCTGGTCCATGGTCTCTGAATTAACTGTTTCATTCTCCATCCTAATGTAGAATTCCACCATATTATGGTCACTCTTCCCCAAGGGGCCTCGCACAATGAGATTGCTAATTAATCCTCTCTCATTACACAACACCCAGTCTAAGATGGCCTCCCCCCAGTTGGTTCCTCAACATATTGGTCTAGAAAACCATCCCTTATGCACTCCAGGAAATCCTCCTCTACCGTATTGCTTCCAGTTTGGTTAGCCCAATCTATATGCATATTAAAGTCACCCATGATAACTGTTGCCCCTTTATTGCATGCACCCCTAATTTCCTGTTTGATGCCCTCCCCAACATCACTACTACTGCTTGGAGGTCTGTACACAACTCCCACTAACGTTTTTTGCCCTTTGGTGTTCTGCAGCTCTACCCATATAGATTCCACATCATCCAAGCTAATGTCCTTCCTAACTATTGCATTAATCTCCTCTTTAACCAGCAATGCTAACCCACCTCCTTTTCCTTTTATTCTATCCTTCCTGAATGTTGAATACCCATGGATGTTGAGTTCCCAGCCCTGATCATTCTGGAGCCACGTCTCTGTAATCCCAATTGCATCATATCTGTTAACATCTATTTGCACAGTTAATTCATCCACTTTATTACGGATACTCCTTGCATTAAGACACAAAGTCTTTTGGCTTGTTTTTTTAACACCCTTTGTCCTTTTAGAATTATGATGTAGTGTGGCCCTTTTTGTTTCTTGCCTTTGTTTACTCGGCCTTCCACTATTGCTTTTTACCTTTCTACCATCTGTTTCTGACTCCATATTACTTCGCCCTGTCTCGCTGTATAGGTTCCCATCCCCCTGCCATATTAGTTTAAACACTCCCGAACTGCATTAGCAAATGTTACCCCCAGGTCATCAGTTCCAGTCCTGCCCAAGTGCAGACCGTCCCTTTTGTACAGGTCCCACTTTCCCCAGAACTGGTTCCAATGTCCCAGGAATTTGAATCCCTCCCTCTTGTACCACTGCTCAAACCATGTATTTATTCTAACTATCTTGCTCTCTCTACTCTGATTAGCACTTGACACTGGTAGCAATCCAGAGATTACTACCTTTGAGGTCCTACTTTTTAATTTAACGCCTAGCTCCATAAATTCAGCTTGTAGGACCTCTTCCTGCTTCTTACCTATATCGTTAGTACCTACATGTTCCACGACAGCTGGCTGTTCACCCTCCCTCTCCAGAATGCTCTGCTGCTGCTCCGAGACATCCTTGACCCTTGCACCAGGGAGGCAGCATACCATCCCTGTGAGGATGTGCCTCACTGAAATGGTACAGCTTTGATGGAAAAAGTTCATCCCTAGCGAATTAAACTTAGTGGTACTGGGAGTTGCAGTGGAGTTCGAGCGGAGAACATACCACGGAAAGAACTCGTAAGGGAGTGATGGGAATAGAGTGAAAACAGTACTTCAATAATGGGAATTTGATGAGATTGAGAATTCAGAATTGAGGAAGAATGAGGAGCAGAGTAGTTTAATTGAAGGTTAAGGAGATAAGAATATAACTTTATCAAATGCTTAATTAACATTTATTGTAAGAATGGAAGTACAGGAAGGGGCATTGATGTTAGGTTCATGCAGGATGAGGGAGCTTCAAGTAGAAGATGTTAATTTGGACAAGCACATCGGCAGGAAATGTTTCCGACTGAGGTTACTTGAGTTCAAGCTCTCACAACTTGAGGTGGTGTTGGAGAATCAATTATGAGTAACAAAATAGATCAGAAAGATAAATGAGATAAACGTGAGAGCATATTTGGAGCAGTGATCATAATATTATATGGTTTCAGGTTCAAATAGAAAGTGAACATTTTAGTATAAGAAACAAGAGCAAGGAATAAGGCAGATTTTAGAAAGATGAGAGGCTAGAAATTGAATCTTATTATTCCCGTTTTACAGGTGGGAATGATGTTGCTGCCATTGGGCAGGAGTCGAAATTTGTAGGGGCTCAGGTAGCCTTCGGGACCAATGACAAGGTATGTAAGGAATGGAGGGCATTGGAAAAGTCTGTAATCAGAGGAGGGGAAAGCCTGGGGCAGAGCGGCCCAAGGTATTCATGTTGGGCTGTAAGTAGCATTCCTGCTCCTCCTGGCCTTCAAGGAACCATGACATTTATTTTTAAAAGAAATGTAATTAGCTCTCCTATGGCCAGATCCTGAATGCCACCAGCTTTTGCTGACAAGCTTGAGACCGTGTGGCCCTTGGTCAGGCCTGCAGATAAAATAGCATGCACGTCCTGATGATGTAACTTTGCCAAGTAAATTCAGCTCCTTCTCCTCTGGGTAGTGCCTGATTGTTGGCTATTTAAAATGGTTGGGGTGCGGGAATGCAGCATAAATTGCCCCGCCATCGGAACCTTCAAGCCCCATTTTCTTTGGGTGCAGGTGGGGGGAGTGGTTAAAGTTCTTGCTTACGAGTTAAGGGCAGTTTCTCAGAGTGGTTGGAAGTGGCTAGTGGTATCCCATAATATTCTCTTCTAGACCACTTTTGTTCACTGTTTACATCGATGATATGGATATAGAGCTTCAAGAAGTGCTGTCCAAATTTGCAAATGATATTCAATTAAGAATCATAGTAAATAATTCCAAGGACCAAAGGAAGCAGCAAAAAAATATTGATAAGATGATACAGGTTGCACCTCCCTTATCCAGCACCCTCGGGACCTGGCCTGTCCCTAATGAGGGATTTTGCCGGATGACGGGAGGTCACGTATTTGGGTGGACTGCACCCTTAAGTGCTGTAGCTGGGTTAAGTGTGTCAGTCAGTCAGTCAGCCAATCAGAGTGCAGGGGGCCGAGAAGAGTTGGTGGGCCCCAAAGTGTCGGTGGGCCAAGAAGAGTTGGCGGGGCCCGAAGAGTTGGCAGGTCCCGGCGGGCCCAGAAGAGTCAGTGGGTCCAGAAGACTCGGTGGGCCCCAGCGAGCCCCGAAGAGTCGGCTGGCCCTGAAGAGTCGGCCCGATCCACTGGAGGGAGCGCTGTGGGGAGGAGCAGCTGGTCTGAGGAATGTGGCTACAGGAGTTCCAGCAGGGCGACGAGGAGGAGGCAGCCAATCGAGGAGAAAGATTATATTGGTGAGTAGGATTTTGACGGTCGCATTCTGCGCATGCGCCACCCGCCGGCCAGGAATGATTCCGGGCGAGGGGTGATGCTGGATAAGGGAGTCCTGGATAAGAGAAGTTCAACCTGTATAATGGTTAAAAAAAATGGCAGCTAGAATTCAATGTCAATAAATGTGCGGTGGTACATTTTAGCTAAAGAAAAAGTAATTATTATACCATGAATGATGGAAAGTTGGGTGATGTGGAAGAGCAAAGGAATTTGGGCGTTCAGGTTCACAAGTTATTAAAAGTAGTAACTTAAGTGGATAAAGTCACAAAAAGCTACGAATGGAATACTGGGATTTGTGTCAAGAGATATGATCAATGGCCATAAGTTTCCGCTTTGGGCGCAATCGGTGACCCCGGTGCAAATTGTGCTCAATTGGGCTCATATGTGAATTTTTTGCTCAATGTTGCGCTCAAACTCATTTGTATATTGCTGTACTTAAAATCTACCGTGAACTAGCAAAATCGGGAAGTGTTTTAGAACGTAATTTTTAAAAACTCATTTTGAATTAAAAAATATTCCTTGATGTATTTAATAATGGATCTGGTGCAGTTTTATTAATACAGCTGAAAATTGGTTTATCAAAAAAATAAGCATATTTAATCAGAGCGTCGAGCCCACCACCTGTGAGTAACCCAATTTTAAATAACTGAAAATTACTTTAAAAACTAAATCGAACCATTTGCTGGTTATTTTGGTGTAAAATAGTCAGTTTCTTAGTAAATTAAAAAAATGTTTAAAGCTTTTAAAAGGTGCCTATTTGATTCCTTGGGCTAAAACTTTGGGGGCTTTATGTCACCCGTTACTATCCAACAATGATGAAAAGAGGATGGCCCCGCCCTTTCACCAACTGGTGCCGGATCCCACAGCGGCCTCCATTTTCCCAGGCCTGGCAGCGCTGCAGATGAGGTGTATTGCCCTGCAAAGTAAAATAAGAGAGTGGTGACATCACGTTGACTTAAAGTCATCACGGCGAACTTGGACCTTGGCACCTTCAGCGCTGCGTCCTAAGCTCACCATGAAAACCCAGCAGATTGACAGAGACGCTGTCAGCACCTCTTAGAGAGGCACACACATCTTTCAGGGAAGTTTGCATTTAAGCTTTTGAACTGCCTTTTTTGATTTTACTGAAGTAGTGGCTTGCTGCAATAGATGTTAAAAGTTTTTTTTAAGTGTCTAGGGAATGCTGCTGGACACTTGCAAGCCTGCGGACGGTAAAAGAATGCCTCTGACAAGACAGAAAAAGCTGCAAGTACTCAACAGGTCAGGCAACCTCTGTGGAGCGATAAACAGAGTTCTTGTCTCAGGTCAAGATGCTGTCTAATCTGTTTAGTATTTCCAGCATTTTATGTTGGCAATTCAGATTTACAGCATCCACTCGCAGACGGAAGAGGAAGAAGCCGAAGAGGAGGAAACAGAAGAGGAGGAAACAGAAAGAAGGTTGCAACCCAGACAGCCCCTTGCTGGCCAGGATATCTGGGATGGAATCAACCGCCTGCGATACCATTGACCACAACCCCAATTCCCCTTTCATTATTAGTCCTACACCTTACCTTCCCTCTGTTACTGACCATCATAGCGTCCTCTTGGCCACAATGCTGAAATAAAAGCCAGCAGAATGCAAACTTTCCAATCCAACTTTATACATCTATCCATCCAATGTGACATCAAGAAATCAACTCATCACACTTATGCATTCACTTAGTGACAGTCTTGTGTGTGCCTACTGATGTCGCACAGTGCTACCAAATTGGCAGCAGTATGGCTGGTGGAAGGCTGCAGACTTTCAGTGGAACACTGCAAATGATCTTGTTGGTCAACTTTGAGGAGCTGGTAGCTGGGTGTGTCAAATCGAGTGATGGTGTTTCTTCTCTTTCTCCTTCTCCTTATTCTTCTCCTCTTCCTCCTTCTTTTCCTCCTCTTTCCTCCTCTTTCCTCCTCCTCCTTCCTCCTTTTTAATTATTCTTCCTTTTTCTTCTTCTTTTCTCCCTCTTGTGATGAGGGGAGGGCGGAAAAGCAAGAGGTGCATGCCAGATGAGTATCTTTTCAGCCTCGTCATTGGCCAAGGGCTCAGCCATGTCCCTGCCCAAGAATAGCCTGTAACGTCTCCTCCAAGGGGTTGAGATGAGACGAACAGTAGGAGATGTGCCTCGTTGTTGATAGATTGTTGGTAGGTGAATGATTGGTGGAGGAGTGGGGGGATGGGTGGCAGGCAGGGGTAGTCGTGCACGGAGAAGTGTGTAAGGCTAGTGGTGCAATTGGTAGGAGACGGTTCTTGAAGATGCATTCACTAATCTTGACCACTGATCTGAGGTCATGAAGCCTCATTGGGCACTGGAGCTAAGTGGTGGGGGCAACACTACTGGCAGTGACGGCCTCGATGATCTGGTCCCACATCATTCTTTCTGTAGGGCCTGCTGGCCCCTGTGGGTAGATGACCTCTCTTGCAGTGTTGACCCTCTGCACACATCTGGAATGCTGCATACGAGAACCTAGGTGCCCCTTCCCTGGCTTGCTGAGCCATTTGTGTTAGTGCTGAAGCAGTTTTACCATTTTTTGAGATTCAAAGGGAACTCAGCTTTAATTGCTGAAGTCTGCCATTTGGGACTTCTTTTCAATGCTAATTTTTTAAAGGCAATAAGGTTGAAAACTTCATTTTTTCACTTCATTTTAATTTTTATTAGTTCTGAAGGCATTGTCCTTTTAATTACCCACAATTCCTTGCAATCTCCATAGCTTTGCTTCCAGAGACTATTAGAAGCTGGAACTCCACTTCAGGATGAGAATTTCAATTTCCATGCCTGCATTAATGCCATCAGGAGGTGTTATACAGTAAGTTAGCAGTGGGCTAAACCCAGATATAAAATGTAATATAAGAGTTTTAGTACAAAGACCAGGAGAAATGTTTTTACATAGAAAGTTATGAGACAGTAAAATGCCCAAAAAAGAAAAACTTGCATAATATATATATATAAAACACCTTTCATGACCTGAGAATATCCAAAGCATTTTACAGCAATTAAATAATTTTGACGTGTACTCACTGTTGTAATGTAGGAAACATGGCAGCTAATTTGCACACAGCAAGGTCTCAGAAACAGTAATGAAATAAGTAAGTAACCAGATCATATGTGTTATGTCTGTAATGTACTTATGAATGACTCAACGAGGCAATGTGTTGTACTCAAACTGTAGTGACCTTGGTCCTTTATTCGTAACTCCAGAGTAAGGCAGCTGCATGGTGGCTAGCCTTTTATACAGCCCCTGCCACCATGGCAGGAAAGCCCAGTCTCCACCAGTTGCACCATCTAGTGGTGCCAGCATAGTATATACACAGTGTAAACCTTATTAAAAGTACATCAGGTAAACAAGTTTCCATCTTATGCAATTATACAGTGACTACACAGAGAGTATATCTATAGTCTGCATATATAACATCACTCTCCCCCAAGTCCTTTGTGCCAATTACTTTTGCACTATGTGCTCTGGCTTAGCTCTCCACAGACTTAAGTGCCAATAGCTCTTGCACCTTGGCTGTGCTTTGGCTTGCCTCTCTTCCTGTTAACCCCCAAATCCTTTTGCCACAACGCTGGGTAGTGGTTACCAGTTTGGATGGTTCGAAGATGCAGTGGAGGTTCCAGTGGGTTCTGGGTGTGATCCATGTGTGTGTCCATGACTACATACATCCATTTAACGCCCCCCCCCCCACACAGCGAGATCATGTAGCGGGCCTGTTACATTAACATAGAGGATCAGACACAGTGCAAATACAAAGAAAGGAAGAAAAAAAAACAGTGTGTATCGTGACACCTTGGTTCAGTGACTTACATTCGTTACGTTTTGCGGTCGTGCACCAGGATTGGGTAGATTGCATTCATGGTTCAGTCATGGTCAGTACTGAGGTAGCAGTACAGGTATGCGAGGACGCTGGTTCCAGAGCAACTGGATGGTGTCCTAGTCGTCTGATGGCGGCGCTGCACCCCTTGCTAGCGGGGTGGGCTAGGTTCACTCACCTTGCCAGGACTCAGAGCCTTTGCCGTTGCCTAGTGGTGGGCAGAGCCACAGATGTGTGTGGCCTCCCTGTCCTCCTTTAAGGGCAGCAGAATCTTCTGCTCGCTCTGTAACAGTGTTGGGAACCTGGCTGTTCCAGATCCCATTTGGGGAACTCATTGGTTCTGACCTTTCGCTCCCGGACATGGCCGAGGTAGTGACTGGGTCTGGGGGCTGCGCCGTCTCCACCTGGGTGGTGGACAATGGCGGCCGACTGCGCATATTGGTGCCGTTTTCGTTTCCAGGTCCGTGGCGAATAGTGCCATTGGGTGCCTGCAGCATGGGATAGACCTGGGGCAGGGTATCAGGATCAGTGCCTTCACCCTCCTGAGGTTGCTGGCCTATAATATATGGGGACACCTGGGGCAGGGCATCAGGATCATGCCTTTACCCTCCCGAATTCGTTCGCTTGCTACTTTTGTGGACACTCTATTCCCGACATCTTGCAACAACATTTTATTCTTTACATTAGGAATAGTACCAACATCTCGCATCAACGTTTTGTTCCCAATCTTAATCGGTTCGGTATATTGATTGCCATGCATACAATGTCTCTTTAAGTTCAGTTGGTTGCAGGTCTCCTTTAAGAGAACCCTGATGGCTTTACCCCAATCAAATCCTTTGTTTGACACCACGTGTTGGTCGCTCAGCGTTGCACCTCGTGGTATTGCCGCGGCCATCTTTTTTTTCAGCCACGCTGCACCTCGCTGCAGCAGGGACGCCATCTTGCCTCTGTCCTCGAGGTCGACTGCCTTGATCCTTCTCTCCCACGATTCTGCCGCAAGTGTGCCTGTGAATTCAATCTTCCTCCCCAGGAGTCCTACCACTAGAGCCGGGAATGTACTTTTAGGTCGTTCCGGTCGGATCATTGCCACGCAGTCATGATGGATGATCTGTGCCTCAGGTGCTGCGCTGGTCTGTTCTCTGGTGCCTGGTTCAAGCGAAGGTGAGGTTTTGCTCTGCCTCTGAGAATGGAGGATATCAATTGCTGCAGTGAAGAGGTCTTCCCATTTCCACTGGATCTTCCCCATCCACCTTCTTCCGAGTAGCGTTGGACCATCACCTGCAACAACCCACAGAGGTAACTTGTGCACCACGCCATTATGGATTACACTTACATCCGCACTACCAAGGACTGGGATTAGCTCCTTGGTGTAGATGCGCAACTTTTCCTCTACTGGAACCAACTCGGGTCGTTTTTCATTCCATAGCCTCTCAAAGGCATCCTGGCTCATCACTGATTGGCTCTCTCCCGTGTCCACTTCCATGAAGACTGGAACGCCGTTTATCTCAACTTCCATCTTCACTGGAGGACAATCGGTGGTGCAGGTAATCACTCCATGCACTCCTTGGGGCTGAGCTGCCTCTCTGGTCAAATCATCATACTCCCCGCTAGATTCAAAGTCATTTACCGACTCCTCTGCTAGATGGTGAGTCGTATTCCTTTTACACATATGCTGGAGGTAGCCCTTCATGTTACAGGCTTTGCATACGTACTCAGCAAACCAACACTGGTGAGCCCTATGGTTTCCTCCACAACACCAGCATGGTGCTACTCGATTTTCACCCCTCAGTGGACTCTGAGTTCTGGAACCCTGAGGTCTGTGCTCTCTGCCCTGGGTAGAACCACGTTCTACAGTCTTGCCTGTGAAAGGTACCATTCTGTGTACAGTGCTTGCCAAGTTTGAGTCCACAGGATGAATAATTTGCTTGGTGCTGCAGCTCGAGATCATGACTGATGCTGATGGTCTTCTGCAGGTTGACTGTGGTGTCGACAGATAATAGCTTGTGAAGGAGGCCCTCGTGGCCAATTCCTATAACGAAGATGTCTCGCAATGATTCATTGAGGTGCGTGCCAAAATCACATGGTGCGGCAAGTCTCCTGAGGTTGGCAGCATATTTTGCAATCTTCTGGCCCTCAGGTCTGTGGTGAGTGTAGAATCTGTGCCTGGCCGTGAGGATGCTCTTTTTTGGTTTTAGTTGATCGCGAATTAGTTCAGTCAGCTCATCGTATGTCTTATCCTTGGCCTTTGTGGGTGCCAGCAAGTCCCTGACGAGGCGGTAGACCTCGGGCCCACAACTGGTCAGAGGATAGCCTTGCGCTTCTCCGCCGATGCGTCCGTCTCCCCTGCCAGGTCATTTGCCACGAAATATAGCTCGAGCCTTTCCGTGAAGGCATCCCAATCATCACCCTCTGCGAAGTCTTTTAGTGTGCCAAAGGTAGCCATAATCACGTGAAAGTCCGTATTCTCGTCGCCAGTTGTTATGTCTGTAATGTACTTATGAATGACTCCACGAGGCAATGTGTTGTACTCAAACTGTAGTGACCTTGGTCCTTTATTCGTGACTCCAGAGTGAGGCAGCCTCATGCTGGCTACCCTTTTATATAGCCCCTGCCACCAGGGCAGGAAACCCCGGTCTCCACCATTTGCACCCTCTAGTGGTGCCAGCATAGTATATACACAGTGCAAACCTTATTGATAGTACCTCTGATAAACAAGTCTCCATCTTATGCAACTATACAGTGACTACACAGAGAGTATATTTATAGTCTGCATATACAACAATATGCTTTTTAGGTGTTGATTGTTCTTCTTAGGATAGTGCCATGGAATCTTTTATGTACATCTGAGAGGGCAGACGGGACCTTGATTTAACATTTCATTCGAAAGACTGCACTTCCGGCAGTGCAGCATTCCCTCAGCACTGCACTGGAGCGTCAGCCCATATTATTGTGCTCAAGTCTCAGGAATGGGGTTTGAACTCACAACTCTCCACTGAGACATGGCAGACACCAGAGATAGTGATAGAAGCAGAGACCATGTCAACATTCAAGAATTACATAGGATTACATAAGATATACGGCAGAGAAACAGTCCATTCGGCCTAACCAGTCCATGCCAGCATTTCTGCTCCACTCGAGCCGCCTCCCATCTTTCCTCATCTAAATCTATCAGCATAGCCCTCTATTCCCTTTTCCCTCATATGCTTGTCTAGCCTCCCTTTAAATCCATCTATACTATTCGCTTCAACCACTTCCTGTGGTAGCGAGTTCCACATTCTCACCACTCTTTGGGTAAATCATTTTCTTCTTACTTCCCTATTGATTTCTTGGTAACTATCTCATATTGATAGCCTCTAGTTATGCTCGTCCCCATAAGTGGAAACATTTTCTCTGTATCCACTCTATCAAAATCTTTCAGAATTTTAAATACTTCTATTCGGTCAGCCCTCAGCCTTTTTTCAAAAGAAAAGAGACCCAGCTTGTTCATCCTTTCCTGATATGTATACCCTTGAATTTTTAGTATCATCCTTGTAAATCTTCTCTGCACCCTCTCCAGTGTTCTATATCCTTTTTTATAATATGGTGACCAGAGCTGAATATATTGTAGATAGCTAGTTGAAAGATGGGAATAAAGGGATATGGGAACAGGGTAGGCAGATGGGATTAGGACAACTGCTTGTGTGGTGGATAAACATTGATATGGACTACTTTGGCTGAATGGCCCATTTCTGCATTGTAATATCTAAGTAATTCCATGCACTGGCCATGCCCAAAATCTCTAATCTGTCCTTTTCTTATTCCTACTGCCTAAATAATACACAGTATTGAACATTATTCAGTCCCGGGATTTAAGTGTATGGACTGGAGTCTGGGGGGCTCTATGCTTACCATTTTACCCAATTACCGATTACACAGGATTTTTGATATTGGCCGATTTAAATTGTTAGTTTATACAGGCAAGAATGACAGTTACGAACACACGAACATAAGAAAATAACAGCCAGGAAAAGACCAACTGTTCCATCCAGCCTGTCCCACACAGTTGTGACGCCTTATGCATCTTCATACATACACTCCCCACCCACCATGTAATCTTCAGAAGTGGCGGAAAACCAGATTTAAAAACCCAGGCCAATTAGGGAAAATAGCTGGAAAATTCACCTCCCACCTCCTTAGGCAATCAAAACTAGTCTAGTGTAGCACATATTACCTCTAGAACTGCAAGTTTCCTGGGGGAAAAGTGAGATTGGGCTGGAACATAATTTAACCGACAGGAAATTTACATACATTTTGTAAATTTACATACATTAAGTACATACATTACTCCTTCCTTCCCGAGTCCAAGAATTTCAAATCCAGAGAGTTTAAAAAGTGTACGTATTTATAGAAAACATGGCTGGGAATTTCCTTGGATTTGTTCCGTTGCCCGAACTTCGCCGAAAGTACGACAGAAATTCCATTTACACCATTTCCAGCCCTTGTTTAATCAAGACTTGTGGATTGCAGCCTGGATGTCTTTAACGAATGACATTCCCTGACACTGACCCTCACTACTTAACTTGCTCTCTGATTGTGGAATTGCTAAAACAAAGTTAGCAGTGTTAGTTTTTTCTGCTACCCATCTTTAAAAAGAGGAAATGCAAATAATCAGGGATACGGTCAATGAAAGGAGCATCCTACTATCACAGAGCTGTAAAGGTACAAAATGAAGTTGTGAACTAGGGTCAAAATGTCACCAATGGTCCACAGAAGCCTATCTTATCAGTGTTTAGTTAAAGGGTAAACATATATCTTTAGCATTAGCACAGCACACTTGAAAGGAATATGAAGATAGAAAACCTTTGAAATACTGGTGGGAATGTAAAAAAGAGTTGAGCTCATGCTGTGATTGATAACAATGATGTGATTGGTGAACACAGTATGTATGGATCTGCTTCACTTTCTGTGGCTGGGCTGAACTGGAATCTCCACAACTTTTTTTTTCTCTTGACCATCTTCCCCTGTTATACAATAACTCCAGCAGAGAGGGTTGGTTGGTGAGCTTTATTGATTTGTTTCTGTTTTCCATTCACATGTCTCCCAGGCTAGAAAGCTTTGTGACTGATATGGCATCATGCATGCACATTTAATTAGGCTGCCCCTCAAAACCAGTGACCGTGTACTACACGGAATGGAGCAAGCACATTTTCAGTGGGGAGCAGGTGGAAGCTTCCCAATTTCCCACTTCCCGTTCACTGGAGATGTGCCAAGAGAAAGCATTTGGTGGAAATTCTACACAAGTGTACTTGCTGAGAATAGCTGAAATATTATTTTAGTGAATGATGATGAGATTAAAACATTAGGATTCCAAGAAAAGCAAAGTGCGCCAAAAGCTCCCGGATCTTTCTCAATACTGTGCCAAGTCTTCTGTGAGTTGGCATGCAACAGTTATCCAGAACAATTCTCCTTTCAGCTTTCCTTCCTAGTCCACTTGGTTCCCCTCCAAAGCAGCATAGCTGAGATTGGGATTTTTGCAGTTTTAAAGATGATCCTGTGTTCCTCCATTGTCTTGGCACCATTTATGTGCTTCAACACATCGTAACATCCAATGGATGCTTCACCAAAGTGCTGGAAATCTACAGTTTGTAGGTCAGCAGATCCACTTGCAATCAAGCAATACAAGTTGTGCTCAGTAGATCAAAAATTACATTTCAAGCTGAAAGCTTTGTAAACAGAGAAAATGAAGTTAGATGCATGCAACTTAAAGAGCATCCTACATAATCTGAGGAACAATCAGTTTAAATGTTACATAACAAGTTAGCAGATACAGCTTGTCAAAGTCACCTTTATGTTAATGATTCAATGTAACTGTACTGCGTTCCACATTAGCTGTCCAGCTGATCAAACAGAAAGTCCTAGAGACTGACTTTACAGGATGACCGGGTAGAACATGTTGCACTGGAATCGGTCATTTGACACTCTGACACTGCAGTAGACTCCCATTAGATCAGCACACAGTAATACACATCTCATTAGAACACTCAAGTTATCATCTAAGTCATCTGGCTGAACATAGGTTGTATTTAGTTGCAACTGGAGAAGTAAAGCCTATTAAGGACATTTCCAGGACAAAATTTTCTTATCTGTGTTACAGATTAATTATACCACAAATTATGTTTAGCTGTGAAGCAATTTTGGTTTTGTATGATGCAAAATATCTAACATAACTACAGCTAAATGGGCAGCAGACAGAATTAGGCATTAAGGGAGTAATTTTGACTTTGTTCAATGGTGTAAAATGGGTGATAGCGAATCGGCAGGCCGTTTTACGTCCATTGACTTCAATAGAAATAAAATTGGAAGAAATGTAGAACAGGCTACCAATTTGCTATTACCTGTTTTACAGTTTCACAGAAATTCAAGAACTGCCCCCTTGGTGTAGACAAATCTGGAAGATGTTGGCCCAAAAATCCCGGTTTCTTCTTCCCACAGGCGTTCGACTAAAAATAAGAGAAAAGATGCGCACTTACCTTTAGGTCGAACGCTCACCAGAGATTCCGGACTTAAGGCCTTCTCTTCTTGTGCAATGGCACGTGTTCACGCTGGGACATCCGTAGGAGTCATGTGGGCCTGGACACCCAATCACGGTAAAGTTTTTCTCATTCATAGTAATAGGAGTTTTGTAAGTCTGAAACTCCTATTACCATGAATGAGAAACACCCCCAAACACTCAAACACTACATAAAACATTAAAAAAACACCTCACATGAATACATTATAGAAATTAAAGTTGATAGAAATGTTTTTGAGAAAAAAATATTTATCGATTTTTTAAAAAAAGTTTTAATTATGGTTTAAAATAAAATTACCTGAGTGGGCAGGGTTTTTAACATAAATATGTATTTTTTAATTTTATTTTTATATGTTTTTGATATGTTTTAAAACTCTTACGCTGGTAAAAGTAGGCTATGCGTCTGCTTTTACCAGACGCTCGAGTTTTAAGGACATTCGCAGGGCAAGAGATGGGCAAATACCTCAATCTCTGCCATGGAAAAGTCTTTCTCCCCGAGATGCGTGCGATCTGTCAAGCCAGGAACTTGACAGATCGGAAAACCGGCTTTTGCGATGCCTTCCCGGGTCTGTACATACTCAGTACTGATCTGGGGAGGCCAGAATTTCAGGGCCATTGCATCACAGCAGTTCAGATTTACAGTAGCTGCTACATAACTACAAATATTTTGAAGTACCATTTTAAAGTACTTGGAGAACAAGCTCCACTGATTGCTCTGTTAAAATAATTGTAGGGGCAGTCGAAGTGGCATCAGCACTCCTGGGCTAGGGAGGAGAAAGATTGCCTCATATTCTGCTCTTGATCATTATCTAGACTCTTGTGGGAAGTGTGTGCATGGACATCAATTGAGGACAGATATTGGAATTAACTGTGATGTCCCCCCGTTCTCCCATAGTCAAATATTCTGCTCACTGTCAAGGTACCAGAAGATGACTGCTGCCCATGGAGCTATACACCAGCCAGGGAGCAGCGTGCGGCGGTCTGTCCCAGAAATCGGCACGGTCCTGGCCGGCAAGACCATCAGCAGGCTGGGGCCATTAGCGGGAGCAGTGGGCGGCGGCATACCACAGCAGGGAACAGCACGTGCTGCTGCAGGAGGGTGACGGCTGCGAAGCCAGGTCGTTGATTGCAGGGGCGAAGGAGCAGCAAGAGTTTGTAGATGGAAGTGACCGGGGCCCAGGAGAGGCATGAGTTTGGGACTCAGAAGAGATGAGAGCCCTGGGGCAGCAGGGGCCAGCCCAGACTGCTATATGTGTGCGTGCTCGGTCCGTGCAGCAGAGTTGGTCTCCAGTCGTCTTGGGTAATCCTTGCCACTGGACCAAGACCTAGCTCTGTCAAGCCCGTGTGGTGGCTGGTGTGCAATGGCCACCACACGTTAAAAAAATCCACGCACAGGCATCTTCCACCCTTCAGGATGTAGTTCGGGATCCAGAATATTAGGTCCTTCATTGAGACACCTGTGAACTTATTCCTTTTCGGCGTGGAAGCAAGTCATCCTCGTTTCGAGGAACTGCCCATGATGATGATGTCACCAGCCAGAAGTCAACATCTTCAGGGGGGAGGTTTGCAGGGGAGAAAAGTGGCAGAAAGAAGAGGGGAAGAAAACACTCAGGCAGGTTGCTGGAACTCCTTTAAAGTTTTAATGTTAGTAAAGAGCTGAGAGGACAGTTGGCTCATTTCCAAACAAACTTGAGGTCTTCCAAAACTCGGCTGCCTGTGTCCTAACTCACACCAAGTCCTGCTCACCCATGTCCCCTGTGCTTGCTGACGTACATTGTCGGTTAAGCAACGCCTCAATTTCAAAATTATCATCCTTATTTACAAATCCTTCCATTGCCTCAACCCTCCCTATCTCTGTAATCACCTACTGCCTCACAACCCTCCGAGATATCTGCGCTCCTCAAATTGTGTCCTCTTGAGCATCCCTGATTATAATCATTCAATCATCGATGGCCGTGTCTTCAGCTGTCTAGGCCCCAAGCTCTGGAACTCTCTGCCTAAACCTCTCTGCCTCTCTTCCTCGCTTTCCTCTTTCAAGACGCTCCTTAAAACCTACCTCTTTGACCAAGCTTTTGGTCATCTGCAGTAATTCCTTCTTATCTGGCTCGGTGTCAAATTTATTTTTTTGTCTTATAACACTCCTGTGAAGCGCCGTGGGATGTTTTACTACTTTAAAGGCACTATATAAATACAAATTATTGTTGTTGTTAACAATGTAATCAGCATTTAGACATTGTGAATTTGATTTGAGACTGTAACAATTTGGAGCTGCTGACTTGCACTTTTGTTGAAATTGAATGAGTGCAAAATCAGTATGTGCCAAATAACTGCACCATCTCTATTAAAAACGGTGAGGGGTTCTAATGGTGTTGCACCTATTGATATTGCACCTCAAGGTTTGAATGGTATTGCACGTGGTGCATCCCTGTTATCAGCTACTGGAAAAGTCGTCGCTAGAGTCCTCCTCAACCGTCTTCTCCCTGTGGCTGAGAAGCTCCTCCCGGAGTCGCAGTGCGGATTTCGTCTCCGACGGGGCACAACGGACATGATTTTTGCAGCGTGACAGCTGCAGGAAAAATGCAGGGAACAGCGCCAGCCCTTATACATGGCCTTCTTCAACCTTACAAAGGCCTTTGACACTGTCAACCATGAGGGTCTATGGAGTGTCCTCCTCCGTTTCGGATGGCCCCAAAAGTTCAGCACCATCCTGCACCTGCTCCACGACGACATGCAGGCCATGATCCTTATCAACGGATCCATTACAGACCCAATCCATGTCCAGACCGGGGTCAAACAGGGCGGCGTCATCGCCCTAACCCTCTTCTCAATCTTCCACACTATCATGCGCCACCTCACAGTCAACAAGCTCCCCGCTGGAGTGGAACTAAACTACAGAACCAGTGGGAACCTGTTCAACCTTTGTCATCTCCAGGCCAGGTCGAAGACCACCCCAACCTCTGTTGTCGAACTACTGTACGCGGACGATGTCCGCGTCTGCGCACATACAGAAGCTGAACTCCAGGACTTAGTTGACATATTTACTGAGGCGTACGAAAGCATGGGCCTTACGCTAAACATCCGTAAGACAAAAGTCCTCCACCAGCCTGTCCTCACCGCACAGCACTGCCCCCTAGTCATCAAGATTCACGGCGTGGCCCTGGACAACGTGGACCATTTCCCATACCTCAGGAGCCTCCTATCAACAAGAGCAGATATTGACGATGAGATTCGACACCGCCTCCAGTACGCCAGTGCAGCCTTCAGCCACCTGAGGAAAAGAGTGTTTGAAGACCAGGCCTTCAAAACTGCCACCAAGCTCATGGTCTACAGGGCTGTAATAATACCCGTCCTCCTGTACGGCTCAGAGACATGGACCATGTACAGTAGACACCTCAAGTCGCTGGAGAAATACCACCAGCGATGCCTCCGCAAGATCCTATAAGTCCTCTGGGAGGACAGACGCACCAACATTAGCATCCTCGACCAGACCAACATCCCCAGCACTGAAGCACTAACCACACTCGATCAGCTCCACTGGGCAAGCCACATCGTTCACATGCCAGACACGAGACTCCCAAAGCAAGCGCTCTACTCGGAACTCCTTCATGGCAAACGAGCCAAAGGTGGGCAGAGGAAACGTTACAGGGACACCCTCAAAGCCTCCCTGATAAAGTGCAACATCCCCACTGACACCTGGGAGTCCCTGGCCAAAGACCGCCCTAAGTGGAGGAAGTGCATCTGGGAGGGCGCTGAGCACCTCGAGTCTCATCGCCGAGAGCATGCAGAAATCAAGCGCAGGCAGTGGAAAGGGCGTGCGGCAAACCTGTCCCACCCTCCCTTACCATCAACTATCTGTCCCACCTGTTACAGGGACTATGGTTCTCATGTTGGACTGTTCAGCCACCTAAGGACTCATTTTAAGAGTGGAAGCAAGTCTTCCTTGATTCAAAGGGCCTGCCTATGATGATAGGATTGCTCCTCAAGGTTCTAATGGTATTGCATCTAAAGGTGGAGCTGTACGCATAGCTTTACATGAACAACTGATTATAATGAAAGTGGATTTAACGTTACTTGACGATGGCTATGCAAACACAAAAGAATTATAGCCTTCAACTTTTAAGGTAAAAGTTTCCCACTGAGCCAAATTTCAGCTCTGAACTTGATAGTTGGCACTGAATAAGCACAGTTTTGACCATTTTCCCCACCCCAACCCCCAACAAAGAAATATTTGATCCACAACCCTTCCTTCCAACTCGCCAAGATCTTGCCTCTTCCTTATTAAACAGAATTTTTGTGTTCACACTACCTCAACAAGCAAGACATCAGCCCTCTATCTCCACTGACCTAAATTCCATTTTGTCAGCACTCCCTTCTTCTAACATTCCTTTCGCTTCTTACCACTCTCCCTTCATTCCTCTCCCTTTCATTTTATCTTTCTTTTATCCCGATCCCCTCCTCTTCCACTGTCTTCTTTCCCTTCCCATTGTCTTTCCTACTCTTTCACTCCCCCTCCCCTCCTTTCCCCGCCCTGCCTCCCCTTCTCTTCCATCCCCAATCCCCTTCCTTCTCTCCTCCTCCTATTTCCCTCCTCCTCCCTTTCCCTGCTGCTGGCACCGCGACAATGGTTCAATTATTCCCCTGCTGCTTGAACCTTCAAAATTCAAATTGCTCTTGACTACCTGTGTGTAACACCATGGTAACTCAGCGAGTTATCTAAAAAAAAACTAGCTTGGTTGGAGATATCTTCATTTTAGTTATTAAGTTCCCTTCCTGTGGATACCTGCAATTTCAAATCTCCACTCCGATCTGGTGCTAGACATTGTATTTATGGAGAATTATCTGGCCCCATCCATGACAGCACAACAGAGATTTACTGGAAGGCGTGGGAATTATATTCGTCACACTATATCCCACTCCATCATAACGAAGTGTAGTGGAGCTCATATGCTCAGCAACACCATTAGAACACCCCCTCTAAAAATCAAGCCATGACTGAGAATTATATTCCATTTAAACATCCTTTTCTGTGCCTCTATATTCCTGTTGATTATTTTTGTAGAAGCATGGAGCCAGATGGCATCATCAGGAAGTGGTTATTGTGTCCATTATACGTGAGAGATCTGAATTCATACTTGAAGAAGTATAATTATTAACCTGGGCTGAGTCATTGATCGTGTTATTGATGGAATGGAATCAATGCGCAGGTTAAGTTAGCTTTTTTTCACTATCTTGCTCAGCTCCTTTTCCAAGCGAACTCCCTACTTTTGTCATCAACACTCACTATTTAAGCAACATTTTATTTTTACTAATTAACAAATAGAAAAATAGGATGTTACAATCAATTATGATTCTTTGCAAGAAAATATATATTTTTAAAACTGACCCTTATAACGACATTTACACTTTAAAGTAATTGCTTAATAGGTGAATGAAATGCTGCAGGAGGGTGATGGCTGACTGCATTGCGGGCAGGTACAGCAGGAGCGGTGAGGTTGGGACAAAGGAGCAGCAAGAGTTCGTAGAGGGATGTGATCGGGGCCCAGAAGAGGCGAGGGCCCAGAGGCAGCACGGGGCAGCACAGGCCAGCCCACACTGCGATATGTGTGTGCACTAGGTTCGTGCAGCAGAGCTGGTCTCCAGTTGTCTTGGTTAATCCTTGCCACTGGACCAAGACCTAGCTCTGTTGAGCCCGTGTGGTGGCTGGGATGCAACGGCCACCACACATTAAAAAAATCCACACACAGGCACCTTCAGGATGTAGTTCGGGATCCGGAATGTAATTGAAACACCTGTGAACTAATTCGCTTTCGTCGTGGAAGCAAGTCATCCTCGTTTCGAGGGACTGCCTATGATGATGAATGAAATAAATGGACGTTTCCAATTACTGCTTGGACCAACTCATAACAGAAAGGTAACAACATGCACAAAGTATGACAAAACATGACGACGAGAGCAGGAGCAGAGGAGGAGCTACGGCGGGGATAAAAGGAGCAGTGCTCGAGGCCCGAGACAAGTGGCAAGAGCGGGATCAGGGGAGCAGTGACATGGTTGACAGGAGCAGCACCCGAGGCCCGAGACCGGCCACGAGAGTGGGACCAGAGGAGTGGGGGCAGGGTTGACAGGAGTTAGCTTGGAGCGGGAGCAACTCAACAGAGGCAAAAATCTGACGTCAGAGTGACGTCGGCTCAAGGGAAAAAGCTGATTGATGAGTAGCGGTGAGTGTTTTTGTTTTCTAGTTTTAAGTTTATTTCATAGTCAAATAGTTCATTCTTTATTTCATAGTCAAATAACTAGAGGCATGGCAGGGCAGCTCAGTCCCGTGGGGTTCATATCCTGTGCCATGGGGTAAGTCCTGGACACTTCGCGTAGCCTGGACGACCACATATGTAGGAAATGTTACCAGCAACAGCACCTCGAGCTCCAGATTTTGGAGCTTCAGCGGTGGCTTAAGTCACTGCAGTAGATCAGCAAGGCTGAGAAATTCATGGAAAGCACGTTTCCAGAGGTGGCCATCCCACAGCTTAAGAGAGTGCAGGCAGAGAGGAAGCGGGTGACTGCCAGACAAAAGAGAAGGACCAAGCAAATAGTGCAGGAGTCCCTGCGTACATCTCACTCTCTAACCAGTATACTGCTCTGAATACTGGTCGGAGCGATGGTTTCTCTGGGGAGTGCAGCCAGAGCCAAGTCCACGGCACCACAGGTGGCTCAGCTGCATAGGGCGGGAGAAAAAGAGCGGAGGAGCAATAGAGGTAGGGGATTTGATAGTTAGAGGAGCAGAAAGGCATTTCTGCGGCCGCAGACATGACTCCAGGATGATATGTTGCCTCCCTGGTGCCAGGGCATTTTGGAGACAGAGAGTGAACAGCAATGGTCGTGGTCCATGTTGATACCAATGACATAGATAGAAAGAGGGGTGAGGTCCTGCAGGCAGATTTTACGGAGCTAGGAGAGAGATTAAAAAGCAGGACCTCAGGATTACTCCTGGTGCCACGTGCTAGTGAGTACAGAAATAGGAGGATAGGACAGGGAGGGCTGAAGCATTGGGACTGTTTCTAGGGGAGTTGGGAACTGTACAAGCCATATGTGTTGCACCTCAACAGAGCGAGGACAAATATCCTTGTGGTGGGGTTTGTTAGTACTATTGGGGAGTATTTAAACTAGTTTGGCAGGGGGATGGGAACCTGAGAATACATTGAGTAGGGAGAGAAGCAAAGCTGGAATTGGAAAGCAAAAAAGTAGAAAGTGAATTTGGAAGACAGAGGAAACAAGGGCTAGAAAATAGATAACAAGGACGTTTGGCCGTGCTAAATTGTATATACTTCAATGCAAGGAGTATAAGGAATAAGGCAGATGAGCTGAGAGCAAAGGTTGACACTTGAGAGTACGATATTATAGCTATTACTGAGACATGGCTGAAAGAAGGGCAGATATGGCAGCTCAACATTCCTGGTTGCAGGGTTTTCAGATGGGATAGAGAGGAGGGTAAAAAAGGTGAGCGGGTGTCGTAGTATTGATTAAAGAAACAATTACAGCTGTGAGAAGGGATAATATATTAGAAGGATCATCAAATAAGGCCATATTGGTTGATTTGAAGAACAAAAAAAGGTAGATCACACTGCTGGGAGTGTAATATAGACCAAGCAGTCAGAGGAAGATAGAAGAGCAAATATGTAGACACATTTCTGAGAAGTGCAAAAACTATAGGACCATAATAGTCGGGGATCTCAACTACCTTAATAATAACTGGGATAAAATTAGTGTGAAAGGTTTAGACGGTACGGAATTCCTAAAATGCATTCAGGAGAACTTTTTTAGCTAGTATGTAGCAAGCCCAACATGGGAGGGATGGTTCTGGACTTTGTTTTAGGGATGAAGCTGGGTAGGTGGAAGGGATATCAGTGGGAAAGCATTTTGGTGCTCGTGATCATAATTCAGTTAGATTAGGGTAGTTATGGAAAAAGACAAAGATAGACCAGGAATAAATGTTCACAATTGGGGAAAAGCCAATTTTGATAAGCTGAGAGGTGATTTAGCCATAGTGGACTGGAAACGGCTACTTGAAGGTAAATCAGTGCCAGAGCAGTGGGAGGAATTCAAGGAGGAAATCCGGAGGGTTCAGAGCAAGTATGTTCCTTTAAAGAAAAAGGGTGGAACTAACAAATCTAGAGCCCCCGGATGTCAAGGGACATACAGGGTAGGATCAAGAAAAATAGGGATGCTTATGATAGATACCAAGAGCTCAATACTGCATAAACTCTAGAGGAGTATAGAAAGTGCAAGGGTTAAATTAAAAAGGAAATTAGAAAAGCAAAGAGAGAGCATGAAAACCTTTCAAGTGAATTCAAGGAACACCCAAATATATTTTATAAATACATTAAGAGCAAGAGGATAAAGAAAGAGTAGGGCTTATTTGAGACCATAAAGGTAATCTGTGTGTGGAGGCAGAAGACGTGAGTATGGTTCTTAACAAATACTTTGCATCTGTTTTTACAAAAGAGAGGGGCGATGCAGACATTGCAATCAGGGAGGAGGAGTGTGAAATATTAGATGAAATAAACATAGTGAGAGAGGAAGTATTAAGGGGATTAGCAGCCTTGAAAGTGGATAAATCCCCAGGCTCAGATGAAATATATCCCAGGCTGTTAAGAGAAGCAAAAGAGGAAATAGAAGAGGCTCTGACCATCATTTTCCAATCCACTCTGGCTACAGGTGTGGTGCCGGAGGACTGGAGGACTGCTAACGTGATACCTTTGTTTAAAAAGGGAGAAAGGGATACACCAAGTAATTACAGACCAGTCAGCCTAAACTCAGTGGTGGGAAATTTATTGGAAAAAATTCTGAGGGACAGGATAAATCTTCATTTAGAAAGTCACGGATTACTCAAGTACAGTCAGCATGGATTTGTTAAGGGAAGGTCATATCTGATTAACTTGATTGAATTTTTTGAGGAGGTAACAAGGAAGGTTGATGAGGGTAGTGTGTTTGTTGTAGTGTATATGGATTTTAGCAAGGCTTTTGATAAGGTCACACATGGCAGACTGGTCACAAAAGTAAAAGTCCATTGGATCTAGGACAAAGTGGCAAGTTTGATCCAAAAATTTGTTGAGAAACAGGAAGCAAAGGATAATGGTTGATGGGTGTTTTTGTGAATGGAGGGCTGTTTCAAGTGGGGTTCCACAGAGATCAGTACTAAATCCCTTGCTTTTTGTGGTATATATCAGTGATTTAGACTTGAATGTAGGGGGTGTGATTAAGAAGTTTGCAGATGATACTAAAATTGGCTGTGTGGTTGATAATGAAGAAGAAAGCTGTCGACTGCACGAAGATATCAATGAACTGGTCAGTGGGCAGAACAGTGGCAAATGGAAGTCAATCCAGAGAAGTGTGAGGTAATACATTTGGGGAGGGCTAACAAGACAAGGGAATATACATGAAATGGTAGGGCACTGAGAACTGTAGAGGAACAAAGGGACCTTGGAGTGCATGTCCATAGATCCCTGAAGGTAGCAGGCCAGGTAGATAAGATGGTTAAGAAGGCATACGGAATACTTGCCTTCATTTGCCAAGGCATAGAATAAAAGAGCGAGGAGGTTATGCTTGAACTGTATAAAATACTAAGTTAGGCCAAAGCTAGAGTACTGCATGCAGTTCTGGTCACCACATTACAGGAACGATCTGATTGCACTAGAGAGGGTAGAGAGATTTACTAGGATTTTGCCTGGACTAAATAATTTTAGCTATGAGGAAAGATTGGATAGGGTGGGTTTGTTTTCGTTGGAACTCTTTGAATGAGGGGAGACCTTATTGAGGTGCAAAATATTATGAGGCGCCTAGATAGAGTGGCTAAGACGGATCTATTTCCCTTAGCAACAACCAGGAGTCATAGAGTTAAAGTAATTTGAAAAAGGTTTAGAGGGGATTTGAGGGGAAATTTCTTCACCCAGAGGGTGGTGGGGGTCTGGAACTCACTGCCTCAAAGGGTGGTAGAGGCAGAAACCCTCACCATATTTAGAAAGCACTTGGATGTGCGCTTGAAGTGCCATAACCTACAGGGCTCTACCAAGAGCTGGAAAGTGGGATTAGTCTGGATAGCTCTTTGTTGATCAGCGTGGACATGATGGACTGAAATGGCATCCTTCTGTGCTATAAATTTCTATGATTCAATGAACACCATTGGGACCCTAATATGATTACATACATAGGATATACGGCATAGAAATGGGCCATTCGGCCCAACCTGTCCATACCTGTGTTTATGCTCCACTCAAGCCGCCTCCCATCATTCCTCAAATAAATCTTTCAGCATAACCCTCTATTCCCTTTTCCCCTATATGCTTGGCCAGCCTCCCCTTAAATGCATCTATGCTATTTGCTTCAACCACTCCTTGTGGTAGCGAGTTTCACATTCTCACCACTCTTTGGGTAAAGAATTTTCTTCTTAATTCCCTATTAGATTTCTTGTTGACTATCTTGTATTGATTGCCTCTCGTTATGCTCTTCCCACAAGTGGAAACATTCTCTCTTTATCCACTTTATCAAAACCTTTCATAATTTTAAAGACCTCCATTAGTTCACCCCTCAGCCTTCTTTTTTCAAGTGAAAAGAGACCCAGCTTGTTCATCCTTTCCTGATATGTATACCCTTGCATTTCTGGTATCATCCTTGTAAATCTTCTCTGTACCCTTCCCGGTGCCTCTATATCCTTTTTTATAATATGGCGATCAGAACTGCATGCAGTGCTCTAAACGTGGTCTAACCAAGGATCAATACAGGTTTAGCATAACTTCCCTACTTTTCAATTCTTGCCCTCTAGAAATAAACCTTGGTTTGCTTGGTTTACTTTTTTATGGCCTTGCTAATCTGTGGTACAACTTTTATTGATTGTTCCTCTACCCCACCTAGACTCGCACCTTCCAAATAATAAGTGACCTCCCTATTCTTCCTACCAAAATTCAGTACCTCGCATTTATCTGTGTTGAACTTCATTTGCCAATTATTTGCCCATTCTGTAAGTTTATTAGGGCCTGAAATTCATCGACGTCCCGCCTGCAGGTGCTGAGATTCCGCCGGACATGGCCGTTTTCTGGCCGATTCTTCTGGAACTGGCCATTTTCCGTTGAGGATCCGCCCAGCGGAAGATTGATGGCAAAGGGTTCCACCCATGTCACAGTGTCCCGCCCGCCCATGCCGGATATATGTTAATCGCCATTTTGATCCCTTTTCGTGGACTCCCACCGACCTCCTGCCCATCAGAAGGACTGCTCTGGAAAAGCAGGTCTTGAGCTGGGGGGCAGTGGGCCAGCAATTGCACATCGGGCGGGAGGGGAGGCAGCAGTGTGACCGGGCAGCAATCTGGTGGGAAGGAAGGAGGGTGGCAGCAGTGTGATCGGGCAGCAATCGCACATCGGGTGGTGGGAGGGAGAGAGAGAGGTGGAGTGCGATGGCCTGATGACAGGACCCATTATACACTGCAGTCAGATGTGGATGGGAAGATATTCCTGATGAAACAGATGACCTGAGGGACAGATGTGTGGTTGGCGCAACGCACCACACATATGACGTTAAAATGACACGCACAAACAGAGGGTCAACAATGTGAGTGTATTTACAAGTGAACATTGACAAACGCTCCATAATATTATGACATATACAGACATTTAGACGAGGAAGCAACACCCACCCCTCTACCCGGCACCACCACCTCTCTTCTCCCCCCTTGCAGCTATGCCCGATTTCCTCTTCCTCGCCACGCCTACATGATGGAGTGGCCCTCCCCTGCCCCTCACTGCCTCTGGTTTAGGAGGTTGTGGAGGAGGGCAGCGGGATGTGTGTAGACGTGTGCGTATCGGTGAGAATGTAGGATGCGGGACCGAAGGCGCTGGGATCTCCTGCTCCTCCGCATCTGTGTGCCTTGAGGGAGTCTGGTCGGGGGCTTGCAGCACACGTGCAGAAGCCATCTCCTGCCTTATTGCCTCAACGCTTTCTGATGTGTGCTCCAACACTGTGAGGAGGCGCTCCATCCTTTGATCGTGTTGCTGGGTGAATGTGGCGATGCTGGCAGCTATCCCAGCCATGGTCTGCTGCATCTCGCGACCTACCTCCACGCCGGTGGTTGAGAGTTGGACCATCTAGCTCAATAGAGTGAGCCATCCGCAGGTGGTTACTCGATGCTGCTGGTAGTAGGGCCTTGATTCCCTTTGCGCAACGGACTCTGCACTTGCTCGAGCTTGCTTGAGTGGAGTCTGTTTGAAACCCCCGGAAATCTGAGCCTGACGCCAACACGTGGACACTTGGCTGAGTTGGCAGGGGGGTTGATGTCAGGTGCTTCCGGATCCTCTCTATCCTCTCTCTCCCTTCTCTCCTCCTCTTCCTGGCCCTTGATGGCGGAGGTGGGAGCAGTGGACATGGGTGATGTGGGCTGGGGGTACAGGAAGGATCTGGTGTCCTCGGGTGTGGAGAACTTCGGGGTGGGAGATGCTGGGGTGCGACAGCATCTGTGAAGGCCAGAGGTCGATGGTCTCTCCAGATCCGTGGTGTCTGAGTCAGCAGCTGCAAGTAGAGGACAGTCTGTGGGGGGGGGGGTGGGGGGGGGCGGTGGGGTGAAAGTGAGATGTGAGCTGTTCCATCTCACATTCTGCCAGCAAGGAGTCCCATCTCTACATGTCCACACCAATAATGGGCGACAAAGTGTGCGTAGAACCGCCAGTGCCTTAACATTGCATGTACTTTCATGCCATGACCGACGCTAATACCAGAGATGAGTGTAGCCTCACCCTGCGGCAGCACCGGATCTGCAGAAACGTTTGTGGTTGGAATGCGGTGATGTTCCACCAATGCCAACGCACGCTCCTCCAGCCTGGTCAATTCCACCACATCTTGTGGGCCCCGTCCGGTCGTACTCAGGCTTGCCTGTTTGGCTGCTTGTTTTCGCTGCACAGAGAAACATTGCAGCCTTTACCCCCTTTGCTCATGCCCCCTACACACATGCTCCCACACACACACACATCACGCGCACAACCTTTTTGGCCTTGGACAGGAGGGGGCGAATAAATTTGTGCTCACTTTAACTGCCGCCACCAAATCGTTCCACCGTTTGCAGCATTGGTCCCCATCCCGCTTCACGTTGCCCATTGCACTGACCATTTGACCGATCTCCATCCAAAGACGTCGGAATTGGGCTGGTGGAGGCTTGCCATGACCATCCCGGGTGAGTTCGCCGTACCTGCACTCCACCACTGTCACTAGCTCCTGCTCATTGAACACGGAGCTCTTGGCCTGGTTCCGCCAGTCTTCATTGATGCTTTCTGCCCACTCATCCTCTATGATGAGAGGAATAGCTGCTCAACAGTCTGGTTATAAATTTGTACCACACTGCCCCCTCTGCAACTCAGACTGGCCCCTCTCCAATGCCATCTCTGCTCTCTAACCTCCAACTCTCTCTCTCCTCTCTTCTCCCTCCTCTTTATCCTCTCTCTCTCCTCTCTTCTCTGTATCTTCTCTCTCTCTCTCTCCTCTCTCCTCTCTCCTCTCTTCTCTCTTCTCTCTTCTCTCTTCTCTCTTCTCTCCTGTCTCCCCTCTCCCCTCGCAGATGCAATTGAATGGTGTCGTTTTATGGCCATAAGCACTTCCTCAATTAGCGTGCAAGGGCCACAAAAGGATTACAAAAGCCATCCCCAAAACTACAAAAAAAAAAGCCTAAATCCCGCTCACGTGCAGTGGAGGCCCTCCTTAAAACCTGAGTGGAGAGACCTCCACATGACGCATTCTGATGACGCTTCCCGCCGAGTCCCACTCCCGCTCGCCAACTGACACCTGCTGCTGCCCACACAACGGTGACCAAAGCGGCTCCCAACGGGACCCGAAAGCAGCCCGCACCAAAAACGGATCTCCCACCCGGTGGCCTTCGAGAAATGGACGGCCATCAATTTTGGCCCCTTAATGTCTTCCTGTAATTTGCTGCAGTCCTCCTCCATATGGACTATCCCCCCAGTCTGGTATTATCCGCAAATTTAGAAATTTGTATTTTTGATTCCAAAGTCTAAATCGTTAATGTAAATTGTGAATATCAGTGGTCACAGCACTGATCCTTGGGGAACATCACTACCCACCTTGTGCCACTGTGAACAGCTAGCCTTTACTCTCACTCTGCTTTCTGTCTTGGAGCCAGCTAGCAATCGATTCTGTTACTTGTCCCCTGACACCGCATTTTCTGACCTTATTCATTAGTCTATTATGAGGTATCTTATCGAAGGCCTTTTGAAAATCTCGATAAATGACATCTACTGCATGACCATTGTTTACGCTCATTGTTACCTCGTCAAAAAATTCAGTAAGGTTGGTCAAGCAAGATTTTCCCTTTTAAAATCTATGCTGACTATTTATTATTATACTTTTCATTTCTAAATGTTCTTCTATTCTTTCCTTTGGTAGGGATTCCATTACTTTTCCCACCACCAATGTTAAGCTGACTGGTCTATAATTCCCTGGACATGTTCTATCCCCCTTCTTAAATATAGGTATTAACATAGCTATCCGCCAGTCCTCTGGCACGACACCTTTTTCTAACGAATTATTAACTATGTGTAGTAATGCCTATATTATCTCTTCCCGAGATTCTTTTAAAATGTGTGTATGCAATCCATCCGGACCAGGAGTTTGATCCTCTGAGTTTGATTAGTTTATGCAATATATATCCCCTTTTTAAATTTTAAATGTAGTTATCTCATTACTCATCTCATCATCCAATGTCATGTCCACCTGTTCTATCTCCCTGGTAAATACCGAAGCAAAATAATGATTTAATATTTCTGCCATCTCCCTATCATTACCTGTGGTATTGTCCTGTCTATCCCTTAATGACCCTATTCCCATCCCGTCCTTCCTTTTATATTGATGTGCCTGTAAAATATTTTACTATTTTTTTCAATGTTCCTTGATAATTTAATTTCATAGTTCCTCTTTGCTTTCCTAACTGTTTTTTTGACTTCTCTCCTAATCCCTTCGTATTCTCGCTCATCATGCAACATCATCATAGGTAGTCCCTCGGAATCGAGGAAGACTTGCTTCCACTCCTGAAGTGAATTCTTTGGTGGCTGAACAGTCCAATACGAGAGCCACAGACTCTGTCACAGGTGGGACAGATAGTCGTTGAGGGAAGGGGTGGGTGGGACTGGTTGGCCGCACGCTCTTTCCGCTGCCTGCGCTTGATTTCTGCATGCTCTCGGCATTGAGACTTGAGGTGCTCAGCGTCCTCTCAGATGCACTTCCTCCACTTAGGGCGGTCTTGGACCAGGGACTCCCAGGTGTCAGTGGGGATGTCGCACTTGATCAGGGAGGCTTTGAGGGTGTCCTTGTAACATTTCTGCTGCCCACCTTTGGCTTGTTTGCCGTGAAGGAGCTCCGAGTAGAGCACTTGCTTTGAGAGTCTCGTGTCTGGCATGCGAAGAATGTGGCTTGCCCAGCGGAGCTGATCAAGTGTGGTCAGTGCTTCAATGCTGGGGATGTTAGCCTGGATGCAGACGCTGATGTTGGTGCACCTGTCCTCCCAGGGGAAGATCGTGCAGAGACATCGTTGGTGATATTTCTCCAGCGACTTGAGGTGTCTGCTGTACATGGTCCATGTCTCTGAGCCATACAGGAGGGCAGGTATTATTACAGCCCTGCAGACCATGAGCTTGGTGGCAGTTTTGAGGGCCTGCTCTTCAAACACTCTTTTCCTCAGATGGCCGAAGGCTGCACTGGCGCACTGGAGGCGGTGTTGGATCTCGTCGTCAACGCCTGCTCTTGTTGATAGAAGGCTCCCGAGATATGGGAAGGTGTCCAGGGCCGCGACTGGGGGGCAGTGCTGTGTGGTGAGGACAGGCTGGTGGAGGACCTTTGTCTTACGGATGTTTAGCATAAGGCCCATGCTTTCGTATGCCTCATTATGCACTCCTCTGCTGTCTATATACTTAATGTATGCCTCTTTCCTTACCCTCAATTTTTCCCATATGTCTTTATTCATCCATGGAGTCTCATTAGGGTTAATTTGTTGCCCATTTTGTCTTCCCAAGTTGCATTCTCAGCCCCTCAAAATCAGCTTTTCTCCTATCTATTAACCTGTTTTTTGGTTGTTACCTCTTAATCTGTAATTGCAGACTTTTTAATCTTTTGAATGCTGTGGACAGGTAAATTCATATTGCACCAATACCTCAACCCAGCATGGTTAAAGCATCTGTGCAATGTGAATAAACTTGTCTACAGCATTCAAAATGTGTCATTCAAAGTAGATTTGTTATTGACTAGAAATTTGGCCGTTTTAATTGATCTTCAGCCAAAGGAAACGTGTTTTAAAAAATGTTGATCCCACCTTCAAAATGGACATTCCTAGTGGTGGGGAAGGGGCAGGGGAAGAAATGTAAGTTAACTCTTTTTAACTTTTAAAAGATAGAGGAAAAAGGTTAGAATAGGTAAGAATCTGAAAATAAACAAGAACTGAGAGCGAGAGGTGAGGGTAGAATAGCAGAGCAAGAAACTGAACAACATGGCGAACTGGTAAAGTGTTTAATTTAATTTTTTTTAATTTACAATTGTATTTTTAGAGTTTATTATAGCAGCTTAGAAGTAATTATCCTGCAATAAACATATTCCCCATGTTTCAGTATCTTTATTAGGTCAGGTGAACATTTGTAGGTCTCGTGTCTGAAGCTCAGTAAAGGAGGCAGCATGTGCAGGATAACACACAGTTTGCAGTGCGTGACGACCCAGTGACACTCCCAGAAGGTCAAGTTACAACATGAAGCAAAAGAGCACATTTTCAGGGGCTTATTAGCATTATCTCAACCCTTAGTTGTGTTCTTGCTTTGGAGCACAAGCCAGAGCCTGTTATTCTATGCAGTGCAGTTCATAGGAATGCAATCATTTCTTACAATTTACATTTACTATTTTGGCATTTGCTGCTTCTGTTATTGGAGGTTACACAGTGGCCGTTGGGGGAGATCATATGTGGAAGTTGGGCAATTCCTGGATAGTACAGGCTTGATTGACCAGCTACTTTATTCCTGCCTTTTAGAAACATAGAAACATAGGGCCCAAGTTTCCACATGATTCGCGCCTGATTTTTAGGAGCAATTGGTGGAGAACGGACTATTTTAGAAATCGCAATTCTCCACATTTTTTTTTCTGCAGTTCTAGTCAGGTAGAACAGTTCTAGTTTAGAACAGAATTTTTTCTTCAAAAGGGGGCGTGTCTGGCCACTGATGCCTGATTTGAAAGTTTCCACAGTGAAAATGTACTCCAAACTAAAGTAGAATGGAGCCAGTGAAGATTTTTGTAGAACTGAAAAAACCTGTTCTACACATTAAAAAATCAGGCGCAGGTTACAAATTAGGCGTCCAGAACGAGGTGGGGGGGAAGGGAACTCATTAAATTCGACAATAAATCCTTATTTATACTTCTACAAATATTATACAAATAAATCCAACCTGAATAAACATTTATAAGCCAAGAAAAGATTAAATAAACCATCTTCCTACCTGTGTGAAAGTGCTTCAGCCAGGGAGAATTCTGCAGCTATTCGTGCCGCTGAGCAAGAGAGGGAGGGAGAGAGGGGAGGGAGAGGGAGAGAGGGAGGGAGGGAGGGAGAGGGAGGGAGGGAAGAGAGGGGGGGGGGGTCGGGGAACAGGAGTGGGGGGGGAGTGGGTGTCGGGTCGGGGGGAGCGGGTGTCGGGTCGGGGGGGAGCGGGTGTCGGGGCGGGGGGGGGGGGGTAGCGGGTGTCGGGTCGGGGGGGGGAGCGGGCCTCGGGTCGGGGAGCGGGTCGGGGGGGGGGGAGCGGGCCTCGGGTCGGGGAGCGGGTCTCGGGGCGGGGGGGGGGGGAGAGCGGGTCTCGGGTCTCGGTTGGGGTGGGGGGGGAGCGGGTCTCGGGTGTCGGGTCGGGGCAGGGGGGTGGGGGGGGAGCGAGTGTCGGGTCTGGTCGGGCGGGGAGCAGGAGCTGGCCGTGGGAGGAGCCTCATTCACGCAGCCCCAGTGAGGCCATTGGGCCAGGGCTAGGGGCTGCGTGCTTCGGGCCCCTCCCACACAGTTCGGCGCCTGGAGCTACTGCACTTACGTGCCGACTGTAGCGCGCATGTGCAGAGGTCCCGGCACTGTTTTCAGCGCAGGGACCTGGCTCCGCCCCCCCCACAGCTCGTGACGGCTGCGCCGAGTGCCACAGGACCTGTAAGTCGGTGGAGAATACCGAGGATTTTTTTAGGCGCCGTTTTAGGCGTGAAAAACGGGGCGCCCGTTTTTTTTCTTGTGGAAACTTGGGCCCATAGAAACACAGAAAATAGGTGCAGGAGTAGGCCATTTGGCCCTTCGAGCCGGCACCACCATTCAATAAGATCATGGCTGATCATTCACCTCAGTATCCCTTTCCTGCTTTCTCTCCATACCCCTTGATCCCTTTAGCTGTAAGGGCCATATCTAACTCCCTCTTGAATATATCCAATGAACTGGCATCAACAACTCTCTGCGGCAGGGAATTCCACAGGTTAACAACTCTCTGAGTGAAGAAGATTCTCCTCATCTCGATCCTAAATGGCTTACCCCTTATTCTTAGACTGTAACCCCTGGTTCTGGACTTCCCCAACATCGGGAACATTCTTCCTGCATCTAACCCGTCAGAATTTTATGTTTCTATGAGATCCCCTCTCATCCTCCTAAACTCCAGTGAATCCAGGCCCAGTCAATCCAGTCTCTCCTCATATAGCAATCCTGCCATCCTGGGAATCAGTCTGTTGAACCTTCGCTGCACTCCCTCAACAGCAAGAACGTCCTTCCTCAGTTCAGGAGACCAAAATTGAACACAATATTCCAGATGAGGCCTCACCAAGGTCCTATACAACTGCAGTAAGACCTCCCTGCTCCTTTACTCAAATCCCCTAGCCATGAAGGCCAACATACCATTTGCCTTCTTCACCGCCTGCTGTACCTGTATGCCAACTTTCAATGACTGATGTATCATGACACCCAGGTCTCGTTGCACCTCCCCTTTTCCTAATCTGCCGCCATTCAGATAATATTTTGCCTTCGTGTTTTTGCCCCCAAAGTGGATAACCTCACATTTATCCACATTATATTGCATCTGCCATGCATTTGCCCACTCACCTAACCTATACAAGTCAGCCTGCAGCCTCTTAGCGTCCTCCTCACAGGTCACACTGCCACCCAGCTTCGTGTCATCTGCAAAGTTGGAGATATTACACTCAATTCCTTCATATAAATCATTAATGTATATTGTAAATAGCTGGGGTCCCAGCACTGAGCCCTGCGGCACCCCACTAGTCACTGCCTGCCATTCTGAACTGGACCCGTTTATCCCGACTCTCTGCTTCCTGTCTGCCAACCAGTTCTCCATTCACGTCAGGACATTACTCCCAACACCATGTGCTTTAATTTTGCACACCAATCTCTTGTGTGGGACCTTGTCAAAAGCCTTTTGAAAGTCCAAATACACCACATCCACTGGTTCTCCCTTGTCCACTCTACTAGTTACATCCTCAAAAAATTCCAGAAGATTAGTCAAGCATGATTTCCCTTTCATAAATCCATACTGACTTGGACTGATCCTGTCACTGCTTTCTAAATGTGCTGCTATTTCATCTTTAATAATTGATTCCAACATTTTCCCCACTACTGATGTTAGGCTAACCTGTGTATAATTACCCGTTTTCTCTCTCCCTCCTTTTTTAAAAAGTGGTGTTACATTAGTTACCCTCCAGTCCATAGGAACTGATCCAGAGTTGATAGACTATTGGAAAATGATCACCAATGCATCCACTATTTTTAGGGCCATTTTCTTAAGTATTCTGGGATGCATACTATCAGGCCCCGGGGATTTATCGGCCTTCAATCCTATCAATTTCCCTAACACAATTTCCTGACTAATAGGGATTCCCTGCAGTTCCTCCTTCTCACTAGACCCTCGGTCCCCTAGTATTTCCGGAAGGTTATTTGTGTCTTCCTTCGTGAAGACAGAACCAAAGTATTTGTTCAACTGGTCTGTCATTTCTTTGTTCCCCATTATAAATTCACCTGAAACTGACTGGAAGGGACCTACGATTGTCTTAAGTAATCTTTTTCTCTTCACATATCTATAGAAGATTTTGCAGTCAGTTTTTATGTTCCCAGCAAGCTCCCTCTCATACTCTATTTCCCCCCTCCTAATTAAGTGGGAAAGCGGGTTGTGTAGAGGACACAGAGAGGCTGCAAAGAGATTTAGATAGGTTAAGCAAATGGGCTAAGGTTTGGAGATGGAATACAATGTCGGAAAATGTGAGGTCATCCACGTTGGAAAAAAAGACAGTAAAAGGGAATGTTATTTGAATGGGGAGAAATTACAACATGCTGCGGTGCAGAGGGACCTGGGGGTCCTTGTGCATGAATCCCAAAAAGTTAATTTGCAGGTGCAGCAGGTAATCAGGAAGGCGAATGGAATGTTGGTCTTCATTGCGAGAGGGATGGAATACAAAAGCAGGGAGGTCCTGCTGCACCTTTATAGGGTATTGGTGAGGCCGCACCTGGAGTACTGCGTACAGTTTTGGTCACCTTTCTTAAGGAAGGATATATTAGCTTTGGAGGGGGTACAGAGACGATTCACTAGGCTGATTCTAGAGATGAGGGGGCTACCTTATGATGATAGATTGAGTAGACTGGGTCTTTACTTGTTGGAGTTCAGAAGGATGAGGGGTGATCTTGTAGAAATATTTAAAATAATGAAAGGGATAGACAAGATAGAGGCAGAGAGGTTGTTTCCACTGGTCGGGGAGACTTGAACTAGGGGGCACAGCCTCAAAATACGGGGGAACCAATTTAAAACCGAGTTAAGAAGGAATTTCTTCTCCCAGAGGGTTGTGAATCTGTGGAATTCTCTGCCCAAGGAAGCAGTTGAGGCTAGCTCGTTGAATGTATTCAAATGACAGATATATAGATTTTTAACCAATAAGGGAATTAAGGGTTACGGGGAGCGGTGGGTAAGTGGAGCTGAGTCCACGGGCAGATCAGCCATGATCTTGTTGAATGGCGGAGCAGGCTCGACGGGCTAGATGGCCTACTCCTGTTCCTAATTCTTATGTTCTTATGTTAAGCCCTTTGTCTTTCTCTGCCCCATTCTAAATTTCTCCCAGTCCTCAGGTTTGCTGCTTTTTCTGGCCAATTTATATACCTCTTGCTGGATTTAACACTATCCTTAATTTCCCTTGTTAGCCATGGTTGAGCCACCATCCCCGTTTTATTTTTACTGCAGACAGGGACGTACAATTGTTGAAGTTCATCCATGTGATCTTTAAATGTTTGCCATTGCCTATCCACCGTCAACCCTTTAAGTATCATTTGCCAGTCTATTCTAGCCAATTCACGTCTCATATCATTGAAATTACCTTTTCTTAAGTTCAAGACCCTAGTCTCTAAATTAACTGTGTCACTCTCCATCTTAATAAAGAATTCTACCATATTATGGTCACTCTTCCCCAAGGGGCCTCGCACCATAAAATTGCTAATTAGTCCTTTCTCATTACACATCACCCAGTCTAGGATGGCCAGCCCTCTAGCTGGTTCCTCGACATATTGGTCTAGAAAACTATCCCTAATACACTCCAGGAAATCCTCCTCCACGGTATTGCTACCAGTTTGGTTAGCCCAATATATATCTAGATTAAAGTCGCCCATGATAACTGCTGTACATTTATTGCATGCATCCCTAATTTCTTGTTTGATGCTGTCCCCAACCTCACTACTACTGTTTGGTGGTCTGTACACAACTCCCACTAGCGTTTTCTGCCGTTTGGTATTCCGCAGCTCCACCCAAACAATTCCGCATCATCCAAGCTAATGTCTTTCCTTACTATTGCCTTAATTTCCTCTTTAACCAGCAACGCTACCCCACCTCCTTTTCCTTTCTGTCTATCCTTCCTGAATGTTGAATACCCCTGATTGTTGAGTTCCCAGCCTTGGTCACCCTGGAGCCATGTCTCCATGATGTCAATTATATCATATTCATTAATTGCTGCCTGTGCATTTAATTCGTCCACCTTATTACGAATACTCCTCGCATTGAGGCACAGAGCCTTCAGGCTTGTCTTTTTATCACACTTTGCCCCTTTAGAATTTTGCTGTAATGTGGCCCTTTTTGATTTTTGCCTCGGGTTTCTCTGCCCTCCACTTTTACTTTTCTTCTTTCTACCTTTTGCTTCTGTCCCCATTTTATTTCCCTCTGTCTCCCTGCATGGGTTCCCATCCCCCTGCCATATTAGTTTAACCCGTCCCCAACAGCACTAGCAAACACTCCCCCAGGACATTGGTTCCGGTCCTGCCCAGGTGCAGGCCATCCGGTTTGTACTGGTCCCGCCTCCCCCAGAACCGGCTCCAATGTCCCAGGAATTTGAATCCCTCCCTTCTGCACCACTCCTCAAGCGACGTATTCATCTGAGCTATCCTGCGATTCCTGCTATTTTTTTCTTATGTTCATTGACAGCAACAGGGGTAAACATTTCTGCAATTGAATAATGTGACTCCACAAGCAGTGATAACATAACAGGTGACTTCACACATAATATTGTACCATGTAATTTGGAATTTTAACTCCCACCGCCTGCCGGACACTGGCTGGGGCAGCTAAAATGGAACTGGGTTTGTCCACTCTTTTCCTGCCCTGATCTGGCCAAGTGGAATTTTAAATTGCAGGCGGCAAACTGGTGGAGTCCTCTTTAAGTATGCAGATAATATATGCAACTCCGATGACATAATCCAGGCCTGATGTGCTATTTTATTGATGTGCTGTGGATCATTGAATATATTTAAGGTGTAGATAGAGAGATTTCTGAACGATAAGGGAGTCAAGGGTTATGGGGTGAGGGCAGGGAAGTGGAGTTGAAGCCAAGAGCAGATCAGCCATGATCTTATTGAATGACGGAGCAGGCTCGAGAGGCCAAATGGCCTACTCTTGCTCCTATTTCTTATGTTCTTATGTTTAACTGAGGCCTGAGCAGGGTGGCTCAGGTTAAACATAAGAACATAAGAAATGGTGGCTTCCTCACCAGGCAAACCCAACTGGGAACAGCAACCAAAGCCAGAAGTGACCCCCGTTTCCTGAGCCTCACAAGGAAACCTTGGGCCTCCCCACTTTCCCGATGGGGATTTTCCTCCTGGAGCTCTCCTGAACACTTACCTTGGGCTTCGAAGTCGCAAAATTTTAATGGCCGGGCTGCAGCTTCCCACCAGTTTCAGGGCCTCTTTGATGAGGAAGTGGCTTGCCATTAAAGTCAGACAAGCCTCCTTGCTGCCCCTCCTGGATAGGCCCGTGGCTCACTTTACCGTGTTGGCATCTGGGAGTAAAACCCGACCCCAGTATTCTTGCACACAAGTTGTTATATTCTACTATGTGAATGCATTGGCTGATCCAGGGGATTACTATTGTTTCTGTAGATTATAGCTAGAATTAGGATAACTAGTAGATACAAGGGTTAAATTTACAAGCTTGTGTGTGGTCTCATTTGACAGGAAAGAAGATTGGACAATAAGGCACTGAGGTCAGTGTACCTGATTTGAGGCCCTGCACGAACTATGTTAATGATCCCACCTCCGGGATTTTCAAGTTATAAATCTTAATATCTGAAAATTGAGTGAGCTGTGAATCAAGCACACTGATCTCCACATCTGATCGCCTGATTAGATTTTCTGTTGAGTGAAGCACCACATGGTGAGTGTGAACTCGTAATAATTACCTCAAAAATGCCTTGTAACTATTATGAAATGGCAACTCAACATTTGGAAAGGGGAACAAGTATAAAATGTAACTTTTATTCACTCTGGAGTAAATATCTTATTGACATGTACTTGAAGAGGACTAATTTGCAGGGTTCTGGGCAAAAAGCTGGGGCGTGGGACTAAATTGGATAGCTTTTTCAAAGCACTGGCACAGGCACGGCAGGCTGAATAACCTCCTTCTGTGCTGTAAGATTCTATGGGCCCGAGTTTGGTCAACTTACCGATGGCTGCGTTCTCGATGGTTTTTGGATGCTCTCCCCTCCGAGCGAGTTTTGTCAGGTCCTCTCACCGGCGGGGAGAGAAGACAACTGGGTACCATCCGCTGGCGTGGGCCGGCGTGCAACGCCCACACAAGTCCTCCCGCCTGCTGTGTCCCCAGTTTGGTCCGGGCGGTCCTCCGCTCCAGCAGGGAAAAAGACCGCCGTGCGGAGTCAGGTCTTACCTGAACGGTAAGTATGAAGACCTGCAAGAAAATATTAGTGCACTTTTCTTTATTGCTTTTGCAGGGATTTAGGTGGGTGGGGTCCCCTGAAGAATTTGTGGTGGGTTTTTAAAAATTGTTTTGAAAACTTTTTATTTTATCAGTTGCCCCCTCCCTGGACCAGACTCTATCCTCGGCGGCACTTTGGCGAGGATCGCATTTACCACCCAGAATGGGAGCTACCGCCCACTGCCGTCCAGAATCGGCGTGCAAGGCCCATTTTTGCCACCGGGCGGGCGGTCTTTCCCATTTTTTTTCATGAAACTTCTGCCCAAAGTACCGTTAGGATCTTAGCGGTCCTTTGGACGGCACTTGGGCAGAACTTAGCTTTCACCAAACTCGGGCCCTATGATTCTATGACTAACAAGAGAAGAGTGGGTTGAGTGCAGAAGATCCCATGAGCTGTGACACTTACAGTAATTTATTTGGATTACTGTGCTACAGATGAAATGATAAGTTCCAGCTGAAGACTGATTTTGTTAATGTTTGCCTTCTTGTATCAGCTGGAGTACGAGAAGGAGTGTGACCAAGGCCATAGTAGATATCAGCAGAACATCATAAGCAAACAGTGGAGATAGCTGATTGTACTCTATGATGTAATCATGAGCCAGTCACAATGCAGCACACGGTAATTTTAGCAGAGTGCTCAGGTTATGTGGTTTCTACCTCTGATATCAATCACCTGCTGCTTCAGCCCCCAGTTGATTAGCTGAAATGATCAGTAAGATACTCTTGCAGGATCCAGATCCTCGCTCCGAATTGTCCACTTTATTTTTATTCTGCCAGTTGTTCAAAATAATTTTGAATGGTATAAATCAAACAGACTGCAAAATCAGTGTCTGTTAGATCAATACTACACTTAAAATGTTTGGGAGGCGAAATCAGTGTCAGATCATTAACATATGTTAGTCATTTTACTTTAGGTTCATCACTGCACGTGTCATGTGGCTGTGCAGCGTTAAGACGTAATGGTTGATTGGGAAATCGCAGGCCCACAGCCCCTGTTTTTCAATACATTAACTTAACTGGATGTAAAACCATGGTCTATAGGCCCACAATTTCCCAAACAGCCCACCATGCGAGCACTGCTCCTTACCTTGAGGTAATTTTGGAATATCCAATTCATGAATCAGTTCTAGTAACTGGCAATTTATTTTTAAACTTGGCCCCTCAAACACTGGAATTTTTTTTAAAAAAGTACAGAACATGCAGAAAATGCACAACATATCAATAAGAATCTGGAACAGAAAAAAGGTTGATGTTTCGGGTGTGGCGCTTCATTAGAATTGGCATGGTTATACAGGAGAAGCCCCTTATATAGGACTACAGGGACAAGTCAGAACATGCCCAAGCAACAAAGAGGGGAGAGGAAAACAACAGGTAGAGGTGAAGAGTTCAAATCTACTTTCAGAAAGCGGCAGTTAATGAATTTGATAATCAACTGATTTAAATATGCTAGAAAGAGGTGTAAAGTGCAAAGCGAGCACATCATGTGGTGGTGGCAGGAGGTGGCATGATTGGAAGAAACCCCATGAATGCAGCTTCAGAGTGAGGGCAGGAGCTGGGCCAGGCTTACCAGATTTCAAAGTTTGGAACTTTCAGCCCCACCTTCCATTATCTGTGACTTCAGTGACTTGTGGAAAGAATAGAAATTACCACATTAAACAGCAACAACAATAACAATAATTTGTATTTATACAGCGCCTCGAATATAATAGAACACACTGAAAATGGCTTTTGACAGGTTTCCACATGTTGATATTAACTCACTACAAAATGTAAGTGAAGTTTTTGTACATATGTCATTAAAATCATTTATACCAGATAAAATCTCATCAAGTCATTGGCCCCAATAACTCCGAGGGGTGATCGGAGTTGTGAGGGTGCGATATCACGTGGGAAACCCAGAAGAAGTTTCAGCGTGTCTGTCTTCAGTATTTTAAGAGTCACCTCATTGTAATATTACTTCCGGATTTGGTGTTGAATGCGCAATAGCGGGCATGATGTGGACTTGCCTGATGCGGTCTCAGCTGGAGTATTTAAAGGGCCAATCCAAAGATGGAACTTGGAGGAGTTAAGAGTTTCAACAAAGAGAAAGAGAAGATTCATGATGGATCTAGGGCGATCAAGAGCTATGCCTTGATTTAACCATATATCGCTCGATGTACTGCTGGGTGCAGTGAGGAGTCAGAGAGAGATACTCTTCCCCAGCAATGGAAGGAAGAAATCCGCTGCTGCAACAAAGAAGGAATGGCTGGAGATGGCTGAGAAGGTCAGCAGGAGGGGCTCCTGGATTCAATGCAGGAAGCACTTTAATGACCTAACCATATCAGCATAGGTTGGTACAGTTGCACATGCACCTATATCATATTGTGCGCATCCACCCCGCCCTCACTGTGCCTTGCCAAGCCTACTGCATCACATTACTCTTCACACTTACTTACCTTGCAAGCACACTTATCATTCTCTTTCTGTGCACTCACATCCCCATCTGTTGTAGGAGAAGAAAGTGCAAAATCACTAAGGAGAGGGAGAGAACCAGAGGTCGTTCTCCACAGATTTCGCAGTTAACAGCTGCAGAGGAGGAAATGCTGATCAGTGGCGTTTTGGTGTTCCTGATCATCGCCGATGGATAGATTGCGACCTCCGAGCTACCTGAGAATTAAATATCAGTGATCCATATGTCATACAACACTCAGTCATGTTGACTTACTTTCAGCAGTGAGTGAAATATGATCATCTTCACAATGATAACTTGCACCTCTAACCTTGCCAGTACTAATTCACATTATTTCTCTCTGCCAGGGCCTTCATGCATGCAGCGGCAGTCAGTGGGCCTCGCAGATGACACATCCTCAGAGGAACTGAATCCTTCTGAGGATGCAGCATCACAGGACTCATTCTTATCATTCACCAGCACAGATACCCGCACTTTGGTGGGTCTAGTTAGACAAATAGTTGGGTTTTCACTTGGTGACCCACAGTTCACAAGTGAGCAAGAGCTGATAGTGGTGGCAGGGACAACTATGGAGAGTCCACGTCGGAGAGCGCAGCCCTCTGCTTAAAATTACTCCCATTATCTCAGATTATGTTAGAAACTGAAAACTTAACAGGAGCTCCTATTCTTCTCCTTGCCTTTCAGTATCATGCTAACTCTGAGCATGTCAATGTTGTTGCTGTTATTGTTGTGTATCTGTAAAGCATGCACTCCCATGTTCCGCCACCAGGGAGAGCTCATTCCCCTGAAGTCCCAAGGGATCCCAGCATCCCTTGGGAGCGCTGTATATAAGTCATCCCCTAAGGCCTGTTCCTCACTCTGGAGTGTCTTATTAAAGACTGAGGTCACTGTTACTTTAACCTCCCTGTGTGCAGCCTCATCTGTGTTAGGAACACAATAGTTATGATCTTCATGTATGCAGGATTATTCCCTACTCTGCTTTCTGTGCACATGACCTTCGACCCATTTACATATATTTGCCCTCACTGCCAATAGCAACCCGCCCGCCCCAATATTTTAGGGTATCCCACAAGCTACACTGTAAACAATGTCAAAGGAGATTAGCTGATTTACAATGGCTAGTGTCAGAATATTTGCATATCTAAGGAGTATTCAGAAGTTGTGACCACAGTATCTGCTATTGACTCTAACTTCCGCCAAGAGTCTAGAGTGCATACCAACGGGGCCCAGTGACTTACCATCCGGAGTTCTAGTTATTTTTCAGAGTCAATTTCTTTCCATCAGTTATCGCGAATAATGATTCCATAGTCTCCTCCAGTACATCTGCTTCTCACTTCCACCATCATTTGTAAAACGGGTTCAAAATAATTAATAACTTCGCCATCATGTCATCCTCCACAACTAGATTTCCCTCTTCAATCCTGAGTGGTTGTACAATTCTTTTTCTTTACATATGCTTTTAAATGCCCTTATTATTTTCTTTTATAATATCTGCTACCTTTATCTCATTTTTCTTTTAGCCTTTTCAAAACTCGGCTTCCTGTGCCTGTGTCCGAACTCGCACCACGTCCATTCACCCATCACCCCTGTGCTCACTGATCTACATTGGCTCCCAGTTGAGCTAAACGCCTCGATTTCAAAATTCTCATTCTTGTTTTCAAATCCCTCCATGGCCTCACCCCTCCCTATCTCTCTAATAGGAGTTCCAGCCCAACACGAGACTCCCAAAGCAAGTGCTCTACTTGGAACTCCGACACAGCAGGCAAGCCCCAGGTGGTCAGAGAAAACACTTCAAGGACACCCTCAAAGCCTCCTTGATAAAGTGTAACATCCCCACCAGCACCTGGGCATCCATGGCCCAAGATCGCCCAAAGTGGAGGAGGAACATCTGGGAGGGCGCTGAGCACCTCGAGTCTTGTCGCCGAGAGCTTGCAGAAATCAAGCGCAGACAGCAGAAGGAGCATATGGCAAACCAAGCTCCCCACCCACCCTTTCCTTCAACTACTGTCTGCCCCACCTGTTACAGAGACTGCATTGAATTGTACAGCCACCTCAGAACTCACTTTTAGAGTGGACGCAAGTCTTCCTTGATTTTGAGGGACTGCCTATGATGATGATGATGATATCTCTGTAATCTCTTCCAGCCCCACAACCCCCCAAGATATCCGTGCTCCTCTAATTCTGCCTTCTTGAGCATCCCTGATTTTAATTGCTCAACCATTGGCGGCCATCTCTTCTAAGCTCTGTGATTCCTGCCTAAACCTCTCTGCCTCGCTATCTCTCTTCCTTTAAGACACTCCTTAAAACCTACCACTTTGACCAAGCTTTTGGTCATCTGACCTAATTTCTCCTAAAAAGGCTTGGTGTCAGTTCTTTTGTCTTATAATACACTTGTGAACACGTCTGAGGTGTTTTACTATGTTAAAGGCGTTATATAAATACAAGTGGTTGTTGTTGTTCTAATTTCACTTTTCACAAATCCAATACACTTTCGATATCATTCATGATTTTCCTTGGTATTGTTAGCCCTAGTTTTGTTGCACACTTCCTTTTAAGTTTTAGTTTAGTTGTAACAGCCTCAAAATTCGACGGGCAATGATCCTGACAATAACAACGACAGTGCCCTCCAGCACTGACCCAACAAGGCCAGGAGGAGAGCACTTAATAAAGCATGGTGTTGGTGGATGTTCATGCCACTTTGACTGTGTCTCAGGAGCTGTATTACCTGCCCCTTTATGAAGATTATCTCAAATGATGGTTAAGATAGGATCAAACTAATCTACATTTCAGATTTCCAGTTTTTATGGTTTTCCTTATTTTCTCCATCATCGGCAAACAGGATGATTTTTTTTAGTTTCCCAATATTACAGAAGTGACTGCACTTCAAAAGCACCTGATTGGCTGTAAAATGCTTTGGGACATCGTGAGATTGTGAAAGGCGCTATATAAATGTGTGGAGGCCCTGACCTGCGTGAAAACACCAGCGGCAGGTTGAGGCCATAAAAGGAGCGGAGGTGCGGTGGCCTGGGAGCAGCGTGGAGACCACTTCAGGGAGCAGCATGAGCTGGTGCAGGAGGGCGACGGCAGCGAAGAGTGACATCATCAAGCTCTGGGTCGGTAATTGGAGCGTGGGCAGTTATGGCAGGAGCGGCGAGAGACTGTGGAGGGATGTGATCGGGGCCAAGGAGAGGCGTGAGTTCGGGGCCAGGGGCCCAGGGTCAGCACGGGCCAGCCCACACAGCGATATGTGTGCGCACTACATCTATGCAGCAGAGCAGGTCTCCAATCGACTTGGATAACCCTTGCAGCTGGACCAAGACCTAGCTCTGTCAAGCCCGTGTGGCGGCTGGTGTGCAACGGCCACCATACGTTAAAAAAATCCATGCACTGGCATCTTCCATCCTTCAGGATGTAGTTCAGGACCTGGAATATTATTAGGTCCTTCATTGAAACACCAGTGAACTCATCCTTTTTTGCCGTGGAGGCAAGTCATCCTCATTTTGAGGGACTGCCTATGATGATATAAATGCAAGTTCTTCCTTTACTAATATATAATGGAGTGCTGCTAATTTCTTTTGGTCTGCAGTCTTTACAATAATAAGCAGGTCTTATGCATTGATCAAATACCTCAGCCTTTGACTTATGGCTTTGGCAAATGCAGAGCTTTTTAACTAACTAAACACATTCCTAGCAACAAGGAGTTGTGAAGAGAAATTTATTTTCTCAGAGGGATGTAAATCTGTGGAATTCGTTGTCTCAGAGAGCTGAGGAAGTTGGGACATTGAATAAATTTAAGACAGAAATAGACAGTTTCTTAAACAATAAGGGGATAAGAGGTTATGGGGAGCGGGTGAGGAAGTGGAGCTGAGTCCATGATCAGATCAGCCATGATCTTATTGAATGGCAGAGCAGGCTCGAGGGGCTGTATGGCCTACTCCTGTTCCTATTTCTTATGTTCTTATGTTCATAGTGGCGGTTGCGTACTCGGACACGCCTCTGAGCTGAATTGTACTCGTGGCCACGCAGTTTAATCCCTAGGTCTTCGAAGTCCTCAAACTCTGTCTGCTGATAAAATCGACAAGGGCCTCGAGTAAGGACACCATGATATTCAGATTCAAGCCAGTCTCTTGAAGCGAGAGATTGGTCAGGTGAAAGCGCTTCAAGACTGTGTTCCAAATAACAATGAGAATAGCTGAATCCAGTTCACCCAGTTTGTCAAGGACCAACTGAGCTTCATTTTGGCTTTCAACTTTCTGTTCCACGTCAGTTGCCAGGGATTCCAACACTTCGCATATGGGAGTGTAACCTTTGAGCAGGGCTAACACTGCTTCATACCTTGCTGACCATCGAGTAGCAGAAAGCTGTTGGATGACAGACTTTAGTATAAAAGGCTTTAGTTTTTCATAAGGCAGTCACCAGCGATACGTCGATGCAGAGCAAAAAGTGCACAACTTTTGTACAATGTCAAAAAATCTGAAGATCTCTGGGCTGCATTCGGCACTGTTTTCCCCACAAGGTTGAGTGATGCGCTGCGCATGGTATAAACATTGCATATGGGCATTGCTCTTTGATGATAGTTTGGACACCAATATATTTCCCACTCATATTTAAAGCATTATCATAAGATTATCAGCGACAATTTTGTATGGCGATCTTGTCCTCATCCACAAAGGCCAGTATTATTTCTGCTATTTCTTGTTGAGTATGATCGATTATCGGCAAGAACTTTAGGAACCTTTCCTCAGAACCAGTTGGCAGAACATAGCGGACGACAAATGTCAACTGATCTGAGTGTGTGACATCTGGTGTTGAATCAACAGATATTGAATATGTCATCTATGTATGCTTGGGATTACTAGCCACCAGGTGGTGCCACTGTCGGAGGTCATGTGTGCGACCCAGGTACAAAATGCAAGCCATCGTGTAATGTAATCACTTTGGGCCCGAATAAAGTTGAGCCAGGTTTACACCTGAGTGAGTTTACAGTATTCAGTCTATTGAATTATTACATACATAACATTAGGCGACGAGGTAACTTAAGAATCTTCGTATGCAAAAATGAGCACAATTGGAATTCTGGAGAAATTTGTGGAGGGAGAGGTCTGGGCAGATTTTGGAGCTCGCCTGGACCAGTACTTCGTGGCCAACAAAATGGAGGAACCCACTGAAACAGTTAAGCGCAGGGCTGTCTTCCTCACGGTTTGCGGTCCGAAAATCTATGGACTCATAAAGAATCTTCTCTTGCCTGCAAGTCCAACAGACAAGGACTATGAGGAATTGTGTGCTCTGGTACATGACCATCTCAAACCAGAAGAAGGCATCATCATCTCACGATATCGATTCTACACGCACGTTCGTTCTGAGAGCCAGGATGTGTTGGAATTCGTTGCCGACCAAAGACGTCCAGCTGGACCGTGTAAGTTCGAAAACGCGTTGGGAGACATGTTGCGGGACTTCTTTGTAATCAGCATCAACCATGAGGTAATCCTGCATAAGCTACTGGCGGCGGAGATGCTGGGTTTGAGCAAGGCCTTCACGATTGCCCAGGCATGCATGATGACGAACAAAAACTTAAAGCAGATATCATTGAAAAATCGGAACTTGGCAAGTACTGTAAACAAGATTGTATTGTTGTTTGGCAGAGCTGCATATGGCAGGACCTACGCGACTGCATATGCGAAACCTGTGGCTGCCCAAAGTCCACCAATGGGAATGAATCTGATTTCACCGTGTTGGCATTGAGGGGGCAATCATCGGCCTCATAAGTGTCAGTTTAAACAGTACATTTGTAAAGGCTGTTTGAGACTGGGGCATCTCCAGCGCATGAGTCCGCAACTGAGCAAGTGTGCTGCGACACACACGTGGAGGATGATGACGAGTATAGCGCAGATCTGGATATGCAATCTGAGATACCAGAGGAGGAAGTGTATGGACTATATTCGTTCCTAACAAAGAGCCAACCGATAATGATTAATGTAAAACTTAATGGTGTGCCGGTACTGATGGAATTGGACACAGGTGCGATTCAATCAATAATGACCAGAGGACATTCGACAAGCTGTGGGATACGAAGACTATGAGGCCTAAGCTGAGTCCACTCAATGCCAAGTTGCATACGTACACTAAAGAACTCATAACGGTGATTGGCAGTGCAGTAGTCAAGGTGTCGTATGATGGTGCAGTTCATGATTTACCATTATGGATTGTTCCAGGCAATGGTCCAATGCTGTTCAGCAGGACTTGGCTAGAAAAAAATCAAATGGAATTGGAACAATATCAAAGCGTTGTCGTCGGAGGATAATGCTCCATGTGCTCAAGTGCTGAGCAAGTTCCCCTCGCTGTTTGAACCAGGCAGCGGCAATTTCACGGGAGCCAAGGTGCAGATCCACATGGAGTCAGATGCAAGACCCGTCCATCATAAAGCTTGGGTGGTTCCATAAATGATGAGGGAGAAGATCGAAATCGAACTGGCCAGACTCCAACGTGAAGGGGTCATATCACCGGTCGAATTTAACGAATGGGCCAGCGCCATTGTTCTTGTATTAAAGAGTGATGGCACTGTCAGGATTTGTGGAGACTACAAGGTTACGATCAACCGAGTTTCGAAACAGGATCAATACCCATTACCGAAGGCTGATGACCTGTTTGCAATGCTAGCCGGGGGGAAGTCATTCACTAAACTGGATCTGGCGTCAACCTACATGACACAGGAGCTGGTCGAGACATCAAAGAAACTTACGTGCATCAACACTCATAAAGGACTGTTTATCTACAACAGGTGTCCTTTCGGAATTCTCTCAGCTGCAGCCATATTTCAGAGGAACATGGAGAGTCTACTGATGTCCATCCCTAGAACCGTCGTGTTCCAAGATGACATTCTGGTCACAGGTTGTGACACCGCTGACCATCTGCACAATCTGGAAGAGGTTCTACATTGTCTGGACAAAGTGGGACTCAGACTGAAACGTTTGAAGTGCATCTTCATGACACCGGAAGTCAAATTCCTGGGGAAGAAAATTGCTACTGACGGCATCAGGCCTACGGACTCAAAAACCAAGGCCATCAAAAATGCACCCAAGCCTCAGAATGTGACGGAGCTGCATTCATTCCTTGGTCTACTCAACTACTTTAGTAATTTCCCACCTAGATTTTGCACTTTATTAGAGCCACTGCACATGCTGCTAAGAAAAGGCGACAACTGGGTTTGGGTTGCGTTTCTAGATAGAGCTTTTGAGAAAGCTACTAATCTGCTTTGCTCTTAAAAAGCTGCTGGGTCATTATGATCCATGTAAGCATCTAGTATTGGCCTGTGATGCTTCATCATATGGAGTTGGTTGCATTCTCCAACAAGCTAATGAGTCGGGTAAACTACAACCTGTTGCATATGCTTCTAAAAGTTTGTCAAAGGCGGAAAGAGTCTACGGCATGGTAGAACGAGAAGCATTCGCCTGTTTGTATGGGGTTAAAAAGATGCATCAGTACCTGTTTCATCTTTGGTTTGAACTGGAAACAGATCACAAGCCACTCATTTCATTGTTTTCAGAAAACAAAGTTATCAATACCAATGCATCGTCCCGCATCCAGATGTGGGCGCTGACATTATCTGCCTATGATTATATCATTCGCCATAGACCTGGCATTGAGAATTGTGGCGATGCACTGAGCTGTCTGCCATTGCCCACACCGGAGGTGGAGACGCCACAACCTGAAGACCTACTGTTAGTTATGGATGCTTTTGAAAGTGAAGTAACCCCTGTCATGGCTCAACAAGTTAAGGCCTGGACCAGCCAGGACCTGATATTATCGGTTGTGAAATGTTGTGTTCTTAGTGGTGATTGGTTGCCATACCCAAGCAAATGGGTGATGAGACCAAACCTTACAACCGTCACAAAGACGAACTATCCATTCAGTCAGATTGTTAGCTGTGGGGTAATAGTTTTTTTATGCCTACGAAAGGCAGAGAGAAATTTGTACATGATCTACATAGCACTCATTCCAGTATTGTCATGATGAAAGCCATTGCCAGGTCTCCTGTATGGTGGCCTGAAATTGACTCTGATCTGGAATCATGTGTGCATCAGTACAACACTTGCATGTAGCTAAGTAAAACACCAGTGGAATTGCCGCTGAATCTGTGGTCGTGGCCATCTAAACCATGGTCCAGGATCCACATCGACTTTGCAGGACCCTTCCTGAAAAATATGTTTTTATTTGTGGTGGATGCTTATTCCAAGTGGATAGAGTGTATAATCATGTCATCCAGTACATCCACAGCTACCATTGAGAGCCTTTGTGTCATGTTTGCCATTCATGGTCTGCCCGACATCGTTGTAAGCGACAACGGACCTTGCTTCCCTAGTCTGGAGTTTCAAGAGTTCATGAAACTCAATGGTATCAAACATGTGAAGTCAGCACCATTCATACCCGCATCTAGTGGTCAAGCAGAGCGTGCGGTCCAAACCATCAAGCGGAGTATGAAACATGTAACTCAAGATTCACTGCAGACTCGCTTGTCATGCATATTGCTTCGTTACAGGACAAGACCCACATGCTTACTGGGATCCCCCCTGCTGAACTATTGATGAAGAGAGGTCTCAAGACCAAGCTCTCTCTTGTCCACCCTGACTTGAATGATCATGTTGAATATAGACGTCAAAGTCAGCAGTGGTATCATGCGACATTTCTGTTAACGATCCTGTGTATGTACTAAATTATGGTCAAGGTCCCAAGTGGATCACCGGTACTGTTATGGCCAAGGAGGGTAACAGATTGTTTATCGTCAAGCTCAAGAATGGTCAAACATGCAGGAAACATGTTGATCAGATAAAGCTGTGGCACACGGATGAACAGTCTGAGGAAGACACAATCAGTGACCAACCAACCTACCCTCAGTCATCAGAGGGCTCTGCTGTCATCAATGAATCTGGACTTTCAAGCCCTGGACATGGTCATTGCCACTTCCATCAGATCAGCTACCCAGCCCCCAGTCATAACAGACTCAAAACACTCGCCCAAGGCTGGAGTTGAATTGAGACGATCAACTCGGGAGCGGAAATCCCTGGACCGTCTCAATTTGTAAAAAGACTGTTACTAATATCTTAAAGGGGGATATTGTCATGTATGTATGCTTAGGGTTACGAGCCACCAGGTGGCGCCACTGTCGGAGGTCATAGGGCTGTACACATGTGTGTGCGGCCCAGGTATAAAAGGCAAGCCATCATGTAATACAATCATTTTGGGCCTGAATAAAGTTGAGCCAGGTTTGCACCTGAGTGAGTTTACAGTATTCAGTCTGTCGAGTTATTAGATATATAACAGAATAGTACTTCGCTGATTTCAATTCCTGGATGGTCGTCTCAAGTACTTTGTCACCCATCAGACTAACCAGTTCTTCAAGTGGTAGAAGACAAATATGAAGTATGCCCCTTGCCTTTGTTGGAGAACCGCTTGATGTGTTCAGCAAGAAATGCATCATAGTTTGCGAGAAACTCCAACACACCCATTTAATTACCATTACTTGGAAACCCAACGATTTTGTCTCTGCCTTGCAATGAAAGACCTCGTTCACAGAGCAGCGTTATCACACAGACAGCCCGCTCTAGCACCTTGCGCCAGTACCGCCGTTCATTTTCAAACTGAAAGACAATATGACCATCCACACAATCAGTGCCTGCTTGTCTAATGCACATGGCTTCGCTAACTGGTGGCTGTTTTCATCATGAAATATTCTCATCTCCATGCTTCCAGTCATGAACACATGAGTAAAATGGCTAATTGTTCATGCTGTGACCTTGCAAGCAAAGCAGTATACTCTACCGTTTGAAGGTGAATAACAGAGCCATGTTTGCTCCACACATTCCCCTGACAGCGGGTGCACACGTGTGAATAAGGACTTTGAGCAGTATCGGCAACATCCTTCCTTGGCATGAATCACACCGGAGTTTTGGAAGTCTTTATCACAGTTTTGGCAGTCCTCACAACCTTTTGCAATCCAATGGCTTTGCATGTCTTCTGAGATATTGTCTCCCCACAGCCCAGTGTCACTCGTAAGTGGCACCTCTTTCAGCTCAGTATGCACCAGTTGGTTTTCATCTTCTTCAACTTTTTGGACTTGGAGCTCCAACTCGGCCAACTCCAGGTCCAGTGCCACTAGTGGTTTCCTTGTTGAAGTTGACTGCACACTTGTCATCCTGGCCTTCATTTTCATGATCTTGAGTTTTTAATTGGAAAAATTTATCTAGTTTAAGCAGTTTAGTTACTTCTCGTCTCTTTTGTTCCTCGCGTAGCTGGTGCTCTTTTCTTTTTTTCGTCCACGATTTGCGTGTACAATGCATCTCTAGAAAAAGGGGATCTAGAGTCTGTTTACATCAAGTCGAGAATAACATGCACCTGAGCCCTCGTGGCTTCGCTCCGCTCTTGCTATGTTACTTATGTCAGTACTGTTTACCCTTACCCTTAATCCGACCCTCTAGACTTGGGCCCCGGGCAACTGCCCCATCTGCCTCTCCCCCCCTTAATCTGTCACTGCCCCCACCCCCTTCTCTCCCGCGAGACCCTCCTGGAACCCTCATCTCCACACTGATCTGAGTATCTGGAAGCACCTTGGGACGTTTTACTATATTAAAGGCACTATAGAAATGCAAATTGTTGTTGTTGTCACAGGCTGCCGGATTTTCCAGAGGCTGGCAGCTGCTTCCCTCCAACTGGACTGGTGGCATGTTAATGAGGTCCAGGAGTTAAAAAAAGCCTGAGCCTGATTCATGTAGTAGCAGGTTTCCAACTCACCTCACCACCCACCTACTCAAAACTTGCCCAGAGTTAAAATCGGGGCTTACTATCTCACGTGAGGTCACAAACTCGAGTGCAGGCATGGAAACAAACTACAAGAATCTTCATGCTCTGTGTCACTGAGCCCATACCAGGCAGCATCTTTACCAACTCCCCCATCAGATGAGTCCAGGAAAGATCGAGAGCACTGATGATTGATTGCAGGCTTCAGAGGTTGTTGAAGTATAATATGACTATCTGCAAGGGGCATGTTTGAGTTACTGAAGCCACAGCACTGTGTGCCCTAGTTAGTTGGGAAGTGAGACTTTACAAGGATCCAAAATTTTCATGAAAAAATATCATTTCTTCCTTTGTTATGGAATCGTGATTAATTGTTAGCCCTGTCAAATGTAAAAGGAAAGGTAAGTTTGACAATATCTTGAACGTTGGTTTCTATGGTTCCTGTACAGGTAGGATGTTTTGTGATATAGTACAATTTGGTTGCTTTGATATTTCTGCATGTTCACATAAATAATATACAAGATGCTTATCGGCAACTTTGTAAACTTGCCAGTGTCACGTTTGTTACACTGCTTTTACTGATCTCAATTGACAGAGTTAGATGCCAATCTTTTAAATTCATTTTTCAGTTTCTGTTATTCATTTACTGGACCTTGTAAATAAGATTAAGTGGCACAGTGTCTTGCTACATAATCTTTTCACTAATGTCATTTGCATTAAAGTCTAGCTCAGACTGATGTCTCTTTGCTTGGCTTAAAAGGCCTATGTGTGTTTGAGCAGTCTCAACCCAATTTCTGGTGGGTGTAAGCACAGAGAACAAAACTAGCTACATTTTGGTACAAGCTGAACAGCCTCTCACACCAGAGGGGCTAGTGTGGGTGATAGGAATGTCACAATGGTGAAGCTGGTGGAGCTGTTTTGTGTTTGGGCTTGAGATATGCACTGAGACCATTAGTAGGACCGGCAGGGAATGCGTGGACCCGGATTGGCAGGTCATTAAAATGGTCGGCAGGGGTTTTGTGAAGGGTCTGCGGAGCATTTCTACCCAACATCACATTAACTTATCAACAGACCTGGCGGGAGTCAACAGAGTGACCGGAAGATTGGGATTGTTTTCTTTGGAACAGAGGAGGTAGAATGGAGGTTTGTAAAATGATGAGGGGCTTAGATAAAGTGGATAAGAAGGGCCTATTTCCCATTATAGAGAGGTCAATAATCAGGGGGCCTAGATTTAAAGTAATTGTGAGAAGGATTAAAGGGGAGTTGAGAAGAAATCTTTTCATCCATAGGGTGGTGGAAGTCTGGAATTCCTGCCTGAAAGGGTGGTAGAAGGAAGAAATAAAGAAAGAAAGACTTACATTTGTATAGCGCTTTTCACGACCATCGCTCAATGCGCTTTACAGTCAATGAAGTACTTCTGGAGTGTAGTCACTGTTGTAATGTGGGAAACGCGGCAGCCAATTTGCGCACAGCAACTCCCACAAACAGCAATGTGATAATGACCAGATAAACTGTTTTTGTTATGATAATCGAGGGATAAAAATTGGCCAGGACACCGGGAATAACTCCTCTGCTCATTTTTGAAACAGTGCCACGGGATCCTTTACGTCTGATACGTCCTTACTATACAGTATAAATGCACACGAGGCCGATACTTGAGAGAAGGTCACTCTGTGACCAGTCACCTTTATTACCAAGACCTCAAGTGATGAAGGTGGGTGGAGCTTCCCCTTTTATACCTGAAAGTCCAGGTTAGGAGTATCTCGCACAAGTTCGCCCCTTGTGGTCAATGTTCTCAAGGTGTACAACTTAGTCAGCTTATACATGGATTACAATGATAGTTGAATACATGACATCGCTCCCCCCCAAAGTCTTATTGGGATCACAGGTTAAGTCTCTCTGGTGGTTTGCGCTCCCTTGTAGAGCGCCTGAGTTGGGGCTCCGGTTGTTGGGCGCTGGCCTGAGTGTCTGCTGTTTGCGGTGCCTCAGGCCTGTCCGGACTGCCCACAGTGACTGGGTTCTCCTCCACTTGGTTCCGGTGTTCGGTCACCTGTGGTGGAGTAAACTCTACATCGTGTTCTTCCTTTGCTTCTTCTATGGGGTTGCTGAACCTCCTTTTAGTTTGATCAACGTGTTTGCGGCAGATTTGTCCATTGGTAAGTTTAACTACCAAAACCCTATTCCCCTCTTTGGCAATCACAGTGCCTGCAAGCCATTTGGGCCCTGCAGCGTAATTAAGGACAAAAACAGGGTCATTGACATCAATACATTGCGTCCTCGCATTCCTGTCATGGTAGTCACATTGTAACTGACGCCTGCTCTCAACAATTTCTTTCATAGCGGGGTGTATAAGGGATAATTTGGTTTTGAGCGTCCTTTTCATTAGCAGCTCTGCAGGTGGAACCCCTGTGAGCAAGTGTGGTCGGGATCTATTGGCCAACAGGAGGCGTGATAAGCGGCTTTGTAGGGAACCCCCTTGGTTTCTGAGCATCCCCTGTTTGATTATCTGCGCTGCTCGTTCTGCCTGGCCGTTTGAGGCCGGCTTGAACGGTGCCGTTCTGACATGGTTGATTCCATTGCTTGCCATGAAGTCCTGGAATTGTGAAGCTTGTGAAGCACGGGCCATTGTCGCTGATCAAGATATCCGGTAGACCATGAGCGGCGAACATTGCCCGTAGACTTTCTACCGTGGCAGAGGATGTGCTTGAATTTAAAATGGCACACTCAATTCATTTGGAGTAGGCGTCTACTACAACCAAAAATATTTTTCCCATGAAAGGACCTGCGTAGTCCACATGGATGCGTGACCATGGCTTGGTGGGCCAGGACCAGGGGCTAAGGGGGGCTTCCCTGGGTGCGTTGCCCAACTGAGCACACGTGTTGCACCTGCGAACATAAAGTTCCAGGTCTGCATCTATCCCTGGCCACCAAACGTGTGACCTGGTTATTGCCTTCATCATGACAATGCCCGGGTGCTCATTGTGAACTTCTCTGATAAACACCTTTGTGCCCATCTGGGGCATGACTACCCGGTTTCCCCACAGTAGGCAATCGGCCTGAATCGAGAGTTCATCCTTGCGGTTTAAACTCCTCAGGGCATGCCCCGTACGTGGCTGCCCAGTCCCCATTCAGGACACATTTCTTAACTAAAGACAGTAGCGGGTCTTTATTTGTCCAGACTTTAATCTGATGGGCTGTCACAGGTGAGCCTTCGCTTTCGAAAGCTTCAACAGCCATGACCATCTCAGCATCATGCTCAGTTGCCCCCTCAGTAGTGGCTAGTGGGAGTCTGCTGAGTGCATCGGCACAGTTTTCAGTGCCCGGTCTGTGTCGAATTGTGTAGTCATAGGCGGCTAACGTAAGTGCCCACCTCTGTATGCGGGCCGATGCATTCGCATTTATGGCCTTGTTGTCGGCCAAAAGGAACGTTAGGGGTTTGTGATCTGTCTCCAGCTCAAATTTCCTGCCAAACAGGTACTGGTACATTTTTTTTACTGCATATACACATGCTTGTGCTTCCTTTTCTACCATCCCGTAGCCCCGTTCTGCCTGGGACAGACTTCTGGAGGCATAAGCTACCAGCTGTAACTGACCATTGGCATTCACATGCTGCAACACACACCCGACCCATAGGACGACGCATCGCACGTTAAAACAAGTTTCTTACACGGGTCATCAAATGTTAACAGTTTGTTGGAGCATAACAAATTGCGTGCTCTATCAAAAGCCCTTTCCTGGCTGTCCCCCCAGACCCAACCGTGACCTTTGCGTAGGAGCACATGTAGCGGCTCTAACAGCGTGCTCAATTTGGGAAGAAAGTTACCAAAATAGTTCAGGAGCCCCAGGAACGAACGCAGCTCTGTTGTGTTACGGGGTCTGGGTGCTCTCTGGATCGCTTCCGTTTTGGGCGTAGTAGGTCTGATCCCATCTGCTCTACCCTCCTCCCCAGGAATTCTACCTCTGGAGCTAAGAAGGCACACTTTGCCTTTTTCAGTCGCAGCCCTACCAGTCTGCGTAGCACCTCCTCCAGGTTGTGGAGGTGTTCTTCAGTATTGCGACCCGTGATGAGGATGTCGTCTTGAAAAGCCACCGTCCTTGGAATCGACTTGAGGAGGCTTTCCATATTTCGCCAAAAGATCACGGCGGCCGAACGAATCCCGAAAGGACATCTGTTATACTCAAACAACCCCTTGTGTGTCGTGATGGTGGTCAGCTTCTTTGACTCACTCGCCAGCTCCTGGGTCATGTAAGCTGAGGTCAGGTCCAATTTTGAAAAAAGTTTGCCACTGGATAGTGTCGCAAAGAGGTCCTCCGCTCGTTCGGTGGGGTGGGCGCTACCGGCTCCCGCAAAATTGCGCGGGAGTTGAAAGAGGCGCAAAACCAGTAGCGCCCCTCTCCCGCTGGTAGCACCCGGGCTTTTGCACCGACGATGATGACGGGCCGCGCTCCGCTCGCGGGGTGAAAATTAAAGGGGAGGTGCATGGCGCCATCTTTTTCTCCCGGCCTTCCATTATTTATTTCCGGGGTCCGTGCCGCAATGGTGCAGCCATTTTTGTGCCAGGCTGTGGCCACGGCACCCCGCAGCCCAGGTGGAGTGGAGGCCCCTCACCCCACTGTAGAGCTCACAGCGTGCCCTTCCCTTTAACGGAAGGGGAAGGCCTTGTGCTCGAGTCAGCGCTACGTGGAGAGGCCGCGTAGCACTGCAACATTCATGCGTTTACCACCCCAGTCCCGCCCCCGAGAGGAAGTGGAACACCCGACATTGTGCTCCACTTCCTCTCGGGGGTGGTAACCCCAATTTCACTGCTGTGGCGGGACTCCTGCGCCCGATGCAGGAAGTCCCACCTCACCTCGGTTACCGACTCCAAACGGGACGATACCAAATTTCAGCTTCTCTGTGTCTGGAGGTTGTGGGTTCAAGTCCCCCTATGGACTTAAGCACATAACCTAGGCTCATACTTCAGTGCAGTGTTGAGGAAGTGCTGCATTGTTGCCGGTACCATCTTTTGTAAAGCCAATGTCCTGTCTTCTTGCTATTTGAGTTCTGCTGGACAGCAGCTGTCCCTCAACTAATAATTACTAAAAACTGATATTCTTTTAATTTTGCTATTTGTGATACTTTGCTGAGTGCAGATTTGTCTATGTAGCAACAGTGACTGCACTTCAGATGTGATCCATTTATTGTGACATCCTGAGGCCATCATCAGGTGCTATTAAAAAGTTCCTTTCTTTAAAGGCAGAACTGGTGAATTTTCCGGGTCGGTGTCAAATGTCAACTCTGCGGTAAAGTAATTCTAAACGAACCAGTTCTGCAATAGCCATGTATTTTACTGTGGTATAATCTAATATCGTTAAAAAAAAATCATGGTTAAAGGGACTAGTATTTATTTTTATTTTTTGGATGATTAAAAAGCAGTTGGGTGAATTTGCATAGTGGCAGTCTGCCGACAAAATCAGCACAGGGTATGGTCCCCGTGCCAGAACGGGTAGGCCTGAGACACACTTGGCATTGGGCCTCCGGCCTCATTTAAATGAGATTGGCTAACTGTGGATGCCAGCTGCGCATACCCAGGAAGAAACTTGGCAAAGCGGATTTAAATCTTGGGCCGCTGAATCGTCGGCAGCAGAACTCAGATAGGTCTTCGGTGGGGGAGGCAATTAGGAGGGGAGAGATGATCGGGAGTTGGGAGGCAATCGGAAGGGGGTAGATGATCGGAAAGCGTAGACTATGGGGAGGGAGGAGGCAATCGGAGGTAGCTTTACCAATGTGGAGGATGGTGCATTTCTAGCATTGATTGTGTGCACGCACACCACACGCCATTTCCAACATTTAAGCATAAAATGGGTAGCATGGCAGTGAAATTTTAAGCTTATCTGAACTCCACCTACCCACTGGACGTAGGTTCTAACCTGTTGGAAAATCAACCCTTTGGCACCATTACCCATTTTAACCTGTATGGTTCTGCAGGCAAATGAGGAACCCGCCTAAGCAGGTGGGGACATAGAAACATAGAAAATAGGTGCAGGAGTAGGCCATTTGGCCCTTCGAGCCTGCACCACCATTCAATAAGATCATGGCTGATCATTCCCTCAGTACCCCTATCTTGCTTTCTCTCCATACCCCTTGATCCCCTGAGCTGTAAGGGCCATATCTAACTCCCTCTTGAATATATCCAATGAACTGGCATCAACAACTCTCTGCGGTAGGGAATTCCACAGGTTGACAACTCTCTGAGTGAAGAAGTTTCTCCTCATCTCAGTCCTAAATGGCCTACCCCTTATCCTAAGACTATATCCCCTGGTTCTGGACTTCCCCAACATTGAGAACTATCTACCCGCATCTAACCTGTCCCGTCCCATCAGAATCTTGTATGTTTCTATGAGATCCCCTCTCATTCTTCTAAACTTCAATGTATAAAGGCCCAGTTGATCCAGTCTCTCCTCATATGTCAGTCCAGCCATCCCGGGAATCAGTCTGGTGAACCTTCGCTGCACTCCCTCAATAGCAAGAACGTCCTTCCTTAGATTGGGAGACCAAAACTGAACACAATATTCCAGGTGAGGCCTCACCAAGGCCCTGTAGAACTGCAGTAAGACCTCCCTGCTCCGATACTCAAATCTCCTAGCTATGAAGGCCAATATACCATTTGCCTTCTTTACCGCCTGCTGTACCTGTATGCCAACTTTCAATGACTGATGAACCATGACACCCAGGTCTCGTTGAACCTCCCCTTTTCCCAATCTGCCACCATTCAGATAATATTCTGTCTTTGTGTTTTTGCCCCCAAAGTGGATAACCCCACATTTATCCACATTACACTGCATCTGCCATGCATTTGCCCACTCACCTAACCTGTCTAAGTCACCCTGCAGCCTCTTAGCATCCCCCTCACAGCTCACACCGCCACTCAGTTTAGTGTCATCTGCAAACTTAGAGATATTACACTCAATTCCTTCATTCAAATCATTGATGCATATTGTAAAGAGCTGGGGTCCCAGCACTGAGCCTTGCAGCACTCCACTAGTCACTGCCTGCCATTCTGAAAAGGACCCGTTTATCCCGACTCTCTGCGTCCTGTCTGCCAACCAGTTCTCTATCCACATCAGTATATTACCTCCAATACCATGTGCTTTGATTTTGCACACCAATTTCTTGTGTGGGACCTTGTCAAAAGCCTTTTGAAAGTCCAAATCCACCACATCCACTGGTTCTCCCTTGTCCACTCTATTAGTTACATCCTCAAAAAATTCTAGAAGATTTGTCAAGCATGATTTCCCCTTCATAAATCCATGCTGACTTGGACCGATCCTGTCACTGCTTTCCAAATGCGCTGCTATTTCATCCTTAATAATTGATTCGAACATTTTCCCCACCACTGATGTCAGGCTAACCGGTCTATAATTACCCGCTTTCCCGTTCCCTCCTTTTTTAAAAAGTGGTGTTACATTAGCTACCCTCCAATGCATAGGAACTGATCCCGAGTCGATCGACTATTTGAAAATGATCACCAATGCATCCACTATTTCTAGGGCCACTTCCTTAAGTATTCTAGGATGCAGACTATCAGGCCCCGGGGATTTATCGGCCTTCAATCCCATCAATTTCCCTAACACAATTTCCCGCCTAATAAGGATATCCTTCAGTTCCTCCTTCTCACTAGACCCTCGGTCCTCTCGTACTTCCGAAAGGTTATTTGTGTCTTCGTTCATGAAGACAGAACCAAAGTATTTGTTCAATTTGTCTGCCATTTCTTTGTTCCCAATTATAAATTCACCTGAATCCGACTGCAGGGGACCTACGTTTGTCTTCACTAATCTTTTTCTCTTCACATATCTATAGAAGCTTTTGCAGTCAGTTTTTATGATCCCAGCAAGCTTCTTCTCGTACTCTATTTTCCACCTCTTATTTAAACCCTTTGTCCTCCTCTGCTGAATTCTAAATTTCTCCCAGTCCTCAGGTCTGCTGCTTTTTCTGTCCAATTTATATGCCTCTTCCTTCGATTTAACACTATCCTTAATTTCCCTTGTTAGCCACGGTTGAGCCACCTTCCCCGTTTTATTTTTACTCCAGACAGGGATGTACAATTGCTGGAGTTCATCCATGTGATCTTTAAATGTTTGCCATTGCTTATCCACCGTCAACCCTTTAAGTATTATGAATTTATGCAAATCGGGATCTTAACATATTATTTTAGCCTGAGTGTGGAAGCTGGTGCTTTGCAGACGGAAGAGGCACTCGAAGCTAAGTGTAAACCTTTGCTTTGTGGGACCGGGAGGAGCAGGAATGAAGTATAAAATAAAGCGGTGTGTAAAGTGGGCATTCGACCAAACTTGCCCCGTTCCCACCAGAGAAGTTAGGTTAAATTTGGGGCTCAGGATGCGTAATCGCACAATACTGAACAATTTGATGTAAGTAACAACAGAATCTAATTCTTTAGGCCTTTTTGGCTTTGCCATTAATGTTAGATATGTGTTTTTATTTGGATTTGTTAGTGGCAAGTAACAGAAATATTTTTGAGATTTTAATTTTATATTGAATTGAATTGATTTCTAATGTTCAAGTTGAGGAAGTAGAGCTTGGACTGTAAGTTAGTTCAACATGATTCGAACTGAATATTGGGATACCTGCACTTCCTTCATATCCTAAAATCAGTAATTGAAGAACTATAACATGATAGATTAGTTCATTTGGGGAAATATAAGAACATGTGAAACTATTAATTTGGTTTCAAGCAGCTTGTAGTTAGGTATCACTTCTGTTCTCCTTTTCTCCAAAGTTTTATTAACTCCTTAAGAGCTGACTATTGTGTGATTAAGGACATAGTCAGAGTTGATTACTGGAAGACAACTCAAGAAAAATAGATGAAGTAAATCCAGATCCATAAACATCTCTGAGAGGTTAATGGAATTATGTCAGAATCAAACAGAACAAGAAACCTTTTCCAAGATCAAGAACAACTGTTACCTGTTTACTGTTAACCATACATGATCATACACAAAGATATTAAATTAACTGTATGATGTCTCTGATGATAGTCTTCTCAGTTTCAATTCATTTGAATGCACAACCTTGGTATGATTTATCTTATTGCAGTTCAGATTAACGTTAAGCATGCAACATGGAATGGCAGTCAGATTAGGCAGTTCCCAATCATCATTATTGGGGGTTTTGTAATGAGTCTATTGCAATTTTGCAACAGATGCAGATCTGTTATTACAGTATAAGCAAGGCAGATGGATGGCAAGAAAAGTTGATGGTGGCAATGGCTGGACAGAAAGACAGTATTATCATGAGAAGCATTTCTGCACAATGTGTACAAAAAAGATCTGTCAGTCGCACAACTATTTATGCAGTGAGAAGATGACATGGTGTATGTCCCTCAGAATTTAAGATTGAAATTAGCAACTCTCATCAGCACATTTAAATCTTTGTATAGCCTTTTATCATATTTCCTATCATAGCACAAAGCCAGATCCCTATACTTGCTGTCGAATCAGGAATTTGCCCATTAGGGATTGTAATACTCCTGTTGAGTTTGCCTTCACTGCACGAGGCAGCAGTCTATTCCATAACTTAATAACTATAACTATAAACTCCATACCATTGAAAACCGAGCATGGGCCCGCAATGCATGATATGCCTGCACCCGTTCAAGGAGTGCAGGCAGCACGTCAACTTCGTGCAGTCTGACAACTATAATGATTGCAATGAACAGCCTAGTGCTGAATGTGTTGTTGACAGGCTGTGCACTCAGCAAGGTGGCGAAGTTCCCGAGGTTCCAGCGAGCCCAGCTTTATTTAAAGCTAGCCTACGTCTCTTAAATGCAGCCTGCAACTCTGAAAGGTGAGCTGTCCTCTGCTGATGAAAAATGCTAAAAGTTCTTCCGCACTAGACAGTCTTCACCTCTTAAAGTGAGCTGCTTTCTGCTGATGAAAAATGTAAAGGTGCTTTAGCACTAACCCAAATAGCTCAACAGGCCAGGGAAAGGACATCCAAGGTCTTGGACGAAGCACTCGAACTTTGTGAAGGGAACAACACTGAAAGAGAGGTCCTCTACCCACGAGGAGCCATGAGGCCCCCCAGAAAGTATGATGTGGGACCAGATCGCCAAGGCTGTCACTGCGAGCAGTGTCACCCCAATGACATGGCTCCAGTGCCCAAAGAAGTTTCATGACCTCAGACGAGGTCAAGGTCAGTGAACGCATCTTCAAAAGCTGTCTCTTACCAACTGCAGCACTAGCTCACTGCATGACCCACCCCCATCACTCACCTGGAAACAATCTTTACCAGACATGAGGCACATCTCACATTCCTAGCTTCACCTAACCCCCTTGGAGAAGACGGTGTTGGCCATTCTTGGCAGGGGTATGTCTGAGCCCTTGGCCAAAGGCAGGGCTGAAAGAATACAAGATGCTGGTATCCTCATACGTTATCCTCCTTCTCACATCCCACTTCCCCCTCATCCCACAATATCTTCTGATTTACAAGCTGCACATGGTGTAAACATGCACCTCTTGCTTTACCCTCCTCCCCCCACCACAACCCTACCTTTGCGTCTTTCTCATTTCAAACACCCAACAAATCCAACCTGCGCAGTCAGTGGTTGACCAAGAAGAGGGAGAGGAAAGTGAAGAAGAAGAAACACCATTACACGATTTCACACTCCCAGCACCAGCTCCTCAAGGTTGCCTGCAAGGCCATCTGCAGTGTCCCCCACTGAAAGTCAGCAGGCACCACCAGCTATGCTGCAACCACTGGGGTAGCACTGCATAAGAGCACTAGGATAGGCAAAGGCACACACAAGACACTCACTGAAGGAATGCACCAGGGTGATTAGTTGATTTTTTGGTGTAATATTGGATGCAAATATGGATAAAGTTGGATTGGAATGTTTGCTTTGTGGTGGCTTTTATTTCAGCATCATGGCCAAGAGGATGCTGTACTGGTCAATAACAGAGGGAAGGTAAGATGTGGAACAAATGTTGAAAGGGGAATTGGGGTTGTGTTCACTGGCGGATAATTCGATCCTGGATATCCCGGCCAGAAAGGGGCTGTCTGGGTTGCCTCCTTCCTTCTGCTTCCTCCTCTTCTGTTTCTTATTCTTCCTCCTTCTCCTCCGCCTCCTTCTGTGAGCAGCTTCTACCCTTTGCTACTCTTCTCCATCTCCTTGTGCTGCTGCAGCCCAAGGGAAACTGTAACTAGAGTCCCCAGGACTGGGAGCAAGTGGTCTTCTCAGAGGCCTTCCTTTAAGGACCCAAACCATGCAAACATCCAGCAATACTCCCTGCACTCCCTCCACACGTTAACAACTTTTAAAATGTCTTACACCAAGCTACTACTCTAATAAAATCTAAAGAAACCAGAACAAATGCAAAAATCTAAACATACCCAAAAGATGCGTGTGCCATTTCAGAATGGCTGGTAGGTGGTCCGTCATACAGCTACACACATTCTATTGTGTATGCTTTGGAGAGGACTATAAAAGAAGTGGCGACATCCAAAATACCAGATTGTGCATCAATTCAGCGTTGCACGGTGATTGGTGTCACGATCTGACTCATTTCCATATCTGGAGCAAGCGCAGGCACCGGCAGCACTGTTGATATGTCCAAAACCATTTTTCATTCAAACCGGTCTTATCGGCCACGCAAACGGGGACAATTTCACATCCTTACTGTTTTCTTAGCTTATGATCATGATCATTTCTGGCTCAGTACATAGAGCTTGTCTACATTCACTCTATCAATTCTTTTTTTGATCTTAAAATACTTGAATAATATCCTGTTAGTCTGGTTTATACCATAGAGAACAGCTTCAGCTTCTTTAACATTTCTTGGTCGCTCATTGATTTAAAACCCTTTTTAACTACCATGTTGTAAATGTGATGCCTAAATCTGGACACAATACTCCCAGGTACAGCCTAACCAACGCTCAGTCAGTGTTACGACTTTGGATCTACCTGTGCAACTTAATATTCATCGCACCCTGACATATTAGAGCAACCAATACTTTAAACTGTGTGGAACAAGTACTGTCCATTGCCAAGGAACCATTATTTAAAATGTCAGCATTTGCAGCAAGAGATCTTTTCCAAATATATTTTGAAATTGTATTTAATCCATTATGTTTGGGAGGGAGTTGCCAGTTAGGTAAAATATTTTCATGCCTCTCCCTTAGGACATTGTTTTAAACAGCAAAGGATCTCGGTGATAAATTTTTTGAACAAGGAATGAAATGAGGATCAATAAAGACACCCAAATGGGCATTTTAAGAACACTGTATTCAAAATGATGGCAGAATTTAACAGTTTCAATGTTCTCTCAACTCCAGGAGAGGTGCATTGAGACAACCTTCAGATTAAGAACGAGTTTCCTAACATTCAGCTCACTGGTGGTAGAACTCAGGATTGGGATTGAGAGATCAAAAATTTAATCTGAGCTTTCACTCACATTTTACATTCTCAACTTGGCTGCTGAATGAGACACTGTTTTGCGAAAGGACAAACAGTTATTGGAGAAAAAAAAACTGTCAGTACCATCCCGTTCTTCCACCTAAAGGATAAAGGATGACACAAGGCAGCAGTGAGACATATAAAGTAGAAAAATAATTTCAAAATATGGTATGTCGTACAGTGAGTTATGAGAGCATTTTAATAAAAGTGACAGACACAAACCCACTGTGACTGAGTTATGATGTCTTTTGCACGAGTGAATGGTTTGATATTTTACTCATTTATTTATTGTTTTAGCTTTTAAACAAGAACATTATGTGTGGAATCTACTGCTAAATAATTCACTGTGATGAATTTGCATTTTAATTTTACTACAGCATGCTCCTGGACGGTGTCATTAAAATTAACACCTTTGAGCTCAATCTAATTGAAAAATAAGGCAAAAAAACTCAAGCTTCCCCATTCCGATACAAACTTCACTGTACCTCCTGAGGACAATCAGATAGTTGAAGCTGGCTGACTAATCAGGTTGTTGACCTAATACATAAATTGCATCTAATCTGTCTAACACGACATTGTCTGCCATGGTGCAGAGAAGAAAACTCACTGAGAAATATGAATACAATCACAGCGTTGGAATGCACTCTGTGACCAGAAAACACAAGAGCAGATCTCTGCACCGCTAATAACTCAATTGCTGCTGGCTCAAGATTGGTCTGTTAGCTTCTGCGGGCATGTTTATTTTGAAAAAATAATTTTCCCTTCGGCCAATTTTCTCTTCTCCTCTTCTGAAGGCAGTAACTCTCTCTGGAGTATGGCCCCACGGATACCAGCAGTCCTACAGTATAGTACTTAGTCCAAGTGCCCATTCTTCAAGCACCTACCTCGACTGTGAATGTCAGGAGGCAGTTCATTCATGGAAACTATGTCTAATCTTATTCTCGCCAAAAGAAAGAACTTGCATTTCTATAGCACCTTTCACAACCTCAGAATGTCACAAAGTGTTTTACAGTCAATTTGAAGTGTAGTCATTGTTACATTGTAGAAAATTCTGTTTCAATAATGTTTGTTGAAAGGTAAGTGTTGGCCAGTACAGCGGAGAATTCCTCTGTTCTTCTTTGAAATAATGCCATGGGATCTTTTAAGTCCATCTGAGAGGGCAGACAGGGTCTTGGTATAATGTCTCATCCAAAAGGCAGCACCACTGACAGTGCAGAATTCCCTCAGTACTGCACTGAAGTGTTAATGTAGATTATCTGCACAAGTCTTTGAAGTGGGATTTGAACCGATAACCTTCTGCCTAAGAAGTGAGAGTGCTACCACTGAACTAAGGTTGATACCAACATCCACGCCTGTAGGTTTTCCAGCAAGAGTTATGGATGGCAATCATAAACAGGAATCCTGGGTGATTTTTCCCCTCCCTAACCCAGGGGCACTGTGGCAAATTGTAGAATCCCAGTTGCACCCCTAACTGACATAGCACTGTTCAGAAATCAATCATGGAGACTTGCATTTCCCTGAGGATAGTCCTGATATCCCAGTGTAACCTCAGTGGGAGATCAGCAGAACGCCTGGAGAAATAACGTAAATGTCATTTTTCAGCGATTTATGTTGTTTCTCTAAAGGTTCCACCAATCTCCCATCGCAGTTACGGCAGATTGACACAGTTTCCATGAAAATGAAACATAGAAACATAGAAACATAGAAAATAGGTGCAGGATTAGGCCATTTGGCCCTTCGAGCCTGCACCGCCATTCAATAAGATCATGGCTGATCATTCCCTCAGTACCCCTTTCCTGCTTTCTCTCCATACCCCTTGATCCCTTTAGCCGTAAGGGTCATATCAAACTCCCTCTTGAATATATCCAACAAACTGGCATCAACAACTCTCTGCGGCAGGGAATTCCACAGGTTAACAACTCTCTGAGTGAAGAAGTTTCTCCTCACCTCAGTCCTAAATGGCCTACCCCTTATCATAAGACTGTGTCCCCTGGTTCTGGACTTCCCCAACATCGGGAACATTCTTCCCGCATCTAACCTGTCCAGTCCCATCAAAATCTTATATATTTCTATGAGATCCCCTCTCATACGTCAGTCCAGCCATCCCTGGAATCAGTCTGGTGAACCTTTGCTGCACTTTCTCAGATTGGGAGACCAAAACTGAACACAATATTCCAGGTGAGGCCTCACCAAGGCCCTGTACAACTGCAGTGAGACCTCTCTGCTCCTATACTCAAATCCCCTAGCTATGAAGGCCAACATACCATTTGCCTTCTTCACCGCCTGCTGTATCTGCACGCCAACTTTCAATGACTGATGAACAATGACACCCAGGTCTCATTGCACCTCCCCTTTTCCTAATCTGCCGCTATTCAGTTAATATTCTGCCTTCGTGTTTTTGCCCCCAAAGTGGATAACCTCACATTTATCCCACTCACCTAACCTGTCCAAGTCATCCTGCAGCCTCTTAGCATCCTCCTCACAGCTCAAACCACCACCCAGCTTAGTGTCATCTGCAAATTTGGAGATATTACACTCTATTCCTTCATCCAAATCATTAATGTATATTGTAAATAGCTGGGCTCCCAGCACTGAGCCCTGCGGCACTCCACTAGTCACTGCCTGCCATTCTGAAAAGGACCCGTTTATCCCGACTCTCTGCTTCCTGTCTGCCAACCAGTTCTCTGTCCACGTCAGTACATTACCCCCAATACCATGTGTTTTAATTTTGCACACCGATCTCTTGTGCGGGACCTTGTCAAATGCCTTTTGAAAGTCCAAATACACCACATCCACTGGTTCTCCCTTGTTCATTCTGCTAGTTACATCCTCAAAAAATTCCAGAAGGTTCATCAAGCATGAACTCATTGAATGGCGGTGCAGGCTAGAAGGGCTGAATGGCCTACTCCTGCACCTATTTTCTATGTTTCTATGATTTCCCTTTCATAAATCCATGCTGACTTGGACCGATCCTGTCACTGCTTTCCAAATGCACTGCTATTTCATCCTTAATGATTGATTCCAACATTTTCCCCACTACTGATGTCAGGCTAACCGGTCTGTAATTACCCATTTTCTCTCTCTCTCCTTTTATAAAAAGTGGTATTACATTAGCTACCCTCCAGTCCATAGGAACTGATCCCAAGTCGATAGACTGTTGGAAAATGAACTCCAATGCATCCACTATTTCTAGGGCCACTTCCTTAAGTACTCTCGGATGCAGCCTATCAGGCCCCGGGGATTTATCGGCTTTCAATCCCATCAGTTTCCCTAACACAATTTCCCACCTAATAAGGATATCCTTCACTTCCTCCTTCTCACTAGACCCACTATCCCCTCGTATATTCAAAAGGTTATTTGAGTCTTTCTTCGTGAAGACAGAACTGAAATATTTATTCAATTGGTCTATCATTTCTTTGTTCCCCATTATAAATTCACCTGAATCCGACTGCAAGGGACCTACGTTTGTCTTCACGAAGGGCAGGGATTGTCTGGTTTGTATAATTTAGTAATTCACCAGTGGTGTCTTTGACCCCAGTCCTTCACGAAGGTTGGCTATTGTTTTAGATACTTAGTGGCATGCTTCAAATAGAGGAATTAGAGGAAGATAATAAAATCAATGCAGCACAATGCTGTTCATTCTCAGCAGCTGAAGCACCCGAGTCTGTTTTCTAGTGGTTGAAGAAAATGCTCAAAAAAGTGGAAGTAGGCATTTATTTTCTGTAGCTACAACCCAATAAAACCTGTAAACATGTAATTAGTCAAACTTAAAAGCAGGTTTTTCTATTGGACTTGTTTTTATTTTCTTAAAAACAGACCATAGACAAGCTTCCATAATGATATATAGCAATATCGTAAACAAGTTCATGAAGATTTCCTCCAATTAATATTCTAGCAAAATTGTAAAATTTTTTTAGGATGCGTTTACCATTTTGCTTGAAATATTGAGCAGGAAATTTTCACAAAAGCATTTATGATGTAACTATGCACGATAGGGCTGATTTTCCTTCCTGTCCTCTGCCCTGCCCATCACTAGACAGCAGTCGTGCTATTGTCCAGGGAGGATTGCTTGAGTTTCCTGCTCTGGCCATTTGCATGTAGGCTGTCTCCTGGCAGGGCCTGACACCAGCAGAAAGGGGCAGAAAAGTAAGATACAATAGCAGCCAGATGACCCTGATTGGGCTCCAGGATCCTGGGGCCCTCTGAGGGAGTCAAACATGATCGAAGTATGCCCACCTACAGGCTTCCCTCTGGGTCGTTGCTGAACCTTCAGTCAACTGGTTTCTGGGACAGGCTACAGCTCCATCTTTTCTGGGCACTGCCCCTGCCCCCCCCCCATGGGGTAGTTAAATTGTTCAAAATCAGACTCCTGACCTGAACCCATCTCCAATCCACCCACTTCCGGTTTTAACGGCGGCAGGACGGGAGGCGGGACGGGGGCAGGCGACCAACCTGTTCCCAGGAGGCAGGATGATAATTTAAATATTTTAATGAGGCTGGAAGCCTCTTCTTTAACATCCACTTTTTAAAATTCTATCTGGTCGGGTTTTACACATTTTGTAAAACCCGGCAATTATAGCAAGGCGGGGGCTGTGGCATCCAGAAGGTAAGTGCCTTTACACTTACCTCATAGATCCAGGGCTCTTGCCTAACCCACTCCCTGCGATCAGAGACCCCCTCACGATGCTGCTGATCGCCTTCCCGGAGCCCCTCCACCCCACCCCCCCCCCTGCTCCCCGCCACCACCGATGAGCAAGAGGCCGGCCGCAATCCTCCGGTGGCGCGCCCCAATATTCATATTCTCTTGCCTCTCCCTCTCCCAGTCCCTCGACAGCCCTGATCTCCACTCACCACACCCCCTGACCCCCCCACTCCTCCGGAGGCCCCGATCTCCACTCACCACCCCATCCGACCCCCCACTCCTCCGGAGGCCCCGATCTCCACTTGCCACCCCACCCGATCCTCCGGAGGCCGGCACCAGCCCCCATCCGATCCCTCCCTCCCTCCTCTATGTGAACTAGTGCCGCAGGACTACCCATCTCTCCATCTGGCTGGCTGTGGGTGGGAAACAAGGCTTCAGATGCAAATCAGGCAGAGCCTGCGGGGAAGTCGTTCTGCATGAAAATCCAGCCCAGAGTGTTCCGGGGGCAAGGATAAAAAAAATCAGCTCTAATAAGCAAACAAATATCTACTACCAGGTATGGACAGGATCTGACTTGCCTATGATGCCCTCCATGGTTGAATAGCTTGTCTAGGCTTGTAGTATATGAAATGATACAATGAACTCTGTACTGTGAGCCAGTGACTAGGTGTAACCTGGTCAGTCTTTAATGGCTTCCAGAAGTGAAGATACAAAGATGAAGTTCAGGTTATATACTGGGCCCAGCACAAGTGTACCTATGATCCTAGGACCTCCGACGGTAGTGCCCCCTGTTGGTGGGCAGAGCTTATGTACATACATTACATCACCCCCCCTCAGATCTTGGCACATCCATATTACAAGTTCAGACGGTCCGGAGCCCTTCGCTCCCTGGTTGACCATCTCAGTACAATCCCAGTGCTTTCCGAGTCCCTCACGACTGGGCGTTGACCACCGAAGGTTCTTCTGCTGGTTGGATGTGAGTTAGTTGGTCATCTAAGCTCGCAGTGTCTTCTTCCAACTGTTCCGGTTTGTCAGTGTGTCTTCGCTTGATTTGATCAATGTGTTTCCTGTACATCTGCCCATTCTTGAGCTTAACCTTATACACCCGGTTACCTTCCTTATCCGTAACATTGCCCGCTAGCCACTTGGGCCCTTGACCATAGTTAAGTACATAAACTGGGTCAGTTACAGATATGTCACGTGACACTGCGCTGCGGTTGTGATACCATTGCAGGCGTTGACGTCAGGTTTCGACATGATCGTTAAGGTCAGGATGGACTAGAGAGAGCCTGGTTTTGAGGCCTCTCTTCATCAATAGTTCCGCAGGCGGGACCCCGGTAATTGTGTATGGCCTTGTCCTGCAACTGAGCAGTATGCGTGACAGGCGTGTCTGAGTTACACGTTTCAGGCTCTGCTTGGTGGTTTGAACTGCCCGCTCCGCTTGACCATTAGGCGCGGGTTTGAACGGAGCTGACCTCACGTGTTTTATGCCGTTGCGTTTCATGAACTCTTGAAACTCCAGGCTCGTGAAACACAGTCTGTTGTCGCTGACAACGATGTCTGGCAGACTATGTGTGGCAAATATGGCTCTCAGGTTCTCAATGGTGGCAGTGGAAGTGCTGGATGACATAGAAACATAGAAAATAGGTGCAGGACTAGGCCATTCGGCCCTTCGAGCCTGCACCGCCATTCAATGAGTTCATGGCTGAACATGAAACTTCATGATCACACATTCTATCCATTTGGAGTATGCATCCACCACCACAAAAAACATTTTACTGAGGAAGGGGCCCGCAAAGTCGATGTGGATTCCAGACCACGGTTTGGATGGCCATGACCACAGACTGAGCGGAGCTTCCTTTGGGGCATTTCTTAACTGCATGCAAGTGCTGCACTGATGCACGCGTGACTCTAAGTCCGAGTCAATGCCAGGCCACCAAACATGGGACCTGGTGATGGCCTTCATCATGACAATACCGGGATGCGTACTATGTAACTCTCGTACAAATCTCGCCCTGCCTTTCTTGGGCATTACAACACGATTACCCGACAGTAAACAGTCGGACTGGATGGAAAGCTCATCTTTACGATGGCTGTATGGTTTGATTTCATCACCCATTTCCTTGGGGATGGTTAACCAGTCTCTGTTCAGAACAGAAAGTTTTACAACCAATAGGATTGGATCCTGGCTGGTCCAGGTCTTAACTTGTTGAGCAGTGTAATAGAGAATTCAAGCTCTGCAGCCTGGCTGCAGTTTTGAGAAAACACAGACCACATTGCATTAAGTCATCAATCAACTTGACATTTTAGGACCTTTGGTAGCGAGCCAATTAAAGGTTAACAGACTATCAATTGAGCCAATAAGGTCAAAGAAGGCGCGTTCTTTTCGGTAAATTTAGTCAGGTATAAGAACAGCCATTTTGGCCATGTGGTCTCAGAAGGACAAAGGCCTGGCTTAAAGCCAGAAACTTGTTGCAGCTGCCAGAATAAAATTACATTAATACTACAACCGGAGTTCACATTTCATTGAAAATTAAGAGATCTAACAATTTTGGCGTCACGAACAGGATCGATGAGGAAAGAAACTGAATTTTGGACATCGGACCTACATACTGAGGTAAGGACTCCTCTTTATAAAAGTCCTCAGTCAATGGTCTAAATTCGCCTCTCCTTCTACGTGATTCCGAAAGCTTCCGGTTTACGAACCCTCCGGTTGGTAGTCGGCTCGAGGTCCCATAGACGTCTAACTTTGGCGGTGTGTTAGTTAATTAATCACTGAACCACTGATCGGCTGGAAAGCCTGCGACTCGAGACCCCAGTAAAGAAATAAGTATTATGGCAGCAGGAGATAAGAGCAAAGAATTGCCTACAACTGTTAAAGGTAGGCAGGCAACACCTGAGGTTTCGATAGATGAAATCCTCGACCAGTTGAAATAATACATAGAGCAACAATTCAACTTATGTAAAACCTGTATTAAGATCGAACAAAAGTACGGAACCTCCAAAGGACAATGGTCCTTGGATGAGATCAAAAGGGTCTGGGGAAAAACGACCCGTATGAAAAATAAAGAGCGAATCCGATGGTCCCTAACCGTTATGGGACAGATCTGAAAGCGGAATGAAATTATATTGCGTTCCCAACATGATAGAGACCGGACCAGTACAAAGGACCAATTGCAAGCTGTTTGTGCACAGCTGCGACAGAAAAGACTTGAACTTGAAAAGTCGGAAGCGGAAGTTAAAGATCTTAAAGGTGAAATTAAAGAATGGAAAAAATCATTAGGTCAAGAGACAGCAATAGGAAAAGGAAAATGTATCAGTCAATTCCCAGGGTACCCATGTTTGGATAAATTAAAAGCGCAAACCCGAAGACACGACCAAGGAATCGATACGGATTCTGAATCCTCTGACGATACAGGGTCGGAGGAAGAAGAATTAGGGGTGCGCTTTGCCCCTTTTAAGAGACTGCGGATGAGTGCGGAACCAAAAAAACGAGGAAAAGGGTGTATGCAAAATACTTATTTCATGATCCGGCAGACCCAGAGAACATTGATAAATGGTCCAAGGAATTGCCCAATCCAAAGAAAGGGGGAGTGAAAACATGGGACCAATTGGACCACTTAAGAAATATATATCAACTTCATCCCTGGGACGGAGTGCAAATTTTGACCATAATGGTGCCAAAAACACAGGGAAGAAAATTGCACGACAAGGGAGAAGAAGCTTTGGGGCAGGATGAGCAAGAATTAAACGCAGGATGGGAGGCGATTAAACACTGGCTGCAAGCCTTCAGTCCAGCCAAGACAGACTGGGGAAAAACTGCAGTCTGCCAACAGACAGGAACAGAGGAGGTCCTGGAGTATGACGAGCGGTTTAGATGCATGTGGCTGGAACATTCAGGTATGAATAATATGGAGGAGGAAATGGATGAACAAGTATTTGGACCACTGAAAGCAGCTTTTGTGGCAGGTCTAAAGCCAGAACTGTCCAAAATGCTTAAGGTAGTGTTACCGGACTGGAAAGGTAGAGGAACTACCTTTGCAGCATTGGTGGATCGATGTAACCAATTAGATCGGGATATGGGAGCTAAAGTCCGAGCTGTACAGGCTATGGGATGGAAATCCCAGGATTCCGATAAACAGTTATTAGGAAAATTATCCGGAAAATGTCATTATTGTGGGAAAGAAGGTCACTGGGCCAAGATATGCAGGGCAAAACAGCAAGGTCGCGGCTGGGGAAGAGGATGCAGCCAGGGATACAATTCAGCCAACAAACCAGGCTTGTTACAAGATAATGACCTCATAGAAGCATTTAAGCGACTGACAATACAACAACACAAGGAGTTACTTGGGATAGCAAAAAACGATTAGAGCCCACCCTGGTCCCCCTCCTCGCACTAGTACAATAGAGGGGAGATGGGCTATATATAACTGTGAGGGTGGGCGATAAGGATGTGGACTGTCTTTTAGACACAGGGGTGGAATTAACATGCTTACCCCACAATATGGAGACTTTTTGCCATTGGATGGTAGGGCACGTACAGCCTATGGAGTTGGGGGCCATAAAATGGAAATTAAAAGGACAACACTGGTACTTATAGGGCTGGGTCCACATGAACTAACCACGCCAGTCTGGATAGGCCCAGTAGATCAACCCCTTTTGGGAATGGACGTTCTAATCCAAGTAGATTCATCGTTGCATTTCGAGGATGGTCGGATGACATGGTCAATTAGAACTTTGAAGAAAGAAGAATTGAAGGAACACCCGATATGAGCTAAAGATAAGAATGATTGTGACCTACTCCAGATGGAGCCTGCATCATTTACCGGGACCAAGCCTCCATGCACTAAACAGTATCCCATCAGTCCAACTGCCATCGCGGGAATCTTACCGGTTATTCAGCAATTGGAGAAACAAGGGATGCTTATTAAAATGCATAGCTCCTCCAATAGCCCCGTGTGGCCGGTACAGAAATCTAATGAGACTTGGCGTTTGACTGTCGATTATAGGAAAGCTAACCAGTGTATTGATCAAAAAGCTCCTTTGGTCGCAGATCCCTCCACCATTTTTAATGCCCTCAAACCGGAACATAAATATTTCTCGGTTATAGATATGGCCAACGGATTTTGGTCGGTGCCTCTGGCACCGGAGGTTCGACAGTGGTTTGCTTTCACAGTCCAAGGACAACAGTATACTTGGACCCGGTTACCACAGGGTTTCCACAACAGCCCTATGGTATTCCACATGGCTTTACAAAGCCATTTGCAAGAATTACCTCCCCTGTCATCCACAGTCATCCAATATGTAGACGATATCCTGCTAGCTTCAAACATGGAAGAACAGCATGAACAAGATTTACGAGCTTTGCTGGACCACCTTTGGCTGAAAGGACATAAAGTCAGCATTGGCAAAGCACAAATATCCCAAGAAGAGATTGTATACCTGGGACAAAAGATTTCACAAGGAAAGAGAGAACTTACCCAGGATAGAACTGCAGCCATTCGGGCTGCTAAAAAACCCACCACTATTCAGGAACTAAGGTCTTTTTTGGGATTGTGTAACTTTAACAGAAATTGGATTGACTCCTTCACACAGCTTGCTCAGCCATTGAATGATATTTTAAAGGGGAAACGTGCCTCTAAAGAAGCCATCACCCTCACCAAGGAACAGCAAGAGGCCTTCCTGAGTTTGAAAAAGGCTTTGTGTTCGGCACCGGCTCTGGGAATCCCCGACAGTGGTAAGCCATTTACCCTGTTTGTCCATGAGAAAGAAGGATATATGACAGCTATACTGATACAAGAACATGGGGATCGGCAAAGACCTATTGGCTATTATTCGGCAAAACTGGATGCGGTAGCCCTTGGATGGGGAAGTTGCCTAAGGGCCATGGAAGCTATATGTCGAGTGGTAATGACCACTGCGGGTCTAGTCCTCGACCAAAAGCTGATTGTCAAGTGTCCCCACACCGTACACGCTTTGCTGTCTATGAATAGAATGTCTCAGGTGACAGCAGCTAGATGGACCCGCTGGACAGCAGTTTTGGAAGCTCCTAATCTCCATATCGTCCGGGCCAGCCCGGTTAATCCCGCAACTATGCTCCCGATGTCAGAATCGAGGGAGCAAGAGGGGGGAGAATGTGAAGAACATGACTGCATGGAGATTTTAAAAGAAACAGAAGAAGCAGCCTCAGCAGCAGAGGAGCCTCTGCACAACCCAGACCTCATCCTGTTTACAGATGGTTCCTCCTTTGTTGACAATGGTACCAGAAAAGCAGGATGGGCAGTTACAATCTTATATGAGGTAGTGGCAAAAGGATGTTTACCCTCAGGAACGTCAGCACAACAGGCCGAGTTACGTGTCCTGTCATAAGCATGTCAAATAGCAGAAGGACAGACAGCTAATGTCGACACAGATTCACGTTATGCTTTTGGAGTCGCTCACGACTTTGGTCTGTTGTGGCAGAAAAGAGGATTCTTCACTGCTGCTGGGACACCGATCCGAAATGGAAAAGAAGTCTGAGACTGACTAGAGGCCATACAATTACCTCAGGAAGTGTCCATCCTGAGGTGTAAGGCCCATACCAAGGAAAATATCACGGAAGCACAGGGAAATGCCTTAGCCGACCAGGCAGCTAAAGATGCCGCCTCACAGGGCGTTCCCCCAGAAGAACCAACACAGGTGTGCAGCTGGAAAGCACTCAGGACTCTGACACGCGACCTTCAAACAATGCAAGGCGAGTGCTCCCTAGAGGAAAAATGGACATGGATTGAGGCAAGAATTAAGCTATGCAAAGATGGTGTCTGGAGACAAAGAGTTACCGACAAGCCAGTTGCGCCACAAGCGCTTATGCCTTTTTTAGCCCAACAGATCCACTCGTGGGGACACTTGGCCTCACAACAGATGACGGCACGGTTCCAGAAAAACTGGTGGGGTCGGGGATTTAAAAAACATGCCCAGCTGGTAGCAGATCGCTGTGTGGTCTGCCAGAAAAATAATTCTGGATCGATCACGGTAATGCCCCAACTGAGGCCCCCTGCTCTGTCGGACCATTCCAGCATCTGCAGGTTGATTATATATCTCTTCCTTCATGCCAAGGATACACTAACATTCTTGTCATGGTCAACAGATTCTCTAGATGGGTAGAAGCTGTCCCAACTAAAAGAGCCACAGCCAATCACACTGCAAAGGTCTTGTGTAAGGATTACATTCCCCGATGGGGAGTCTCGAGTAGCATTGACTCAGATCAGGGAACACACTTCACAGGTGCTGTCTGCCAAGAAGTCTGTAGGTTACTGAACATTATGTGGGATTTACACTGTCCTTATCATCCACAATCATCAGGACAAGTAGAGCGAATGAATCGAACTCTGAAACAACGGCTTGCCAAATATCACCAAGAAGGAACACCATAGCCCCAGGCACTACCAATAGTGCTATGTAGCATTAGGGCAACCCCGAACAGAACTACAGGTCTAAGCCCATTTGAAATTATAACAGGACGACCCATGTCGCTGCCAGGAACTATCGATTTACGGAAAGCTGATGTTCACTTAATGAGTGACACTTTGTTATCATACTGTCAGAACCTAACCAATGCTATTAGTTCTGTTTCCCGACAGATATCGGCAGCTTGGGGTAACCACCCGAAGGAGGACACGACATCATCCCGGGAGTCTGGTTGTATGTGAAAAAGTTGCATAAAGAACCTTTGGGTGCCAAGTGGGAGGGACCTTATCAAGTGTGATTGACCACCCAGGCAGCTGTTAAAGTCCAAGGAAAGAAAGCCTGGATCCACGCCTCACACGTTAAACGAGCACCTGTAATTGAAGCTGAAATCTAATAAGGACAATTACTTTTTGCCAAAATGTATAAATTTACTGTGTTACTGACTGTAGGTATTCTAGGAATTTGCCTACTTCTTACTAGCCGACCCTCTGCACAAAAGGGAAATAGTAAAGTAGCAAGGGAATTACATGTAAACACCTTTTTATATATGTCATACATTTATGCCAAACAAGGTAACATTTCTAGTTGTTGGGTATGTGCGCATATTCCTATTCACTCAAAGGGAGGGATTCCCTTGAGGCCAGTTCCCTTGAATATCTCGGAAATAGCTGAGTGGATAATTAATCAAAACAAAACAGGCAATGCGTTTCAGGATATGGAAAACTGGGCACGTAAATGGAAGTCAGCAGGTTACAATCGGAGTACCTTTGAAGGGGGATACCAACCATGCTACAATAATTCCAAATGGCCCCCATTTTTTGTTATCACTAATACAACGGGAATAGGAAGACCGGGGGAATCGGTCTGTCTGATTAGAAACATCAAAGGAGGCCAAAATATGGGGTATAGTAACTGCTCCCGGAATTATAATGTAATCAAGCCATGGAACTGTCCAAACTGGGCCGATGTGGGAATTTTTAACGTAACAGGGATTCTGAATAAAACAGATGGAAAAGCCTGGACAGGCCCCCGGAGTGTTGCTGACAAAGAAACAGCTAACTTTCATTGCCTATAATGGCACCTATTGGGTGTGTGGCCACAAGGCCTACCCTTGGCTGCCCCAGAATTGGATGGGATCCTGCTATTTAGCCTATATTGTGCCATATATGTATCATATAAAGTCACTGTCGGAACATTTACACCGATCTAAGAGAGCTATCACAGAAACAGAGAGGTTCTTTGCCATTCTGATCCCCAGGTATGGGACCACCAGACTGGCAAGGGAATCCATTAACATGGCATCTGTTGTGGAACGGGTCGCCAATGATACCTCAGAGGCCCTAGTTAAAATCAATGCAGAAACGGTAGCAATCTGCACAGTAGCCCTACAGAATGGACTGGCCCTTGGCTACATCCTTGCTGAAAAGGGAGGTACTTGTGCCCTACTCGGAACTGAGTGTTGCACATATATCCCAGATAGCTCCGAAGAAATTACCCACTGAGCAGCGCATATCCAAAAGGAGGTAGAAAAACTTAAGCAAACCCCATCATTCACTTGGTGGAGCGAAGCCACTGAATGGCTAGGTTCAATAGGAACTTCATTGGTGGAAGGTTTAATTCTATTTGTTGTTATTATTTTACTTTTATATTGTTTATTCATGTTGATTAAATGTTGTTGCGACCAGGCAGCTGTAGCTGCTGTCCCGCAGGTGAGACACCTTGCAGGTACCAGCAAACCATCTGTACGTGGCACAGGGATCTGTTATGCTTCAGGGAAGGTTGTTTACTGGTTGAATTAAGATATTGATTTGGATTAAATTGGAATAAGGTTAATTAACCTGCGAAAACCAGACTTCCATTGTGGCCATGATGGAATTCGGGTTGGTGTAAATTTGTGTGGAAGCTACTAGTCCAGACATGTGGTGAAACACATCAACACATTTTAGAAGGAAACTCTATTAACATGTATGAAATTATTTTGTAGAATGTGATACCTGATGTTTTATGATTCAGTTTATGAAAGAATCAAAGCGGGGATTAATGGAGAATTCAAGCTCTGCAGCCTGGCTGCAGTTTTGAGAAAACATAGACCACATTGCATTAAGTCATCAATCAACTTGACATTTTAGGACCTTTGGTAGCGAGCTAATTAAAGATTAGCAGACTATCAATTGAGCCAATAAGGTCAAAGAAGGCGCGTTCTTTTCTGTAAATTGAATCAGGTATAAGAACAGCCATTTTGACCATGTGGTCTCAGAAGGACAAAGGCCTGGCTTAAAGCCAGAAGCTTGTTGCAGCTACCAGAATAAAATTACATTAAAACTACAACCGGAGTTCGCATTTCATTGAAAATTAAGAGATCTAACAAGTGACAGGTGACCCTTCACTCTCAAAGGCATCCATGACCATGAGTAGCTCTGCGGGCATTGGCATTTCCACCTTCAGAGTAGACACCGGTAACCGGCTCAATGCATCAGCGCAGTTGTCGATGCCTGGCCTATGGCGAATTACATGATCGTAGGAAGAGAATGTCAGCGCCCACCTGTGGATGTGGGACGACGTGTTGGTATTGATACCTTTATGTTCTGAGAATAATGATATAAGCAGCTTGTGATCGGTTTCCAGCTCGAAGCGAAGCCCAAAAGGTACTGGTGCTTTTTTTTTAACCCCATAAACACATGCTAAAGCCTCTTTCTCTATCATGCCTTCGGCTCTTTCCGCCTTGGACAGGCTTCGAGACGCGTATGCAACTGGTTGTAGTTTGCCTGACTCATTGGTTTGCTGGAGTACACAGCCGACCCCATAGGATGACGCATCGCAGGTCAAAATTAGACACTTGCATGGGTCATACAGTACTAATAGCTTGTGGGAACACAACAGATTTCTAGCCTTCTCAAAGGCTCTGTCTTGAAGTTCACCCCACACCCAGTCATCTCCTTTCCTGAGCAGCTTGTGCAAAGGCTCTAATACTGTGCTTAATTTGGGTAAGAAGTTACCGAAATAGTTGAGAAGACCCAGGAACGAATGCAGCTTCGTCACATTCTGGGGCCTGGGCACATTTTTGATGGACTCTGTTTTCATGTCTGTAGGCCTGATTCCGTCTGCAGCAATCTTTCATCCAAGGAATTCAACCTCTGGTGCCATGAAGACGCATTTCGAACGTTTCAGCCTGAGTCCCACTTTGTCCAGATGATGCAGAATCTCTTCCGGATTGTGCAGGTGCCCAGCGGTGTCACGACCTGTGACATAGATGTCATCTTGGAATACCACGGCCCTGGGGATGGATTTCAATAGGCTCTCCCTGTTTCTCTGAAATATGTCTGCCGCTGAACGAATGCCAAAAGGGCACCTGTTGTAAATAAACAGTCCTTTGTGCGTGTAGATGCACGTAAGTTTCTTTGATGATTCAACCAGTTCCTGTGTCATGTAGGCCGACGTTAGATCCATTTTGGTGAACGATTTTTCCCCGGCTCGTGTTGCAAACAGGTCATCAGCTTTCGGTAGTGGGTACTGATCTTGTTTTGAAACTCGGTTGATCGTGACCTTGTAGTCTTCACAAATCCTGACCATGCCATCGCTCTTTAACACCGGAACAATGGGCTGGCCCATTCATTAAATTCGACCAGTGAGATGACCCCCTCGCATTGTAGCCTGTCCAATTCGAGCTCGACCTTTTCTCTCATCATGTGCAGGACCGCCCTGGCTTTTTGATGGATGTGTCTTGCATCTGGGCCTAGGTGAATCTGCACCTTGGCTCCCTTGAAGCTGCCAATTCCCGGTTCAAACAGTGAGGGAAATTTGCTCAGCACTTGAGAACACAAATCATCAGCCGCTGATGACAAAGCTTTGTTATCGTACCATTTCCATTTTATTTTCTCAAGCCAACTCCTGCCGAATAACGATGGGCCATTGCCCGGGATAATTCATAATGGTAGATCATGAACCGTTCCCTCGTACGGCACTTTTACTGCTGCACTACCGATCACTGGTATGAGCACTTTGGTGTAGGTATGCAACTTCGTATTTATCAGACTCAGTTTGGGTCTCTCTGCCTTGGTCTCCCACAGCTTTTTGAAAGTTCTCTAGCTCGTTATCGATTGACTCGCACCCGTGTCTAATTCCATGGATACCGACACGCCGTTTAATTTTACCTCCATCATTATCGATTGGCTCTTTGTTAGGAACGCATGTACGCTATACACTTCCTCCTCGGAACTCTCAAATGCCTGGGGCTGCATTGCCAGATCCACGCTGAATTGATCATCATCCATGTGGTGTGTCGCAGCTCGCTTGCTCTGCTGTGGACACGTCTGCTGAAGATGCCCTGTCTTCGCACACCCTCTGCATACAGCCTGAAGCGGCACTGATGGGGTCGGTGATTGCCCCCGCAACGCCAACATGTTGAGCTCGGATTTGCGCCTGATGGCGGGCTTTGAGTGGCTCCCATTCTCGCATATGCTGTTGAGTAGGCCCTTGATGGCGAACATTGAGTGGCTCCCGTTCTTGCAGATGCAGTCGAGTAGGCCCTGCTATGTGCAGCACCGCCAACCGTCGATACAATTTTGTACATAGTACTTGCCGTGGAGTTCCTGTTGTGCCGTGATATCTGCTTCGTGCTTTTCTGTGTGGACATGCAAGCCTGGGCGATGGTGATGACCTTGCTGAGGTCCGGCATCTCTGCAGCCAGAAGCATACTTAAGATCGTCTCGTGGTTGACCCCGATCACGAAAAAGTCACCAGCGTGTCTTCCAATGTAGGGCCAAATTTGCAAGATCCTGCAAGATATCTCAGGTCAGCAACAAATGCCGCTACATCCTGGCCTTCTGGACGAACGTGCGTATAGAAGCGATATCTGGAGATGAGGATTCCTTCCGTGGGTTTAAGGTGTTCCCAAACTAGAACACAAAGTTCTTTGTAATCCTTTTCTGTAGGAAAAGTGGGTGAGAGCAGACTCTTGATGAGTGCATCGATTGTGGGGCCACAGATGGTGAGAAGAACTGCCCTGTGCTTCTCTGCATCCTTGTCTTTGTTTAGATCGCTTGCCACGAAATACTGTCAAGACGATCTGTGAAATCTCCCCAATCCTCTCCCTCATTGAATCTTTCGAGAATTCCAACAGTACTTGTCATGTATTCAACCAGTATTGTAACCCATGTATAATCTGACTTAAGTTGTACACTGTGAGAACAATGACCACTAGGTGGTGAATTTGTGGGAGACACTCCTAACCTGGACCTTCAGATATAAAAGGGGAAGCTCCACCCATTTCCATCACTTGAGTGCTATGGAATAAAGGACAGGTCACAGACTGACCTTCTCTCAAGCATGGGCCTCGTGTGCATTTGTACTGTATAGTAAGGACGTATCAGTACTTGATTGTGCTGTGCTCGACATTCTGTTGCGTGGGTTCGTATTTGCCTCGTCACCAGTTGTAGTGTATGAAATGATACAATGAACTCCGTACTGTGAGCCAGTGACTAGGTGTAAGTAACCTGGTCAGTCTTTAATGGCTTCCAGAAGTGAAGATACAAAAGTGATGTTCAGGTTATATACCGGGTCCAGCACGAGTGTACCTATGACCCTAGGACCTCCGACGGTAGTGCCCCCTGTTGGTGGGCAGACCTTATGTACATACATTACAAGGCTCATACATGAAGAATGCCTATTTGGGTGAGTTATCGGAGGGTTGAACTGAATCCCAGTGCCAGACGCTGCCTTTCGGAATGGAGGAAGAAAAGCCAAATAATATAAAAGCAAAATACTGTGGATGCTGGAAAAGAAAATGTTGGTCAGCAGGTCAGACAGCTTCTGTGGAGAGAGAAACAAAGCTAACATTTCAGGTCGATGACCTTTTATAAGAACTGGAAAAAGTTTCAGTTGTAGCATGTTTTAAGCAAGTACAGATGCAGGGAAAGGGGGAGGGAAGAACAAAAGGGAAGGTCTGTAATAGGGTAGAAGGCAGGAGACAGAACTAGGACTGCTGCCTTTCTGATATATAATAATGACTTGGACTTGGGTATACAGGGCACAATTTCAAAATTTGCAGATGACACAAAACTTGGAAGTATAGTGAACAGTGAGGAGGATAGTGATCGTCTTCAAAGGACATAGACAGGATAGTAGAATGGAGGGACACGTGGCAGATGAAATTTATTGCAGAAAAGTGCAAAGTGACATATTTTGATAGGAAGAACAAGGAGAGGCAATATAAACTAACTAGTACAATTCTAAAGGGGGTGCATGAACAGAGAGACCTGGGGGTATATGTGCACAAATCGGTGAAGGTGGCAGGGCAGGTTGAGAAAGAGGCTAAAAAAGCATACGGGATCTTGGGTTTCATAAATAGAGGCATAGGGGCCGAAACTTGGGTCCGCCCAAAATGGGACACACCTACCGCTTTTTGGCCGCCATTACCGCCGCAATGGTTGAGGCGGGAATCCGGCCAAAATTCAGCGATTCCTCCAGAAAAATGGCGGCCATTAGTATTGGCCGATGGGAATCGGCGCTTTGCAGTGGTGTGGGTAGGGAGCTTGGAGCGGAGTTTGCAAAGGGTAATTCACCTTCTGTTGATGAGGTCTGAATGAGCCAGCTGCTCCCTGGGCTTCTTAAAGGCCAGAGCTTGCAGCTGGGCCCTGAGGAGGAAAGGCATTGGAGTGAAGGCCATGGCTGCTGGACCTGTAGTGAGGAGGGCAACACCTTTGTTGGATGCAGAACTGGAGACACTGAAGCAGGCTGTGGAGGGAAGGAGGCGAGTGCCGTACCCCGACACAGGCAGACCGACTCGCGAGGTCTTCACCAATGCCTGGAGAGAGACAGCTGTGGAGGTGTCCGGGACCTCCATTCATGACCCAGTGCTGAAAAAGGATGAATGACATCATCCGTCTGATGAAAGTGAGTACCTGTTGCACCAACAGCTGAGCTTCCATCAGCGAACCTGTCCTTCATCTTTCTCTTAATTCCCATCTTCACTATATAGTTACTGAAGTAGCATTTCACTGCTGAGACCTGTATATATATATGTATATATGTGTATATGTGTATGTGTGTTCTCACAGTGGAGGCTCCCTTTCATGTCACAGTTACAGTTGCATGTCAGGGACACACACTTGTGCACTCATTTCTGATGCCTCATGACACTGCTACTCAAGAACCATTCTTTGTTTTGCGGTCCAAGGTTGCGCACAACCAGATGGAGCAAAGGAGGACTGGTGATGGCGAGCCCCAGCTTCAAATCCTGACACCTTTGGAGGAGAGGGTAGAGGCACTAGTGGGTAGACACTCTGCCTTCCCTGTGGTCACTGGTACTGGCAATGTCAATCCTCCTGTGGGCAGCATAGGTAAGTGAGGCCCTCCTTTGATACGCTCTCTCCCTGAAAGCGCCAGCGCCTACTGTGCCTTTCCTTCTGAAAGTGTGCTTAAGAACATAAGATCATAAGAACATAAGAAATAGGAACAGGAGTAGACCACCTGGCCCCTCGAATCTTCTCCGAGATTTAGTAAGAACATGGCTGATCTGATCATGGACTCAGTTCCACTTCCCTGCCCGCTCCCCATTACCCTTTATTCCCTTATCGCTCAAAAATTTGTCTATCTCCACCTTAAATATATTCAATGACCCAGGCTCCACAGTTCTCTGGGACAGAGAATTCCATAGATTTACAACCCTCTGAGAGAAGAAATTCCTCCTGATCTCAATTTTAAATGGGCGGCTCCTTAACCTGAGACTATGTCCCCTAGTTTTAGTTTCCCCTGTGAGAGGAAATATCCTCTCTGCATCCACCTTGTCGAGACCCCTCATTACCTTATATGTTTTATGAAAGGGAACTTATGCTTGACAAAGCTTCGAGAATTTTTTGAGGATGTAACTAGTAGAGTGGATAAGGGAGAACCTCCAGTGGATGTGGTGTATTTTGGCTTTCAAAAGGCTTTTGACAAAGTCCCAAACAGGACATTAGTGTGCAAAATTAAGGCACATGGGATTGGGGGTAATGTATTGATGTGGATAGAAAACTGGTTGGCAGACAGGAAGCAAAGAGTGGGAATAAACGTGTCCTTTTTAGAATGGCAGGAAGTGACTAGTGGGGTACCGCAAGGTTCAGTGCTGGGACCCCAGCTATTTACAATATATATTAATGATTTAGATGAAGGAATTGAAGAAAATATCTTCAAGTTTGCAGATGACACAAAGCTGGGTGGCAGTGTGAGCTGTGAGGAGGATGCTAAAAGGCTGTTGGGTGACTTGGACAGGTTAGGTGAGTGGGCAAATGCATGGCAGATACAGCATAATGTGGATAAATGTGAGGTTATCCACTTTGGTGGCAAAAACAGGAAGACAGATTATTATCTCTATGGTGACAGATTAGTAAAAGGGGAGGTGCAACGAGACCTGGGTGTCATGGTACATCAGCCATTGAAAGCAGGCATGCAGGTACAGCAGGCGGTGAAGAAGGCAAATGGCATGTTGGCCTTCATAGCGAGAGGATTTGAGTATAGGAGCAGGGAGGTCTTATTGCAGTTGTACAGGGCCTTGGTGAGACCACACCTTGAGTATTGTGTGCAGTTTTGGTCTCCTAATCTGAGGAAGAACATTCTTGCTATTGAGGGAGTGCAGCGAAGGTTCACCAGACTGATTCTCAGGATGGCAGGACTGACATATGAAGAAGGACTGGGTCAATTAGGCTTATATTCACTGGAATTTAGAAGAGTGATAGGGGATATCATAGAAGCATATAAAATTATGACAGGACTGGACAGGTTAGATGCAGGAAGAATATTCCCAATGTTGGGGAAGTCCAGAACCAGGAGTCACAGTCTAAGGATAAGGGGTAAGCCATCTGGGGCCGAGATGAGGAGATACTTTTTCACCCAGAGAATTGTGAACCTATGGAATTCTCTACCACAGAAGGTTGTTGAGTCCAGTTTGTTGGATAGATTCGAAAGGGAGTTGGATGTGGCCCTTACGGCTAAAGGGATCAGAGGGTATGGAGAGATGGCAGGAGTAGGGTACTGAAGTTGCATGATCAGCCATGATCATATTGAATGGTGGTGCAGGCTCGAAGGGCTGAATGGCCTGCTCCTGCACCTATTTTCTATGTTTCTATGTTTCTATGTTTGAATAAGATCATCTCTCATTCTTCTGAACTTCAGTGAGTATAGGCCCATCTTACTCAACCTATCTTCATAAGTCAACCCCCTCATCTCTGGAATCAACCTAGTGAACCTTTTCTGAACAGCCTCCAATGCAAGTGTATCCTTCCTTAAATACGGAGACCAAAACTGCATGCAGTATTCCAGGTGTGGCCTCACTAAAACCCTGTACAGTTATAGCAGGACGTCCCTGCTTTTATACTCCATCCCCCTTTCAATAAAGGCCAATATTCCATTTGCCTTCCTGATTACTTGCTGTACTTGCATACTCACTTTTTGTGTTTCATGCACAAGGACCCCCAGGTTCCTCTGTACTGCAGCACTTAGCAATTTTTCTCTATTTAAATTATAATTTGCTTTTCTATTTTTCTACCTAAGTGGATAACCTCACATTTCCCCACATTATATTCTATCTGCCAAATTTTTGCCCCATCGACTCACTTATCCTGTCTATATCCCTTTGCAAATTTTTTGTGTCCTCACAATTTGCTTTCCCACCCATCTTTGTAACATCAGCAAAGTTGGCTACATTCAGTCCCTTCATCCAAGTCATTAATATAGATTGTAAATAGTTGAGGACCCAGCACCAATCCTTACGGCACCCCACTAGATACTGTTTGCCAACCGGAAAATGACCCATTTATACCGACTCTCTGTTTTCTGTTAGTTAGCCAATCCTCTGTCCATGCTAATATATTACCTCCAACCCTGTGAACTTTTATCTTGTGCAGTAACCTTTTAAGTGGCACCTTATCGAATGCCTTCTGGAAATCCAAATACACCACATACAGTGGTTTCCCCTTATCCACCCTGCTCGTTACATCCTCAAAGAACTCCAGCAAATTTTTCAAACATAATTTCTCTTTCATAAAACCATGCTGATTCTGCTTAATTTAATTATGTTTTTCCAAATGTCCCGCTGCTGTTTCCTTAATAATGGACTCCAGCATTTTCCCAATGACAGATGTTAGGCTAACTGGTCTATAGTTTCCTGCTTGTTGCAGCCTCCATGTGTCAATCACCTACCTCCCCCTCACGGCATCCCTTCTGCTACTTATTCTTGCAGATGAGAGGCCAAGTGACAGCCAACGAGAGGGTCCTCGTGCTGCTGCGAGTGGGAGGGCAATGCAGGAGGACAGCCTTGAAGGCAGTGGCAACTGAGGCCAGGGAGAGGATGACATGGAGAGTAGGAGGCGAGGCCTGGATGACAGCCTTGAGGGCACTGAAAGCCATGGGGATCCTGACACTCTAGAGGACATTGGGTGCTCGAGCCTCGATGAGACCCTGGAGCCCCCTCCATCCATTGGCGCCAACTCAGATGAGGCAGAGGACAAGGGGTCACTGCTGGCAGCACCGCATCACTGCTTCCAGCTCAGATACTGGGAGTACGTGGTCGGATTTAGTAAAGATAGCAGGGGGGTCTACAGTGGGTGTTGCACTGGGGCTAGCGGGCTGCAGCATGGTGATGGGCAGAGGGAACCTCGGGCGCCATCTCTGCGGGATGCGAGTCCGTACTGGAGTTCGCTGAGGAGGACTCCGACGAGCCATTTGATATTGGGGCTTATGAATGAAGAATGGAGGCCATGTATTCCCAGATGTTTAGGGCAGTGGCAAGGGTGCCAGACAGGCTGTCAGAAGTGGTGAGGAGTGTGGAGGAGTCCACCTCCCGCATTGTGGACAGCTCTGCACACACCATGGAGCCCATCATTGCCAGTGTGCAGGCAATGGTGGACTCCCAGAGAGACCATGCGGATCCAGCTGTGATGCCGCAACACTTTGGTGATGTGGCAGCTGCCATTGCAGCACAAGTGAACAAGCATATCGGTGGTACTTTGAACAGGATGGCCGCAGCCCTGGAAGCTCAGAATGTTCTTATGCACTCTGTGCAACAGGCCATGGAGCGTTAAAGTGCTGTTATCTCTGGTGGCTTTGAGACTGTGGCTGCTCTCATGCAGTCTCAGCTCGATACCACCCGACACCTCAGTGTTGCCTTCACGGCTGGGTCCACCATGGGCCTCGGGCACCTTCCAGTGTGAGGGCATAGCACTGACCTAAGTATTATATATGTAAACTTGTATTTACTCTGTACAGCCACCAGAGGGCTCATCCTCTGGAGTCCCAAGGGATCCCATAATCCCTTGGGAGCAAAGGTATTTAAGGAGGCCTCACAGGTTGGAGAGGCAATCTGGAGACCTGCAATAAAAAACTAACATCACACTTTACTTTGAGCTCACAGTGTTCAGTCTGACTCTTTCTCCATATATAACAACTGGCGATGAGATACGGATAAGCGAACCCAAAGATGCAGAGAACAGAGGGCATCCTGGAGAAATTCTCGGAGGGAGATGATTGGGAAAGTTTTGTGGAGCAACTTAACCAATACTTCATGGCCAATGAGCTAGATGCGGAAGAGAACCCTGCCAAATGAAGGGCGATCCT